>NC_086448.1:842433065-843033065 GCF_028390025.1 Pseudophryne corroboree
TCTATCTATCTATCTATCTATCTATCTATCTATCTATCTATCTATCTATCATCTATCTCATATATACTCTATCTCTCTCTCTATCTCTCTCTCGCTCTCTTTATCTCATATCTATCTATCTATCTATCTATCTATCTATCTATCTATCTATCTATCAATCAGGCAGAGGCGTTTGCATTTACTGCGGAACACTTGCAGTAAATGTGGGTGCATGCGCAGGACGAGCTCTGTACATTCGCCCGCATCATTATTGTATTGTTTGCGGTTGGATCACGATTTGCAATCCAACCTGAATGAGCCCCTATGTCTGGAGCCAGACGCCTCCCTGATGGTGCTGCATGATGGATAAGTACCTGCCTGTATATATATATATATATATATATATATATAGTCCGCCCCGCATGTCAGGCCCCCCACTCCCGCACAGCGGCGATATTTTACACTTGACAAGTAGCTCCCTACCTGTGCAGCTTCTGCGCTCTGGCAGGGAGCTACTTGTCACATCCCGGGTCGCAGCGGCAGTTCTAATGTCATTGGCACGCCCCCTCTCGCCCCGCGACCGCCTCTGCCTGATCGCAGCCCTGAGATGCTGATAGTATCTCACTGGGCTCCCGGGGTGCGGCCGCTGCACGTACTGTACACACCTCAGCAAGGGCTTCAGACTGCCATCGCTGCAGCGATTCAGTCTGAATTAGGCCTTTGTCCTTGACACCGGCAGCCCCCGACATACCTGCTGACATGTCGGCTGACTCGAGTCACCTCCTGCCCCCCAATCCGTCTCAATGCCCAGAAACACTTGTCATAATTGCACGGATCTGCATATAGTTCCGATCTTCATACCATCTTCCCCCGACGGCGTTATCTGTCGGAATGCATGTGCAGTGCCACTCGGATGCAGGCGCACGAACAACACTACTTGCATCCACCTCGCAAACACGCCCCTGAGGGCCTAATTCAGACCTGATCGCAGCAGCAAATTTGTTAGCTAATGGTCAAAACCATGTGCACTGCAGGTGGGGCAGATGTAACATGTGCAGAGAGAGTTAGATTTGGGTGGGTTATATTGTTTCCGTGCAGGGTAAATACTGGCTGCTTTATTTTTACACTGCAATTTAGATTTCAGTTTGAACTCACCCCACCCGAATCTAACTCTCTCTGCACATGTTATATCTGCCCCACCTGCAGTGCACATGGTTTTGCCCATAAGATAACAAATTTGCTGCTGCGATCAACTCTGACATACCCCCGTAGTGTCAACAGTAGGTAGTGTCAGACTGGTGGTTTCTCCATATGAAGGAAGGAGTCTCTACTGTAAGAGCTGAGGAGGTGGAGGCAGTGCCACTGATGGAACACTGAAAATGGCCTGACCCTCTGTAATAAGTATAGTCCTATAATTAACAGTGGAGATTATGAAAGTGATTGCTATAGCTTCAGATTTATTGTGCGTTGGATTTACTGACGGAATCCCATTTCTCCCCCTTGTGAGGATAATCTGGGGGATATGACTTTAGTCTCAGCCGTACTGACGCACATAACAGACGGGTCAGGCTGCCATCGCATATAACAGACGGGTCAGGCTGCCATCTCCCAATCAAACGCCAGTATAACAAACAAAATGAAAATGCTAAATAATACTTATACACAATAGAGTTGTCAGGTGTTATGTACACAGATCCCGCAATGTACTGTCTGCGCCGGCGTGGCCATGTGGGACAAATAATATTAAAAATACATTTTGTCTTTTACACAGGTGGAAGACTCAGAGACAATGAGGGATCACAAGGGCCACAGGAGACACCGACACAGAGAGCACAAGCCCTTTAGGAAGCACTCCCATGGAATGGACAGTCCTCGTGGCTCATCCATAGACAGAATCCACCAGAAGGACACGGAGGTAACCGTGTACAACGCCACAGCACTTATCGGTGATAGCGACCAAGAGGGGGCATCGCGTGACGCATCTGGCGCCATGTGCCGCAATATGGCAGCTGGGCTTAGCATACCTCCCAACTGTCCCGAATACAGTGGAACAGTCTCGCTAATTGGACGCTGTCCCGGGGTCCCTCCCGCGGGGGGGGGGGGGGGGGGGGGAGGCAGATTGGGAGAGTCAGTGGTCAGCTCTGCTCTGCACAGCAGCCGGTGATCACTGGACAGATGTCCTGCACATGTTCCGGCATCTATCAGTGCGGGGAGGGTTATCTGGGGGCTGCCCAGCTGCTGCGGGAGCTGTGGTCACGCACCCAAAATGACGAAAAAGAGGGTCGTGGCACTAGACCATGCCCCTCCATCTGAGACCACGCCCACTCCTTCTGAGGCCACGCTTCTTTCCCGGCCGCACCTCTGGTGCAGCAAGTCCCGTTTCACCTGCAAAAGTTGGGCAGTGTGGCTTAGTGTCAGATATATGTATAGCTGCTGTGCTTAGCTTCAGATAGATGTATAGCTGCAGGGCTTAGCTTCAGATAGATGTATAGCTGCTGTGCTTAGCTTCAGATAGATGTATAGCTGCAGGGCTTAGCTTCAGATAGATGTATAGCTGCTGTGCTTAGTGTCAGATAGATGTATAGCTGCTGTGCTTAGCTTCAGATAGATGTATAGCTGCTGTGCTTAGCTTCAGATAGATGTATAGCTGCAGGGCTTAGCTTCAGATAGATGTATAGCTGCTGTGCTTAGTGTCAGATAGATGTATAGCTGTTGTGCTTAGTGTCAGATAGATGTATAGCTGCTGTGCTTAGCTTCAGATAGGTGTACAGCTGCAGGGCTTAGCTTCAGATAGATGTATAGCTGCTGTGCTTAGTGTCAGATAGAAGTATAGCTGCTGTGCTTAGCTTCAGATAGATGTATAGCTGCAGGGCTTAGCTTCAGATAGATGTATAGCTGCTGTGCTTAGTGTCAGATAGATGTATAGCTGCTGTGCTTAGCGTCAGATAGACGTATAGCTGCTGTGCTTAGTGTCAGATAGATGTCTAGCTGCTGTGCTTAGCTTCAGATAGATATATAGCTGCGGGGCTTAGCTTCAGATAGATGTATAGCTGCAGGGCTTAGCTTCAGATAGATGTATAGCTGCTGTGCTTAGTGTCAGATATATGTATAGCTGCTGTGCTTAGCTTCAGATAGATGTATAGCTGCAGGGCTTAGCTTCAGATAGATGTATAGCTGCTGTGCTTAGCTTCAGATAGATGTATAGCTGCAGGGCTTAGCTTCAGATAGATGTATAGCTGCTGTGCTTAGTGTCAGATATATGTATAGCTGCTGTGCTTAGATTCAGATAGATGTATAGCTGCTGTGCTTAGCTTCAGATAGATGTATAGCTGCAGGGCTTAGCTTCAGATAGATGTATAGCTGCTGTGCTTAGCTTCAGATAGATGTATAGCTGCAGGGCTTAGCTTCAGATAGATGTATAGCTGCTGTGCTTAGTGTCAGATATATGTATAGCTGCTGTGCTTAGATTCAGATAGATGTATAGCTGCTGTGCTTAGCTTCAGATAGATGTATAGCTGCAGGGCTTAGCTTCAGATAGATGTATAGCTGCTGTGCTTAGCTTCAGATAGATGTATAGCTGCAGGGCTTAGCTTCAGATAGATGTATAGCTGCAGGGCTTAGCTTCAGATAGACGTATAGCTGCTGTGCTTAGTGTCAGATATATGTATAGCTGTTGTGCTTAGATTCAGATAGATGTATAGCTGCTGTGCTTAGCTTCAGATAGATGTATAGCTGCAGGGCTTAGCTTCAGATAGATGTATAGCTGCAGGGCTTAGCTTCAGATAGATGTATAGCTGCTGTGCTTAGCTTCAGATAGATGTATAGCTGCAGGGCTTAGCTTCAGATAGATGTATAGCTGCTGTGCTTAGTGTCAGATAGATGTATAGCTGCTGTGCTTAGCTTCAGATAGATGTATAGCTGCTGTGCTTAGCTTCAGATAGATGTATAGCTGCAGGGCTTAGCTTCAGATAGATGTATAGCTGCTGTGCTTAGTGTCAGATAGATGTATAGCTGCTGTGCTTAGTGTCAGATAGATGTATAGCTGCTGTGCTTAGCTTCAGATAGGTGTACAGCTGCAGGGCTTAGCTTCAGATAGATGTATAGCTGCTGTGCTTAGTGTCAGATAGATGTATAGCTGCTGTGCTTAGCTTCAGATAGATGTATAGCTGCAGGGCTTAGCTTCAGATAGATGTATAGCTGCTGTGCTTAGTGTCAGATAGATGTATAGCTGCTGTGCTTAGCGTCAGATAGACGTATAGCTGCTGTGCTTAGTGTCAGATAGATGTATAGCTGCTGTGCTTAGCTTCAGATAGATGTATAGCTGCAGGGCTTAGCTTCAGATAGATGTATAGCTGCTGTGCTTAGTGTCAGATAGATGTATAGCTGCTGTGCTTAGTGTCAGATAGATGTATAGCTGCTGTGCTTAGCTTCAAATAGATGTATAGCTGCAGGGCTTAGCTTCAGATAGATGTATAGCTGCTGTGCTTAGTGTCAGATAGATGTATAGCTGCTGTGCTTAGATTCAGATAGATGTATAGCTGCTGTGCTTAGATTCAGATAGATGTATAGCTTCTATGAGGTATCCGTTCAGATGGTCAACCATCTTATGGTCGACAGTCATTAGGTCGACTACTATTGGTCGACATTGACATGGTTGACATGGACACATGGTCGACATGGACACATGGTCGACATATGAAAATGGTCGACACATGAAAAGGTCGACGTGAGTTTTTTTACTTTTTTTTCTTTTGGGGAACTTTTCCATACTTTACGATCCACGTGGATTACGATTGGAACGGTAATCTGTGCCGAGCGAAGCGAAGGCACCATGCCCGAAGCATGGCGAGCGAAGCGAGCCATGCGAGGGGACGCGGTGCACTAATTGGGGTTCCCAGTCACTTTACGCAAAAAACAACACCAAAGAAAGTTAAAAAACTCATGTCGACCTTTTCATGTGTGAGCGGCTAACAAGGATGTACCGCCTGCTGCTGTGCAGGTGTCGTCACTCCACCCACCTGTGCAACGCCGCCAGACGATATCCAGACGCGTAGGAGACTTCACTCTCGAGACCACTCTCCAGGGCGGACACCACCTCACCGCGGATGACGGGGGTCTGCAAAGAAAAGGATATGCCGGTTGAGACGTGCACCCGACCTTCGTCTAGAGTACGGGGCGCGTCAGGGGTAGCCGCGACCTTCACCGGCTGGGCGGAAGGTCATCACTGGCCCTTAGGCCTCAGCTACCCAGTTCTCACACACTCGCGCTCTCGCACGTTGTGTGTTGAGAGGGGAGGGCCCTCGCGTCCGCGAGCCGACCCTCTCGACCGGTATCCGGGGAAAGGGATGACAGACAGACGGGCACGGGGTGATACTCACTTCCAACTTGCAGGTCACCTTGATTGTCGCGACTCTCCGCTCCTGTTGGGACAAGAACAGCCTCCCTACTTGCAGGCTACACTACGGCAAACAACGCTACAGCCAACTACGCCTGCCTAAACAAACAAACTAAAACAACTGGAGGCTACTGGTTCTACCCCAATCTGACAGAGATCGGACTAATTTATCACGTTCACTACCCGGCAAGTCAGTGGAATAATTCCCCGGCCCAACAGCATACCCCAACTTACCAGTCCTACCTTCCAGGTGTTGGGCACCGGCCCACACTGAGGGACGGGGGTCTGGCGCAGACGGTGGCCCACTTCCGGCGGCCGGGGGATGGCGACGTGTGGGACGGGAACGTTACTCCACACTTCCAATACCCTGGACTATACACCGCGTGGGGCCGGTCGACTTCAAACACCAGCCGTGGATCCCTCAGGAGCTACTACACAGCCCACTTCCAGCCGGAGGGGTGTGGGCCGGGGGTGAGGGCGCAGGCCGGAGGCCTGGGGTGAGGGCGCAGGCCGGAGGCCTGGAGTGAGGGCGCAGGCCGGAGGCCTGGAGTGAGGGCGCAGGCCGGAGGCCTGGAGTGAGGGCGCAGGCCGGGGGCCTGGAGTGAGGGCGCAGGCCGGGGGCCTGGAGTGAGGGCGCAGGCCGGAGGCCTGAGTGAGGGCACAGGCCGGAGGCCTGGAGTGAGGGCGCAGGCCGGAGGCCTGGAGTGAGGGCGCAGGCCGGGGGCCTGGAGTGAGGGCGCAGGCCGGGGGCCTGGAGTGAGGGCGCAGGCCGGGGTCCTGGAGTGAGGGCGCAGGCCGGGGGCCTGGAGTGAGGGCGCAGGCCGGGGTCCTGGAGTGAGGGCGCAGGCCGGGGGCCTGGAGTGAGGGCGCAGGCCGGGGGCCTGGAGTGAGGGCACAGGCCGGAGGCCTGCCTAACGTGCGCACAGGCCGACAGGGCCTGACTCTGCCCGCAGGCCTAGTGCCTGTCCCTGGTGCTCTAGGGAGGGTTAAAGATAGGTGGAGGTGGCCCAAGGCCGCCTACCTGTCGCGGAGGGAGAGGCTGCAGCGGGGAGCTTCGTTAGCTCTTTTGCTCTCCACACGCTGCAGCACTCTCCGCCGGACTCCCGTCGCCGGTCGCCGTCTTCTGTCTTCCTGCTTGGCTCCGCCGACGTCTTCCTCCGCACTGCCGACGTCTTCCTCCGCACTGCCGATGTCTTCTGCTCCGCCGACGTCTTCTTCCGCTGCTCGGCCGCCGTCTTCCTCCGCTGGAGCTCTTCCTCCTCTTCTGCTGCCGTCCGCCGTCCGACTGACTGGTCCCGCTCCGCAGCGCCTCTTATATGGCGCCGGGAGCGGGCGGAGCCATGACGCGGCGAGCCCCGATTGGCTCGCCGCGGCGAGCTCTGATTGGCGGCCAAGGCGCGAGCCCTGATTGGCTCGCGCTTGGCGCGCCGTTTGAAATGCGCCGCTGGGATTGGAGGGGCTTGAATCCTTTCGGATGCAAGCCCCTCCAGACTGGAAACCGCCCGCCGCGTCGCCGCCCGTCGCTCCGTGGAGGGGAAGGTGGCAATCCCCTTCACATTTCCCCCCCTTTTGTCCTTTGTGGTCCCCACAAAGCAAGAATCCGACCATACAAAGTTCGGATCCGCGTAGCGAGGGCCCGGGACGCCCCTATTTGAACGCAGAGAGCGTCTTGGCAGGGGGGAGGCCACTACTTCGGCTGGGGGTTGAGGTTCTGATGTCTCCTCCGGCTGATTCTCCTCAACCGGCAACCACCACTCCTCGTCTGACAGAGGGGTCAGAGCTTCCCCGATAGGGGCCCCCAACCCGTCCTCTGCTACAGGGGACTCAGCCCCGCTCACCGGATCCGAGAACGGACAAGGTCGCAGTTTACTCCGATGTAACGTGCGCAGGCGTCCCGTCCCGTCGGTAGACTCCACTTGATACACTGGTCCACCTGGGTCCAAGCGACGGCGAACAAGATATGGGGTAACTTCCCACCGTTCAGACAATTTCCCCCCTGGGCGAACCTCTCGCACCAACACTCGCTGGCCCACGGCCAACGATCCAGGCTCGTGGGACCTCACAGGTGGATGCTGGTGGTCTGCGATCAGCCTCCCAGCCAACTCGTGTGCCGCCTTCAGACGTAGGCGATGGTCCTCGACCCATTCGGCAGGGGCGAGGGGCGTTACCTCCTCAGTCCCGGACAGTTGTAAGTCGTGTGCCTCCCGTCCGGGTCGGCCGAACAACAAGAAAAAAGGGGAAAATCCCGTGGTGTGATGAACTCTGTTGTTGTAAGTCCAGACCAGCTCCTGAACACGTTCGGGCCACCGCTGCTTCTCGGCATGCTCCAACACGCGGAGCATCTGCAGCAGAGTCCGGTTGAATCTCTCGCAGGCGCCATTCCCCTGCGGATGGTAAGGTGTTGTGCGGGACTTTTGAACGCCATAAAGCTGGCAGAGGCGCTCCATCAGCTGCCCCTGGAAACAGGCACCTTGATCCGAATGGATCCGCTCAGGACAACCGTACTGCCGAATGAAATGTTCGACGATCGCTCGTGTTGCCGACTCCGCGGTCTGGTTTCGGGTGGGAACCACTACCGTGAATTTAGTAAAGTGGTCAGTAATTACCAAGGCATACTGGTGCCCACTTACAGATTCCCCGATCAACACGTAGTCGATCATCAGCATCTCCAGCGGCCGACTGGTCCGGATCGTCTGGATGGGCACGTGCTGTTCCGGCGGCTTAACTACCGCACACCGCCTGCACTCACGACACACCTGGTCCACGACTGCCTGCAGCCGGGGGGCGAAATATTGACGTCTCAACCAATGGTATGTTTTATAGGGTCCCAAATGGGCCCCTTGCTCGTGCGCCTCTTCCACCAGCGACTGCACCCGGGCTTCTGGCACGACCACCTGCTCAACAGTACGCATTTCCTGTTCCAAGTAGCAGTGTCTCCGTAGGGTACCAGCGCAGACCCGCAATTGGTCCCAACGACGCACCACCTTCCTACAGAACCCGGTCAGTCCATCCTGCTCTCGGCGGGATGGCATATGACCCCTCTGTACCCACTGTCGAACGAGGTCCAAACCCTCATCGGCCTGCTGTTCCTGTGCCCAGTCCATCTCCGTGTACCTAAGTAAGGCAGTCTGGGCGTTTTGTCGGTACAACTCTCCGGCCATGGGCTGCCGCACACGAGTGAGATCCGGCATTTCTTCGCCGCAGTCCTCTTCTTCCCCACCAGGTTCGGGGGTTTCCACCGGAAAGCGAGACAGGGCATCTGCGTTGGTATTACTCTTCCCCGGTCGATAGCGGATCTTGTAGGAGAACTTGGCCAACCTGGCCACCCACCGTTGCTCCAAGGCACCCAACTTGGCGGTCTCCAGGTACGCCAAGGGGTTGTTATCCGTGAAAATATCCACGTGAGCGGCGGTCAAGTACTCCGCAAATTTCTCGGTCACGGCCCACACCACTGCCAGCAGTTCCAACTTGAAGGAACTGTAGTTGTCTGGGTTCCTTTCGGTCTCTCGCAGGCTACGACTGCCATAAGCAATCACCCGCTCCTGCCCATCCTGGACCTGAGCCAAGACCGCGCCCAACCCCTGCAGACTCCCATCCGTGTATAGGACGAAGGGCTTCTCAAAGTCTGCGTATCCCAACACCGGAGCTTCCGTGAGACTTCCTTTCAGTTGGTCAAAGGCCAGGTTCTGCGCTTCTCCCCAAGTCTCCAGGGCAGCTTTCTTAGTGGTCGCAATCCCTCGAAGCAAGGCATGTAGGGGTTCCGCAATCCGGGCGAAATCCTTGATGAAGCGCCGGTAGTACCCCACCAAACCCAGAAATGCCCGTAATTCCGTGACGGTGGTGGGCACCTTCCATTCCTGGACGGCCGCCACTTTGCTGGGGGTTGGGTACACCCCATCACGTGACACCACATGCCCGAGGTACTCCAAGCTGGATTTCAACAGGTGGCACTTCCGGGGCTTGAGCTTCAGGCCGTATGCTTCCAACCGCTGAAGAACCAGGTCGAGTCGAGCAAAGTGTTCCTCCAAGGTCGCGGCGAACACGATGATGTCGTCCAAGTAAATGAGCAAAGCTTCAAAGTTCAAGTCTCCCAAGCACCTCTCCATCATCCGCTGGCATGTGGCGGGCGCATTGTTTAACCCAAACGGCATGCGGCAAAATTCGAACAACCCCATGGGAGTAACGAATGCGGTCTTCTCCCTATCCTGGGGGGCCACCGGCACTTGCCAGTACCCACTGGCCAGGTCCAGGGTCGAAAAAAATTTAGCATTGCCCAGTGCAGCTAGGGACTCCTCGATCCTAGGGAGAGGGTAAGCGTCCCGGACGGTGCAACTGTTCAGCTTCCGGTAGTCCACACAGAACCGGATAGTCCCGTCCTTCTTCCGGACTAAGACAATGGGTGCAGCCCAGGGACTTTTGCTCTCCTGGATCACATGGTTGTCCAGCATCTGACGCAACATGCTCTTTACTTCCTGGTACAACCGGGGCGGTATCGGCCGATACCGCTCCCGAACCGGGGGGGCGTCTCCGGTGCGGATCTCATGCTGCAGGTCCTCCGTATACCCGAAATCTTCCTCATGCCGGGAGAACACCTTCTGACGGTTCCAGAGCATCTGGTCCAGCTTGGCTACGTCCCCGGCCGCGCACTCTTCCAGCGACACGTCCATCTGCGTACGGATCATGGTGCCGTTCCACTCGGGGCCGGGCCCCTCCTGTTCCTCCACTTGAACAGATAATGCCCATGCCTCGGAAGCCTCTGGCTGTAGGGAGAGTTTTCGCATACCCTGAACGCTATCCTCGTGAATCGCCACCACCTGAGCGATGACTGTCCCAGCCGGGACTCGGCAAAGCTGGTCGGTGAGATTGCAAAAGTGGACGGAGACCTTTCCCCCGGTCACCACCGACACGGTCCGTGCCACCATCACTCCAGACCCTACCCTCAGCACATCAGTGGGCTCTACCATCACCACCATGCCATTTAGGCTCTGATGAGTCCGTACTTCCAGAGGGATCAGGACTTCTTGGCGAGGTGGCAACTCCAGGCGCTGGTGGTGACCGACCTTCAAAAGACCCAGGTGCTCATCGATTGCCCCTAGGGCCCTGGTCCCCCGTCGTCCCACTTGTTGGAGTGCCTGCTGGACGGGGCGCCGGACTCCCAGATTCTTCCAATATTGTGGCCCATTTTCCTGGAACAAGAGCTGGTCGAGATGTCGGAGTACATTCATCCCGAGGATCACTGGGCCATGGCTCAGCCCCGGGCTGCTGACTACCAGCAGCCCCTTCCTACCCAGCTCTCTGCCACAAACTACCATCTCCATCCACACCACCCCCACCACGGGAATGGGTAGGTTATTAGCCGCCGTGAGGGTAATGAAGCTCTCGGACACCTCACTTTTAAGATGGGCGTAATGTTCAAGGAAACAGGCCTCGGAAATGGTGGATACTTGAGAGCCGGTATCCAACAAGCAGGACTGATCTTTCCCACCGAGGCGACTGACTACCACGGGACACTCTCCTACCAATTCAGCCTGTTCGTTAATGGCTGATCTCTCCTCATCGCTCCCCCCCACGGGTGGTCCCGTTACCGCGAGGGAGGTCAGTTTAACTGCGCCTCCGGGATTGCTTCGGTACAGGTCCGCGCAATATGCCCATACCGATGGCATCGGTAACAACGAGGGCCTCGGCCCTCTCCCGGACGGCCGTCCGGTTCCGTGCCTCGTCCACGGGGCCGCCTGGTGTCCCGCTCACGGGACTCCGTGCCCCGCTGGTCACGCCGGTACACCTCCTCCCTCAGCTGGGAGACCTCTTCCCTCATTTCCTTGGTCACCTGGAGGAAGGCCTCTTTCAGGTCTTGCACACAGGTCTCTAAGGGATTGGTCTCCCTGCTAGCCACGGGCGCGGAGATCGGCTGCACCCACTGGGGAAAAACGGCGTGTGGTCCGTAATTGGCATTACGGTCCCTGGCTACGGCGTCGATCTCCACCTGATGGAAGGTCAGGGTGTCATCCTGGGATATCTTATCCAGCATCACCTGCCTCAGGGGCACGTTCCGGAGTCCCATGGCGAACTGATCCCGCAATATCTGGCTGGTGTTGGTGAGCGCCCCAAACCCATCGGGGTCCTTCCGACGTACTTCTCCCATCATCTCCTGGAGCGCGTTTGCATACTGGGGGATGGACTCATCCTCCCTCTGGAACCGGCCAAACAGACGCTGCCGGAGGGTCCCCGCCGAGGAGGTGTCCCCATAAATATCCCCCATCGTCGGGCCGCAAAAGAATCGTCCGACGAGCCTCGCCTTCCAGGGAATTCAGGGCGAGGGGCACCTGTAGGTCAACGGGCACCCGATAAATGAGGAACGTCGCCTCTAGTCGGGTCTTCCAGTCCTCTAGGGTCATATTGCGACCGTCGTAACGGGTTAGGTGGGCGAGGGCTGGTCCGACGTTAAGTCGACGCGATGACCTTCGTCGCTCGTCGTCCGTTCCCCTCGGCACCACGTCAGTGGTGCTGGAAGTTGAGCTTCTCCGCGAGGGTAGTTTCGGCACCTCTGCCCATGGCTTCCCGGCTGTGGGTAGTGACTGATCTTCGTCCATCCTGCCGACTACGCCAAATGTGAGCGGCTAACAAGGATGTACCGCCTGCTGCTGTGCAGGTGTCGTCACTCCACCCACCTGTGCAACGCCGCCAGACGATATCCAGACGCTGTGACAGGACGGTACCGTACGGAAGCACTCGCCGCTTGCCGCGTCCCGTTGACTGCGCACAGAATGGAAGGTCAAGCCGCACGAGGCCTGACCACATAGGGGATTCCCGCTTACCGTCAGTAACCGCCTGTTACTGACTCCACCCACTGCGTTGTGGGCGGGTTCTTGCTGCCACCACCAAACTCCTAACCTGCCGTGGCGTTTGGAACCACGGTTCTGCTCTGTATGTGCCGACGCACTGCCTTACCACAGCTGTGTGGTGCTGACGAATCCCCACTAGCCACTTGCTAGGCCTCTACCGGTAGCTGGCGGAAGGCGGAGCTTGGAGACGTCAGGTGCTTCCCTGGACAGCCGGAGGACGGGGCTAGGTTTGGCCTAACCCTGTTGGTCACAAGATGAAGCAGTCTTCTTGAGGCAAAGGTGTTTATTGCTCAAATAACCTTTAAAAAGGCTCCTCCCTATTGCTAGGGGCAACAGCATACAATTAAGATGTTTCAGCAGAAGAAGATGTTACAATACACAATCCTATGGGCCAACTGCCCTCCTTTTATCCCTCTCCAAGACCCTCTACCACAGGGGGTAAGCCCGCCCTGTGGTGTACAACCAATCAATGTTTACCCATGAGCTGTGCATGCTCTGGACTCATGCACACCTAACATTGTCCCCAATGGACAGTGGGGAGTGGCCGGTCTCCTTTGTCTCTCCCATCTGGGAGAGCAGGCTACTCCCACGGTGCCGTTCAGTCTGGCTGGGGGGAAGTTTTCCCTCCTAAACTGACTTCCAGAAACCTGCCCGGGACCCCTCTCACTGCCTGCAGCCTGGATTTGGGCTCCAGAGCTGGGCAGCCTGACTCCCCGGTCCAGGTCTCTGGTTCACTACGGCTGATCTCCATGGAGCTCCAAGAAACCCCTCAGCTTGTTCTATAGCTAAGCTGCTTCTCTTTCTCCCTGTCCCCATTGGAACTGTGAGGCTGGATGGGAAAGCATTCCGTTTTTAGGGAAAAGGTCTGGGAGAATCCATCAGCCTGCACAGCTATGGATTCCCCCCTCCTGGGACACACAATCAAGTAAGTGCATTTTATCTTTAAATACATTACATTTTTAAATCACACTGTACATTTCTCTTTAAATATACACTGAGCCTGTGCCCTGCACAGACTCTACATATTCAGGCACTGCAGTGCCTTCCCTAGCCCTGCAGCCTGGCTGCTAGGGCTCTCCCTCTCAGTGCTGGAGGCATGGGGCTGGCTTCCCCCATCCTTCAGCCTGCCTTCCTGCCTCTGGGGTTCCAGGGAGCTGGCTCTCCCTGTCCCCCCAGGGTGGCACTACTTTGGTGGCCTCGCCGCACGCAGCGGCGCACCCCCCTGTACCTAAGCCCGGCGGCCCGGGACTCTTGTCCCGGCCGCCGTGACTCTGGCTTTGTTGTGGTGCTGGGGCGCCGGGAGCGTAGCTCCCGGACCCCAGCGTTCATCAGCCTGCTCGCCCGCCTAATTCACCCACGCCGCTAGGGAGCCGGCTAGCCCGGTCCCCCCTGAGCGGCGCCTGTCTTGTGGCCTCGCTGCAGCGTCCGGCGGGGAGCCGGGCTGCAGCGCACCCCCCTTGCCGACTAGCAGCCCGGGACGTCCGTCCCGGCTGCTGCGGCTGGCCACCCGTGCTGGGCTGAGGCGCTGGGAGCAGAGCTCCCGGCCCCCAGCGGCGGCTCTCACAGAGAGCACTGCAGCGGGAGCCGAGCTCCCAGCCGCAGCGCTCACCCTTCTCCCCGGCGCGCACACTCCAGTGCGCCCGGGGCTACACTGACCGCTGCCGGGAGCGGAGCTCCCGGACTCCGGCGGTCAGCGGCTGCCTCCTCTCCCCCGGCGTGCACACTCTGCTGAGCGCGCCGGGGGCTGTCCTCCCTGCCGTGGTCTCCGGAGGGGTCCGGGACCACGGCACATCCAAAAAGTACACTTTTATACATTTGCCCACAGCATTTTTAAATCTGGCGCCAAGCGCCCTTTGTCCCTCAAAATGGCGCCGGGCACTAGGGGTTTAACCCCTTCAGTGCCAAAGCGGCCATTTGCCTCGTGGCTGGGGCTCTCCGGCCACACTCCTCCCCCCCCCATTCAAGCGGGTCAACCAGGGACCCATGTCCCAACGATTTGGGTCCTGGTCCCGCAGTCCGTTGGGGTGAAGGGGACGCTACCTGGGGGGTGTAGGCTCTGGCCTAGACAGTTCATCCATAGTGTAGTGGGCCTCTCTTCGTGGGTGCACAATGTTCAAATAGTCCACCTGAAGTCCAAGTTCAAGGCTCCACCACAAAAGTCTGTCCAATTCCCCCAAGGTAGGTTGCAGCCACCTAACAGGTAGGTGGTAAGTCACCACTGTGGGGGGCCGGTTACAAACAAGTGCCACCCACGGTGTCCCAACTGTGGCATACCCCACCTCCCACCATAGCAGTTTTCTGCTCAAACAGGCCACAGGGTGCTCCTGCCCATATGGCTCTTTCTGGCTCGGTACAGCTCCCAGTCCGTGCAGTGGCGCAATAGTTCGTAACACACAGTCCTGGTCAAGAATGTGCGCCATCAGCACGGGAGCGGGTACCCGAGCCTTCTTCAATGACTGGAATGCCAACTCGCAAGCGGGTGCAAAGTCCACTGACTTGGGAATGCCCTTCCTAGCCATCTCTGTCAAGGGGTTCACTACAGGACTAAAGTCAATGACAACATGTCCGTAGGGCCTTACAGGTTCTAAGGTCAGTACCGGTCTGGGTGATGTGGGACGGGGACAGCCTCTGGTTGCCTCCACCCCCTCTGGGTTGGGCCTACCCCTGTCTCCTCCCACATGGTGCCCCAGGCACTGCACCTTCGTCATACCTATCTGGCAACTGTCTGCCCTAACGGTCAGACCTGCCCTCCAATCCTCCTCCGTCAACCTATGACTCGGGAAACCTACCCTGTCACCTAGGCCTACTCCTTCCTCCTCGTCCGCTACCTGTGCCACAGTGATGGCGGCCAGACCACCAGCCTCTGGATCCTGTGTGGCATCCACTACAGGGAGGCTGCGTGTCTTCCCCGATCTACTGTGCACAGGCAGGGGACCTGCTATGTCCACAGCAACTTGCTGCAAGGGTTCTCCTATGGGCAGAGGCCCAGAGACAACACAACCGCTGGAGTGCCCCGGCTGCCAACGCATGGCACCAGCCTTACATTTGGTCTGGGCGTCATCCGACATTCCAGACCAGGGTAAGCTCTGTGTCAGGCACTTCAGGGTACGGTCTGTCTCCGGGTTGCTGTCCAAAGGGGTTTCGCTGGCAACCGACACCGGTTGCGCAGGAACGTTCCCTGAGGGGACCAGTTGGACACATTCCCTATCTGGTCTATCCCCTCCCACTTTCCTGGCTACCCTGTACCTTAACCCTTCCCGCCAGGTCAAACTTCCTGCCCCAACCCTGTCAAGGCCGCTGCCAGAGTGGCGCCTCATGCCTTTTGGGGATGGGTCAGAGAGTTGAGCCTCCCTAAACTCCTGCCTGTGGCCCTCAATCTCTCCTAAATTGGGACACTCTACAGGGGGATCTAGGTGGGGACTACTAGGGTCAGTCTGGTAGGGGTCAGTCATTGAAAAATCAGTGTGGTTTCTCATACTCACCGCCGGAGTTGGCAAACCACTTGGGTCAGGAGCATCATTGGGCACCCCCACAGGATCAAACGAGCTGGAACCAACATCCTCTGCGTTGCTAGGGGACGTAGGCATACCAGAGGCAAAAGGCATGCGGGGTCGATGTGCTGATCTAGCCGCTGTAATCTTTTCCTCTGGGCTGGTTGATGCTGTGGTTGGCTGTGCTGGCAGTTGTCTAGCAGCTGTAGTCTTTTCCTCTGGGCTGGGCTGTGCTGGAGCAGCTGATGTCAACAGTGGTTTTGGAACTTGACTCCGGGGAATGGCGCCAACAAACATAGTGACGATCCCACCACCCAGATCATTTCCTAGGACCACATCAGTTGGGAGACCATTCATGACGGCAACTTCTCGCAACTCTGGTCCAGCTCCCCAGTCCAGGTAGACTCTTGCCATGGGAACCGCTTTTTCTGTTCCTTCTGCCAGGGTGACCGTGGCAGTGCGACCCTGCAATACTGCAGCAGGATCTATAAGGTGGGGGCTCACCACAGTGATTGAGGCCCCAGAGTCTCTTAGGCCTTCTCCCTGCAGGGGTCCCACGTGGACTGGCTGCAGGTGCCTCCACATGTTGTGTAGGGGCTGTTTGGCCATGCAGGTGACTCTCTCCGCAGAGTGCACCTGTCTCTCGCCACACTCCATCGGACTGACTGGAGGGGGAACAGTCTCTGTAGGCTCATCTCCTCTCGTCAAACAAGCGATCCGGGCTCCAGCACTCGGATTTGGGGCACGAGTCTGGGGTGCTTGGGATGCAGGACAGTTCATCCTCAGATGTCCGATTTTCCCACAGCCGTAGCACTTCTTCTCCAGTCGTGGCACCGATGATCTCTGATCAGTTGCAGGGACGCTGCGGTGCGGTTGCTGGCCAAGAGCACCCGGGTTGGAAGATGCTTGTCTTTGGGGGTGATGAGCTGAAGAGGGTGGTCCCCTTGGTGGTACAGTCTGTTGGAGCTGGCTGCTGGCGGGGCGCTTCTGCCCCCGTGGCCGAATTGCCACATATTTGTCGGCTAATTGGGCAGCCATTTTTAAGCTGGGTGGCTCCCGATCTAGCACCCACTCCTTCACTTCTTGGGCGCACCTGCGGTAGAACTGCTCCCTGCAGATCAGGTCGATCAGTGCGTCCCATGTAGTGGCTTCCGAATCCTTCACCCACTTCACCACGTACTGCCGCAGCTGGGTGGCGAACTGCTCATGGGTGCTGCTAGGATTCTTAGGCAAGTCTCTGAATTTCTTCCTGTAAGACTCGGGAGTGATGAAGAATCGCTGGAGGAGGGCCTTCTTGACTTCGTCGTAGTTCCCACAGTCCTCCGTCGCCACTCCTCGATAGGCCTCCAAGGCCTCTCCATGCAGAGTGGGCACAAGGTGTCTCACCCACTCTGACTTGGGTAGATCATGTAGTTTACAAGTCCTCTCAAAGACTTGCAAATGTCCATCAATGTCCCCATCACTGTCTGCAAACTTGGCAAACTGAACTCGTCCTGATCTGTGTACAACAGCTGACAACGGCTCCCGGGGTACCACGGCCTGGGGTGCCCGCTCCGCATGCCACATCCGGATGACAAGCATGCGTTCTTGCTCCGTTGCCCTTTCCCCCAATTCCGCTAGCCGATCTGCTAGAGTATCCGGGTCGCCCCCCCTGGGACGTTGGGATCCTGGCCCTGCTAGGGATTGCTGGGAAACATTGCTGCTGTGAGAGAGGGCGGGGCTTGTGGTTCTCACCGGTTCCTCACGAAGGTCCACTGGTGGGCCGTCCTCTGCGATGCTGACGCCGTCAGTGCTTTCCACCTCCGCCCGATGAGACTCCTCCCAGCTCCTGAGCGCCGCCTGCATGACGCTCCTGGACGCGTTGGAAGGGATTTCCACACCCTTCCCCTGGCATACGATCTCCAGATCCTCCTTGGACATTCCGCTGAATTCCGCCATCTTGTGCGTTCTCCTGCGCTGCAGTTACTCCTCTCCTGAGTAACTCGGCTTCTCCAATCGGGTGATGAAAAGCCGCCTGGGATTATCCCACTGCTATGCCCCCAATTTCTGTGACAGGACGGTACCGTACGGAAGCACTCGCCGCTTGCCGCGTCCCGTTGACTGCGCACAGAATGGAAGGTCAAGCCGCACGAGGCCTGACCACATAGGGGATTCCCGCTTACCGTCAGTAACCGCCTGTTACTGACTCCACCCACTGCGTTGTGGGCGGGTTCTTGCTGCCACCACCAAACTCCTAACCTGCCGTGGCGTTTGGAACCACGGTTCTGCTCTGTATGTGCCGACGCACTGCCTTACCACAGCTGTGTGGTGCTGACGAATCCCCACTAGCCACTTGCTAGGCCTCTACCGGTAGCTGGCGGAAGGCGGAGCTTGGAGACGTCAGGTGCTTCCCTGGACAGCCGGAGGACGGGGCTAGGTTTGGCCTAACCCTGTTGGTCACAAGATGAAGCAGTCTTCTTGAGGCAAAGGTGTTTATTGCTCAAATAACCTATAAAAAGGCTCCTCCCTATTGCTAGGGGCAACAGCATACAATTAAGATGTTTCAGCAGAAGAAGATGTTACAATACACAATCCTATGGGCCAACTGCCCTCCTTTTATCCCTCTCCAAGACCCTCTACCACAGGGGGTAAGCCCGCCCTGTGGTGTACAACCAATCAATGTTTACCCATGAGCTGTGCATGCTCTGGACTCATGCACACCTAACATTGTCCCCAATGGACAGTGGGGAGTGGCCGGTCTCCTTTGTCTCTCCCATCTGGGAGAGCAGGCTACTCCCACGGTGCCGTTCAGTCTGGCTGGGGGGAAGTTTTCCCTCCTAAACTGACTTCCAGAAACCTGCCCGGGACCCCTCTCACTGCCTGCAGCCTGGATTTGGGCTCCAGAGCTGGGCAGCCTGACTCCCCGGTCCAGGTCTCTGGTTCACTACGGCTGATCTCCATGGAGCTCCAAGAAACCCCTCAGCTTGTTCTATAGCTAAGCTGCTTCTCTTTCTCCCTGTCCCCATTGGAACTGTGAGGCTGGATGGGAAAGCATTCCGTTTTTAGGGAAAAGGTCTGGGAGAATCCATCAGCCTGCACAGCTATGGATTCCCCCCTCCTGGGACACACAATCAAGTAAGTGCATTTTATCTTTAAATACATTACATTTTTAAATCACACTGTACATTTCTCTTTAAATATACACTGAGCCTGTGCCCTGCACAGACTCTACATATTCAGGCACTGCAGTGCCTTCCCTAGCCCTGCAGCCTGGCTGCTAGGGCTCTCCCTCTCAGTGCTGGAGGCATGGGGCTGGCTTCCCCCATCCTTCAGCCTGCCTTCCTGCCTCTGGGGTTCCAGGGAGCTGGCTCTCCCTGTCCCCCCAGGGTGGCACTACTTTGGTGGCCTCGCCGCACGCAGCGGCGCACCCCCCTGTACCTAAGCCCGGCGGCCCGGGACTCTTGTCCCGGCCGCCGTGACTCTGGCTTTGTTGTGGTGCTGGGGCGCCGGGAGCGTAGCTCCCGGACCCCAGCGTTCATCAGCCTGCTCGCCCGCCTAATTCACCCACGCCGCTAGGGAGCCGGCTAGCCCGGTCCCCCCTGAGCGGCGCCTGTCTTGTGGCCTCGCTGCAGCGTCCGGCGGGGAGCCGGGCTGCAGCGCACCCCCCTTGCCGACTAGCAGCCCGGGACGTCCGTCCCGGCTGCTGCGGCTGGCCACCCGTGCTGGGCTGAGGCGCTGGGAGCAGAGCTCCCGGCCCCCAGCGGCGGCTCTCACAGAGAGCACTGCAGCGGGAGCCGAGCTCCCAGCCGCAGCGCTCACCCTTCTCCCCGGCGCGCACACTCCAGTGCGCCCGGGGCTACACTGACCGCTGCCGGGAGCGGAGCTCCCGGACTCCGGCGGTCAGCGGCTGCCTCCTCTCCCCCGGCGTGCACACTCTGCTGAGCGCGCCGGGGGCTGTCCTCCCTGCCGTGGTCTCCGGAGGGGTCCGGGACCACGGCACATCCAAAAAGTACACTTTTATACATTTGCCCACAGCATTTTTAAATCTGGCGCCAAGCGCCCTTTGTCCCTCAAAATGGCGCCGGGCACTAGGGGTTTAACCCCTTCAGTGCCAAAGCGGCCATTTGCCTCGTGGCTGGGGCTCTCCGGCCACAGACGCGTAGGAGACTTCACTCTCGAGACCACTCTCCAGGGCGGACACCACCTCACCGCGGATGACGGGGGTCTGCAAAGAAAAGGATATGCCGGTTGAGACGTGCACCCGACCTTCGTCTAGAGTACGGGGCGCGTCAGGGGTAGCCGCGACCTTCACCGGCTGGGCGGAAGGTCATCACTGGCCCTTAGGCCTCAGCTACCCAGTTCTCACACACTCGCGCTCTCGCACGTTGTGTGTTGAGAGGGGAGGGCCCTCGCGTCCGCGAGCCGACCCTCTCGACCGGTATCCGGGGAAAGGGATGACAGACAGACGGGCACGGGGTGATACTCACTTCCAACTTGCAGGTCACCTTGATTGTCGCGACTCTCCGCTCCTGTTGGGACAAGAACAGCCTCCCTACTTGCAGAGTACACTACGGCAAACAACGCTACAGCCAACTACGCCTGCCTAAACAAACAAACTAAAACAACTGGAGGCTACTGGTTCTACCCCAATCTGACAGAGATCGGACTAATTTATCACGTTCACTACCCGGCAAGTCAGTGGAATAATTCCCCGGCCCAACAGCATACCCCGACTTACCAGTCCTACCTTCCAGGTGTTGGGCACCGGCCCACACTGAGGGACGGGGGTCTGGCGCAGACGGTGGCCCACTTCCGGCGGCCGGGGGATGGCGACGTGTGGGACGGGAACGTTACTCCACACTTCCAATACCCTGGACTATACACCGCGTGGGGCCGGTCGACTTCAAACACCAGCCGTGGATCCCTCAGGAGCTACTACACAGCCCACTTCCAGCCGGAAGGGTGCGGGCCGGGGGTGAGGGCGCAGGCCGGAGGCCTGGGGTGAGGGCGCAGGCCGGAGGCCTGGAGTGAGGGCGCAGGCCGGAGGCCTGGAGTGAGGGCGCAGGCCGGAGGCCTGGAGTGAGGGCGCAGGCCGGAGGCCTGGAGTGAGGGCGCAGGCCGGAGGCCTGAGTGAGGGCACAGGCCGGAGGCCTGCCTAACGTGCGCACAGGCCGACAGGGCCTGACTCTGCCCGCAGGCCTAGTGCCTGTCCCTGGTGCTCTAGGGAGGGTTAAAGATAGGTGGAGGTGGCCCAAGGCCGCCTACCTGTCGCGGAGGGAGAGGCTGCAGCGGGGAGCTTCGTTAGCTCTTTTGCTCTCCACACGCTGCAGCACTCTCCGCCGGACTTCCGTCGCCGGTCGCCGTCTTCTGTCTTCCTGCTTGGCTCCGCCGACGTCTTCCTCCGCACTGCCGACGTCTTCCTCCGCACTGCCGATGTCTTCTGCTCCGCCGACGTCTTCTTCCGCTGCTCGGCCGCCGTCTTCCTCCGCTGGAGCTCTTCCTCCTCTTCTGCTGCCGTCCGCCGTCCGACTGACTGGTCCCGCTCCGCAGCGCCTCTTATATGGCGCCGGGAGCGGGCGGAGCCATGACGCGGCGAGCCCCGATTGGCTCGCCGCGGCGAGCTCTGATTGGCGGCCAAGGCGCGAGCCCTGATTGGCTCGCGCTTGGCGCGCCGTTTGAAATGCGCCGCTGGGATTGGAGGGGCTTGAATCCTTTCGGATGCAAGCCCCTCCAGACTGGAAACCGCCCGCCGCGTCGCCGCCCGTCGCTCCGTGGAGGGGAAGGTGGCAATCCCCTTCACATTTCCCCCCCTTTTGTCCTTTGTGGTCCCCACAAAGCAAGAATCCGACCATACAAAGTTCGGATCCGCGTAGCGAGGGCCCGGGACGCCCCTATTTGAACGCAGAGAGCGTCTTGGCAGGGGGGAGGCCACTACTTCGGCTGGGGGTTGAGGTTCTGATGTCTCCTCCGGCTGATTCTCCTCAACCGGCAACCACCACTCCTCGTCTGACAGAGGGGTCAGAGCTTCCCCGATAGGGGCCCCCAACCCGTCCTCTGCTACAGGGGACTCAGCCCCGCTCACCGGATCCGAGAACGGACAAGGTCGCAGTTTACTCCGATGTAACGTGCGCAGGCGTCCCGTCCCGTCGGTAGACTCCACTTGATACACTGGTCCACCTGGGTCCAAGCGACGGCGAACAAGATATGGGGTAACTTCCCACCGTTCAGACAATTTCCCCCCTGGGCGAACCTCTCGCACCAACACTCGCTGGCCCACGGCCAACGATCCAGGCTCGTGGGACCTCACAGGTGGATGCTGGTGGTCTGCGATCAGCCTCCCAGCCAACTCGTGTGCCGCCTTCAGACGTAGGCGATGGTCCTCGACCCATTCGGCAGGGGCGAGGGGCGTTACCTCCTCAGTCCCGGACAGTTGTAAGTCGTGTGCCTCCCGTCCGGGTCGGCCGAACAACAAGAAAAAAGGGGAAAATCCCGTGGTGTGATGAACTCTGTTGTTGTAAGTCCAGACCAGCTCCTGAACACGTTCGGGCCACCGCTGCTTCTCGGCATGCTCCAACACGCGGAGCATCTGCAGCAGAGTCCGGTTGAATCTCTCGCAGGCGCCATTCCCCTGCGGATGGTAAGGTGTTGTGCGGGACTTTTGAACGCCATAAAGCTGGCAGAGGCGCTCCATCAGCTGCCCCTGGAAACAGGCACCTTGATCCGAATGGATCCGCTCAGGACAACCGTACTGCCGAATGAAATGTTCGACGATCGCTCGTGTTGCCGACTCCGCGGTCTGGTTTCGGGTGGGAACCACTACCGTGAATTTAGTAAAGTGGTCAGTCATTACCAAGGCATACTGGTGCCCACTTACAGATTCCCCGATCAACACGTAGTCGATCATCAGCATCTCCAGCGGCCGACTGGTCCGGATCGTCTGGATGGGCACGTGCTGTTCCGGCGGCTTAACTACCGCACACCGCCTGCACTCACGACACACCTGGTCCACGACTGCCTGCAGCCGGGGGGCGAAATATTGACGTCTCAACCAATGGTATGTTTTATAGGGTCCCAAATGGGCCCCTTGCTCGTGCGCCTCTTCCACCAGCGACTGCACCCGGGCTTCTGGCACGACCACCTGCTCAACAGTACGCATTTCCTGTTCCAAGTAGCAGTGTCTCCGTAGGGTACCAGCGCAGACCCGCAATTGGTCCCAACGACGCACCACCTTCCTACAGAACCCGGTCAGTCCATCCTGCTCTCGGCGGGATGGCATATGACCCCTCTGTACCCACTGTCGAACGAGATCCAAACCCTCATCGGCCTGCTGTTCCTGTGCCCAGTCCATCTCCGTGTACCTAAGTAAGGCAGTCTGGGCGTTTTGTCGGTACAACTCTCCGGCCATGGGCTGCCGCACACGAGTGAGATCCGGCATTTCTTCGCCGCAGTCCTCTTCTTCCCCACCAGGTTCGGGGGTTTCCACCGGAAAGCGAGACAGGGCATCTGCGTTGGTATTACTCTTCCCCGGTCGATAGCGGATCTTGTAGGAGAACTTGGCCAACCTGGCCACCCACCGTTGCTCCAAGGCACCCAACTTGGCAGTCTCCAGGTACGCCAAGGGGTTGTTATCCGTGAAAATATCCACGTGAGCGGCGGTCATGTACTCCGCAAATTTCTCGGTCACGGCCCACACCACTGCCAGCAGTTCCAACTTGAAGGAACTGTAGTTGTCTGGGTTCCTTTCGGTCTCTCGCAGGCTACGACTGCCGTAAGCAATCACCCGCTCCTGCCCATCCTGGACCTGAGCCAAGACCGCGCCCAACCCCTGCAGACTCCCATCCGTGTATAGGACGAAGGGCTTCTCAAAGTCTGCGTATCCCAACACCGGAGCTTCCGTGAGACTTCCTTTCAGTTGGTCAAAGGCCAGGTTCTGCGCTTCTCCCCAAGTCTCCAGGGCAGCTTTCTTAGTGGTCGCAATCCCTCGAAGCAAGGCATGTAGGGGTTCCGCAATCCGGGCGAAATCCTTGATGAAGCGCCGGTAGTACCCCACCAAACCCAGAAATGCCCGTAATTCCGTGACGGTGGTGGGCACCTTCCATTCCTGGACGGCCGCCACTTTGCTGGGGGTTGGGTACACCCCATCACGTGACACCACATGCCCGAGGTACTCCAAGCTGGATTTCAACAGGTGGCACTTCCGGGGCTTGAGCTTCAGGCCGTATGCTTCCAACCGCTGAAGAACCAGGTCGAGTCGAGCAAAGTGTTCCTCCAAGGTCGCGGCGAACACGATGATGTCGTCCAAGTAAATGAGCAAAGCTTCAAAGTTCAAGTCTCCCAAGCACCTCTCCATCATCCGCTGGCATGTGGCGGGCGCATTGTTTAACCCAAACGGCATGCGGCAAAATTCGAACAACCCCATGGGAGTAACGAATGCGGTCTTCTCCCTATCCTGGGGGGCCACCGGCACTTGCCAGTACCCACTGGCCAGGTCCAGGGTCGAAAAAATTTTTGCATTGCCCAGTGCAGCTAGGGACTCCTCGATCCTAGGGAGAGGGTAAGCGTCCCGGACGGTGCAACTGTTCAGCTTCCGGTAGTCCACACAGAACCGGATAGTCCCGTCCTTCTTCCGGACTAAGACAATGGGTGCAGCCCAGGGACTTTTGCTCTCCTGGATCACATGGTTGTCCAGCATCTGACGCAACATGCTCTTTACTTCCTGGTACAACCGGGGCGGTATCGGCCGATACCGCTCCCAAACCGGGGGGGCGTCTCCGGTGCGGATCTCATGCTGCAGGTCCTCCGTATACCCGAAATCTTCCTCATGCCGGGAGAACACCTTCTGACGGTTCCAGAGCATCTGGTCCAGCTTGGCTACGTCCCCGGCCGCGCACTCTTCCAGCGACACGTCCATCTGCGTACGGATCATGGTGCCGTTCCACTCGGGGCCGGGCCCCTCCTGTTCCTCCACTTGAACAGATAATGCCCATGCCTCGGAAGCCTCTGGCTGTAGGGAGAGTTTTCGCATACCCTGAACGCTATCCTCGTGAATCGCCACCACCTGAGCGATGACTGTCCCAGCCGGGACTCGGCAAAGCTGGTCGGTGAGATTGCAAAAGCGGACGGAGACCTTTCCCCCGGTCACCACCGACACGGTCCGTGCCACCATCACTCCAGACCCTACCCTCAGCACATCAGTGGGCTCTACCATCACCACCATGCCATTTAGGCTCTGATGAGTCCGTACTTCCAGAGGGATCAGGACTTCTTGGCGAGGTGGCAACTCCAGGCGCTGGTGGTGACCGACCTTCAAAAGACCCAGGTGCTCATCGATTGCCCCTAGGGCCCTGGTCCCCCGTCGTCCCACTTGTTGGAGTGCCTGCTGGACGGGGCGCCGGACTCCCAGATTCTTCCAATATTGTGGCCCATTTTCCTGGAACAAGAGCTGGTCGAGATGTCGGAGTACATTCATCCCGAGGATCACTGGGCCATGGCTCAGCCCCGGGCTGCTGACTACCAGCAGCCCCTTCCTACCCAGCTCTCTGCCACAAACTACCATCTCCATCCACACCACCCCCACCACGGGAATGGGTAGGTTATTAGCCGCCGTGAGGGTAATGAAGCTCTCGGACACCTCACTTTTAAGATGGGCGTAATGTTCAAGGAAACAGGCCTCGGAAATGGTGGATACTTGAGAGCCGGTATCCAACAAGCAGGACTGATCTTTCCCACCGAGGCGACTGACTACCACGGGACACTCTCCTACCAATTCAGCCTGTTCGTTAATGGCTGATCTCTCCTCATCGCTCCCCCCCACGGGTGGTCCCGTTACCGCGAGGGAGGTCAGTTTAACTGCGCCTCCGGGATTGCTTCGGTACAGGTCCGCGCAATATGCCCATACCGATGGCATCGGTAACAACGAGGGCCTCGGCCCTCTCCCGGACGGCCGTCCGGTTCCGTGCCTCGTCCACGGGGCCGCCTGGTGTCCCGCTGGTCACGCCGGTACACCTCCTCCCTCAGCTGGGAGACCTCTTCCCTCATTTCCTTGGTCACCCGGAGGAAGGCCTCTTTCAGGTCTTGCACACAGGTCTCTAAGGGATTGGTCTCCCTGCTAGCCACGGGCGCGGAGATCGGCTGCACCCACTGGGGAAAAACGGCGTGTGGTCCGTAATTGGCATTACGGTCCCTGGCTACGGCGTCGATCTCCACCTGATGGAAGGTCAGGGTGTCATCCTGGGATATCTTATCCAGCATCACCTGCCTCAGGGGCACGTTCCGGAGTCCCATGGCGAACTGATCCCGCAATATCTGGCTGGTGTTGGTGAGCGCCCCAAACCCATCAGGGTCCTTTCGACGTACTTCTCCCATCATCTCCTGGAGCGCGTTTGCATACTGGGGGATGGACTCATCCTCCCTCTGGAACCGGCCAAACAGACGCTGCCGGAGGGTCCCCGCCGAGGAGGTGTCCCCATAAATATCCCCCAGGATATTATAGATCTCCTCCAGCTCATCGCGTTCATCGTCGGGCCGCAAAAGAATCGTCCGACGAGCCTCGCCTTCCAGGGAATTCAGGGCGAGGGGCACTTGTAGGTCAACGGGCACCCGATAAATGAGGAACGTCGCCTCTAGTCGGGTCTTCCAGTCCTCTAGGGTCATATTGCGACCGTCGTAACGGGGTAGGTGGGCGAGGGCTGGTCCGACGTTAAGTCGACGCGATGACCTTCGTCGCTCGTCGTCCGTTCCCCTCGGCACCACGTCAGTGGTGCTGGAAGTTGAGCTTCTCCGCGAGGGTAGTTTCGGCACCTCTGCCCATGGCTTCCCGGCTGTGGGTAGTGACTGATCTTCGTCCATCCTGCCGACTACGCCAAATGTGAGCGGCTAACAAGGATGTACCGCCTGCTGCTGTGCAGGTGTCGTCACTCCACCCACCTGTGCAACGCCGCCAGACGATATCCAGACGCGTAGGAGACTTCACTCTCGAGACCACTCTCCAGGGCGGACACCACCTCACCGCGGATGACGGGGGTCTGCAAAGAAAAGGATATGCCGGTTGAGACGTGCACCCGACCTTCGTCTAGAGTACGGGGCGCGTCAGGGGTAGCCGCGACCTTCACCGGCTGGGCGGAAGGTCATCACTGGCCCTTAGGCCTCAGCTACCCAGTTCTCACACACTCGCGCTCTCGCACGTTGTGTGTTGAGAGGGGAGGGCCCTCGCGTCCGCGAGCCGACCCTCTCGACCGGTATCCGGGGAAAGGGATGACAGACAGACGGGCACGGGGTGATACTCACTTCCAACTTGCAGGTCACCTTGATTGTCGCGACTCTCCGCTCCTGTTGGGACAAGAACAGCCTCCCTACTTGCAGGCTACACTACGGCAAACAACGCTACAGCCAACTACGCCTGCCTAAACAAACAAACTAAAACAACTGGAGGCTACTGGTTCTACCCCAATCTGACAGAGATCGGACTAATTTATCACGTTCACTACCCGGCAAGTCAGTGGAATAATTCCCCGGCCCAACAGCATACCCCGACTTACCAGTCCTACCTTCCAGGTGTTGGGCACCGGCCCACACTGAGGGACGGGGGTCTGGCGCAGACGGTGGCCCACTTCCGGCGGCCGGGGGATGGCGACGTGTGGGACGGGAACGTTACTCCACACTTCCAATACCCTGGACTATACACCGCGTGGGGCCGGTCGACTTCAAACACCAGCCGTGGATCCCTCAGGAGCTACTACACAGCCCACTTCCAGCCGGAGGGGTGCGGGCCGGGGGTGAGGGCGCAGGCCGGAGGCCTGGGGTGAGGGCGCAGGCCGGAGGCCTGGAGTGAGGGCGCAGGCCGGAGGCCTGGAGTGAGGGCGCAGGCCGGAGGCCTGGAGTGAGGGCGCAGGCCGGAGGCCTGGAGTGAGGGCGCAGGCCGGGGGCCTGGAGTGAGGGCGCAGGCCGGGGGCCTGGAGTGAGGGCGCAGGCCGGAGGCCTGAGTGAGGGCACAGGCCGGAGGCCTGCCTAACGTGCGCACAGGCCGACAGGGCCTGACTCTGCCCGCAGGCCTAGTGCCTGTCCCTGGTGCTCTAGGGAGGGTTAAAGATAGGTGGAGGTGGCCCAAGGCCGCCTACCTGTCGCGGAGGGAGAGGCTGCAGCGGGGAGCTTCGTTAGCTCTTTTGCTCTCCACACGCTGCAGCACTCTCCGCCGGACTTCCGTCGCCGGTCGCCGTCTTCTGTCTTCCTGCTTGGCTCCGCCGACGTCTTCCTCCGCACTGCCGACGTCTTCCTCCGCACTGCCGATGTCTTCTGCTCCGCCGACGTCTTCTTCCGCTGCTCGGCCGCCGTCTTCCTCCGCTGGAGCTCTTCCTCCTCTTCTGCTGCCGTCCGCCGTCCGACTGACTGGTCCCGCTCCGCAGCGCCTCTTATATGGCGCCGGGAGCGGGCGGAGCCATGACGCGGCGAGCCCCGATTGGCTCGCCGCGGCGAGCTCTGATTGGCGGCCAAGGCGCGAGCCCTGATTGGCTCGCGCTTGGCGCGCCGTTTGAAATGCGCCGCTGGGATTGGAGGGGCTTGAATCCTTTCGGATGCAAGCCCCTCCAGACTGGAAACCGCCCGCCGCGTCGCCGCCCGTCGCTCCGTGGAGGGGAAGGTGGCAATCCCCTTCACACATGTGTCGACCTTTCACGTGTAGACCATTTTCATGTGTCGACCATGTGTCCATGTCGACCATGTCAATGTCGACCAATAGTGGTCGACCTAATGACTGTCGACCATAACATGGTCGACCATTCATACCGGAACCCTATCTGACACTAATCACAGAAGCTATACCTCTATCTGCTGTGCTTAGCTTCAGATAGATGTATAGCTGCTATGCTTAGCTTCAGACAGATGTATAGCTGCTGTGCTTAGATTCAGATAGATGTATAACTGCTGTGCTTAGTGTCAGATAGATGTATAACTGCTGTGCTTAGTGTCAGATAGATGTATAGCTGCTGTGCTTAGTGTCAGATAGCTGTATAGCTTCTCTGACTAATGTCAGATAGACGTATAGCTGCTTAGATTCTGATGTGTGAAAATGTATAGAAACCTAATCCTACGCCTCCCTGGTGGTGCCTAAACGTAACCCCCATGCCTTACCCTAACCCTCCCAACGGAGTCTAAACCTAAACTCCCTTCCCGCAGCCGAACCCTACACCTCCTCCCACAGCCTTACCCTAACCCAGTAATCTCCAACCCGTAGCTCGCGAGCTACCGGTAGCTCGCCGTAGTATTTTCGGTAGCTCACAGAGCACACAGGCTTGGGCAGTCACTGCCACTCTTCCTCCCTTCATTTTTAATATGGTGCCGGCCGTCAGCCAATTAGAGCTCGTGGACCGGCAGTGGTGGCACCTGATTGGCTGCCGGGCCGCGAGTTTTGATTGGCTCACTTACCGGCACCATATTTTAAATGCCCGCCGCCGGAGACTCTGTCACCCTCACCGCAGCCGTTCTCCAGACTTCACAGGAGAGGAGACCACTGCCCTAGTCTCTCCCCTCCCGCAGCCTTAGCCTACCCCTCCCCTCCCACAGCCTAACCCTAACCTCTCCCCTCCCACAGCCTAACCCTAACCTCTCCCCTCCCACAGCCTAACCCTAACCCTCCCCTCCCGCAGTCTAACTCCAACCCTCCCCTCCCGCAGCCTAACCCTTACCTCTCCCCTCCCGCAGCCTAACCCTAACCTCTCCCCTCCCGCAGCCTTACCCTACCCCTCCCCTCCCGCAGCCTAACCCTAACCTCTCCCCTCCCACAGCCTAACCCTAACCTCTCCCCTCCCACAACCTAACTCTAAACTCTCCCCTCCCGCAGTCTAACCCTAAACTCTCCCCTCCCGCAGTCTAACTCTAACCCTCCCCACCCGCAGCCTAACCCTAACCCTTCCCTCCCACAGCCTAACCCTAACCTCTCCCCTCCTGCAGACTAACCCTAACCTCTCCCCTCTCGCAGTCTAACACTAACCTCTACCCTCCCGCAGCCTAACCCTAACCTCTCCCCCTCCTGCAGCCTAACCCTAACCTCCCCCTTCTGCAGCCTAACCCTAACCTCTCCCCTCCTGCAGCCTAACTCTAACCCCTCCCTGCAGCCTAACACTAACCTCTCCCCTCCTGCAGCCTAACCCTAACCTCCCCTTCCTGCAGCCTAACCCTAACCTCCCCTTCCTGCAGCCTAATCCTAACCTCTCCCCTCCTGCAGCCTAACCCTAACCTCCCCTTCCTAAAGCCTAACCCTAACCTCCCCTTCCTGCAGCCTAACCCTAACCTCTCCCATCCCACAGCCTAACCCTAACCTCTCCCCTCCTGTAGCCTAACCCTAACCTCCCCTTCCTGCATCCTAACCCTAACCTCTCCCATCCCACAGCCTAACCCTAACCTCTCCCCTCCCGCAGCCTAACTCTAACCCTCCCCTCCCGCAGCCTAACTCTAACCTCTCCCCTCCCGAAGCCTAACCCTAACCTCTCCCCTCCCGCAGCCTAACTCTAACCCCTCCCCTCCCGCAGCCTAACCCTAACCTCCCCTCCCACAGCCTAACCCTAACCTCTCCCCTCCCGCAGCCTAGCCCTAACCTCTCCCCTCCCGCAGCCTAACCCTAACCCTCCCCTCCCGCAGCCTAACCCTAACCCTCCCCTCCCGCAGCCTAACTCTATCCTCTCCCCTCCCGAAGCCTAACTCTATCCTCTCCTTTCCCGAAGCCTAACCCTAACCTCCCCTCCCGCAGCCTAACCCTAACCTCTCCCATCCCACATCCCACAGCCTAACCCTAACCTCTCCCCTCCCGCAGCCTAACCCTAAACCTCCCCTCCCGCAGCCTAACTCTATCCTCTCCCCTCCCGAAGCCTAACTCTATCCTCTCCCCTCCCGAAGCCTAACTCTAACCTCTCCCCTCCCGCAGCCTAACTCTAACCTCTCCCCTCCCGCAGCCTAACCCTAACCCTCCCCGGCATACTTACGATGGATATGCCTGCTCTCAGGATTATGGCGCTGACATTTCAACTCATGTCACCAGTGTTGTGGCCGTGTGTTGGGATTGTGGCGCCAGGATTTCGACTGCCGTCATCCTGAATGTGTCCTCATACAACAGACGGGTCAGGTTATCATCTACCAAGCAAATTTATTGTTACATTATAACAAACAAAATGAAAATGCTAAATAATAATTATACACAATAGGATTGTTAGGTGTTGTGGACGCACATAGCCGCAAAGTACTGTCTGTGCTGACATTTTGTCTTTTACACAGGTGGAAGACTCAGAGACAATGAGGGATCACAGGGGCCATGAGGACCACAGGGGCCACAGGAGACACCGACACAGAGAACACAGGCCCTTTAGGAAGCACACCCCTGGACTGTACAGTCCTCTTGGCTCATCCATAGACAGAATGCACCAGAATGACACAGAGGTAACAGTCAAACAGAATGGGTTTGTTTGGTCGACCCTATTTAGGTCGACACTCATTAGGTCGACCACTATTGGTCGACAGGCAGTAGGCCGACACATGATAAGGTCAACATGGGAAAAGGTTGACATGAGGGTTTTTTCAATTTTTTTGGGTGTAATTTTCTTCATAAAGTGACCGGGAACCCCAATTAGTGTACCATTTCCCCTCACATCGGGCTAGGTCCCTCGCTGCGCTCGGCACAGGTTACTATTCCCAATCGTAGTCCACGTGGATCGTAAAGTAAGAAAAAGTTCAATAAATTAAATTTTTTAAGAAAAACTCGTGTCGACCTTTGCCATGTGGACCTAATGTTCATGTTGACTTTTTCCAGGTGTCGACCTAATGCATGTCGACCAATAGTGGTCGACCTATTGCGTGTTGAATTAAATAAGGTCGACCTAAGGACCGCATCTCCAGCCAAACTGTACAGCCCCACAGCTCTCATCAGTCTGGTTACAGCGACCAGGAGGGGGCATCAGTGACACTAAGCACAGCTGCCATATCACGGCACAGGGCACCAGGTGCTGGTGCCCTGTGCCGTGATATGGCAGCTGTGCTTAGTGTCAGATAAACATATAGCAGCTGTGCTTAGATGCAGGTAGATGTATATGTGACACTCACCGTTAATGCCCTGCAGTTCGGGTAGGTTCGTTCAGTCATAACAGGTAACTTCCAGTTTCTTGACTCAAGACACAACAATTGCACCACTTACACAAAACATATTTATCTGGAATGTGTCCTTTGTGCAATTGGTGTAATCAGACTATTTCTCTTCTGTTCCTATTCACATCAACATAACACATATACACTGACAACAATATACAGAAGAATGTCATTACTATCCAGAGCTCTGATACATGTCCATATCTTACTCTACCTTATAAACCCGAGTACCACCCTAGATAAATGGTAAATCTATCATATTTAAAGATATTTCAGGATTAAAGTTTATAGTAAATTCATAGCATACAAACACATCATAACAGTGTTACTATATAGTCAGTTTCCAGTACTGTATAACTGTACTATATATATATTTACTGAATCTAGCCAAATACCTCATTGGTGCACATAGCTTATGACTCTAGCCATTGCGTTTCTACAGCTGGCAGGATTGGTGCAGAATTAAATGTATTCATCTCATCAGTAGCAATATTGTGCTAGGGCTCCAACACTAACAGCTGTGTAGTGTGACTCTGAGACAGGTGCCTGCACTGTGCCGACTGTGCAGGTGCCTCTGTGTACACTGTGCCTGCGCTGTGCCGGCTGTGTGGGTGCCTCTGTGTACACTGTGCCTGCGCTGTGCCGGCTGTGTGGGTGCCTCTGTGTAGATTGTGCCTGTGCTATGCCGGCTGTGTGGGTGCCTCTGTGTAGATTGTGCCTGCGCTATGCCGGCTGTGTGGGTACCTCTGTATAGATTGTGCCTGTGTTATGCCGGCTGTGCGGGTGCCTCTGTATAGATTGTGTCTGCGCTATGCCGGCTGTGTGGGTACCTCTGTATAGATTGTGCCTGTGTTATGCCGGCTGTGCGGGTGCCTCTGTATAGATTGTGTCTGCGCTATGCCGGCTGTGTGGGTACCTCTGTATAGATTGTGCCTGCGCTGTGCCGGCTGTGTGGGTGCCTCTGTATAGATTGTGTCTGCGCTATGCCGGCTGTGTGGGTACCTCTGTATAGATTGTGCCTGTGTTATGCCGGCTGTGCGGGTGCCTCTGTATAGATTGTGTCTGCGCTATGCCGGCTGTGTGGGTACCTCTGTATAGATTGTGCCTGCGCTGTGCCGGCTGTGTGGGTACCTCTGTATAGATTGTGCCTGTGCTATGCCGGCTGTGTGGGTACCTCTGTATATATTGTGCCTGCGCTGTGCCGGCTGTGTGGGTACCTCTGTATAGATTGTGCCTGCGCTATGCCGGCTGTGTGGGTACCTCTGTATAGATTGTGCCTGCGCTATGCCGGCTGTGTGGGTACCTCTGTATAGACTGTGCCTGCGCTATGCCGGCTGTGTGGGTGCCTCTGTAAAGATTGTGCCTGCGCAATGCCGGCTGTGTGGGTACCTCTGTATAGATTGTGTCTGCGCTATGCCGGCTGTGCGGGTGCCTCTGTATAGATTGTGTCTGTGTTATGCCGGCTGTGTGGGTACCTCTGTATAGATTGTGCCTGTGTTATGCCGGCTGTGTGGGTGCCTCTGTATAGATTGTGCCTGCGCTATGCCGGCTGTGTGGGTACCTCTGTATAGATTGTGTCTGCGCTATGCCGGCTGTGTGGGTACCTCTGTATAGATTGTGCCTGCGCTATGCCGGCTGTGCGGGTGCCTCTGTATAGATTGTGTCTGCGTTATGCCGGCTGTGTGGGTACCTCTGTATAGATTGTGTCTGCGCTATGCCGGCTGTGTGGGTACCTCTGTATAGATTGTGCCTGTGTTATGCCGGCTGTGTGGGTACCTCTGTATAGATTGTGCCTGCGCTATGCCGGCTGTGCGGGTTCCTCTGTATAGATTGTGCCTGTGTTATGCCGGCTGTGTGGGTACCTCTGTATAGATTGTGCCTTCGCTGTGCCGGCTGTGTGGGAGCCTCTGTATAGATTGTGTCTGTGTTATGCCGGCTGTGTGGGTACCTCTGTATAGATTGTGCCTGTGTTATGCCGGCTGTGTGGGTACCTCTGTATAGATTGTGCCTGTGTTATGCCGGCTGTGTGGGTACCTCTGTATAGATTGTGCCTGTGTTATGCCGGCTGTGTGGGTACCTCTGTATAGATTGTGCCTGCGCTATGCCGGCTGTGTGGGTACCTCTGTATAGATTGTGTCTGCGCTATGCCGGCTGTGCGGGTTCCTCTGTATAGATTGTGCCTGCGCTATGCCGGCTGTGTGGGTGCCTCTGTATAGATTGTGTCTGCGCTATGCCGGCTGTGTGGGTACCTCTGTATAGATTGTGTCTGTGTTATGCCGGCTGTGCGGGTTCCTCTGTATAGATTGTGCCTGTGTTATGCCGGCTGTGTGGGTACCTCTGTATAGATTGTGTCTGCGCTATGTCGGCTGTGTGGGTGCCTCTGTATAGATTGTGCCTTCGCTGTGCCGGCTCTGTGGGAGCCTCTGTATAGATTGTGCCTGTGTTATGCCGGCTGTGTGGGTACCTCTGTATAGATTGTGCCTGCGCTATGCCGGCTGTGTGGGTACCTCTGTATAGATTGTGCCTGTGTTATGCCGGCTGTGTGGGTACCTCTGTATAGATTGTGCCTGTGTTATGCCGGCTGTGTGGGTGCCTCTGTATAGATTGTGTCTGCGCTATGCCGGCTGTGCGGGTGCCTCTGTATAGATTGTGCCTGTGCTATGCCGGCTGTGTGGGTGCCTCTGTATAGATTGTGTCTGCGCTATGCCGGCTGTGCGGGTGCCTCTGTATAGATTGTGCCTGTGTTATGCCGGCTGTGTGGGTACCTCTGTATAGATTGTGCCTGTGTTATGCCGGCTGTGTGGGTGCCTCTGTATAGATTGTGTCTGCGCTATGCCGGCTGTGCGGGTGCCTCTGTATAGATTGTGCCTGTGCTATGCCGGCTGTGTGGGTGCCTCTGTATAGATTGTGTCTGCGCTATGCCGGCTGTGCGGGTGCCTCTGTATAGATTGTGCCTGCGCTATGCCAGCTGTGTGGGTACCTCTGTATAGATTGTGTCTGCGCTATGCCGGCTGTGTGGGTACCTCTGTGTAGATTGTGCCTGTGTTATGCCGGCTGTGTGGTTACCTCTGTATAGATTGTGCCTGTGTTATGCCGGCTGTGTGGGTACCTCTGTATAGATTGTGTCTGTGTTATGCCGGCTGTGTGGGTGCCTCTGTATAGATTGTGCCTGCGCTATGCCGGCTGTGCGGGTTCCTCTGTATAGATTGTGCCTGTGTTATGCCGTCTGTGTGGGTACCTCTGTATAGATTGTGCCTGTGTTATGCCGTCTGTGTGGGTACCTCTGTATAGATTGTGTCTGCGCTATGCCGGCTGTGTGGGTACCTCTGTATAGATTGTGCCTGCGCTATGCCGGCTGTGTGGGTACCTCTGTATAGATTGTGCCTGCGCTATGCCGGCTGTGCGGGTGCCTCTGTATAGATTGTGCCTGTGTTATGCCGGCTGTGTGGGTACCTCTGTATAGATTGTGTCTGCGCTATGCCGGCTGTGCGGGTGCCTCTGTATAGATTGTGCCTGTGTTATGCCGGCTGTGCGGGTGCCTCTGTATAGATTGTGCCTGTGTTATGCCGGCTGTGTGGGTACCTCTGTATAGATTGTGCCTGTGTTATGCCGGCTGTGTGGGTGCCTCTGTATAGATTGTGCCTGTGTTATGCCAGCTGTGTGTGTACCTCTGTATAGATTGTGCCTGTGCTATGCCGGCTGTGTGGGTGCCTCTGTATAGATTGTGCCTGTGTTATGCCGGCTGTGTGGGTACCTCTGTATAGATTGTGCCTGCGCTATGCCGGCTGTGTGGGTTCCTCTGTATAGATTGTGCCTGCGCTATGCCGGCTGTGTGGGTACCTCTGTATAGATTGTGCCTGTGTTATGCCGGCTGTGTGGGTACCTCTGTATAGATTGTGTCTGTGTTATGCCGGCTGTGTGGGTACCTCTGTATAGATTGTGCCTGCGCTATGCCGGCTGTGCGGGTGCCTCTGTATAGATTGTGCCTGCGTTATGCCGGCTGTGTGGGTACCTCTGTATAGATTGTGTCTGCGCTATGACGGCTGTGTGGGTACCTCTGTATAGATTGTGCCTGCGCTGTGCCGGCTGTGCGGGTTCCTCTGTATAGATTGTGCCTGCGCTATGCCGGCTGTGTGGGTACCTCTGTATAGATTGTGCCTGCGCTGTGCCGGCTGTGTGGGTGCCTCTGTATAGATTGTGTCTGCGCTATGCCGGCTGTGTGGGTACCTCTGTATAGATTGTGCCTGCGCTATGCCGGCTGTGTGGGTACCTCTGTATAGATTGTGTCTGTGTTATGCCGGCTCTGTGGGTGCCTCTGTATAGATTGTGTCTGCGCTATGCCGGCTGTGTGGGTGCCTCTGTATAGATTGTGCCTGTGTTATGCCGGCTGTGCGGGTGCCTCTGTATAGATTGTGCCTGTGTTATGCCGGCTGTGTGGGTACCTCTGTATAGATTGTGCCTGCGCTATGCCGGCTGTGCGGCTGTGCGGGTTCCTCTGTATAGATTGTGCCTGCGCTATGCTGGCTGTGTGGGTACCTCTGTATAGATTGTGCCTGCGCTGTGCCGGCTGTGTGGGTGCCTCTCTATAGATTATGCCTGCGCTATGCCGGCTGTCTGGGTACCTCTGTATAGATTGTGCCTGCGTTATGCCGGCTGTGTGGGTACCTCTGTATAGATTGTGCCTGCGCTATGCCGGCTGTGTGGGTGCCTCTCTATAGATTATGCCTGCGCTATGCTGGCTGTCTGGGTACCTCTGTATAGATTGTGCCTGCGCTATGCCGGCTGTGTGGGTGCCTCTGTATAGACTGTGCCTGCGCTATGCCGGCTGTGTGGGTACCTCTGTATAGATTGTGACTGCGCTATGCCGGCTGTGTGGGTACCTCTGTATACACTGTGCCTGTGTTATGCCGGCTGTGTGGGTACCTCTGTATAGATTGTGCCTGCGCTATGCCGGCTGTGTGGGTACCTCTGTATAGATTGTGCCTGTGTTATGCCGGCTGTGTGGGTACCTCTGTATAGATTGTGCCTGCGCTATGCCGGCTGTGTGGGTGCCTCTGTATAGATTGTGCCTGCGTTATGCCGGCTGTGTGGGTACCTCTGTATAGATTGTGTCTGTGTTATGCCAGCTGTGTGGGTACCTCTGTATAGATTGTGCCTGCGCTATGCCGGCTGTGTGGGTTCCTCTGTATAGATTGTGCCTGTGTTATGCCGGCTGTGTGGGTACCTCTGTATAGATTGTGCCTGTGTTATGCCGGCTGTGTGGGTACCTCTGTATAGATTGTGCCTGTGTTATGCCAGCTGTGCGGGTACCCCTGTATAGATTGTGCCTGTGTTATGCCGGCTGTGCGGGTGCCTCTGTATAGATTGTGCCTGCGCTATGCCGGCTTTGTGGGTACCTCTGTATAGATTGTGCCTGTGTTATGCCAGCTGTGCGGGTACCTCTGTATAGATTGTGCCTGTGTTATGCCGGCTGTGTGGGTACCTCTGTATAGATTGTGCCTGTGTTATGCCGGCTATGTGGGTACCTCTGTATAGATTGTGCCTGCGCTGTGCCGGCTGTGTGGGTACCTATGTATAGATTGTGCCTGTGTTATGCCGGCTGTGTGGGTACCTCTGTGTAGATTGTGCCTGCGCTGTGCCGGCTGTGTGGGTGCCTCTGTATAGATTGTGTCTGCGCTATGCCGGCTGTGCGGGTTCCTCTCTATAGATTGTGTCTGTGTTATGCCGGCTGTGTGGGTGCCTCTGTATAGATTGTGCCTGCGCTATGCCGGCTGTGTGGGTGCCTCTGTATAGATTGTGTCTGCGCTATGCCGGCTGTGCGGGTTCCTCTCTATAGATTGTGCCTGCGCTATGCCGGCTGTGTGGGTACCTCTGTATAGATTGTGCCTGCGCTATGCCGGCTGTGTGGGTACCTCTGTATAGATTGTGCCTGTGTTATGCCGGCTGTGCGGGTGCCTCTGTATAGATTGTGTCTGCGCTGTGCCGGCTGTGTGGGTGCCTCTGTATAGATTGTGCCTGCGTTATGCCGGCTGTGTGGGTACCTCTGTATAGATTGTGCCTGCGCTATGCCGGCTGTGTGGGTGCCTCTGTATAGATTGTGCCTGCGCTATGCCGGCTGTGTGGGTGCCTCTGTATACACTGTGCCTGTGTTATGCCGGCTGTGTGGGTACCTCTGTATAGATTGTGCTTGCGCTATGCCGGCTGTGTGGGTACCTCTGTATAGATTGTGCCTGTGTTATGCCGGCTGTGTGGGTACCTCTGTATAGATTGTGCCTGTGTTATGCCGGCTGTGTGGGTGCCTCTGTATAGATTGTGCCTGTGTTATGCCGGCTGTGTGGGTACCTCTGTATAGATTGTGCCTGTGTTATGCCGGCTGTGTGGGTACCTCTGTATAGATTGTGCCTGTGTTATGCCGGCTGTGTGCGTGCCTCTGTATAGATTGTGCCTGCGCTATGCCGGCTGTGCGGGTACCTCTGTATAGATTGTGCCTGTGTTATGCCGGCTGTGTGGGTACCTCTGTATAGATTGTGCCTGTGTTATGCCGGCTGTGTGGGTACCTCTGTATAGATTGTGCCTGTGTTATGCCGGCTGTTCGGGTGCCTCTGTATAGATTGTGCCTGCGCTATGCCGGCTGTGCGGGTACCTCTGTATAGATTGTGCCTGTGTTTTGCCGGCTGTGTGGGTACCTCTGTATAGATTGTGCCTGTGTTATGCCGGCTGTGTGGGTACCTCTGTATAGATTGTGCCTGTGTTATGCCGGCTGTGCGGGTACCTCTGTATAGATTGTGTCTGCGCTATGCCGGCTGTTCGGGTGCCTCTGTATAGATTGTGCCTGCGCTATGCCGGCTGTGCGGGTGCCTCTGTATAGATTGTGCCTGTGTTATGCCGGCTGTGCGGGTGCCTCTGTATAGATTGTGCCTGTGTTATGCCGGCTGTGTGGGTGCCTCTGTATAGATTGTGCCTGCGCTATGCCGGCTGTGCGGGTGCCTCTGTATAGATTGTGCCTGCGTTATGCCGGCTGTGTGGGTACCTCTGTATAGATTGTGTCTGTGCTATGCCGGCTGTGTGGGTACCTCTGTATAGATTGTGTCTGCGCTATGCCGGCTGTGTGGGTACCTCTGTATAGATTGTGTCTACGCTATGCCGGCTGTGTGGGTACCTCTGTATAGATTGTGCCTGTGCTATGCCGGCTGTGTGAGTGCCTCTGTATAGATTGTGCCTGTGTTATGCCGGCTGTGTGGGTACCTCTGTATAGATTGTGCCTGCGCTATGCCGGCTGTGTGGGTACCTCTGTATAGATTGTGCCTGCGCTATGCCGGCTGTGCGGGTACCTCTGTATAGATTGTGCCTGCGCTATGCCGGCTGTGTGGGTGCCTCTGTATAGATTGTGCCTGTACTATGCCGGCTGTGTGGGTACCTCTGTATAGATTGTGCCTGCGCTATGCCGGCTGTGTGGGTGCCTCTGTATAGATTGTGCCTGTACTATGCCGGCTGTGTGGGTACCTCTGTATAGATTGTGCCTGCGCTATGCCGGCTGTGTGGGTGCCTCTGTATAGATTGTGCCTGTACTATGCCGGCTGTGTGGGTACCTCTGTATAGATTGTGCCTGCGCTATGCCGGCTGTGTGGGTGCCTCTGTATAGATTGTGCCTGTGCTATGCCGGCTGTGTGGGTACCTCTGTATAGATTGTGCCTGCGCTATGCCCGCTGTGTGGGTACCTCTGTATAGATTGTGTCTGCGTTATGCCGGCTGTGTGGGTACCTCTGTATAGATTGTGCCTGTGTTATGCCGGCTGTGTGGGTACCTCTGTATAGATTGTGTCTGCGTTATGCCGGCTGTGTGGGTACCTCTGTATAGATTGTGCCTGTGTTATGCCGGATGTGCGGGTTCCTCTATATAGATTGTGCCTGTGTTATGCCGGCTGTGTGGTTTCCTCTGTATAGATTGTGCCTGCGCTATGCTGGCTGTGTGGGTACCTCTGTATAGATTGTGCCTGCGCTATGCCGGCTGTGTGGGTACCTCTGTATAGATTGTGTCTGTGTTATGCCAGCTGTGTGGGTGCCTCTGTAGAGATTGTGCCTGTGTTATGCCGGCTGTGTGGGTACCTCTGTGTAGATTGTGTCTGCGCTATGCCGGCTGTGTGGGTACCTCTGTATAGATTGTGCCTGTGTTATGCCGGCTGTGTGGGTACCTCTGTATAGATTGTGTCTGCGCTATGCCGGCTGTGCGGGTGCCTCTGTATAGATTGTGCCTGTGTTATGCCGGCTGTGCGGGTGCCTCTGTATAGATTGTGCCTGTGTTATGCCGGCTGTGTGGGTACCTCTGTATAGATTGTGCCTGTGTTATGCCGGCTGTGTGGGTACCTCTGTATAGATTGTGTCTGCGCTATGCCGGCTGTGTGGGTACCTCTGTATAGATTGTGCCTGCGCTATGCCGGCTATGTGGGTACCTCTGTATAGATTGTGTCTGTGTTATGCCGGCTGTGTGGGTGCCTCTGTATAGATTGTGTCTGCGCTATGCCGGCTGTGTGGGTGCCTCTGTATAGATTGTGCCTGTGTTATGCCGGCTGTGCGGGTGCCTCTGTATAGATTGTGCCTGTGTTATGCCGGCTGTGTGGGTACCTCTGTATAGATTGTGCCTGCGCTATGCCGGCTGTGCGGGTGCCTCTGTATAGATTGTGCCTGCGTTATGCCGGCTGTGTGGGTACCTCTGTATAGATTGTGTCTGCGCTATGCCGGCTGTGTGGGTACCTCTGTATAGATTGTGCCTGCGCTGTGCCGGCTGTGCGGGTTCCTCTGTATAGATTGTGCCTGCGCTATGCTGGCTGTGTGGGTACCTCTGTATAGATTGTGCCTGCGCTGTGCCGGCTGTGTGGGTGCCTCTGTATAGATTGTGTCTGCGCTATGCCGGCTGTGTGGGTACCTCTGTATAGATTGTGCCTGCGCTATGCCGGCTGTGTGGGTACCTCTGTATAGATTGTGCCTGTGTTATGCCGGCTGTGTGGGTGCCTCTGTATAGATTGTGCCTGCGCTATGCCGGCTGTGTGGGTACCTCTGTATAGATTGTGCCTGCGCTATGCCGGCTGTGTGGGTGCCTCTCTATAGATTATGCCTGCGCTATGCCGGCTGTCTGGGTACCTCTGTATAGATTGTGCCTGCGCTATGCCGGCTGTGTGGGTGCCTCTGTATAGATTGTGCCTGCGCTATGCCAGCTGTGTGGGTACCTCTGTATAGATTGTGACTGCGCTATGCCGGCTGTGTGGGTACCTCTGTATACACTGTGCCTGTGTTATGCCGGCTGTGTGGGTACCTCTGTATAGATTGTGCCTGCGCTATGCCGGCTGTGTGGGTACCTCTGTATAGATTGTGCCTGTGTTATGCCGGCTGTGTGGGTACCTCTGTATAGATTGTGCCTGCGCTATGCCGGCTGTGTGGGTGCCTCTGTATAGATTGTGCCTGCGTTATGCCGGCTGTGTGGGTACCTCTGTATAGATTGTGTCTGTGTTATGCCAGCTGTGTGGGTACCTCTGTATAGATTGTGCCTGCGCTATGCCGGCTGTGTGGGTTCCTCTGTATAGATTGTGCCTGTGTTATGCCGGCTGTGTGGGTACCTCTGTATAGATTGTGCCTGTGTTATGCCGGCTGTGTGGGTACCTCTGTATAGATTGTGCCTGTGTTATGCCAGCTGTGCGGGTACCCCTGTATAGATTGTGCCTGTGTTATGCCGGCTGTGCGGGTGCCTCTATATAGATTGTGCCTGCGCTATGCCGGCTTTGTGGGTACCTCTGTATAGATTGTGCCTGTGTTATGCCAGCTGTGCGGGTACCTCTGTATAGATTGTGCCTGTGTTATGCCGGCTGTGTGGGTACCTCTGTATAGATTGTGCCTGTGTTATGCCGGCTGTGTGGGTACCTCTGTATAGATTGTGCCTGCGCTGTGCCGGCTGTGTGGGTACCTCTGTATAGATTGTGCCTGTGTTATGCCGGCTGTGTGGGTACCTCTGTATAGATTGTGCCTGCGCTGTGCCGGCTGTGTGGGTGCCTCTGTATAGATTGTGTCTGCGCTATGCCGGCTGTGTGGGTACCTCTGTGTAGATTGTGCCTGCGCTGTGCCGGCTGTGTGGGTGCCTCTGTATAGATTGTGTCTGCGCTATGCCGGCTGTGCGGGTTCCTCTCTATAGATTGTGTCTGTGTTATGCCGGCTGTGTGGGTGCCTCTGTATAGATTGTGCCTGCGCTATGCCGGCTGTGTGGGTGCCTCTGTATAGATTGTGTCTGCGCTATGCCGGCTGTGCGGGTTCCTCTCTATAGATTGTGCCTGCGCTATGCCGGCTGTGTGGGTACCTCTGTATAGATTGTGCCTGCGCTATGCCGGCTGTGTGGGTACCTCTGTATAGATTGTGCCTGTGTTATGCCGGCTGTGCGGGTGCCTCTGTATAGATTGTGTCTGCGCTGTGCCGGCTGTGTGGGTGCCTCTGTATAGATTGTGCCTGCGTTATGCCGGCTGTGTGGGTACCTCTGTATAGATTGTGCCTGCGCTATGCCGGCTGTGTGGGTGCCTCTGTATAGATTGTGCCTGCGCTATGCCGGCTGTGTGGGTGCCTCTGTATACACTGTGCCTGTGTTATGCCGGCTGTGTGGGTACCTCTGTATAGATTGTGCTTGCGCTATGCCGGCTGTGTGGGTACCTCTGTATAGATTGTGCCTGTGTTATGCCGGCTGTGTGGGTACCTCTGTATAGATTGTGCCTGTGTTATGCCGGCTGTGTGGGTGCCTCTGTATAGATTGTGCCTGTGTTATGCCGGCTGTGTGGGTACCTCTGTATAGATTGTGCCTGTGTTATGCCGGCTGTGTGCGTGCCTCTGTATAGATTGTGCCTGCGCTATGCCGGCTGTGCGGGTACCTCTGTATAGATTGTGCCTGTGTTATGCCGGCTGTGTGGGTACCTCTGTATAGATTGTGCCTGTGTTATGCCGGCTGTGTGGGTACCTCTGTATAGATTGTGCCTGTGTTATGCCGGCTGTTCGGGTGCCTCTGTATAGATTGTGCCTGCGCTATGCCGGCTGTGCGGGTACCTCTGTATAGATTGTGCCTGTGTTTTGCCGGCTGTGTGGGTACCTCTGTATAGATTGTGCCTGTGTTATGCCGGCTGTGTGGGTACCTCTGTATAGATTGTGCCTGTGTTATGCCGGCTGTGCGGGTACCTCTGTATAGATTGTGTCTGCGCTATGCCGGCTGTTCGGGTGCCTCTGTATAGATTGTGCCTGCGCTATGCCGGCTGTGCGGGTGCCTCTGTATAGATTGTGCCTGTGTTATGCCGGCTGTGCGGGTGCCTCTGTATAGATTGTGCCTGTGTTATGCCGGCTGTGTGGGTGCCTCTGTATAGATTGTGCCTGCGCTATGCCGGCTGTGCGGGTGCCTCTGTATAGATTGTGCCTGCGTTATGCCGGCTGTGTGGGTACCTCTGTATAGATTGTGTCTGTGCTATGCCGGCTGTGTGGGTACCTCTGTATAGATTGTGTCTGCGCTATGCCGGCTGTGTGGGTACCTCTGTATAGATTGTGTCTGCGCTATGCCGGCTGTGTGGGTACCTCTGTATAGATTGTGCCTGTGCTATGCCGGCTGTGTGGGTGCCTCTGTATAGATTGTGCCTGTGTTATGCCGGCTGTGTGGGTACCTCTGTATAGATTGTGCCTGCGCTATGCCGGCTGTGTGGGTACCTCTGTATAGATTGTGCCTGCGCTATGCCGGCTGTGCGGGTACCTCTGTATAGATTGTGCCTGCGCTATGCCGGCTGTGTGGGTGCCTCTGTATAGATTGTGCCTGTGCTATGCCGGCTGTGTGGGTACCTCTGTATAGATTGTGCCTGCGCTATGCCGGCTGTGTGGGTGCCTCTGTATAGATTGTGCCTGTGCTATGCCGGCTGTGTGGGTACCTCTGTATAGATTGTGCCTGCGCTATGCCCGCTGTGTGGGTACCTCTGTATAGATTGTGTCTGTGTTATGCCGGCTGTGTGGGTACCTCTGTATAGATTGTGCCTGCGCTATGCCGGCTGTGTGGGTACCTCTGTATAGATTGTGCCTGCGCTATGCCGGCTGTGTGGGTACCTCTGTATAGATTGTGCCTGCGCTATGCCGGCTGTGTGGGTACCTCTGTATAGATTGTGCCTGCGCTATGCCGGCTGTGTGGGTACCTCTGTATAGATTGTGTCTGTGTTATGCCGGCTGTGTGGGTACCTCTGTATAGATTATGCCTGTGTTATGCCGGCTGTGTGGGTACCTCTGTATAGATTGTGCCTGCGCTATGCCGGCTGTGTGGGTACCTCTGTATAGATTGTGTCTGTGTTATGCCGGCTGTGTGGGTACCTCTGTATAGATTGTGCCTGCGCTATGCCGGCTGTGTGGGTACCTCTGTATAGATTGTGCCTGCGTTATGCCGGCTGTGTGGGTACCTCTGTATAGATTGTGTCTGCGTTATGCCGGCTGTGTGGGTACCTCTGTATAGATTGTGTCTGTGTTATGCCAGCTGTGTGGGTACCTCTGTATAGATTGTGTCTGCGTTATGCCGGCTGTGTGGGTACCTCTGTATAGATTGTGCCTGTGTTATGCCGGCTGTGTGGGTACCTCTGTATAGATTGTGTCTGCGTTATGCCGGCTGTGTGGGTACCTCTGTATAGATTGTGCCTGTGTTATGCCGGATGTGCGGGTTCCTCTATATAGATTGTGCCTGTGTTATGCCGGCTGTGTGGGTTCCTCTGTATAGATTGTGCCTGCGCTATGCTGGCTGTGTGGGTACCTCTGTATAGATTGTGCCTGCGCTATGCCGGCTGTGTGGGTACCTCTGTATAGATTGTGTCTGGGTTATGCCAGCTGTGTGGGTGCCTCTGTAGAGATTGTGCCTGTGTTATGCCGGCTGTGTGGGTACCTCTGTGTAGATTGTGTCTGCGCTATGCCGGCTGTGTGGGTACCTCTGTATAGATTGTGCCTGTGTTATGCCGGCTGTGTGGGTACCTCTGTATAGATTGTGTCTGCGCTATGCCGGCTGTGCGGGTGCCTCTGTATAGATTGTGCCTGTGTTATGCCGGCTGTGCGGGTGCCTCTGTATAGATTGTGCCTGTGTTATGCCGGCTGTGTGGGTACCTCTGTATAGATTGTGCCTGCGCTATGCCGGCTGTGTGGGTGCCTCTGTATAGATTGTGCCTGTGTTATGCCGGCTGTGTGGGTACCTCTGTATAGATTGTGCCTGCGCTATGCCGGCTGTGTGGGTGCCTCTGTATAGATTGTGCCTGCGTTATGCCGGCTGTGTGGGTACCTCTGTATAGATTGTGTCTGTGTTATGCCAGCTGTGTGGGTACCTCTGTATAGATTGTGCCTGCGCTATGCCGGCTGTGTGGGTTCCTCTGTATAGATTGTGCCTGTGTTATGCCGGCTGTGTGGGTGCCTCTGTATAGATTGTGCCTGTGTTATGCCGGCTGTGTGGGTACCTCTGTATAGATTGTGCCTGTGTTATGCCGGCTGTGTGGGTACCTCTGTATAGATTGTGCCTGCGCTATGCCGGCTGTGTGGGTGCCTCTGTATAGATTGTGCCTGTGTTATGCCGGCTGTGTGGGTATCTCTGTATAGATTGTGCCTGTGTTATGCCGGCTGTGTGGGTACCTCTGTATAGATTGTGTCTGCGCTATGCCGGCTGTGTGGGTACCTCTGTATAGATTGTGCCTGTGTTATGCCGGCTGTGTGGGTACCTCTGTATTGATTGTGTCTGCGCTGTGCCGGCTGTGTGGGTGCCTCTGTATAGATTGTGCCTGTGTTATGCCGGCTGTGTGGGTACCTCTGTATAGATTGTGCCTGTGTTATGACGGCTGTGTGGGTGCCTCTGTATAGATTGTGTCTGTGTTATGCCGGCTGTGTGGGTGCCTCTGTATAGATTGTGCCTGTGTTATGCCGGCTGTGTGGGTACCTCTGTATAGATTGTGCCTGTGTTATGCCGGCTGTGTGGGTGCCTCTGTATAGATTGTGCCTGCGCTATGCCGGCTGTGTGGGTACCTCTGTATAGATTGTGCCTGCGCTGTGTCGGCTGTATGAGTGCCTCTGTATAGATTGTGCCTGCGCTGTGTCGGCTGTATGAGTGCCTCTATATAGATTGTGCCTGCGCTGTGTCGGCTGTATGAGTGCCTCTATATAGATTGTGCCTGCGCTGTGTCGGCTGTATGAGTGCCTCTGTACAGATTGTGCCTGCGCTGTGTCGGCTGTATGAGTGCCTCTTCATAGATTGTGCGTGCGCTGTGTCGGCTGTATGAGTGCCTCTGTATAGATTGTGCCTGCGCTGTGTCGGCTGTATGAGTGCCTCTATATAGATTGTGCCTGCACTGTGTTGGCTGTATGAGTGCCTCTGTATAGATTGTGCCTGCGCTGTGTCGGCTGTATGAGTGCCTCTATATAGATTGTGCCTGCGCTGTGTCGGCTGTATGAGTGCCTCTATATAGATTGTGCCTGCGCTGTGTCGGCTGTATGAGTGCCTCTGTATAGATTGAGCCTGCGCTGTGTCGGCTGTATGAGTGCCTGTATATAGATTGTGCCTGTGCTGTGTCGGCTGTATGAGTGCCTCTGTATAGATTGTGCCTGCACTGTGTTGGCTGTATGAGTGCCTCTGTATAGATTGTGCCTGCGCTGTGTCGGCTGTATGAGTGCCTCTATATAGATTGTGCCTGCGCTGTGTCGGCTGTATGAGTGCCTCTGTATAGATTGTGCCTGCACTGTGTTGGCTGTATGAGTGCCTCTATATAGATTGTGCCTGCGCTGTGTCGGCTGTATGAGTGCCTCTGTATAGATTATTCCTGTGCTGGGTTGGCTGTTTGAGTGCCTCTGTATAGATTGTGCCTGTGCTGTGTCGGCTGTATGAGTGCCTCTGTATAGATTGTGCCTGCGCTGTGTCGGCTGTATGAGTGCCTCTATATAGATTGTGCCTGCGCTGTGTTGGCTGTATGAGTGCCTCTGTATAGATTGTGCCTGCGCTGTGTTGGCTGTATGAGTGCCTCTGTATAGATTGTGCCTGCGCTGTTTGGGTGCCTATATAAAGATTGTGCCTGCGCTGTGTCGACTGTGCGGGTACCTCTGTGTTGATTGTGCCTGCGATGTGCCGACTGTGTGGGTACCTCTGTGTTGATTGTGCCTGCTCTGTACCAACTGTTTGGGTGCCTATATATAGATTGTGCCTGAGCTATGTCGGCTGTACTGGTGCCTCTGTGTAGATTGTGCCTGTGCTGTGTCGGCTGTGCGGGTACCTCTGTGTTGATTGTGCCTGCGATGTGCCGACTGTGTGGGTACCTCTGTGTTGATTGTGCCTGCTCTGTACCAACTGTTTGGGTGCCTATATATAGATTGTGCCTGAGCTATGCCGGCTTTTCGGGTACCTCTGTGTAGATTGTGCCTGTGCTGTGTCGGCTGTGTCGGTGCTTCTATATCTCTTATGTAGCCTCACTGACACTATTTTGAGTGCCAGTAAAATGAGCACTGTGCAGGTCCTGAAGCTGACCTCCCCCAGCAATGATTCGTGTGGAGAAGAGCGTGCTGTCAGTGGTGCTGTGCTTTGGTATAGACCTGACCCCATTTAGGATGGGACCCTCTGGATAGCTCTGTGATGCAGCCCCTCTCCAAGGAGACCTGTGAGCAGCTGAGGCAGAACTTGGCTCTGTCTCTACCTCAGCTCTGCGTCCACCCTCCTCTGTAACGCTGTCTGGATATATTGGTGCAGACTCTGGCACATACTCCATCCCTCAGCAGGGTGGCTGACGTCACAGCACAGCTGCCATACCTTCTCCTTGATAGGAATCACCACAGCACTCCCCTCTGTCACTCTGCACTTCTATTTCTGACGGGGCAAATCACCTGAGCTGTATCATTCCACCCCTCTTTCTCTGACAGGGAAAATCACACAGAGCTGTATCACTCCGCCCCTCTTCCTCTGACAGGGACAATCACATAGTGTTGTATCACTCCGCCCCTCTTCCTCTGACATGGACAATCACACAGTGCTGTATCACTCCACCCCTCTTCCTCTGACAGGGACAATCACACAGTGCTGTGTCACTCCACCCCTCTCTCTCTGACAGGGCAAATCACACAGTGCTGTATCACTCCACCCCTCTTCCTCTGACAGGGACAATCACACAGTGCTGTATCACTCCACCCCTCTTCCTCTGACAGGGCAAATCACACAGAGCTGTATCACTCCGCCCCTCTTCCTCTGACAGGGACAATCACACAGTGCTGTATCACTCCACCCCTCTTCCTCTGACAGGGCAAATCACACAGAGCTGTATCACTCCGCCCCTCTTCCTCTGACAGGGACAATCACACAGTGCTGTGTCACTCCACCCCTCTTTCTCTGTCAGGGCAAATCACAAAGAGCTGTATCACTCCACCCCTCTCTCTCTGACAGGGCAAATCACACAGTGCTGTATCACTCCACCCCTCTTTCTCTGTCAGGGCAAATCACACAGAGCTGTATCACTCCGCCCCTCTTTCTCTGTCAGTGCAAATCACACAGAGCTGTAGCACTCCGCCCCTCTTCCTCTGACAGGGGCAATCACACAGTGCTGTGTCACTCCACCCCGCTTTCTCTGACAGGGAAAATCACAGAGCTGTATCACTCCGCCCCTCTTCCTCTGACAGGGACAATCACACAGTGCTGTATCACTCCGCCCCTCTTCCTCTGACAGGGACAATCACACAGTGCTGTTTCACTCCACCCCTCTTTCTCTGTCAGGGCAAATCACACAGAGCTGTATCACTCCACCCCTCTTCCTCTGACAGGGACAATCACACAGTGCTGTATCACTCCACCCCTCTTCCTCTGACAGGGCAAATCACACAGAGCTGTATCACTCCGCCCCTCTTCCTCTGACAGGGGCAATCACACAGTGCTGTATCACTCCACCCCTCTTCCTCTGACAGGGCAAATCACACAGAGCTGTATCACTCCGCCCCTCTTCCTCTGACAGGGACAATCACACAGTGCTGTGTCACTCCACCCCTCTTTCTCTGTCAGGGCAAATCACAAAGAGCTGTATCACTCCACCCCTCTCTCTCTGACAGGGCAAATCACACAGTGCTGTATCACTCCACCCCTCTTTCTCTGTCAGGGCAAATCACACAGAGCTGTATCACTCCGCCCCTCTTTCTCTGTCAGTGCAAATCACACAGAGCTGTAGCACTCCGCCCCTCTTCCTCTGACAGGGGCAATCACACAGTGCTGTGTCACTCCACCCCGCTTTCTCTGACAGGGAAAATCACAGAGCTGTATCACTCCGCCCCTCTTCCTCTGACAGGGACAATCACACAGTGCTGTATCACTCCGCCCCTCTTCCTCTGACAGGGACAATCACACAGTGCTGTTTCACTCCACCCCTCTTTCTCTGTCAGGGCAAATCACACAGAGCTGTATCACTCCACCCCTCTCTCTCTGACAGGGCAAATCACACAGTGCTGTATCACTCCACCCCTCTTTCTCTGTCAGGGCAAATCACACAGAGCTGTATCACTCCGCCCCTCTTTCTCTGTCAGTGCAAATCACACAGAGCTGTATCACTCTGCCCCTCTTTCTCTGACAGGGCATATCACACAGCGCTTTATCACTCCACCCCTCTTTCTCTGTCAGGGCAAATCACACAGAGCTGTATCACTCCCCTCTCTCTCTGACAGGGAAAATCACACAGAGCTTTATCACTCCGCCCCTCTTTCTCTGACAGGGCAAATCACACAGAGCTGTTGTATTACTCCACCCCTCTTCCTCTGACAGGGCAAATCACACAGAGCTTTATCACTCCCCTCTTTCTGACAGTTTGAATAACAGGAGTCATCAAATATAATTTCACAATATATTTCCTATAGCTATTATATAAGGTCATGTGCCACTTCTGAGTCCCATCTCTCTCTTTGTGCTGGCTCTATTAAATGATGTCCCATTTTGGGGGTATCACATATAGCTGCTGTGCTTAGTTTCAGATAGGTGTATGCTGCTGTGCTAAGGGTCTTATTGACTGTGTAACTGCTGTGCACAGTGTCAGATAGATGGAAAACTGCTGTGCTTACTGTCAGATAGATGTATAGCTGCAGTGCCTAGTGTCAGATAAATGTATAGCTGCTGCGCTTAGTGTCAGTTAAATGTATAGCTGCAGTGCTTAGTGTCAGATAGACGTATAGCTGCAGTGCTTATATGCAGATGTGTAACTGCTATGCTTTATTTCAGATAGACTTATAGCTGCTGTGCTTAGTGTCAGATAAACGTATAGCTGCTGTGCTTAGTGTCAGATAGATGTATAGCTGCTGCGCTTAGTGTCAGATAGACGTATAGCTGCTGCGCCTAGTGTCAGATAGACGTATAGCTGCAGTGCTTAGTGTCAGATAGACGTATAGCTGCTGTGCTTAGTGTCAGATAGACGTATAGCTGCTGTGCTTTGTGTCAGATAGACGTGTAACTGCTGTGCTTAGTGTCAGATAGACGTGTAACTGCTGTGCTTAGTGTCAGATAGACGTGTAACTGCTGTGCTTAGTGTCAGATAGACGTGTAAATGCTGTGCTTAGTGTCAGATAGACGTGTAACTGCTGTGCTTAGTGTCAGATAGACGTGTAGCTGCTGTGCTTAGTGTCAGATAGACGTATAGCTGCTGTGCTTAGTGTCAGATAGACGTGTAACTGCTGTGCTTAGTGTCAGATAGATGTGTAACTGCTGTGCTTAGTGTCAGATAGACGTGTAACTGCTGTGCTTAGTGTCAGATAGACGTATAGCTGCTGTGCTTAGTGTCAGATAGACGTGTAAATGCTGTGCTTAGTGTCAGATAGACGTGTAACTGCTGTGCTTAGTGTCAGATAGACGTATAGCTGCTGTGCTTAGTGTCAGATAGACGTGTAACTGCTGTGCTTGGTGTCAGATAGACGTGTAACTGCTGTGCTTAGTGTCAGATAGACGTGTAACTGCTGTGCTTAGTGTCAGATAGACGTGTAACTGCTGTGCTTAGTGTCAGATAGACGTATAGCTGCTGTGCTTAGTGTCAGATAGACGTATAGCTGCTGTGCTTAGTGTCAGATAGACGTATAGCTGCTGTGCTTAGTGTCAGATAGACGTGTAACTGCTGTGCTTAGTGTCAGATAGACGTGTAAATGCTGTGCTTAGTGTCAGATAGACGTGTAACTGCTGTGCTTAGTGTCAGATAGACGTGTAAATGCTGTGCTTAGTGTCAGATAGACGTGTAACTGCTGTGCTTAGTGTCAGATAGACGTGTAACTGCTGTGCTTAGTGTCAGATAGACGTATAGCTGCTGTGCTTAGTGTCAGATAGACGTGTAAATGCTGTGCTTAGTGTCAGATAGACGTGTAACAGCTGTGCTTAGTGTCAGATAGACGTATAGCTGCTGTGCTTAGTGTCAGATAGACGTGTAACTGCTGTGCTTAGTGTCAGATAGACGTGTAACTGCTGTGCTTAGTGTCAGATAGACGTGTAACTGCTGTGCTTAGTGTCAGATAGACGTGTAACTGCTGTGCTTAGTGTCAGATAGACGTGTAACTGCTGTGCGTAGTGTCAGATAGACGTGTAACTGCTGTGCTTAGTGTCAGATAGACGTGTAACTGCTGTGCGTAGTGTCAGATAGACGTGTAACTGCTGTGCTTAGTGTCAGATAGACGTGTAACTGCTGTGCGTAGTGTCAGATAGACGTGTAACTGCTGTGCTTAGTGTCAGATAGACGTGTAACTGCTGTGCTTAGTGTCAGATAGACGTGTAACTGCTGTGCTTAGTGTCAGATAGACGTGTAACTGCTGTGCTTAGTGTCAGATAGACGTGTAACTGCTGTGCGTAGTGTCAGATAGACGTGTAACTGCTGTGCTTAGTGTCAGATAGACGTGTAACTGCTGTGCTTAGTGTCAGATAGACGTGTAACTGCTGTGCTTAGTGTCAGATAGACGTATAGCTGCTGTGCTTAGTGTCAGATAGACGTATAGCTGCTGTGCTTAGTGTCAGATAGACGTGTAACTGCTGTGCTTAGTGTCAGATAGACGTGTAAATGCTGTGCTTAGTGTCAGATAGACGTGTAACTGCTGTGCTTAGTGTCAGATAGACGTGTAACTGCTGTGCTTAGTGTCAGATAGACGTATAGCTGCTGTGCTTAGTGTCAGATAGATGTGTAAATGCTGTGCTTAGTGTCAGATAGACGTGTAACTGCTGTGCTTAGTGTCAGATAGACGTATAGCTGCTGTGCTTAGTGTCAGATAGACGTGTAATTGCTGTGCTTAGTGTCAGATAGACGTGTAACTGCTGTGCTTAGTGTCAGATAGACGTGTAACTGCTGTGCTTAGTGTCAGATAGACGTGTAACTGCTGTGCTTAGTGTCAGATAGACGTGTAACCGCTGTGCTTAGTGTCAGATAGACGTATAGCTGCTGTGCTTAGTGTCAGATAGACGTATAGCTGCTGTGCTTAGTGTCAGATAGACGTATAGCTGCTGTGCTTAGTGTCAGATAGACGTGTAACTGCTGTGCTTAGTGTCAGATAGACGTGTAAATGCTGTGCTTAGTGTCAGATAGACGTGTAACTGCTGTGCTTAGTGTCAGATAGACGTGTAACTGCTGTGCTTAGTGTCAGATAGACGTATAGCTGCTGTGCTTAGTGTCAGATAGACGTGTAAATGCTGTGCTTAGTGTCAGATAGACGTGTAACTGCTGTGCTTAGTGTCAGATAGACGTGTAACTGCTGTGCTTAGTGTCAGATAGACGTGTAACTGCTGTGCTTAGTGTCAGATAGACGTGTAACTGCTGTGCTTAGTGTCAGATAGACGTGTAACTGCTGTGCTTAGTGTCAGATAGACGTGTAACTGCTGTGCTTAGTGTCAGATAGACGTGTAAATGCTGTGCTTAGTGTCAGATAGACGTGTAACTGCTGTGCTTAGTGTCAGATAGACGTGTAACTGCTGTGCTTAGTGTCAGATAGACGTATAGCTGCTGTGCTTAGTGTCAGATAGACGTGTAACTGCTGTGCTTAGTGTCAGATAGACGTGTAACTGCTGTGCTTAGTGTCAGATAGACGTGTAACTGCTGTGCTTAGTGTCAGATAGACGTGTAACTGCTGTGCTTAGTGTCAGATAGACGTATAGCTGCTGTGCTTAGTGTCAGATAGACGTATACCTGCTGTGCTTAGTGTCAGATAGACGTGTAACTGCTGTGCTTAGTGTCAGATAGACGTATAGCTGCTGTGCTTAGTGTCAGATAGACGTGTAACTGCTGTGCTTAGTGTCAGATAGACGTGTAACTGCTGTGCTTAGTGTCAGATAGACGTGTAACTGCTGTGCTTAGTGTCAGATAGACGTGTAACTGCTGTGCTTAGTGTCAGATAGACGTATAGCTGCTGTGCTTAGTGTCAGATAGACGTATAGCTGCTGTGCTTAGTGTCAGATAGACGTGTAACTGCTGTGCTTAGTGTCAGATAGACGTATAGCTGCTGTGCTTAGTGTCAGATAGACGTGTAACTGCTGTGCTTAGTGTCAGATAGACATATAGCTGCTGTGCTTACTGTCAGATAGACGTGTAACTGCTGTGCTTAGTGGCAGATAGACGTGTAACTGCTGTGCTTAGTGTCAGATAGACGTGTAACTGCTGTGCTTAGTGTCAGATAGATGTGTAACTGCTGTGCTTAGTGTCAGATAGACGTGTAACTGCTGTGCTTAGTGTCAGATACACGTGTAACTGCTGTGCTTTCCATGCAAACTCTCATAGATAATATAGATAATGTATCCTGTCATTGCCACAGGCGGAGGGATCAGAGACAGAGAGAGATGTCAGGAGCCCCAGGAGCCACCGACACACCGAGAACAGGCGCAAGAAGAAATACTTCCCCGGGTCAAAGGGACCTCTGATTGCCCGTCCTGTGGGAAGTGGCAGAACGCGTCAGCGGGACACAGAGGTAACAGCCGCGCAGAGCCCATCACCCTGGCAGCAGCGTTACTGTACTGAGGAATAATCTCTATTTCCTTCTGTTCTTCATTCCAGGAGTAGACGCCATCATGTCGCCCTGTACTCAGATACCGCAGCTGTGCTTACCTTCAGATAGACATATAGCTGCTGTGCTTAGTGTCAGATAGACGTATAGCTGCTGTGCTTAGTGTCAGATAGACGTGTAACTGCTGTGCTTAGTGTCAGATAGACGTATAGCTGCTGTGCTTAGTGTCAGATAGACGTGTAAATGCTGTGCTTAGTGTCAGATAGACGTGTAACTGCTGTGCTTAGTGTCAGATAGACGTATAGCTGCTGTGCTTAGTGTCAGATAGACGTGTAACTGCTGTGCTTAGTGTCAGATAGACGTATAGCTGCTGTGCTTAGTGTCAGATAGACGTGTAAATGCTGTGCTTAGTGTCAGATAGACGTGTAACTGCTGTGCTTAGTGTCAGATAGACGTATAGCTGCTGTGCTTAGTGTCAGATAGACGTGTAAATGATGTGCTTAGTGTCAGATAGACGCGTAACTGCTGTGCTTAGTGTCAGATAGACGTATAGCTGCTGTGCTTAGTGTCAGATAGACGTGTAACTGCTGTGCTTAGTGTCAGATAGACGTATAGCTGCTGTGCTTAGTGTCAGATAGACGTGTAAATGCTGTGCTTGGTGTCAGATAGACGTGTAACTGCTGTGCTTAGTGTCAGATAGACGTATAGCTGCTGTGCTTAGTGTCAGATAGACGTGTAACTGCTGTGCTTATTGTCAGATAGACGTGTAACTGCTGTGCTTAGTGTCAGATAGACGTGTAACTGCTGTGCCTAGTGTCAGATATACGTGTAAATGCTGTGCTTAGTGTCAGATAGACGTGTAACTGCTGTGCTTAGTGTCAGATAGACGTGTAACTGCTGTGCTTAGTGTCAGATAGACGTGTAACTGCTGTGCTTAGTGTCAGATAGACGCATAGCTGCTGTGCTTAGTGTCAGATAGACGTATAGCTGCTGTGCTTAGTGTCAGATAGATATGTAACTGCTGTGCTTAGTGTCAGATAGACGTGTAAATGCTGTGCTTAGTGTCAGATAGACGTGTAATTGCTGTGCTTAGTGTCAGATAGACGTGTAACTGCTGTGCTTAGTGTCAGATAGACGTGTAACTGCATTGCTTAGTGTCAGATAGACGTGTAAATGCTGTGCGTAGTGTCAGATAGACGTGTAACTGCTGTGCTTAGTGTCAGATAGACGTATAGCTGCTGTGCTTAGTGTCAGATAGACGTGTAAATGCTGTGCTTAGTGTCAGATAGACGTGTAACTGCTGTGCTTAGTGTCAGATAGACGTATAGCTGCTGTGCTTAGTGTCAGATAGACGTGTAACTGCTGTGCTTAGTGTCAGATAGACGTATAGCTGCTGTGCTTAGTGTCAGATAGACGTGTAACTGCTGTGCTTAGTGTCAGATAGACGTGTAGCTGCTGTGCTTAGTGTCAGATAGACGTGTAACTGCTGTGCTTAGTGTCAGATAGACGTATAGCTGCTGTGCTTAGTGTCAGATAGACGTGTAACTGCTGTGCTTAGTGTCAGATAGACGTATAGCTGCTGTGCTTAGTGTCAGATAGACGTGTAAATGCTGTGCTTAGTGTCAGATAGACGTGTAACTGCTGTGCTTAGTGTCAGATAGACGTATAGCTGCTGTGCTTAGTGTCAGATAGACATGTAACTGCTGTGCTTAGTGTCAGATAGACGTATAGCTGCTGTGCTTAGTGTCAGATAGACGTGTAACTGCTGTGCCTAGTGTCAGATAGACGTGTAACTGCTGTGCTTAGTGTCAGATAGACGTGTAACTGCTGTGCTTAGTGTCAGATAGACGTATAGCTGCTGTGCTTAGTGTCAGATAGACGTGTAACTGCTGTGCTTAGTGTCAGATAGACGTATAGCTGCTGTGCTTAGTGTCAGATAGACGTGTAACTGCTGTGCTTAGTGTCAGATAGACGTATAGCTGCTGTGCTTAGTGTCAGATAGACGTGTAACTGCTGTGCTTAGTGTCAGATAGACGTATAGCTGCTGTGCTTAGTGTCAGATAGACGTGTAACTGCTGTGCTTAGTGTCAGATAGACGTATAGCTGCTGTGCTTAGTGTCAGATAGACGTGTAAATGCTGTGCTTAGTGTCAGATAGACGTGTAACTGCTGTGCCTAGTGTCAGATAGACGTGTAACTGCTGTGCTTTGTGTCAGATAGACGTATAGCTGCTGTGCTTAGTGTCAGATAGACGTGTAACTGCTGTGCTTAGTGTCAGATAGACGTATAGCTGCTGTGCTTAGTGTCAGATAGACGTGTAAATGCTGTGCTTAGTGTCAGATAGACGTGTAACTGCTGTGCCTAGTGTCAAATAGACGTGTAACTGCTGTGCTTAGTGTCAGATAGACGTATAGCTGCTGTGCTTAGTGTCAGATAGACGTGTAACTGCTGTGCTTAGTGTCAGATAGACGTGTAACTGCTGTGCTTAGTGTCAGATAGACGTATAGCTGCTGTGCTTAGTGTCAGATAGACGTGTAACTGCTGTGCTTAATGTCAGATAGACTTGTAGCTGCTGTGCTTAGTGTCAGATAGACGTGTAACTGCTGTGCTTAGTGTCAGATAGACGTGTAACTGCTGTGCTTAGTGTCAGATAGACGTGTAACTGCTGTGCTTAGTGTCAGATAGACGTATAGCTGCTGTGCTTAGTGTCAGATAGACGTGTAACTGCTGTGCTTAGTGTCAGATAGACGTATATCTGCTGTGCTTAGTGTCAGATAGACGTGTAAATACTGTGCTTAGTGTCAGATAGACGTGTAACTGCTGTGCTTAGTGTCAGATAGACGTATAGCTGCTGTGCTTAGTGTCAGATAGACGCGTAACTGCTGTGCTTAGTGTCAGATAGACGTATAGCTGCTGTGCTTAGTGTCAGATAGACGTGTAACTGCTGTGCTTAGTGTCAGATAGACGTATAGCTGCTGTGCTTAGTGTCAGATAGACGTGTAAATGCTGTGCTTGGTGTCAGATAGACGTGTAACTGCTGTGCTTAGTGTCAGATAGACGTATAGCTGCTGTGCTTAGTGTCAGATAGACGTGTAACTGCTGTGCTTATTGTCAGATAGACGTGTAACTGCTGTGCTTAGTGTCAGATAGACGTATAGCTGCTGTGCTTAGTGTCAGATAGACGTGTAACTGCTGTGCTTAGTGTCAGATAGACGTGTAACTGCTGTGCTTAGTGTCAGATAGACGTGTAACTGCTGTGCTTAGTGTCAGATAGACGTATAGCTGCTGTGCTTAGTGTCAGATAGACGTGTAACTGCTGTGCTTAGTGTCAGATAGACGTATATCTGCTGTGCTTAGTGTCAGATAGACGTGTAAATACTGTGCTTAGTGTCAGATAGACGTGTAACTGCTGTGCTTAGTGTCAGATAGACGTATAGCTGCTGTGCTTAGTGTCAGATAGACGTGTAAATGATGTGCTTAGTGTCAGATAGACGCGTAACTGCTGTGCTTAGTGTCAGATAGACGTATAGCTGCTGTGCTTAGTGTCAGATAGACGTGTAACTGCTGTGCTTAGTGTCAGATAGACGTATAGCTGCTGTGCTTAGTGTCAGATAGACGTGTAAATGCTGTGCTTGGTGTCAGATAGACGTGTAACTGCTGTGCTTAGTGTCAGATAGACGTATAGCTGCTGTGCTTAGTGTCAGATAGACGTGTAACTGCTGTGCTTATTGTCAGATAGACGTGTAACTGCTGTGCTTAGTGTCAGATAGACGTGTAACTGCTGTGCCTAGTGTCAGATATACGTGTAAATGCTGTGCTTAGTGTCAGATAGACGTGTAACTGCTGTGCTTAGTGTCAGATAGACGTGTATCTGCTGTGCTTAGTGTCAGATAGACGTGTAACTGCTGTGCTTAGTGTCAGATAGACGCATAGCTGCTGTGCTTAGTGTCAGATAGACGTATAGCTGCTGTGCTTAGTGTCAGATAGATATGTAACTGCTGTGCTTAGTGTCAGATAGACGTATAGCTGCTGTGCTTAGTGTCAGATAGACGTGTAACTGCTGTGCTTAGTGTCAGATAGACGTGTAACTGCTGTGATTAGTGTCAGATAGACGTGTAACTGCATTGCTTAGTGTCAGATAGACGTGTAAATGCTGTGCGTAGTGTCAGATAGACGTGTAACTGCTGTGCTTAGTGTCAGATAGACGTATAGCTGCTGTGCTTAGTGTCAGATAGACGTGTAAATGCTGTGCTTAGTGTCAGATAGACGTGTAACTGCTGTGCTTAGTGTCAGATAGACGTATAGCTGCTGTGCTTAGTGTCAGATAGACGTGTAACTGCTGTGCTTAGTGTCAGATAGACGTATAGCTGCTGTGCTTAGTGTCAGATAGACGTGTAACTGCTGTGCTTAGTGTCAGATAGACGTGTAGCTGCTGTGCTTAGTGTCAGATAGACGTGTAACTGCTGTGCTTAGTGTCAGATAGACGTATAGCTGCTGTGCTTAGTGTCAGATAGACGTGTAACTGCTGTGCTTAGTGTCAGATAGACGTATAGCTGCTGTGCTTAGTGTCAGATAGACGTGTAAATGCTGTGCTTAGTGTCAGATAGACGTGTAACTGCTGTGCTTAGTGTCAGATAGACATATAGCTGCTGTGCTTAGTGTCAGATAGACATGTAACTGCTGTGCTTAGTGTCAGATAGACGTATAGCTGCTGTGCTTAGTGTCAGATAGACGTGTAACTGCTGTGCCTAGTGTCAGATAGACGTGTAACTGCTGTGCTTAGTGTCATATAGACGTGTAACTGCTGTGCTTAGTGTCAGATAGACGTATAGCTGCTGTGCTTAGTGTCAGATAGACGTGTAACTGCTGTGCTTAGTGTCAGATAGACGTATAGCTGCTGTGCTTAGTGTCAGATAGACGTGTAACTGCTGTGCTTAATGTCAGATAGACGTATAGCTGCTGTGCTTAGTGTCAGATAGACGTGTAACTGCTGTGCTTAGTGTCAGATAGACGTATAGCTGCTGTGCTTAGTGTCAGATAGACGTGTAACTGCTGTGCTTAGTGTCAGATAGACGTATAGCTGCTGTGCTTAGTGTCAGATAGACGTGTAAATGCTGTGCTTAGTGTCAGATAGACGTGTAACTGCTGTGCCTAGTGTCAGATAGACGTGTAACTGCTGTGCTTAGTGTCAGATAGACGTATAGCTGCTGTGCTTAGTGTCAGATAGACGTGTAACTGCTGTGCTTAGTGTCAGATAGACGTATAGCTGCTGTGCTTAGTGTCAGATAGACGTGTAAATGCTGTGCTTAGTGTCAGATAGACGTGTAACTGCTGTGCTTAGTGTCAGATAGACGTATAGCTGCTGTGCTTAGTGTCAGATAGACATGTAACTGCTGTGCTTAGTGTCAGATAGACGTATAGCTGCTGTGCTTAGTGTCAGATAGACGTGTAACTGCTGTGCCTAGTGTCAGATAGACGTGTAACTGCTGTGCTTAGTGTCAGATAGACGTGTAACTGCTGTGCTTAGTGTCAGATAGACGTATAGCTGCTGTGCTTAGTGTCAGATAGACGTGTAACTGCTGTGCTTAGTGTCAGATAGACGTATAGCTGCTGTGCTTAGTGTCAGATAGACGTGTAACTGCTGTGCTTAGTGTCAGATAGACGTATAGCTGCTGTGCTTAGTGTCAGATAGACGTGTAACTGCTGTGCTTAGTGTCAGATAGACGTATAGCTGCTGTGCTTAGTGTCAGATAGACGTGTAACTGCTGTGCTTAGTGTCAGATAGACGTATAGCTGCTGTGCTTAGTGTCAGATAGACGTGTAAATGCTGTGCTTAGTGTCAGATAGACGTGTAACTGCTGTGCCTAGTGTCAGATAGACGTGTAACTGCTGTGCTTAGTGTCAGATAGACGTATAGCTGCTGTGCTTAGTGTCAGATAGACGTGTAACTGCTGTGCTTAGTGTCAGATAGACGTATAGCTGCTGTGCTTAGTGTCAGATAGACGTGTAAATGCTGTGCTTAGTGTCAGATAGACGTGTAACTGCTGTGCCTAGTGTCAGATAGACGTGTAACTGCTGTGCTTAGTGTCAGATAGACGTATAGCTGCTGTGCTTAGTGTCAGATAGACGTGTAACTGCTGTGCCTAGTGTCAGATAGACGTGTAACTGCTGTGCTTAGTGTCAGATAGACGTATAGCTGCTGTGCTTAGTGTCAGATAGACGTGTAACTGCTGTGCTTAATGTCAGATAGACTTATAGCTGTTACAGATAGACATATAGCTGCTGTGCTTAGTGTCAGATAGACGTATAGCTGCTGTGCTTAGTGTCAGATAGACGTGTAACTGCTGTGCTTAGTGTCAGATAGACGTATAGCTGCTGTGCTTAGTGTCAGATAGACGTGTAACTGCTGTGCTTAGTGTCAGATAGACGTGTAAATGCTGTGCTTAGTGTCAGATAGACGTGTAACTGCTGTGCTTAGTGTCAGATAGACGTATAGCTGCTGTGCTTAGTGTCAGATAGACGTGTAACTGCTGTGCTTAGTGTCAGATAGATGTGTAAATGCTGTGCTTAGTGTCAGATAGACGTGTAACTGCTGTGCTTAGTGTCAGATAGACGTGTAACTGCTGTGCTTAGTGTCAGATAGACGTGTAACTGCTGTGCTTAGTGTCAGATAGACGTATAGCTGCTGTGCTTAGTGTCAGATAGACGTATAGCTGCTGTGCTTAGTGTCAGATAGACGTGTAACTGCTGTGCTTAGTGTCAGATAGACGTGTAACTGCTGTGCTTAGTGTCAGACAGACGTGTAAATGCTGTGCTTAGTGTCAGATAGACGTGTAACTGCTGTGCTTAGTGTCAGATAGACGTGTAACTGCTGTGATTAGTGTCAGATAGACGTATAGCTGCTGTGCTTAGTGTCAGATAGACGTGTAACTGCTGTGCTTAGTGTCAGATAGACGTGTAACTGCTGTGCTTAGTGTCAGATAGATGTGTAACTGCTGTGCTTAGTGTCAGATAGACGTATAGCTGCTGTGCTTAGTGTCAGATAGACGTATAGCTGCTGTGCTTAGTGTCAGATAGACGTGTAACTGCTGTGCTTAGTGTCAGATAGACGTATAGCTGCTGTGCTTAGTGTCAGATAGACGTGTAACTGCTGTGCCTAGTGTCAGATAGACGTGTAACTGCTGTGCTTAGTGTCAGATAGACGTGTAAATGCTGTGCTTAGTGTCAGATAGACGTGTAACTACTGTGCTTAGTGTCAGATAGACGTATAGCTGCTGTGCTTAGTGTCAGATAGACGTGTAACTGCTGTGCTTAGTGTCAGATAGACGTGTAACTGCTGTGCTTAGTGTCAGATAGACGTGTAACTGCTGTGCTTAGTGTCAGATAGACGTGTAACTGCTGTGCTTAGTGTCAGATAGACGTGTAACTGCTGTGCTTAGTGTCAGATAGACGTGTAACTGCTGTGCTTAGTGTCAGATAGACGTGTAACTGCTGTGCTTAGTGTCAGATAGATGTGTAACTGCTGTGCTTAGTGTCAGATAGACGTGTAACTGCTGTGCTTAGTGTCAGATAGACGTATAGCTGCTGTGCTTAGTGTCAGATAGACGTATAGCTGCTGTGCTTAGTGTCAGATAGACGTGTAACTGCTGTGCTTGGTGTCAGATAGACGTATAGCTGCTGTGCTTACTGTCAGATAGACGTGTAACTGCTGTGCTTAGTGTCAGATAGACGTGTAACTGCTGTGCTTAGTGTCAGATAGACGTGTAACTGCTGTGCTTAGTGTCAGATAGACGTGTAACTGCTGTGCTTAGTGTCAGATAGACGTGTAACTGCTGTGCTTAGTGTCAGATAGACGTATAGCTGCTGTGCTTAGTGTCAGATAGACGTGTAACTGCTGTGCTTAGTGTCAGATAGACGTATAGCTGCTGCGCTTAGTGTCAGATAGACGTGTAACTGCTGTGCTTAGTGTCAGATAGACGTATAGCTGCTGTGCTTACTGTCAGATAGACGTGTAACTGCTGTGCTTAGTGTCAGATAGACGTGTAACTGCTGTGCTTAGTGTCAGATAGACGTGTAACTGCTGTGCTTAGTGTCAGATAGACGTGTAACTGCTGTGCTTAGTGTCAGATAGACGTGTAACTGCTGTGCTTAGTGTCAGATAGACGTGTAACTGCTGTGCTTAGTGTCAGATAGACGTATAGCTGCTGTGCTTAGTGTCAGATAGACGTGTAACTGCTGTGCTTAATGTCAGATAGACGTATAGCTGCTGTGCTTAGTGTCAGATAGACGTGTAACTGCTGTGCTTAGTGTCAGATAGACGTATAGCTGCTGTGCTTAGTGTCAGATAGACGTGTAACTGCTGTGCTTAGTGTCAGATAGACGTATAGCTGCTGTGCTTAGTGTCAGATAGACGTGTAAATGCTGTGCTTAGTGTCAGATAGACGTGTAACTGCTGTGCCTAGTGTCAGATAGACGTGTAACTGCTGTGCTTAGTGTCAGATAGACGTATAGCTGCTGTGCTTAGTGTCAGATAGACGTGTAACTGCTGTGCTTAGTGTCAGATAGACGTATAGCTGCTGTGCTTAGTGTCAGATAGACGTGTAAATGCTGTGCTTAGTGTCAGATAGACGTGTAACTGCTGTGCTTAGTGTCAGATAGACGTATAGCTGCTGTGCTTAGTGTCAGATAGACATGTAACTGCTGTGCTTAGTGTCAGATAGACGTATAGCTGCTGTGCTTAGTGTCAGATAGACGTGTAACTGCTGTGCCTAGTGTCAGATAGACGTGTAACTGCTGTGCTTAGTGTCAGATAGACGTGTAACTGCTGTGCTTAGTGTCAGATAGACGTATAGCTGCTGTGCTTAGTGTCAGATAGACGTGTAACTGCTGTGCTTAGTGTCAGATAGACGTATAGCTGCTGTGCTTAGTGTCAGATAGACGTGTAACTGCTGTGCTTAGTGTCAGATAGACGTATAGCTGCTGTGCTTAGTGTCAGATAGACGTGTAACTGCTGTGCTTAGTGTCAGATAGACGTATAGCTGCTGTGCTTAGTGTCAGATAGACGTGTAACTGCTGTGCTTAGTGTCAGATAGACGTATAGCTGCTGTGCTTAGTGTCAGATAGACGTGTAAATGCTGTGCTTAGTGTCAGATAGACGTGTAACTGCTGTGCCTAGTGTCAGATAGACGTGTAACTGCTGTGCTTAGTGTCAGATAGACGTATAGCTGCTGTGCTTAGTGTCAGATAGACGTGTAACTGCTGTGCTTAGTGTCAGATAGACGTATAGCTGCTGTGCTTAGTGTCAGATAGACGTGTAAATGCTGTGCTTAGTGTCAGATAGACGTGTAACTGCTGTGCCTAGTGTCAGATAGACGTGTAACTGCTGTGCTTAGTGTCAGATAGACGTATAGCTGCTGTGCTTAGTGTCAGATAGACGTGTAACTGCTGTGCCTAGTGTCAGATAGACGTGTAACTGCTGTGCTTAGTGTCAGATAGACGTATAGCTGCTGTGCTTAGTGTCAGATAGACGTGTAACTGCTGTGCTTAATGTCAGATAGACTTATAGCTGTTACAGATAGACATATAGCTGCTGTGCTTAGTGTCAGATAGACGTGTAACTGCTGTGCTTAGTGTCAGATAGACGTATAGCTGCTGTGCTTAGTGTCAGATAGACGTGTAAATGCTGTGCTTAGTGTCAGATAGACGTGTAACTGCTGTGCCTAGTGTCAGATAGACGTGTAACTGCTGTGCTTAGTGTCAGATAGACGTATAGCTGCTGTGCTTAGTGTCAGATAGACGTGTAACTGCTGTGCCTAGTGTCAGATAGACGTGTAACTGCTGTGCTTAGTGTCAGATAGACGTATAGCTGCTGTGCTTAGTGTCAGATAGACGTGTAACTGCTGTGCTTAATGTCAGATAGACTTATAGCTGTTACAGATAGACGTATAGCTGCTGTGCTTAGTGTCAGATAGACGTGTAACTGCTGTGCTTAGTGTCAGATAGACGTATAGCTGCTGTGCTTAGTGTCAGATAGACGTGTAACTGCTGTGCTTAGTGTCAGATAGACGTGTAAATGCTGTGCTTAGTGTCAGATAGACGTGTAACTGCTGTGCTTAGTGTCAGATAGACGTATAGCTGCTGTGCTTAGTGTCAGATAGACGTGTAACTGCTGTGCTTAGTGTCAGATAGATGTGTAAATGCTGTGCTTAGTGTCAGATAGACGTGTAACTGCTGTGCTTAGTGTCAGATAGACGTGTAACTGCTGTGCTTAGTGTCAGATAGACGTGTAACTGCTGTGCTTAGTGTCAGATAGACGTATAGCTGCTGTGCTTAGTTTCAGATAGACGTATAGCTGCTGTGCTTAGTGTCAGATAGACGTGTAACTGCTGTGCTTAGTGTCAGATAGACGTGTAACTGCTGTGCTTAGTGTCAGATAGACGTGTAAATGCTGTGCTTAGTGTCAGATAGATGTGTAACTGCTGTGCTTAGTGTCAGATAGACGTGTAACTGCTGTGCTTAGTGTCAGATAGACGTATAGCTGCTGTGCTTAGTGTCAGATAGACGTGTAACTGCTGTGCTTAGTGTCAGATAGACGTGTAACTGCTGTGCTTAGTGTCAGATTGATGTGTAACTGCTGTGCTTAGTGTCAGATAGACGTATAGCTGCTGTGCTTAGTGTCAGATAGACGTATAGCTGCTGTGCTTAGTGTCAGATAGACGTGTAACTGCTGTGCTTAGTGTCAGATAGACGTATAGCTGCTGTGCTTAGTGTCAGATAGACGTGTAACTGCTGTGCCTAGTGTCAGATAGACGTGTAACTGCTGTGCTTAGTGTCAGATAGACGTGTAAATGCTGTGCTTAGTGTCAGATAGACGTGTAACTACTGTGCTTAGTGTCAGATAGACGTATAGCTGCTGTGCTTAGTGTCAGATAGACGTGTAACTGCTGTGCTTAGTGTCAGATAGACGTGTAACTGCTGTGCTTAGTGTCAGATAGACGTGTAACTGCTGTGCTTAGTGTCAGATAGACGTGTAACTGCTGTGCTTAGTGTCAGATAGACGTGTAACTGCTGTGCTTAGTGTCAGATAGACGTGTAACTGCTGTGCTTAGTGTCAGATAGACGTGCAACTGCTGTGCTTAGTGTCAGATAGACGTGTAACTGCTGTGCTTAGTGTCAGATAGATGTGTAACTGCTGTGCTTAGTGTCAGATAGACGTGTAACTGCTGTGCTTAGTGTCAGATAGACGTATAGCTGCTGTGCTTAGTGTCAGATAGACGTATAGCTGCTGTGCTTAGTGTCAGATAGACGTGTAACTGCTGTGCTTGGTGTCAGATAGACGTATAGCTGCTGTGCTTACTGTCAGATAGACGTGTAACTGCTGTGCTTAGTGTCAGATAGACGTGTAACTGCTGTGCTTAGTGTCAGATAGACGTGTAACTGCTGTGCTTAGTGTCAGATAGACGTGTAACTGCTGTGCTTAGTGTCAGATAGACGTGTAACTGCTGTGCTTAGTGTCAGATAGACGTATAGCTGCTGTGCTTAGTGTCAGATAGACGTGTAACTGCTGTGCTTAGTGTCAGATAGACGTATAGCTGCTGCGCTTAGTGTCAGATAGACGTGTAACTGCTGTGCTTAGTGTCAGATAGACGTATAGCTGCTGTGCTTACTGTCAGATAGACGTGTAACTGCTGTGCTTAGTGTCAGATAGACGTGTAACTGCTGTGCTTAGTGTCAGATAGACGTGTAACTGCTGTGCTTAGTGTCAGATAGACGTGTAACTGCTGTGCTTAGTGTCAGATAGACGTGTAACTGCTGTGCTTAGTGTCAGATAGACGTGTAACTGCTGTGCTTAGTGTCAGATAGACGTGTAACTGCTGTGCTTAGTGTCAGATAGACGTGTAACTGCTGTGCTTAGTGTCAGATAGACGTATAGCTGCTGTGCTTAGTGTCAGATAGACATGTAACTGCTGTGCTTAGTGTCAGATAGACGTGTAACTGCTGTGCTTAGTGTCAGATAGACGTGTAACTGCTGTGCTTAATGTCAGATAGACATGTAACTGCTGTGCTTAGTGTCAGATAGACGTGTAACTGCTGTGCTTAGTGTCAGATAGACGTGTAACTGCTGTGCTTAGTGTCAGATAGACGTGTAACTGCTGTGCTTAGTGTCAGATAGATGTGTAACTGCTGTGCTTAGTGTCAGATAGACGTGTAACTGCTGTGCTTAGTGTCAGATACACGTGTAACTGCTGTGCTTAGTGTCAGATAGACGTGTAACTGCTGTGCTTAGTGTCAGATAGATGTGTAACTGCTGTGCTTAGTGTCAGATAGACGTGTAACTGCTGTGCTTAGTGTCAGATAGACGTGTAACTGCTGTGCTTTCCATGCAAACTCTCATAGATAATATAGATAATGTATCCTGTCATTGCCACAGGCGGAGGGATCAGAGACAGAGAGAGATGTCAGGAGCCCCAGGAGCCACCGACACACCGAGGACAGGCGCAAGAAGAAATACTTCCCCGGGTCAAAGGGACCTCTGATTGCCCGTCCTGTGGGAAGTGGCAGAACGCGTCAGCGGGACACAGAGGTAACAGCCGCGCAGAGCCCATCACCCTGGCAGCAGCGTTACTGTACTGAGGAATAATCTCTATTTCCTTCTTCATTCCAGGAGTAGACGCCATCAATGTGAACGGAGATACATGTCACCCTTTACTCAGATACCGCAGCTGTGCTTACCTTCAGATGGCTGTATAGCCGCTGTGCTTAGCGTCAGATAGATGTATAGCTGCTGTGCTTAGCTTCAGATAGATGTATAACTTCTGTGCTTAGCATCAGATAGATGTATAACTGCTGTGCTTAGCGTCAGATAGATGTATAACTTCTGTGCTTAGCGTCAGATAGATGTATGACTGCTGTGCTTAGATTCAGATAGACTTATAACTGTTGTTCTTAGTGTCAGATAGAGGTATAACCTCTGTGCTTAGGGCGTACCTCAGATGTGTACGTATATCCAATGGTTTACATACAAATCTGATGTCTGCGCCGGCGCAGAACGAATCTTGTAAAGTCGCTCACACCCCCTGGGTGTTAAACGGCACCGTTCTTCAAAATAGTTTTCCCATTCTGTAGGCATGCCGGGTCCAGGCTGTGTCGTCGGATGCAGACTTCATGGACCCGGGTGTCCCGAACCTTCGGCCAGTCTGAGGAAGCTTCAGCTTATGCAGACTGACTGCTGCCTGCAAACATCGCGCATGGTCACACTGCTGATCCGGAGCAACACCTGGATCTCACAGTACATGCAGGAGAGTCCCCTACACACGCCTCCTGCTGCATTACAATTGTATCTGCACGGAATTGCACAGCGGCTTCCCTGCGCGCCTATGCAGCTTTCCAGAGCATCCCTGCGGCTTCCCTGGGCATCCATGCGGTTTCCCTGCGTGTCCCTGTGGCTTCCCTACGCATCCATGTAGTTTCCCTGCTCATCCCTGCGTGTCCCTGCGGCTTCCCTGCGCATCCATGCGGTTTCCCTGCGTGTCCCTGCGGCTTCCCTGCGCATCCCTGCGGCTTCCCTGTGCATCCCTTCGGTTTCCCTGCTCATCCCTGCGGCTTCCCTGCGCATCCTTGCGGCATCCCTGCGCATCCCCGCGGCTTCCCTGCGCATCCCCGTGGCTTCCCAGTGTGTCCCCGCGGCTTCCCTGCACGTCCGTGCGGTTTCCCTGCGTGTCCCTGCGGTTTCCCTGTACTTCCCTACGCATCCCCGTGGCTTCCCTGTGTGTCCCTGCGGCTTCCCTGCACGTCCCCGTGGCTTCCCTGCGTATCCCTGCGGCTTCCCTGTGCATCCCTGCGGCTTCCCTGCGCATCCATGCAGTTTCCCTGCTCATCCCTTCGTTTCCCTGCTCATCCCTGCGCATCCTTGCGGCATCCCTGCGCATCCCCGTGGATTCCCTGTGTGTCCCTGCGGCTTCTCTGCACGTCCCCGTGGCTACCCTGCGCATCCCTGTGGCTTCCCTGCGCGTCCATGCAGTTTCCCTGTGTGTCCCTGCGGCTTCCCTGCGCGTCCATGCGGTTTCCCTGCGTGTCCCTACGGTTACCCTGTACTTCCCTGCGGCTTCCCTGTGCGTCCATATAGCTTCCCTGCACGTCCCTGCACCTGCACGTCCCTGGGGCTTCCTTGCGCGTCCATATAGCTTCCCTGCATGTCCCTGCGGCTTCCCTGCACATTACTGCGGCTTCCTTACGCGTCCATATAGCTTCCCTGCACGTCCCAGCGGCTTCCCTGCATGTCCCTGCGGCTTCCTTGTGCGTCCATATAGCTTCCCTGCACGTCCCTGCGGCTTCCTTGTGCGTCCATATAGCTTCCCTGCATGTCCCTGCGGGTTCCTTGCGCGTCCATATAGCTTCCCTGCACGTCCCTGCGGCTTCCCTGTGCGTCCATATAGCTTCCCTGCACGTCCCTGCGGCTTCCTTGCGCGTCCATATAGCTTCCCTGCACGTCCCTGCGGCTTCCTTGCGCGTCCATATAGCTTCCCTGCGGCTTCCTTGCACGTCCATATAGCTTCCCTGCACGTCCCTGTGGCTTCCCTGCACTTCCCTGCGGCTTCCTTGCGCGTCCATATAGCTTCCCTGCACGTCCCTGTGGCTTCCCTGCACTTCCCTGCGGCTTCCTTGCGCGTCCGTATAGCTTCCCTGCACCTTTGCAATTGCTTACAAATCTGTATTAGGACCTAAGTGCCATATAAACGTATAACCGCTGTGTGTAGTGTCAGATAAACGTATAACCGCTGTGCGTAGTGTCAGATAGACGTATAACCGCTGTGCGTAGTGTCAGATAGATGTAGAGCTGATACATTTTGATGCACATAGAGTTATAACTGCATAATTTCTAATAACCCTGCAAGGACTATATCTGTCTGCGGTTCCCTAGCCAGGCAGCTGTATCACCTGTATGTTACACACATTGTACCTGTCTGCGGTTCCGTATCACCTGTATGTTACACACATTGTACCTGTCTGCGGTTCCGTATCACCTGTATGTTACACACATTGTACCTGCCTGCGGTTCCGTATCACCTGTATGTTACACACATTGTACCTGTCTGCGGTTCCCTAGCCAGGATGCTGTATCACCTGTATGTTACACACATTGTACCTGCCTGCGGTTCCCTAGCCAGGCAGCTGTATCACCTGTATGTTACACACATTGTACCTGTCTGCGGTTCCGTATCACCTGTATGTTACACACATTGTACCTGCCTGCGGTTCCGTATCACCTGTATGTTACACACATTGTACCTGTCTGCGGTTCCGTATCACCTGTATGTTACACACATTGGCCCTCATTCCGAGTTGTTCGCTCGCAAGCTGCTTTTAGCAGCATTGCACACGCTAAGCCGCCGCCTACTGGGAATGTATCTTAGCATAGCAGAATTGCGAACGAAAGATTCTCAAAATTGCGAATAGAAATTTCTTTGCAGTTTCTGAGTAGCTCGATACTTACTCTGCCAGTGCGATCAGTTCAGTCAGTTTCGTTCCTGGTTTGACGTCACAAACACACCCAGCGTTCGCCCAGACACTCCCCCGTTTCTCCAGCCACTCCCGCGTTTTTCCCAGAAACAGCAGCGTTTTTTCAGACACTCCCATAAAACGGCCAGTTTCCGCCCAGAAACACCCACTTCCTGTCAATCACACTCCGATCACCAGAACGAAGAAAAAACCTTGTAATGCCGTGAGTAAAATACCAAACTTCTTAGCAAATTTACTTGGCGCAGCCGCAGTGCGAACATTGCTCATGCGCAGTTTGCTGAAAATCGCTGCGATGCGATGAAAACGAACGAGCGAACAACTCGGAATGAGGGCCATTGTACCTGCCTGCGGTTCAGTATCACCTGTATGTTACAGACATAGTACCTGCCTGCGGTTCCGTATCACCTGTATGTTACACACACATTGTACCTGCGGATCCCTGATTAAACACAAGAATCACTGAATGTAAGTGTATTTTGCAAGGAAATGAAATAAAGATACAGATAAAGCCACTATGCCCATTGTATGGGGTGTCTCTGATCCTATTCTCCATATACTTAATGCCCCCTGAGGAGGAGGTGTATGATATAAACAGAAGAGTTGTACTGAAGCATTCTATAAAACCACCCTAGATGACTTTAGGACACTCTGTACCTCTAAGAAGGATACGGAAAAACTACATTTAAACAAACGCAAGAAACAAGCCCTAAAGAAACTTATGAAGCCGAAGGACACCAACATTGTTATAAAGGAAGCTGACATAGTGGGTGGACTCATTATTCGGGATAGACAAGACTATGGGGGTCATTCCGAGTTGTTCGCTCGCAAGCTGCTTTTAGCAGCTTTGCACACGCTAAGCCGCCGCCCTCTGGGAGTGTATCTTAGCTTATCAAAATTGCGAACGAAAGATTAGCAGAATTGCGAATAGACACTTCTTAGCAGTTTCTGAGTAGCTCCAGACTTACTCCTACACTGCGATCAGTTCAGTCAGTTTCGTTCCTGGTTTGACGTCACAAACACACCCAGCGTTCGCCCAGACACTCCTCCGTTTCTCCAGCCACTCCCGCGTTTTTCCCAGAAACGGCAGCGTTTTTTCGCACACACCCATAAAACGGCCAGTTTCCGCCCAGAAACACCCACTTCCTGTCAATCACACTCCGATCACCAGAACGAAGAAAAAACCTCATAATGCCGTGAGTAAAATACCTAACTGTATAGCAAATTTACTTGGCGCAGTCGCACTGCGGACATTGCGCATGCGCATTAGCGACTAATCGCTCCGTTGCGAGAAAAAAATAACGAGCGAACAACTCGGAATGACCCCCATTGTTCAGGAGGCAATGAAACAACTGAGTGATGTCAGTTTTTATCAGGTTCTATAATAAGATCCTACCCAGGTTTGTCTTGGGGAACTGGAGTTCTTGTTGAGAACTGGACTGGATGATAGGGTCATATCCAGGAGAAGTGCAAATTACTCCAACCTTCCTTTCCTACTATTCCTATCTACTATCACTTACCCAAAATTCACAAGTCCCTCACTGCACCCCCTGGTTGTTCCATTATTTCCAGTGTTAATTCTTTTAACTTCTTCTCTTTCTGCTTATGTGGATCGTTTCCTCCAGTCCCGTTGAGGTCCCATATTTGCTAGAGATGAGCGCCTGAAATTTTTCGGGTTTTGTGTTTTGGTTTTGGGTTCGGTTCCGCGGCCGTGTTTTGGGTTCGACCGCGTTTTGGCAAAACCTCACCGAATTTTTTTTGTCGGATTCGGGTGTGTTTTGGATTCGGGTGTTTTTTTCAAAAAACACTAAAAAACAGCTTAAATCATAGAATTTGGGGGTCATTTTGATCCCAAAGTATTATTAACCTCAAAAACCATAATTTACACTCATTTTCAGTCTATTCTGAATACCTCACACCTCACAATATTATTTTTAGTCCTAAAATTTGCACCGAGGTCGCTGTGTGAGTAAGATAAGCGACCCTAGTGGCCGACACAAACACCGGGCCCATCTAGGAGTGGCACTGCAGTGTCACGCAGGATGTCCCTTCCAAAAAACCCTCCCCAAACAGCACATGATGCAAAGAAAAAAAGAGGCGCAATGAGGTAGCTGTGTGAGTAAGATTAGCGACCCTAGTGGCCGACACAAACACCGGGCCCATCTAGGAGTGGCACTGCAGTGTCACGCAGGATGGCCCTTCCAAAAAACCCTCCCCAAACAGCACATGACGCAAAGAAAAAAAGAGGCGCAAATCCGCAATGAGGTAGCTGTGTGAGTAAGATTAGCGACCCTCGTGGCCGACACAAACACCGGGCCCATCTAGGAGTGGCACTGCAGTGTCACGCAGGATGGCCCTTCCAAAAAACCCTCCCCAAACAGCACATGACGCAAAGAAAAAAAGAGGCGCAATGAGGTAGCTGTGTGAGTAAGATTAGCGACCCTAGTGGCCGACACAAACACCGGGCCCATCTAGGAGTGGCACTGCAGTGTCACGCAGGATGGCCCTTCCAAAAAACCCTCCCCAAACAGCACATGACGCAAAGAAAAAAAGAGGCGCAATGAGGTAGCTGTGTGAGTAAGATTAGCGACCCTAGTGGCCGACACAAACACCGGGCCCATCTAGGAGTGGCACTGCAGTGTCACGCAGGATGTCCCTTCCAAAAAACCCTCCCCAAACAGCACATGACGCAAAGAAAAAAAGAGGCGCAATGAGGTAGCTGTGTGAGTAAGATTAGCGACCCTAGTGGCCGACACAAACACCGGGCCCATCTAGGAGTGGCACTGCAGTGTCACGCAGGATGTCCCTTCCAAAAAACCCTCCCCAAACAGCACATGACGCAAAGAAAAAAAGAGGCGCAATGAGGTAGCTGACTGTGTGAGTAAGATTAGCGACCCTAGTGGCCGACACAAACACCGGGCCCATCTAGGAGTGGCACTGCAGTGTCACGCAGGATGTCCCTTCCAAAAAACCCTCCCCAAACAGCACATGACGCAAAGAAAAAAAGAGGCGCAATGAGGTAGCTGACTGTGTGAGTAAGATTAGCGACCCTAGTGGCCGACACAAACACCGGGCCCATCTAGGAGTGGCACTGCAGTGTCACGCAGGATGTCCCTTCCAAAAAACCCTCCCCAATCAGCACATGATGCAAAGAAAAAGAAAAGAAAAAAGAGGTGCAAGATGGAATTATCCTTGGGCCCTCCCACCCACCCTTATGTTGTATAAACAAAACAGGACATGCACACTTTAACCAACCCATCATTTCAGTGACAGGGTCTGCCACACGACTGTGACTGATATGACGGGTTGGTTTGGACCCCCCCCAAAAAAGAAGCAATTAATCTCTCCTTGCACAAACTGGCTCTACAGAGGCAAGATGTCCACCTCATCTTCACCCTCCGATATATCACCGTGTACATCCCCCTCCTCACAGATTATCAATTCGTCCCCACTGGAATCCACCATCTCAGCTCCCTGTGTACTTTGTGGAGGCAATTGCTGCTGGTCAATGTCTCCGCGGAGGAATTGATTATAATTCATTTTAATGAACATCATCTTCTCCACATTTTCTGGATGTAACCTCGTACGCCGATTGCTGACAAGGTGAGCGGCGGCACTAAACACTCTTTCGGAGTACACACTTGTGGGAGGGCAACTTAGGTAGAATAAAGCCAGTTTGTGCAAGGGCCTCCAAATTGCCTCTTTTTCCTGCCAGTATAAGTACGGACTGTGTGACGTGCCTACTTGGATGCGGTCACTCATATAATCCTCCACCATTCTATCAATGTTGAGAGAATCATATGCAGTGACAGTAGACGACATGTCCGTAATCGGTGTCAGGTCCTTCAGTCCGGACCAGATGTCAGCATCAGCAGTCGCTCCAGACTGCCCTGCATCACCGCCAGCGGGTGGGCTCGGAATTCTGAGCCTTTTCCTCGCACCCCCAGTTGCGGGAGAATGTGAAGGAGGAGATGTTGACAGGTCGCGTTCCGCTTGACTTGACAATTTTGTCACCAGCAGGTCTTTCAACCCCAGCAGACCTGTGTCTGCCGGAAAGAGAGATCCAAGGTAGGCTTTAAATCTAGGATCGAGCACGGTGGCCAAAATGTAGTGCTCTGATTTCAACAGATTGACCACCCGTGAATCCTTGTTAAGCGAATTAAGGGCTGCATCCACAAGTCCCACATGCCTAGCGGAATCGCTCCCTTTTAGCTCCTTCTTCAATGCCTCCAGCTTCTTCTGCAAAAGCCTGATGAGGGGAATGACCTGACTCAGGCTGGCAGTGTCTGAACTGACTTCACGTGTGGCAAGTTCAAAGGGCATCAGAACCTTGCACAACGTTGAAATCATTCTCCACTGCACTTGAGACAGGTGCATTCCACCTACTATATCGTGCTCAATTGTATAGGCTTGAATGGCCTTTTTCTGCTCCTCCAACCTCTGAAGCATATAGAGGGTTGAATTCCACCTCGTTACCACTTCTTGCTTCAGATGATGGCAGGGCAGGTTCAGTAGTTTTTGGTGGTGCTCCAGTCTTCTGTACGTGGTGCCTGTAAGCCGAAAGTGTCCCGCAATTTTTCTGGCCACCGACAGCATCTCTTGCACGCCCCTGTCGTTTTTAAAAAAATTCTGCACCACCAAATTCAAGGTATGTGCAAAACATGGGACGTGCTGGAATTTGCCCATATTTAATGCACACACAATATTGCTGGCGTTGTCCGATGCCACAAATCCACAGGAGAGTCCAATTGGGGTAAGCCATTCCGCGATGATCTTCCTCAGTTGCCGTAAGAGGTTTTCAGCTGTGTGCGTATTCTGGAAAGCGGTGATACAAAGCGTAGCCTGCCTAGGAAAGAGTTGGCGTTTGCGAGATGCTGCTACTGGTGCCGCCGCTGCTGTTCTTGCGGCGGGAGTCCATACATCTACCCAGTGGGCTGTCACAGTCATATAGTCCTGACCCTGCCCTGCTCCACTTGTCCACATGTCCGTGGTTAAGTGGACATTGAGTACAACTGCATTTTTTAGGACACTGGTGAGTCTTTTTCTGACGTCCGTGTACATTCTCGGTATCGCCTGCCTAGAGAAGTGGAACCTAGATGGTATTTGGTAACGGGGGCACACTGCCTCAATAAATAGTCTAGTTCCCTGTGAACTAACGGCGGATACCGGACGCACGTCTAACACCAACATAGTTGTCAAGGACTCAGTTATCCGCTTTGCAGTAGGATGACTGCTGTGATATTTCATCTTCCTCGCAAGGGACTGTTGAACAGTCAATTGCTTACTGGAAGTAGTACAAGTGGGCTTACGACTTCCCCTCTGGGATGACCATCGACTCCCAGCGGCAACAACAGCAGCGCCAGCAGCAGTAGGCGTTACACGCAAGGATGCATCGGAGGAATCCCAGGCAGGAGAGGACTCGTCAGAATTGCCAGTGACATGGCCTGCAGGACTATTGGCATTCCTGGGGAAGGAGGAAATTGACACTGAGGGAGTTGGTGGGGTGGTTTGCGTGAGCTTGGTTACAAGAGGAAGGGATTTACTGGTCAGTGGACTGCTTCCGCTGTCACCCAAAGTTTTTGAACTTGTCACTGACTTATTATGAATGCGCTGCAGGTGACGTATAAGGGAGGATGTTCCGAGGTGGTTAACGTCCTTACCCCTACTTATTACAGCTTGACAAAGGGAACACACGGCTTGACACCTGTTGTCCGCATTTCTGGTGAAATACCTCCACACCGAAGAGCTGATTTTTTTGGTATTTTCACCTGGCATGTCAACGGCCATATTCCTCCCACGGACAACAGGTGTCTCCCCGGGTGCCTGACTTAAACAAACCACCTCACCATCAGAATCCTCCTGGTCAATTTCCTCCCCAGCGCCAGCAACACCCATATCCTCCTCATCCTGGTGTACTTCAACACTGACATCTTCAATCTGACTATCAGGAACTGGACTGCGGGTGCTCCTTCCAGCACTTGCAGGGGGCGTGCAAATGGTGGAAGGCGCATGCTCTTCACGTCCAGTGTTGGGAAGGTCAGGCATCGCAACCGACACAATTGGACTCTCCTTGTGGATTTGGGATTTCAAAGAACGCACAGTTCTTTGCGGTGCTTTTGCCAGCTTGAGTCTTTTCAGTTTTCTAGCGAGAGGCTGAGTGCTTCCATCCTCATGTGAAGCTGAACCACTAGCCATGAACATAGGCCAGGGCCTCAGCCGTTCCTTGCCACTCCGTGTGGTAAATGGCATATTGGCAAGTTTACGCTTCTCCTCCGACAATTTTATTTTAGGTTTTGGAGTCCTTTTTTTACTGATATTTGGTGTTTTGGTTTTGACATGCTCTGTACTATGCCATTGGGCATCGGCCTTGGCAGACGACGTTGCTGGCATTTCATCGTCTCGGCCATGACTAGTGGCAGCAGCTTCAGCACGAGGTGGAAGTGGATCTTGATCTTTCCCTAATTTTGGAACCTCAACATTTTTGTTCTCCATATTTTAATAGGCACAACTAAAAGGCACCTCAGGTAAACAATGGAGATGGATGGATTGGATACTAGTATACAATTATGGACGGGCTGCCGAGTGCCGACACAGAGGTAGCCACAGCCGTGAACTACCGCACTGTACTGTGTCTGCTGCTAATATATAGACTGGTTGATAAAGAGATAGTATACTCGTAACTAGTATGTATGTATAAAGAAAGAAAAAAAAACCACGGTTAGGTGGTATATACAATTATGGACGGGCTGCCGAGTGCCGACACAGAGGTAGCCACAGCCGTGAACTACCGCACTGTACTGTGTCTGCTGCTAATATATAGACTGGTTGATAAAGAGATAGTATACTCGTAACTAGTATGTATGTATAAAGAAAGAAAAAAAAACCACGGTTAGGTGGTATATACAATTATGGACGGGCTGCCGAGTGCCGACACAGAGGTAGCCACAGCCGTGAACTACCGCACTGTACTGTGTCTGCTGCTAATATATAGACTGGTTGATAAAGAGATAGTATACTCGTAACTAGTATGTATGTATAAAGAAAGAAAAAAAAAACCACGGTTAGGTGGTATATACAATTATGGACGGGCTGCCGAGTGCCGACACAGAGGTAGCCACAGCCGTGAACTACCGCACTGTACTGTGTCTGCTGCTAATATAGACTGGTTGATAAAGAGATAGTATACTCGTAACTAGTATGTATGTATAAAGAAAGAAAAAAAAAACCACGGTTAGGTGGTATATACAATTATGGACGGGCTGCCGAGTGCCGACACAGAGGTAGCCACAGCCGTGAACTACCGCACTGTACTGTGTCTGCTGCTAATATATAGACTGGTTGATAAAGAGATAGTATACTCGTAACTAGTATGTATGTATAAAGAAAGAAAAAAAAACCACGGTTAGGTGGTATATACAATTATGGACGGGCTGCCGAGTGCCGACACAGAGGTAGCCACAGCCGTGAACTACCGCACTGTACTGTGTCTGCTGCTAATATAGACTGGTTGATAAAGAGATAGTATACTCGTAACTAGTATGTATGTATAAAGAAAGAAAAAAAAACCACGGTTAGGTGGTATATACAATTATGGACGGGCTGCCGAGTGCCGACACAGAGGTAGCCACAGCCGTGAACTACCGCACTGTACTGTGTCTGCTGCTAATATATAGACTGGTTGATAAAGAGATAGTATACTCGTAACTAGTATGTATGTATAAAGAAAGAAAAAAAAACCACGGTTAGGTGGTATATACAATTATGGACGGGCTGCCGAGTGCCGACACAGAGGTAGCCACAGCCGTGAACTACCGCACTGTACTGTGTCTGCTGCTAATATATAGACTGGTTGATAAAGAGATAGTATACTCGTAACTAGTATGTATGTATAAAGAAAGAAAAAAAAACCACGGTTAGGTGGTATATACAATTATGGACGGGCTGCCGAGTGCCGACACAGAGGTAGCCACAGCCGTGAACTACCGCACTGTACTGTGTCTGCTGCTAATATATAGACTGGTTGATAAAGAGATAGTATACTCGTAACTAGTATGTATGTATAAAGAAAGAAAAAAAAACCACGGTTAGGTGGTATATACAATTATGGACGGGCTGCCGAGTGCCGACACAGAGGTAGCCACAGCCGTGAACTACCGCACTGTACTGTGTCTGCTGCTAATATAGACTGGTTGATAAAGAGATAGTATACTCGTAACTAGTATGTATGTATAAAGAAAGAAAAAAAAAACACGGTTAGGTGGTATATACAATTATGGACGGGCTGCCGAGTGCCGACACAGAGGTAGCCACAGCCGTGAACTACCGCACTGTACTGTGTCTGCTGCTAATATAGACTGGTTGATAAAGAGATAGTATACTACTAATATTATATATACTGGTGGTCAGGTCACTGGTCACTAGTCACACTGGCAGTGGCACTCCTGCAGCAAAAGTGTGCACTGTTTAATTTTAATATAATATTATGTACTCCTGGCTCCTGCTATAACCTATAACTGGCACTGCAGTAGTGCTCCCCAGTCTCCCCCACAATTATAAGCTGTGTGAGCTGAGCAGTCAGACAGATATATAATATATATAGATGATGCAGCACACTGGCCTGAGCCTGAGCAGTGCACACAGATATGGTATGTGACTGACTGAGTCACTGTGTGTATCGCTTTTTTCAGGCAGAGAACGGATATATTAAATAAACTGCACTGTGTGTCTGGTGGTCACTCACTATATAATATATTATGTACTCCTGGCTCCTGCTATAACCTATAACTGGCACTGCAGTAGTGCTCCCCAGTCTCCCCCACAATTATAAGCTGTGTGAGCTGAGCAGTCAGACAGATATATATAATATTATATATAGATAATAGATGATGCAGCACACTGGCCTGAGCCTGAGCAGTGCACACAGATATGGTATGTGACTGAGTCACTGTGTGCTGTGTATCGCTTTTTTCAGGCAGAGAACGGATTATAAATAAAACTGGTGGTCACTGGTCACTATCAGCAAAACTCTGCACTGTACACTACTGAGTACTCCTAATGCTCCCCAAAATTAGTAAATCAAGTGTCTCTCTAATCTATTCTAAACGGAGAGGACGCCAGCCACGTCCTCTCCCTATCAATCTCAATGCACGTGTGAAAATGGCGGCGACGCGCGGCTCCTTATATAGAATCCGAGTCTCGCGATAGAATCCGAGCCTCGCGAGAATCCGACAGCGTCATGATGACGTTCGGGCGCGCTCGGGTTAACCGAGCAAGGCGGGAAGATCCGAGTCGCTCGGACCCGTGAAAAAAAACATGAAGTTCTGGCGGGTTCGGATTCAGAGAAACCGAACCCGCTCATCTCTAATATTTGCGAGACCACACATTTCCTACAATTAATACAGAAAATTTCAGTGGAAATCAGCGTACAGATTTCTTACTTTAGACGTAACCAGTCTTTATACCAATATTACACACCATTTGGGGATCCAGGCTATATGAGAAGTTATGGATCATGATAGGGACCTCTCCGAGAGATACCGGACTTTCATTTTGGATTCTATTAGTTTTATCCTAACTCACAGTTATAATTTTTTTCCGGACACATTTTATCAGCTAAGCTATGCCAACCTATACCTGGGTCAATTGGAAGATCTTCACGTGTGCGGTGGTGACCGCTTAGTGTTCAATTGCCACTTCATAGATGATCTTTTTATTATTTGGGACGTGGATTTTGTTTGTTCTCTCAACACTTTTAATTTGTTATCTCTTACGTCCTAGAGGATGCTGGGGACTCCAAAAGGACCATGGGGTATAGACGGGATCCGCAGGAGCTTGGGCACACTGAAAAGACTTTGACTGGGTGTGAACTGGCTCCTCCCTCTATGCCCCTCCTCCAGACCTCAGTTAGATTCTGTGCCCAGGACTGACTGGACACACACTAGGGGAGCTCTCCTGAGTTTCTCTAGAAAAGACTTACTTTGGGGGTCATTCCGAGTTGTTAGCTCGTTAGATTTTTTCGCAACGGAGCGATTAGTCGCAAACTGCGCATGCGCAATGTTCGCAGTGCGCCTGCGCCAAGTAAATCTGCACAAAAGTTTGGTAATTTACTCACGGCCTAACGAAAATTTTTCTTCGTTCTGGTGATCGTAGTGTGATTGACAGGAAGTGGGTGTTTCTGGGCGGAAACTGGCCGTTTTATGGGTGTGTGCGAAAAAACGCTGCCGTTTCTGGGAAAAACGCGGGAGTGTCTGAAGAAACGGGGGAGTGTCTGGGCGAACGCTGGGTGTGTTTGTGACGTCAAACCAGGAACGAAACTGACTGAACTGATCGCAGTGTAGGAGTAAGTCTGGAGCTGCTCAGAAACTGCAAAGAAATTTCTATTCGCAATTCTGCTAATCTTTCGTTCGCAATTCTGCTAAGCTAAGATACACACCCAGTAGGCGGCGGCTTAGCGTGTGCAATGCTGCTAAAAGCAGCTAGCGAGCGAACAACTCGGAATGAGGGCCATTGTTAGGTTTTTTATTTTCAGGGAGACCTGCTGGCTACAGGCTCCCTGCAGCGTGGGAGTGAGGGGAGAGAAGCAGAACCTACTTCTGCTTAGTTTAAGGGCTCTGCTTCTCGGCTACTGGACACCATTAGCTCCAGAGGGTTCGATCACTTGGTGCGCCTAGCTGCTTGTTCCCGGAGCTGCACCGTCACCCCCTTACAGAAGCCAGAAGAAAGAAGCCGGGTGAGTATGCAGAAGGCAGAAGACTTCAGTGACGGCAGAAGACTCCAGTAACGAGGTACAGCGCAGCGGTAGCGCTGCGCTCCATGCTCCCACACACTTCACCAACGGCACTCACAGGGTGCAGGGCGCTGGGGGGGTCGCCCTGGGCAGCATGTTACTGGGTCTCGGTAGCTGGCAAAAGGCTTTTCGGTGCCTCAGCACCGTTTTTCAGACCCCCGCCGGCATTTTCAATTTTCAAATTTTAGCGGGCTGAAGCGCGCCGGGAAGGGGCGGGGCTTAGCCGCACAGCGCCATTTTCTCTCATCCACGCCGCTACAGAGAACGCTGGCCCGGGACCTCCACGCTCCACTACAAGTAACAGAGAGCTGATCGGGGGGGGGGGGGGGAGGGGCACAGTTATTGGTGCTTAATTATTGTTTTCCATAGCAGCGCTTTCAACATATATTGTGTTCTGGGATATATGGGTGCTGGGGTGTGAGCTGGCATACTGCCTCTGTGTTTCTCTATCCAGGCTTCCTTGTGCGTCTGTCCTCTAGCTGAGGCAGTGTGTGTGTGTGTGTCGGTCTGTCGACACTCCGTGCCTGAGTTTTATTCCCCGGAGGAGGTTGCTGGGGGTGCAGATGTGGGGCTGGAGTTGGCTCTGTCGGCGCAGCCGACACCTGATTTACTCACAATGTTAAGTACGCTTAATACAAATGTGGCCTCTTTGTCTAAAAGGTTAGATAAATACGAGTCTCAGACACAGGTGTGGAGGAAATCCAGGGAGGATGCTTTGTCTCAGGTGCAGGCCCCATCAGGGTCGCAAAAGAGGCCGTTTACCCAGTTGGTAGATACGGATACTGACACAGATTCTGATTCCGATGTCGACTTCACTGAGGGTGCTTTGCATCCGAGATTAGTTAAGAGTATTCAGTACATGATTGTGGCTATAAAAGATGTTTTACATATTTCTGAGGAACCTGCGGTACAGGAAACAAGGATTTGTTTGTTCAAAGGGAAAAAGCCTGAGGTGAAGTTTTCCCCCTCTCATGAAATGAATACTCTTTGTGAAAAGGCTTGGGAGTCGCCGGACAAGAGATGGCAGATTCCCAAGAGAATTTACATGGCATATCCTTTCCCCTCTGATGACAGGGAAAAATGGGAGTCGTCTCCGAATGTCGACAAGGCTCTATCCCGTTTGTCTAAGAAGGTGGCGCTTCCGTCCCCTGACACGGCAGCTCTCAAGGATCCGGTGGATCGCAAGCTGGAGACGTCGCTGAAGTCCATTTTCGTTAATACGGGTGCATTGTTCAGACCTGCTGTGGCGTCGGAATTGGTGAGTAGTGCTATTGCTAAATGGGCTGATAATTTAGCTTCTGATATGGATACCCTTGATAAAGATAATGTTCTTTTGACTCTTGGTTATATCAAGGACGCTGCAGATTACCTGAAGGATGCGGCGAGGGATGTTGGTCTCTTGGGATCAAGAGCCAATGCCATGGCGATCTCGGCCAGGAGGGCGCTGTGGATCCATCAATGGAATGCTGATGCCGACTCCAAGAGAGCTATGGAAGCTCTCCACTTCAAAGGTAACGTCTTGTTTGGTGACGGCTTGGCTGACCTGGTGTCTACCGCGACTGCGGGTAAGTCGTCTTTCCTTCCATATGTTCCCACACAACAGAAAAAGGCACCACATCAGCAGATGCAGTCCTTTCTGTCAGGAATCGACTCACCAAGCTGACATCTGTCCGCCGCTGCGGACTCCGTCCTGGGTCCCTGCGGTCATCTGTCGTCCACGTCCCTGCCATCGGACGCCATCATGGGCCTGGGAGCGCTCCTGTGACAGCGGGCGTGTAGCACGCCGTGTTCCCGCTAGGCCGCGGCATGGGCGCCGCCATGACAGTTTCCCACAGTCAGCATACAGCGGCCAATCCGGTGCTTGGCCGCACCCACTTTTCCTCACTCCACCAATGCCTGTGAACCAAGGGGTATATAAGAGACTGCAGGATCAGTCTGCAGGCATCCTGGACTTTGTGTCACTCCTGCGACCCATGTGAAAGGATCTGTTCCTGTTTCCTCCGTGTTCCTGGCTCTCTACCTAAGAACTTGTACTCCTGGTTATTGCACAGCTCCGTGGAACTTCAAGTCCCAGCAATACCTGCATTCATCAACAGGCTTCACACCCATCATCATCTTGTGTGCTCCAGCCTTGCAGTAGAGACTGACTCCAGGTGTGTTCCATTCCTCCACCTGTGATACAGCTTGCTTGCTGTCAGTGCTTCACCACCTGCACTGTGGACTTAGTCAGACTCCTGCCTCTGCTACCAGGTTTGCCATTTAACACCATCACTGCCAAGTTCCATGTTTTAACCTGCACTGGTTTCCATACCAGAATCATCTTTACAAAGTTATCATTTCATCTGTTCATCATATTACCGGTTATCATTTCTCCAGTCATTATTCATTCCGTTGCCATAGACTTTCAGCTATTACGCTGTGTGATTGACATTGCATTTGTTATTATTATTTCTGCTGCCGTTCTGTGAATCATCTGTAAATAAATATCATTGCGCTCATGCGCAGAAACGTTATCCAGCCTCCTCGTTTTCTCCCATCCACCTCCACTGACCCACTAGCGCCCCCTCCGGGGACACAGTCAAAACACAATCTGACAGTAAGTCCAGGATCGATGGACTCGGATGGTGGACGGAGTGTGGGGTCAGAGGCCTTGCAAAATCTGGTCTCCCGTCTGGATGGTCAAGAGGCTGCGCAGCAGCAGATGTTCCAGTTCCTGCAAGGGATGTCCTCCCGGATAGATACACTACAGCAATCCCTGCCTAGTGTACACACTTCTACAGTTCCTGTTACTCCAGCACCTGCCAGTACTGTGAGTTCCTCTATGCCGGCTGCATCAACTCCAGTGTCACGTCTGCACCTGCCCGTGCCAAGCAAGTATGATGGCAGTCCAAAGTTATGTCGCGGGTTTCTCAACCAATGTGAAATCCAGTTTGAGTTGTTGTCACATAATTTCCCCACGTCAAGATCCAAGGTTGCCTACATCATCTCTCTACTTTCTGGATCTGCTCTGAGCTGGGTGTCTCCTCTGTGGGAACGTGCTGACCCTCTGATTAACAACTACACAGAATTCGTGTCAACCTTCAGACGGATCTTTGACGAGCCTGGTCGTGCAACATCAGCTTCTGCTGACCTGATCCAACTTCGTCAAGGTACCCGTAGTATGGGACAATATGTCATTCAGTTCCAGACGTTGGCTGCAGAGATTCAGTGGAACAATCAGGCCCTGGTAGCAGCTTTCTGGCATGGACTCTCTGACCGGATCAAAGACGAACTGGCGACCCGTGATCTTCCTGTACAGTTGTCTGAATTAATCTCCTTGTGCATCAAGTTGGACTCTCGCATCCGCGAACGCAATAATGAACGCGCTCGGAGTGAGCCACGCAGATCAAGGATGATACCTACCGTACAGTTCCAGTCTCCTTCTTCTGACGAGCCTATGCAAATAAATAGGTCCCGCCTAACTCCTGAAGAGCGGGCAAGAAGACTTCGCGAGAGACTTTGTCTGTATTGTGCGGCTGCCGGCCACCAGATTAACTCCTGCGCAGTGCGTTCGGGAAATGCCAGATCCTGACTTGTAAAGGAGGAGTCAAGTTGGGATCTTCTAGACAAGCTCCTTCTAATCAAGACCTTATCCTTCCTGTGACAATAGAGACTTCAGTTGGGCTCCTGTCCGCATCAGCATTAGTGGACTGTGGAGCTGCAGGAAACTTCATCACCCAAGATGCGGTAAATAAATTTTGCTTACCTATATGTGAACTGTCCTGTCCAGTTTATATTACCGCCGTGGATGGTAGTCGAATCTCCAAGGGGAATATTTCTCATCAAACTGTACCAGTGGTCTTGGGAGTTGGATTCCTACACTCTGAACTGATTAAGTTCTTAGTCATTCCTCAAGCCACCCAGGAGATCGTCTTGGGCATGCCCTGGCTCCAGCTACATAATCCACAGTTTGACTGGTCAACGTTACAGCTTACCTCATGGGGTTCATATTGCCATCAGTCCTGTTTAGCCCAAGTTTGTCCAATAAAGTCTACTGAAGTAAAGACACAGTCAAGTCTTCCTGCGGCTTATCAAGATTTCTCTGATGTTTTCAGTGAGAAGGCCGCAGATGTCCTGCCGCCCCATAGAGAATGGGATTGTCCCATCGATCTCCTTCCTGGCAAGAAGCCACCTAGGGGGCGCACCTACCCGTTGTCTGTTCCTGAAACTGAGGCGATGAGCGATTATATCAGGGAGAATCTACAGAAGGGATTCATCCGTCCTTCATCATCACCCGCTGGTGCAGGCTTCTTCTTTGTCAAAAAGAAGGATGGAGGACTGCGTCCATGCATTGACTACCGAGGTCTCAATGACATTACCATTAAAAATAGTTATCCATTACCACTCATTACCGAATTATTCGACAGAGTTAAAGGAGCCCGCATCTTCACCAAGTTAGATCTCCGCGGTGCCTACAATCTCATCAGAATCCGGAGTGGTGACGAATGGAAGACAGCTTTTAACACTCGAGATGGCCATTACGAGTACCTGGTAATGCCATTCGGGTTGAGTAATGCTCCAGCAGTGTTCCAACACTTTGTGAACGAAATCTTCCATGACGTTCTGTATAAGTACCTCGTTGTTTATCTGGATGATATCCTCATCTTCTCCCAAGACCTTCCATCTCATCGTCTACAAGTCCGTGAAGTCCTCCGACGTCTTCGTGAGAACCGGCTCTACGGTAAACTATCCAAATGCACCTTTGAAGTTCCCTCTATACCCTTCCTGGGTTATATAATTTCCGGATCGGATCTCCAGATGGACCCGACAAAGTTGGAAGCCATTGCCAATTGGTCCATCCCAAATTCTCTCAAGTCTATTCAGCGGTTCCTGGGATTTGCCAACTACTATAGGAAATTTATTCGGGGATTCTCCACTCTCATCGCTCCTATTACCAACCTGACTCGGAAAGGGGCAAATCATTCCAACTGGTCAGAAGAAGCTTTAGCAGCTTTCCAGAAGATCAAGCTGGCCTTTATGTCTGCTCCAGTTCTGTCTCAGCCAGATGTAAACAGACCGTTCGAGTTAGAGGTGGATGCCTCCACAGTTGGAGTTGGAGCTGTTCTCTCCCAGAAGGGAACCGATGGGAAAATCCACCCCTGTGGATTTTATTCTCGTAAATTCCTTCCTGCAGAAGCTAACTACTCCGTTGGAGATCAAGAATTACTGGCGATCAAGCTGGCCCTCGAGGAATGGAGGTATCTCCTAGAAGGGGCCAAACATCCGTTTAACATCTACACGGATCATAAAAACCTGCTATATTTAAAGGCAGCCCAGTGCCTTAATCCTCGCCAGTCCAGGTGGGCTATGTTTTTCTCACGTTTTAACTTTAAGCTTCATTTCCGCCCAGGTTCGGAGAATGTTAAAGCTGACGCTTTATCCCGATCTATGGAATCCGAAGAGGAAACGCCTGACTCAGTACCACATTCCATCCTGAGTCCAGTGGTATTTGCTGCATCTCAAGTCTCCCCAGCTCCTCCTCCTGGTAAGACTTTTGTTTCCCCAGAACTCCGCCCCAAGTTGCTATCTTGGGCCCATCAATCCAAGTTCACCGGTCATCCTGGTGTTCTGAAGACCTTTAAGTTTCTCTCTGAGACATACTGGTGGCCAAAGATGAAGGCTGACATCAAGGATTTCGTGGCATCCTGTCCTAAGTGTGTGCAGCACAAGACTCCTCGTCAGTCTCCAGCAGGTCAGTTACAACCATTATCTGTTCCTAGTCGTCCCTGGTCACACCTGTCCATGGATTTTATCACCGACCTTCCTCCTTCTCAAGGATACAATACCATCTGGGTCGTAGTGGACAGATTTACCAAGATGGCCCATTTTGTTCCTCTCCAGGGTCTCCCTTCTGCCCCAAAACTTGCCCAAATCTTCCTACGGGAGATTTTCCGCTTACACGGTCTACCCTCAGAAATAATATCCGACCGAGGGGTACAGTTTGTAGCAAGGTTTTGGAGGGCTCTCTGTTCTGCCATGCAAGTCAAGCTGAAGTTTTCGTCATCTTACCATCCTCAGACGAATGGGCAGACAGAGAGGGTTAATCAAGAACTAGAGACGTTTTTAAGATTATATGTTTCGTCTTCTCAGGATGACTGGTTCGATCTGCTCCCATGGGCCGAGTTTGCCCACAACTTCCGTTACCACACTGCTACTGGGACAACACCATTCTTTGCGGTATATGGGCAGCATCCTCGTGTTCCAGACTTCCAAGAACTCCCTCATATGGACGTTCCTGCTGCCACTACTGCGTTGACTCAGTTTTCTTTAATCTGGAGGAAGATTCACATTTCTCTCAAGAAGGCCTCCAGCCGATATAAATACTTTGCTGACCGCAAAAGACGCGCGGTTCCTAGCCTGAAACCTGGGGACAAGGTTTGGCTGTCAACCCGTAACCTCCGTCTTAGGGTCCCGTCTATGAAATTTGCACCACGTTTCATTGGTCCCTTTCCTGTCGAAAAAGTCATTAACCCTGTGGCCTACAAACTGAAGTTACCACCTTCCCTTCGAATACCTAATGCTTTTCATGTTTCTCTCCTCAGACCTTTAGTCCTGAACCGTTTTCAGAGTGCTCTTCCAGTTGGCCCCAAAATTCGAACTCAGCGGGGCGTGGAATTCGAGATTGGCAAAATTCTGGACTCCCGTTGCCGGTATGGACGTCTCCAGTACCTGGTCGATTGGTCCGGTTATGGCCCAGAGGAGAGAAGTTGGGTAAATTCGATGGATGTCCATGCTCCAAGGTTGGTCCGTGTCTTCCATAACACTCATCCTTCCAAGCCACGTGGGTGTTCGGTGCCCACCCTTAAAGGGGGGGGTACTGTCAGGAATCGACTCACCAAGCTGACATCTGTCCGCCGCTGCGGACTCCGTCCTGGGTCCCTGCGGTCATCAGTCGTCCACGTCCCTGCCATCGGACGCCATCATGGGCCTGGGAGCGCTCCTGTGACAGCGGGCGTGTAGCACGCCGCGTTCCCGCTAGGCCGCGGCATGGGCGCCGCCATGACAGTTTCCCACAGTCAGCATACAGCGGCCAATCCGGTGCTTGGCCGCACCCACTTTTCCTCACTCCACCAATGCCTGTGAACCAAGGGGTATATAAGAGACTGCAGGATCAGTCTGCAGGCATCCTGGACTTTGTGTCACTCCTGCGACCCATGTGAAAGGATCTGTTCCTGTTTCCTCCGTGTTCCTGGCTCTCTACCTAAGAACTTGTACTCCTGGTTATTGCACAGCTCCGTGGAACTTCAAGTCCCAGCAATACCTGCATTCATCAACAGGCTTCACACCCATCATCATCTTGTGTGCTCCAGCCTTGCAGTAGAGACTGACTCCAGGTGTGTTCCATTCCTCCACCTGTGATACAGCTTGCTTGCTGTCAGTGCTTCACCACCTGCACTGTGGACTTAGTCAGACTCCTGCCTCTGCTACCAGGTTTGCCATTTAACACCATCACTGCCAAGTTCCATGTTTTAACCTGCACTGGTTTCCATACCAGAATCATCTTTACAAAGTTATCATTTCATCTGTTCATCATATTACCGGTTATCATTTCTCCAGTCATTATTCATTCCGTTGCCATAGACTTTCAGCTATTACGCTGTGTGATTGACATTGCATTTGTTATTATTATTTCTGCTGCCGTTCTGTGAATCATCTGTAAATAAATATCATTGCGCTCATGCGCTGAAACGTTATCCAGCCTCCTCGTTTTCTCCCATCCACCTCCACTGACCCACTAGCGCCCCCTCCGGGGACACAGTCAAAACACAATCTGACACTTTCGTCCGAATAAAAACAAGCGTGGAAAAGGTTCGTCCTTCCTCGCTTCAAAGGGTAGAGGTAGGGGAAGAAAGTCGCCTGCAGTGTCCGGCGCCCAGGACCAAAAGTCCTCCCCTGCCACTACCAAGTCCTCCACATGACGCTGGGGCTTCCCTGGGGGAGTCCGGACCGGTGGGGGGCCGTCTACGGATCTTCAGTCAGGTCTGGGTTTATTCAGGCCTGGATCCTTGGGTCCTAGACATAATATCTCAGGGATAAAAGCTGGAGTTTCAGGAGGTGCCCCCTCACTGGTTCTTCATTTCAGCCTTACCAGTGTGCCTCTTCCAGACAGGGAGGTGGTGAAGGCAGCAATTCAAAACTTGTGTCAACAGAGGGTCATTGTTCCCGTTCCCCCGTCACAACGGGGAGAGGGGTTCTACTCGAGCCTCTTTGTGGTACCGAAACCGGACGGTTCGGTCAGACCAATTCTGAACCTAAAATCCCTCAATCCATACTTGAAAGTTTTCAAGTTCAAGATGGAATCTCTTCGAGCGGTGATTTCCAGTTTAGAAGGGGGGGATTTTATGGCGTCAGTCGACATAAAGGATGCCTACTTACACGTCCCGATATATCCTCCGCATCAGGCCTTCCTCAGGTTTGCGATACAGGATTCTTATTATCAATTTCAGACGTTGCCGTTTGGGCTTTCCACGGCCCCGAGGATTTTCACCAAGGTCATGGCGGAGATGATGGTTCTCCTTCGCAGGCAAGGGGTTACAATTATCCCGTACTTGGACGATCTCCTGATAAAGGCGAGGTCCAAGGAATGGTTGCTGAGAAATGTGAATCTGTCTCTGTCGGTTCTGCGACAACACGGATGGGTGCTAAATTTGCCAAAATCTCAGTTGATACCAACCACTCGGCTGCCCTTTCTGGGCATGATTCTGGACACGGAGTTACGGAGAGTGTTTCTTCCAGAAGACAAAGCTCTGGAACTGCAGACGATGGTCAGGGAGCTTCTAAAGCCGACAAGTGTGTCGATTCATCAATGTACTCGGGTTCTGGGAAAAATGGTTGCGGCGTACGAAGCCATTCCATTTGGCAGGTTTCATGCCCGGGTGTTTCAGTGGGATCTGCTGAACAAATGGTCCGGGTCTCACCTGCACATGCACCGGAAGATAAGTCTATCTCCCAGGGCCAGGATTTCTCTCCTGTAGTGGCTACAAAGTTCTCACCTTCTAGAGGGATGCCGGTTCGGTATCCAGGACTGGGTACTACTGACAACAGATGCAAGTCTCCGCGGCTGGGGCGCAGTCACCCAAGGAAGAAATTTCCAGGGGAAATGGTCGCTCCAGGAATCTTGTCTCCACATAAATGGTCTCGAGTTAAGATCCATTTACAACGGCCTGCTACAAGCAAGAAACCTTCTTCAGGGTCGACCGGTCCTGATACAGTCGGACAACATAACAGCGGTGGCGCATATAAACCGTCAAGGCGGAACAAGGAGCAGGGCGGCTATGGCGGAGGCCACAAGAATCCTTCGCTGGGCGGAACAACACATGAGCGCTCTGTCAGCGGTCTTCCTTCCGGGAATGGACAACTGGGAAGCCGACTTCCTCAGCAGACACGATCTCCATCCGGGAGAGTGGGCTCTTCACCAAGAGGTATTTGCAGAAGTGACAAAGCATTGGGGAATTCCGCTGATCGACATGATGGCGTCTCGCCTCAACAAGAAGCTTCCGAGGTATTGTTCCAGGTCAAGGGACCCCCAAGCCAGTGCAGTGGACGCCCTGGTGACTCCGTGGGTGTTCCAGTCGGTGTATGTGTTCCCTCCACTTCCTCTCATTCCAAAGGTACTGGGAACCATTCGACAAGCAAGGGTTCAGGTGATTCTCGTCGTTCCAGATTGGCCAGGAAGGGCCTGGTATCCGGATCTTCAGGAATTACTTGTGGAAGAGCCTTGGCCGCTTCCTCTAAGAGAGGACCTGTTATTGCAGGGACCATGCGTGTTTCCAGACTTACCGCGGCTGCGTTTGACGGCATGGAAATTGAGAGCCAAATATTAGCTCGAAAAGGTATTCCCGGGGAGGTCATACCCACTCTCCTTAAAGCTAGGAAGGAGGTTACGGCGATACATTATCACCGTATTTGGAGAAAGTATGTTTCGTGGTGTGAAACTAAAACTGCTCCTGCGGAAGAGTTTCACTTGGGTCAGTTTCTCCATTTTTTGCAGGCAGGCGTTGATGCAGGCCTGAAATTGGGTTCCATCAAAGTGCAGATTTCGGCTTTATCTATTTTCTTTCAAAAGGAATTGGCTGTCCTCCCAGAGGTTCAGACTTTTGTGAAGGGAGTGATGCATATCCATCCTCCGTTTGTGCCCCCGGTGGCACCATGGTATCTTGAAATGGTCTTGCAGTTTCTGATGTCTTCCTGGTTTGAACCTTTGCGTAAGGTTGAGATAAAGTTTCTCACTTGGTAGTCATGCTGTTGGCTCTGGCGTCTGCCAGACGAGTGTCAGAGTTGGCGGCCTTATCTCATAAGAGTCCGTACTTGATCTTCCATTCGGATAGAGTGGAATTGAGGACTCGTCAACAATTTTTACCGAAGGTGGTTTCTTCGTTTCACATTAACCAACCTATTGTGGTACCCGTAGCTACGGATGCTGTGGCAGTTCCATAGTCTCTTGATGTTGTGAGAGCTTTGAAAATCTACGTCGCCAGAACGGCTGTTACCAGGAAGACAGAGGCGCTGTTTGTCCTGTATGCTTCTAACAAGATTGGTCATCCTGCTTCAAAACAGACTATTGCACGCTGGATTTGTAGTACGATTCAGCAAGCTCAGCCTTCGGCTGGGCTACCGGTGCCGAAGTCAGTAAAGGCCCATTCTACTAGGAAAGTGGGCTCATCTTGGGCAGCTGCCCGAGGGGTTTCGGCACTTGGCACAGGAGTCCCCAGCATCCTCTACGGACTAGGAGAAAAGGATTTACCGGTAGGTACTAAAATCCTATTTTTCACACACTATTCAGATAGGAGGAGGATCAAATTCCTGGATGTGACCCTTGAAGTTATAGAGAACCAAATACAAACCATCAATTTACCAAAGACGTAGGCAGTAACGCTTACTTATATTATATGAGTGCCCAATTTTTACCATGGAAAAGAAACATTCCTAAAGGACATCTTCTCCATCTAAGGTGGAATTGTTCAACTACTGAATCATTCAAAACTCCTGTTAGTGCACTAGGATTATCCCCAACATATACTAGATAAAGCCTTCAGAGAAGTCCTGACCGGATAGAAATGTTTTATTAATAGCAAAGACAATCTAGGGTAAAGTAGGATCAGGAGATACCAAGAGGGACTTTGCCTTTATTTCAAAGTATAATACTCACTCCAATACGATAAAGAAAATAATGAAAAACAATTACCATATGCTCAAATGTGACTAGATCCTACAGGATTTCCTACCCCCCAATGCTCAAATGTGACTAGATCCTACAGGATTTCCTACCCCCCAATGCTCAAATGTGACTAGATCCTACAGGATTTCCTACTCCCCAATGCTCAACTGTGACTAGATCCTACAGGATTTCCTACTCCCCAATGCTCAAATGTGACTAGATCCTACAGGATTTCCTACCCCCCAATGCTCAAATGTGACTAGATCCTACAGGATTTCCTACCCCCCAATGCTTAAATGTGACTAGATCCTACAGGATTTCCTACCCTCAATACTCAAATGGAGATACCAAGAGGGACTTTGCCTATACTTCAAAGTATAATACTCACTCCAATACGATAAAGAAAATAATGAAAAACAATTACCATATGCTCAAATGTGACTAGATCCTACAGGATTTCCTACCCCCCAATGCTCAAATGTGACTAGATCCTACAGGATTTCCTACTCCCCAATGCTCAAATGTGACTAGATCCTACAGGATTTCCTACTCCCCAATGCTCAAAAGTGACTAGATCCTACAGGATTTCCTACCCCCCAATGCTCAAATGTGACTAGATCCTACAGGATTTCCTACCCCCCAATGCTTAAATGTGACTAGATCCTACAGGATTTCCTACCCCCAATGCTTACATGTGACTAGATCCTACAGGATTTCCTACCCCCAATGCTCAAATGTGACTAGATCCTACAGGATTTCCTACCACTCAATGCTTAAATGTTACTAGATCCTACAGGATTTCCTACCCCCAATACTCAAATGGAGACACCAAGAGGGACTTTGCCTTTATTTCAAAGTATAATACTCACTCCAATACGATAAAAAAAATAATGAAAAACAATTACAATATGCTCAAATGTGACTAGATCCTACAGGATTTCCTACCCCCCAATGCTCAAATGTGACTTGATCCTACAGGATTTCCTACCCCCCAATGCTCAAATGTGACTAGATCCTACAGGATTTCCTACCTCCAATGCTCAAATGTGACTAGATACTACAGGATTTCCTACCACTCAATGCTTAAATGCGACTAGATCCTACAGGATTTCCTACCCCCCAATGCTCATATGTGACTAGATCCTACAGGATTTCCTACCCCCCAATGCTTAAATGTGACTAGATCCTACAGGATTTCCTACCCCCCAATGCTCAAATGTGACTAGATCCTACAGGATTTCCTACTCCCCAATGCTCAAATGTGACTAGATCCTACAGGATTTCCTACTCCCCAATGCTCAAATGTGACTAGATCCTACAGGATTTCCTACGCCCCAATGCTCAAATGTGACTAGATCCTACAGGATTTCCTACCCCCCAATGCTTAAATGTGACTAGATCCTACAGGATTTCCTACCCTCAATACTCAAATGGAGATACCAAGAGGGACTTTGCCTATACTTCAAAGTATAATACTCACTCCAATACGATAAAGAAAATAATGAAAAACAATTACCATATGCTCAAATGTGACTAGATCCTACAGGATTTCCTACCCCCCAATGCTCAAATGTGACTAGATCCTACAGGATTTCCTACTCCCCAATGCTCAAATGTGACTAGATCCTACAGGATTTCCTACTCCCCAATGCTCAAAAGTGACTAGATCCTACAGGATTTCCTACCCCCCAATGCTCAAATGTGACTAGATCCTACAGGATTTCCTACCCCCCAATGCTTAAATGTGACTAGATCCTACATGATTTCCTACCCCCAATGCTCACATGTGACTGTTAGGCGCCGGGGTCCGCTCGTCGGTGCGGCCCGGCGCCTAGCAACCAGGGACGCTGTGCGCGTTCAGCCGCCGGCTCCCTGGCAACGCTAGACGCCGGGCGCACAGAGCCGCTCTGACCTTAGCAACGGGGACGCCACGTTCAGCCGCGTTCCCCGTTGCTGGGTCTGTCCTAAATTACCTGATTATGTGCTGGCCGTGCAGCATGCAAGCTGCACGGCATTTCCATTGATTACCCTGTCTGGATCTTGATTGGAGGGTTCCTGAATAAAGGCACCCTCAGGACTTCTTACAGACGCCGGTGATAGCTTCCTGTTTGCCTGTGTCTGCTACAGAGAGTTTCCAGTCCTGCTCAATCCGGTTGTTCCTGTCCTCAGAGATCCTGTACTCGGAAGTTTGCCATCTATTCCTGGAGTCTGACCGAGCACCTTTAACATCCTGTGGTGTTCGTGAGTCGCGGCTCAGCTGTGTGTTGCGGCTTGTCCGCTTACTGTTTATTATTTAGTTAATTTGTGTTCTGGAGCTTTTGCGGAGGATTCCGCTCCCACAGATCCACTCTGGTATCCAGCGGTGCTGGATAGGAGTAACGGATCAGTGGTTCTTTGGTTGTCCTTTTCCCTGGCGGCTAGTCCGCACATACCTTTGGTTAAAGTTAGTTAGCTTGTAACCCCTGGCCTGGTTGCTTAGTCAGAGGGCCCCTTGTTATCACCCTGTCTCGGATTTCCCTTTGTCTCCCATTAAGACCTGCGGGGGCATCGGGGTTGGGCAGACATAATCCGCCCTTCGAACGCGGCTGCCATGGGCTCAAGCAACCATAGTCTCGCAAGGGATTTCTGATAACACGGGCGAGACAACGGAGTTAGGGCGCCAGGGGTTACTAGGCTCTCCTGCTCCCACAACCAGCATATCTTCCCAGTACTCAGACCTCTGCCATAAGATCTCTTCTGGTCTGGAGTACGGGAATCATAACATTATCACCGGCCAGACAAAAGAAAAAATTTAAATTAACAGGAGTTAATTTTTTCACTTATTCAGTTGGGAGATTTTGTCGGCCTCATGAATCCCGCCGGTATTGGGCCAAATCCTGGCCAGCTTCTAGTTAGTCAGATTCAAGAACTTACTCAGATGGTTCAGGATCTGTCCCTCCGGGTGAGGTCACAGGAAGATCTGTTACGGACTTCCCCGAGGGTCATCCCTGAACCAAAAATGCATCTGCCTGACCGTTTTTCTGGGGATAGAAAACAGTTTTTTAATTTTAAAGAGTCTTGTAAACTTTATTTTCGTTTAAGACCAGTCTCCTCAGGTACGGAGGCTCAGCGGGTTGGAATTATTATTTCTCTGCTTCAGGGGGATCCTCAGACCTGGGCTTTTGGTTTAAAGACAGACGATCCGGCCTTATCGTCTGTAGACGCCTTTTTAAAATCTTTAGGGCTATTGTATGACGACCCTGATAGAGAGGCGTCCGCTGAGAGTCAGTTGCGTGCTCTTAGACAGGGTAGGAATCCCGCAGAGAATTATTGTACGGAGTTTCGCCGTTGGTCGAACGACTGTGGATGGAATGACCCAGCCCTGCGCAGTCAGTTTCGCCTCGGCTTATCTGAATCTATAAAAGACAGTCTCCTTCAGTATCCCGCTCCTGAGACTCTCGATAAACTCATGGAGCTCTCTATTAAGATAGATCGTCGGCTCAGAGAGCGGAGGGCTGAAAAAGGGGCATCTGTCGGGTCTTCTCCTTGTGTGCTTTCCATTCCTGTAGACATGGAGGAGCCTATGCAGATAGGTCTCTCCAAATTGTCTCCTGAAGAAAGAACCAGGAGGCAAAATTCGGGTCTTTGTTTATACTGTGGAGGTAAGGGACATTTTGCCCGTAGTTGTCCGAACAAATCGGGAAACTTCCTGACCAAGTGAGTTGTGAGGGGGTTCACTTTGGTCTGCAGCTCATCTCCTCAAATAATTCACTGTTAGTTCCTGCTAAAGTTTCCTTTGGCAGCCTCTGTTCCTCGGTTTCTGCTTTTGTGGACAGTGGAGCTGCAGGGAACTTTATGGATTTAACATGGGCCAAGGCCTTAGGTATTCCTCAGTTAACCTTGGGTAGGTGTGTCACCATGCATGGTTTAGATGGGAGTCCCTTGTCCAATGGGGTTATTTCTCTAGGTACACCTCCTGTTTTACTCTCGGTGGGTGCCCTGCATTCTGAAAAGATTGAGTTTTTCCTTACTCATTGTCCAGCAGTTCCTGTGGTTCTGGGTCACCCTTGGCTGGCCTTTCATAATCCCATCATTGATTGGCAGTCGGGGGAGATCTTACAATGGGGTACCATCTGTAGGAAAGAATGTATTACGCTTCCTATCCGAGTAGCTGCCGCCGTTCCTGCACCCATTCCTGAGGAATATCAGGATTTTGTCGACGTGTTTTCCAAGGGCAATGCGGATATTCTGCCTCCCCATAGGCCTTACGATTGTGCCATTGAGCTAATTCCTGGTGCCACGTTGCCTAAAGGAAGGTTATATGCATTGTCTGGTCCTGAAACTGTGGCCATGAATGAGTATGTGAAAGAAAGCCTTGGGAAAGGTTTTATCAGGCCATCTAAATCCCCATTAAGTGCAGGTTTCTTCTTCGTAGAGAAGAAGGATGGTTCACTCAGACCCTGCATTGACTTTAGAGCTTTGAATAAAATCTCAGTAAAGAATACTTACCCTCTGCCGCTGATCTCTGTCCTCTTTGATCAGCTACGTTCGGCTGTGATTTTTTCCAAAATTGACCTTAGAGGAGCATATAACCTCATCAGAATCAAGTCAGGGGATGAGTGGAAAACGGCATTCAGTACTCAATCAGGCCACTATGAGTATCTGGTTATGCCATTCGGCCTGTCAAACGCTCCGGCAGTTTTCCAGGATCTCATTAATGATGTGCTCCGTGAATTTCTTGGAAGATTCGTTGTAGTCTACTTAGACGATATTTTGATATGTTCTGACTCTGAAGAACAACATGTTACCCAGGTGCGTCAGGTGCTAAAGAAATTACGTGAAAATCACCTATATGCCAAACTGGAGAAGTGTGAATTTCATGTCACGGAGGTATCCTTTTTAGGGTACATTATTTCCCCTCGGGGATTCCGTATGGAACCGAAGAAGCTCCAAGCCATCCTTAGTTGGGCGCAACCCACCAATTTAAAAGCAATTCAGCGCTTTTTAGGGTTTGCAAACTACTATAGAAGATTTATTCACTCTTTCTCTGACCTAGTTGCTCCCATTGTGGCACTTACTAAGAAGGGAGCAGATCCTACCAATTGGTCATGTGAAGCTGAGTTATCTTTTCAGGCCTTGAAACAAGCCTTTGTCTCAGCCCCTGTCCTTAGACATCCCAACCCAGAATTGCCTTTCATTGTTGAGGTTGATGCCTCGGAGGTTGGAGTAGGGGCTATCCTTTCTCAGAAGGATCCAGATTCCCTTGAATTACATCCTTGTGCCTTTATGTCCAGGAAATTCTCATCTGCAGAATCCAACTACGATGTTGGTAACCGGGAATTGCTGGCTATTAAATGGGCTTTCGAGGAGTGGAGGCATTGGCTTGAAGGAGCGACCCATACCATTTCAGTTTTGACTGATCACAAAAATCTTCAATACATTGAATCTGCCAAACGACTGAATGCCCGGCAGGCTCGTTGGGCTTTATTTTTTACTCGTTTCAAATTCATTATCACCTTCAGGCCAGGTTCCAAGAATACTAAGGCAGATGCCCTGTCACGCAGTTTTCTTCCAGTTCAAGACAACAGTCCTGTTACTCCCATACTTCCGTCTTCAGTCATTCGGGCAGGCCTCACACAGGATGTATTTACCCAGTTAAAGCTGCTTCAACATCAAGCTCCTGGAAATACTCCTGCTGGTCGTCTTTTTGTCCCTGAGTTTTTGAGAGCTACTGTTTTGGCGGAGTTTCATGATAGCAAGGTTGCCGGGCATCCGGGAATCGCTAAGACTTTGGAATTAGTCTCCCGCTCAGTATGGTGGCCTGGTCTTTCCAAAGACATTAAAGAGTTTGTTTTTTCTTGTCAGGTCTGTGCACAGCATAAAGTTCCCCGTTCTTTGCCTATAGGTCTACTTATGCCCTTGAATGTTCCCCTTAGGCCATGGTCGCATATCTCCATGGATTTTGTGGTGGACCTCCCTCTGTCAGCCGGATGCCGAGTCATATGGGTGGTAGTGGACCGTTTTAGCAAAATGGCCCATTTCATTGCTCTTCCCCGATTGCCATCTGCCCAGGGATTGGCAGTCTTGTTCCTCCGCCATGTTTTCAGACTCCATGGCTTACCCACTGATATTGTCTCTGACAGGGGTCCACAATTCATTGCACAATTTTGGAAGTCCTTTTGTGCTTCGTTGAAGATGAAATTATCATTAACCTCCGGCTATCATCCCCAATCCAATGGACAGACTGAGCGAGTTAACCAATCTCTTAAACAATATTTGCGTTTGTACTCGGCCAAACTCCAAAATGACTGGTCTGAGTTTCTTCCATTGGCGGAGTTTGCTTATAATAATGCCTGTCATTCCTCCACCAATGTGTCTCCATTTTTTGCAGTTTTTGGTTTTCACCCCAGAGCTAATTCATTTTTTCAACATTCCTCTGTCTCCTCTCTGGCCCTGACCTCTCATCTTGAACTTATTTGGAAAAAAGTGCACCTGGCTCTCAGAAAAGCAGCATTCCGGGAAAAAAGATTTTCTGACAGACTCCGGCGGCCGTGCACTTTTAAAGTAGGAGACAGGGTGTGGTTGTCGACTCGCAACATTAAACTCCGACAAACCTCAGCCAGATTGGGTCCTAGATTTATTGGACCATTTCTCATTATCAAAAAAGTCAATCCAGTTGCTTTCCGGTTACGCTTACCAAAAACTTTACGGATCGGAAATACCTTCCATTGCTCATTGCTTAAACCTTATGTTTCGTCCAGTAGATTTCCTCGTAGAATATCTCAGGGGAGATCTCCAGTAAATGTACAGGGTCAGCAGGAGTTCTTGGTGGAGAAGGTTCTCGATTCCAAGTTGTCCCGGGGTCGGCTTTATTTTTTGGTACATTGGAGAGGTTATGGGCCAGAGGAAAGGTCTTGGGTCCTGGATGAGGACCTTCATGCCCCAAGGCTCAAAAGGGCATTTTTTCGAGAATTTCCTCAGAAACCTGGCTTTAGGGGTTCCTTGACCCCTCCTCAAGGGGGGGGTACTGTTAGGCGCCGGGGTCCGCTCGTCGGTGCGGCCCGGCGCCTAGCAACCAGGGACGCCGTGCGCGTTCAGCCGCCGGCTCCCTGGCAACGCTAGACGCCGGGCGCACAGAGCCGCTCTGACCTTAGCAACGGGGACGCCACGTTCAGCCGCGTTCCCCGTTGCTGGGTCTGTCCTAAATTACCTGATTATGTGCTGGCCGTGCAGCATGCAAGCTGCACGGCATTTCCATTGATTACCCTGTCTGGATCTTGATTGGAGGGTTCCTGAATAAAGGCACCCTCAGGACTTCTTACAGACGCCGGTGATAGCTTCCTGTTTGCCTGTGTCTGCTACAGAGAGTTTCCAGTCCTGCTCAATCCGGTTGTTCCTGTCCTCAGAGATCCTGTGCTCGGAAGTTTGCCATCTATTCCTGGAGTCTGACCGAGCACCTTTAACATCCTGTGGTGTTCGTGAGTCGCGGCTCAGCCGTGTGTTGCGGCTTGTCCGCTTACTGTTTATTATTTAGTTAATTTGTGTTCTGGAGCTTTTGCGGAGGATTCCGCTCCCACAGATCCACTCTGGTATCCAGCGGTGCTGGATAGGAGTAACGGATCAGTGGTTCTTTGGTTGTCCTTTTCCCTGGCGGCTAGTCCGCACATACCTTTGGTTAAAGTTAGTTAGCTTGTAACCCCTGGCCTGGTTGCTTAGTCAGAGGGCCCCTTGTTATCACCCTGTCTCGGATTTCCCTTTGTCTCCCATTAAGACCTGCGGGGGCATCGGGGTTGGGCAGACATAATCCGCCCTTCGAACGCGGCTGCCATGGGCTCAAGCAACCATAGTCTCGCAAGGGATTTCTGATAACACGGGCGAGACAACGGAGTTAGGGCGCCAGGGGTTACTAGGCTCTCCTGCTCCCACAACCAGCATATCTTCCCAGTACTCAGACCTCTGCCATAAGATCTCTTCTGGTCTGGAGTACGGGAATCATAACAGTGACTAGATCCTACAGGATTTCCTACCCCCAATGCTCAAATGTGACTAGATCCTACAGGATTTCCTACCACTCAATGCTCAAATGTGACTAGATCCTACAGGATTTCCTACCCCCAATGCTTAAATGTGACTAGATCCTACAGGATTTCCTACCCCCAATGCTTACATGTGACTAGATCCTACAGGATTTCCTACCCCCAATGCTCAAATGTGACTAGATCCTACAGGATTTCCTACCACTCAATGCTTAAATGTTACTAGATCCTACAGGATTTCCTACCCCCAATACTCAAATGGAGACACCAAGAGGGACTTTGCCTTTATTTCAAAGTATAATACTCACTCCAATACAATAAAAAAAATAATGAAAAACAATTACAATATGCTCAAATGTGACTAGATCCTACAGGATTTCCTACCCCCCAATGCTCAAATGTGACTTGATCCTACAGGATTTCCTACCCCCCAATGCTCAAATGTGACTAGATCCTACAGGATTTCCTACCTCCAATGCTCAAATGTGACTAGATCCTACAGGATTTCCTACCACTCAATGCTTAAATGCGACTAGATCCTACAGGATTTCCTACCCCCCAATGCTCATATGTGACTAGATCCTACAGGATTTCCTACCCCCCAATGCTTAAATGTGACTAGATCCTACAGGATTTCCTACTCCCCAATGCTCAAATGTGACTAGATCCTACAGGATTTCCTACCCCTCAATTCTCAAATGTGACTAGACCCTACAGGATTTCCTACCCCCCAATGCTCAACTGTGACTAGATTCTACAGGATTTCCTACCCCCAATGCTCAAATGTGACTAGACCCTACAGGATTTCCTACCCCCAATGCTCAACTGTGACTAGATCCTACAGGATTTCCTACCCCCAATGCTCAAATGTGACTAGACCCTACAGGATTTCCTACCCCCAATGCTCAACTGTGACTAGATCCTACAGGATTTCCTACCCCCAATGCTCAAATGTGACTAGACCCTACAGGATTTCCTACCCCCAATGCTCAACTGTGACTAGATCCTACAGGATTTCCTACCCCCAATGCTCAAATGTGACTAGATCCTACAGGATTTACTACCCCCCAATCCTGAATTTATATTCAAAAAGAACAAGTCCATAAAAACACAGAGTATGTTGAAAACGGTTTACATATGATATACTGGGGAACGGGATGCCGGATGTCAGTATCCTGACAGTGGCATCCCGCCCCCTAGAATGCCGGCAGGGGGACGAGCACCACAAATTATCTTATGGGCTCGCTGCACTCTCGCTGGACACCCACGTGTGGGAATAGCCCTGTTGCACCGGTATTCCGGCTGTCAGGATTGTCGGCTGTTGGGATTCCGGCGTCGGTATCCTGACCGATGGGATCCCGACAGCCGGCAAATTAACCGCATCCCGTTGAAAACAGCCCCAGCCAAACATGGTTCCCCATGAAGCCTCTGGGATTTTATCAGTGTGGGGCCAATAAATGTACGACATGTGAACACGCTGGAAACAAAACATCTACAATATAAACGCCAGTGCGGAGTCATTCTTTATTAATACCCGGCTTTATTACTTGTAACACGTCTAGGGTTATATATCTTCCACAAAGCAGCTGCAATCTGAATTATGTCAGGAGAACGCCTGCGAGTCTGAACACTAGATTTATGGAGCACAGAAGGAATATAATGAAGGGTCTCCAGACACTTTCTGAAATTTCATGGCAGAGATCCCAGTTCATTGACAGTATTGGGCTCAGAACATATTGCACTGATCCACCGTGGAGGTGATAGATTCCTCAGATCATGTAGACAGGAGATCTATTGGACATTCCAGATGAATTCCCTGTTTCCTAGTGGCCTCAATGAGGCATTGGAAGTGAATACTGTCCTATAGTCTCTGCCCATTACTATTATAACACCTGGAGGAGGCACTGGATGTTATATATAGGAGGTGACTGACAGGTACAATAAAGAAATAGACAGGTGTATTAAATAACGAATGTATGTGACATGGGATTATACGGACTGAAGAACTGCAGGATATTAACAAAGTGTATATTGATTCTGAAATGGAGAAATTGTTACTCTAGATCAGGGGTGGGCAATTATTTTAGCTGAGGGGCCACTTGACACTTTCCTGTCAGTATTTGAGGGCCCCACACAAAATAGCAGCTCCCCCCACATGCCAAAATATTGGGACGTGGCTTCATGTAGCTGTGCCCCCTGTAGCTGTGCCCCCTGTAGCTGTGCCCCCAGTAGAGTTGTGCCCCCAGTAGAGTTGTGCCCCCAGTAGAGTTGTGCCCCCTGTAGAGTTGTGCCCCCTGTAGAGTTGTGCCCCCTGTAGAGTTGTTGCCCCCTGTAGAGTTTTGCCCCCTGTAGAGTTTTGCCCCCTGTAGAGGTTTGCTCCCTGTAGCTGTGCCCCCTGTAGCTGTGCCTCCTGTAGAGTTTTGCCCCCTGTAGAGTTTTGCCACCTGTAGCTGTGCCCCCTGTAGAGTTTTGCCCCCTGTAGCTGTGCCTTTTGTAGAGTTTTGCCCCTGTAGAGTTTTCCCCCCTGTAGCTGTGCCCCTGTACAGTTTTGCCCCCTGTAGCTGTGCCCCCTGTAGAATTTTGCCCCTGTAGAATTTTGCCCCTTGTAGCTGTGCCCCCTGTAGAGTTTTGCCCCCTGTAGCTGTGCCCCCTGTAGAGTTTTGCCCCCTGTAGAGTTTTGCCCCCCTGTAGCAGTGCCCCCAGTAGCTGTGCCCCCTGTAACATTTTGCCCCCTGTAGCTGTGCCCCCAGTAGAGTTGTGCCCCCTGTAGTGGTGCCTCCTGTAGCGTTTTGCCCCGTGTAGCTGTGCCCCCTGTAGCATTTTGCCCCCTGTAGCATATTGCTCCATGTAGCTGTGCCCCCTGTAGCATTTTGCCCCCTGTAGCTGTGCCCCCTGTAGAGTTTTGCCCCATGTAGCTGTGCCCCCTGTAGAGTTTTGTCCCCTGTAGTTGTGCCCCCCTGTAGAGTTGTGCCCCCTGTAGCTGTACCCCAGTAGAATTTTGCCCCCTGTAGTTGTGCCCCCTGTAGAGTTTTGCCCCCTGTAGAGTTTTGCCCCCTGTAGCTGTGCCTTTTGTAGAGTTTTGCCCCTGTAGAGTTTTTCCCCCTGTAGCTGTGCCCCTGTACAGTTTTGCCCCCTGTAGAATTTTGCCCCTGTAGAATTTTGCCCCTTGTAGCTGTGCCCCCTGTAGAGTTTTGCCCCCTGTAGAGTTTTGCCCCCTGTAGAGTTTTGCCCCCCTGTAGCAGTGCCCCCAGTAACTGTGCCCCCTGTAACATTTTGCCCCCTGTAGCTGTGCCCCCAGTAGAGTTGTGCCCCCTGTAGTGGTGCCTCCTGTAGCGTTTTGCCCCGTGTAGCTGTGCCCCCTGTAGCATTTTGCCCCCTGTAGCATATTGCTCCATGTAGCTGTGCCCCTGTAGCATTTTGCCCCCTGTAGCTGTGCCCCCTGTAGAGTTTTGCCCCATGTAGCTGTGCCCCCTGTAGAGTTTTGTCCCCTGTAGCTGTGCCCCCCTGTAGAGTTGTGCCCCCTGTAGCTGTACCCCAGTAGAATTTTGCCCCCTGTAGTTGTGCCCCCTGTAGAGTTTTGCCCCCTGTAGAGTTTTGCCCCTGTAGCTGTGGCCCCTGTGGAGTTTTGCACCCTGTAGAGTTTTGCCCCTGTAGCTGTGGCCCCTGTAGAGTTTTGCCTCCTGTAGCTGTGCCCCCTGTAGAGTTGTGCCCCCTGTATCTGTACCCCCAGTAGAGTTTTGCCCCTGCAGAGTTTTGCCCACTGTAGCTGTGCCCCCCGTAGAGTTTTGCCCTTGTAGAGTTTTGCCCCCTGTAGCTGTGCCCCCTGTAGAATTTTGCCCCCTGTAGCTGTACCCCCAGTAGAGTTGTGCCCCTGTAGCTGTACCCCCTGTAGCTGTGGCCCCTGTCCAGTTTTGCCCCCTGTAGCTGTGCCCCCTGTAGAATTTTGCCCCTTGTAGCTGTGCCCCCTGTAGAGTTTTGCCCCCTGTAGCTGTGCCCCCTGTAGAGTTTTGCCCCCTGTAGAGTTTTGCCCCCCTGTAGCAGTGCCCCCAGTAGCTGTGCCCCCTGTAACATTTTGCCCCCTGTAGCTGTGCCCCCAGTAGAGTTGTGCCCCCTGTAGTGGTGCCTCCTGTAGCGTTTTGCCCCGTGTAGCTGTGCCCCCTGTAGCATTTTGCCCCCTGTAGCATATTGCTCCATGTAGCTGTGCCCCCTGTAGCATTTTGCCCCCTGTAGCTGTGCCCCCTGTAGAGTTTTGCCCCATGTAGCTGTGCCCCCTGTAGAGTTTTGTCCCCTGTAGCTGTGCCCCCCTGTAGAGTTGTGCCCCCTGTAGCTGTACCCCAGTAGAATTTTGCCCCCTGTAGTTGTGGCCCCTGTAGAGTTTTGCCCCCTGTAGAGTTTTGCCCCTGTAGCTGTGGCCCCTGTAGAGTTTTCCCCCTGTAGAGTTTTGCCCCTGTAGCTGTGGCCCCTGTAGAGTTTTGCCTCCTGTAGCTGTGCCCCCTGTAGAGTTGTGCCCCCTGTATCTGTACCCCCAGTAGAGTTTTGCCCCTGCAGAGTTTTGCCCACTGTAGCTGTGCCCCCCGTAGAGTTTTGCCCCCTATAGCTGTGCCCCCTGTAGAATTTTGCCCCCTGTAGCTGTACCCCCAGTAGAGTTGTGCCCCTGTAGCTGTACCCCCTGTAGCTGTGGCCCCTGTAGAGTTTTGCCCTGGGTAGCTGTGCCCCCTATAGAGTTTTGTCCCTGTAGCTGTGCCCCATGTAGAGTTTTGCCCCCTGTAGCTGTGCCTCCTGTAGAGTTGTGCCCCCTGTAGCTGTACTCCTAGTAGAGTTTTGCCCCCTGTAGCTGTGCCCCCTGTAGAGTTTTGCCCCCTGTAGAGTTTTGTCCTTATAGCTGTGCCCCCAATAGAGTTGTGGCCCCTGTAGAGTTTCCCCCCTGTAGCGTGCCCCATGTAGAGTTTTGCCTCCTGTAGTTATGCCTCTAGTTGCTCTGCCCCTGTAGCATTTTGCTCCCTGTAGCTGTGCCCCCTGTAGAGTTTTGCCCCCTGTAGCTGTGCCCCCAGTAGAGTTTTGCCCCCTGTAGCTGTGCCCCCTGTAGTTATGCCCCTAGTAGCGCTGCTTACAAAAAAAACAATACTCACCAGCCCCGCTCCTGCTTCCTGACCGCTGCTACTGTCTCTACCACCGCTCCTCAGATCTATGGGAGAGACGTCATGACGTCTCTCCCATAGCACCTGTCACGACGCTGATGGCCAATTCCACAAATACGCCAATTTGAGAATAGCCACATGCGCCGTGCGGGGTCACTTTTGGTCACACAGGATTACTTAAATACCTTAGCTGCCACCAGCAAAGACTTTTCAACGTATTACGGACGTTGCAGGAGTCTTTAGCTTTACCTGTCACACACACACTGCAATACTTAGAAAAATAGGTAGACGTGAGCCACACAGGCCTTGGGTTCAAAAGAACAACAGAATCAGAACTAACATTAGATCTTTAATTTCAAGAATACTTCAGAGCTTTAGTTACAAAAAGGTTACAAAGATTCTTAAGAATATTTTAAAAACACACAGAATACAGCAATCTCAATAAATGAAAAGAAGTAAAAAATGTAGAAACCCTAATTCACTTACGCAAACGAATTTTAGGTATTTCTACTGTGGGGGATTTCACAGAAAAACTCAGGTCATCTCCAACAGTGTTGAGTCCCCAAGAGATCACACTTTCTGTTTTCATGAGGGAGATTTAACTACTTCCCTGCTGGATACTACACATACACCAATTTACATATTGTTGGTGATAGAAAGAAACACAGGAGAAGGGGGGGGGGGGGGTGTAACCCAAAGGCGTTGAAATCTCCTTCAAAGAGAATGAGGTCTGTGAGGATCTGCACCTTGTCACCCCTGGACAGTTTTATGACTAGCCAGGAAGTTTTGGCTTAGTTATCTAAACATGTGGACTTCTTTTACATTCCATCAGGTAATTGATCCGGCTATCTCCCTCTTATCAGTATTTATAACCTCTGGTCTGGTCATTGCACATGTCATCTCAAACTTTATGGTCTGCAGATCTCCCCCAGCCTGGATGTATGTAGGTTAAACGCAGGATATTGCCTGTTAGCCATTTTGTCACATCTAGGCTGAAAGAATACAAAATTATATATATACAGTCACTTGAAAACATTATTGGTGATTATTGCTTCAGGTAATCACCACACCTGAGATCCACATATAATTTGTGATCCTCCTTTCTGTTATTTAAACATGACAGCGCCGCACAGACACTGGAGGTCAATTAGGACCTCTAGCATCTGTGGCCACTCGCACAATGCCAATGACGCCAGGCGCACCGCATGGCAGTATGTGGGAGCTGGGAGGGTCAGGCGGTTCAGCGGCAGCAGCGCCCTTTAGGATGCGACGCCCCGGGCAAAAATCCTGCTTACCCGCTGCAAGAGACGCTCCTGACTGCAGAGCAATGACAAGCAGCTCAGCCGGTCGGGCAGCTTGTCATTGCGCGCTGGTGGGAGGCAGTGGGCTGGGCAGCATCGGTTTGCGGGCCGTATTTTGCCCACCCCTACTCTAGATGCTAATAATCATTCTCAGTGACTGGAAATGTTTAAATAAGTTGTAAAAGGGTATATGCCGTGTATCCGGGTGATAGAAAATAATATACATGCAGATTTCTGCAGCTACTTATTGTTCAAATAGTAAACTGGACAATGCCCTGGGGTTGTCTGGCTGGGTGGCTCTGGGGTGTCCTGCCCCCCCAGACCTGAACCCCTATAGTTAGTGTTAGGGACTTACCCAATGAGAGGCTACCTTGATGCGGTGGGTAAGCTCATAGCCCTGGCCAGGAATATGCTAAGTGCCTCTGGTTATTACAGGTTGAGCTAGTGTGAGACCGTGCACCTGCTACATTTCCGTGTATGTGTGTGTGTGTGTGTGTGTGTGTGTGTGTGTGTGCGGAGATTGATGGTCTACACAGGACTCGTCCTGGCCGGCCACCGCCTGGATCAGTGTATAGTGGCACAGCTAGATAGATGTGCCCAATCGTGGTGCCGCCATAAATACTCCTTGACAACTACACATAATTATTCTGTGTAAGAACTCCTCTGTGATTGGTCCTTAGGATCACATGATTGTGGATGAACACCAAATGGAGGTTTGGAACGTGGAAATAGAGCCACCTGCGTTCCATCCTCGATGTATTAGTTCATTCCCATTGTATGTAAGTGTGTTATCCAACCCATCATGTGACTACAAACATATGGATTTGGATGAATTTGGATGGTTTTATTGATTAAAATAGATTTTATTAGATGAAGTTTGCCCCCCGATTCTATCCAAAACATTTTTTTATCAGATACTAATTTTTTGTTTGTTTTGATTTTATATTTTTCTGTGTATTATTTGCAATATGTGTAATTAGCACACACCTGCAATGAACGAGGCCACCAGCACAGCTATAAAAGCACGACCTGGCACGTGGGCAGCGACACATGTTGCTGGAGGATCCTGACAGCTGACCTGTGACATTCACTTTGGACTATACTGCAAGCCTCGCGGCCAGTGCCTAAAGTGGTCCTAGAGAGGTGGTGGAACTCATCGCCCCCCCCCCCCCCCCCGCCTCCCCACACACACGGCTGTCAAAAAAAGGGCGTGGTCTCAAAAATAAAGGGGTGTGGTCACCCAATAGTATCCCCAATTCAATTTTTGCCGCACAGTTGCACAATCTTATTCACATTACACCACATAGTAGTGTCCATTATTCATATTATCATGACACACATTAGTGCCTTTTATACGCAAAGCCCACAGTAGTAGCACCCCTAATACACATAATGCCCACAGTAGTAGCACCCCCAATACACATAATGCCCACAGTAGTAGCACCCCCAATACACATAATGCCCCCAGTAGTAGCACCCCTAATACACATAATGCCCACAGTAGTAGCACCCCTAATACACATAATGCCCACAGTAGTAGCACCCCTAATACACATAATGCCCACAGTAGTAGCACCCCTAATACACATAATGCCCACAGTAGTAGCACCCCTAATACACATAATGCCCACAGTAGTAGCACCCCTAATACACATAATGCCCACAGTAGTAGCACCCCTAATACACATAATGCCCACAGTAGTAGCGCCCCTAATACACATAATGCCCACAGTAGTAGCACCCCCAATACACATAATGCCCACCGCAGTAGCACCCCTAATACACATAATGCCCACAGTAGTAGCACCCCCAATACACATAATGCCCACAGTAGTAGCACCCCAATACACATAATGCCCACCGCAGTAGCACCCCTAATACACATAATGCCCACAGTAGTAGCACCCCTAATACACATAATGCCCACAGTAGAAGAACCCCTAATACACATAATGCCCACAGTAGTAGCACCCCTAATACACATAATGCCCACAGTAGTAGCACCCCTAATACACATAATGTCCACAGTAGTAGCACCCCTAATACACATAATGCCCACAGTAGTAGCAGCCCTAATACACATAATGCCCACAGTAGTAGCACCCCCAATACACATAATGCCCACAGTAGTAGCATCCCAATACACATAATGCCCACAGTAGTAGCACCCCCAATACACATAATGCCCACAGTAGTAGCACCCCTAATACACATAATGCCCACAGTAGTAGCACCCCCAATACACATAATGCCCACAGTAGTAGCACCCCCAATACACATAATGCCCACAGTAGTAGCACCCCCAATACACATAATGCCCCCAGTAGTAGCACCCCTAATACACATAATGCCCACAGTAGTAGCAGCCCTAATACACATAATGCCCACAGTAGTAGCACCCCTAATACACATAAAGCCCACAGTAGTAGCACCCTTAATACACATAATGCCCACAGTAGTAGCACCCCTAATACACATAATGCCCACAGTAGTAGCACCCCTAATACACATAATGCCCACAGTAGTAGCACCCCCAATACACATAATGCCCCCAGTAGTAGCACCCCTAATACACATAATGCCCACAGTAGTAGCACCCCCAATACACATAATGCCCCCAGTAGTAGCACCCCTAATACACATAATGCCCACAGTAGTAGCACCCCTAATACACATAATGCCCACAGTATTAGCACCCCCAATACACATAATGCCCACAGTAGTAGCACCCCTAATACACATAATGCCCACAGTAGTAGCACCCCTAATACACATAATGCCCACAGTAGTAACACCCCTAATACACATAATGCCCACCGCCGTAGTGCCCCTTATACAATGCCCTCAGTAGTAGTGCTCCTTATACAATGTCCACTGTAGTGGTAGAGCCCACAGTTGTAGTGCCCCTTATACAGTGTCCCCAGGAGTGATGCCCCTTATTAAGTGTACCCTATGCAAATACCTCAGTAGTGCCCCCAATGGTAATGCCCCTGTGCAGTAGATCATAGGACAATGTATGGTATGACAGTATAGTATACAGAGGCACAGAAGATCATAGGACAGTGTATAGTATCACAGCACAGTATACAGAGGCACAGAAGATCAGAGGACAGTGTATAGTATCACAGCACAGTATACAGAGGCATAGAAGATCATAGGACAGTGTATAGTATCACAGCACAGTATACAGAGGTACAGAAGATCAGAGGACAATGTATGGTATCACAGCACAGTATACAGAGGCACAGAAGATCATAGGACAGTGTATAGTATCACAGCACAGTATACAGAGGTACAGAAGATCAGAGGACAATGTATGGTATCACAGCACAGTATACAGAGGCACAGAAGATCATAGGACAGTGTATGGTATCACAGCACAGTATACAGAGGCACAGAAGATCATAGGAGAGTGTATGGTATCACAGTACAGTATACAGAGGCACAGAAGATCATAGGAGAGTGTATGGTATCACAGCACAGTATACACAGGCACAGAAGATCATAGGACAGTGTATGGTATCACAGTACAGTATACAGAGGCACAGAAGATCATAGGAGAGTGTATGGTATCACAGTACAGTATACAGAGGCACAGAATATCATAAGACAGTGTATGGTGTCACAGTACAGTATACAGTGGTATAGAATATCATAGGAGAGTGTATGGTATCACAGCACAGCATACAGTGGCATAGAAGATCATAGGACAGTGTATGGTATCACAGCACAGTATACAGAGGCATAGAAGATCATAAGACAGTGTATGGTATCACAGCATAGTATACAGTGGCATAGGACATCACATAACATCATATGGTATCACAGCACAGTATACAGTGGCGCAGGACATCACATAACATCATATGGTATCGCAACACAGTATACAGTGGCACAGGAAATCACATAACATCATATGGTATCACAGCACAGTATACAGTGGCATAGGAAATCACATAACATCATATGGTATCACAGCACAGTATACAGTGGCGCAGGCCATCACATAACATCATATGGTATCACAGCACAGTATACAGTGGCACATTACATCACATAACATCATATGGAATCACAGCACAGTATACAGTGGCGCAGGACATCACATAACATCATATGGTATCACAGCACAGTATACAGTGGCGCAGGACATCACATAACATCATATGGTATCACAGCACAGTATACAGTGGCGCAGGCCATCACATAACACCATATGGTATCACAGCACAGTATACAGTGGCACAGGAAATCACATAACATCATATGGTATCACAGCACAGTATACAGTGGCGCAGGACATCACATAACATCATATGGTATCACAGCACAGTATACAGTGGCGCTAGCCATCACATAACATCATATGGTATCACAGCACAGTATACAGTGGCGCAGGACATCACATAACATCATATGGTATCACAGCACAGTATACAGTGGCGCAGGCCATCACATAACATCATATGGTATCACAGCACAGTATACAGTGGCGCAGGACAACACATAACATCATATGGTATCACAGCACAGTATACAGTGGCGCAGGCCGTCACATAACATCATATGGTATCACAGCATAGTATACAGTGGCACAGGAAATCACATAACATCATATGGTATCACAGCACAGTATACAGTGGCGCAGGCCATCACATAACATCATATGGTATCACAGCACAGTATACAGTGGCGCAGGACATCACATAACATCATATGGTATCACAGCACAGTATACAGTGGCGCAGGCCATCACATAACATCATATGGTATCACAGCACAGTATACAGTGGCGCAGGACATCACATAACATCATATGGTATCACAGCACAGTATACAGTGGTGCAGGACATCACATAACATCATATGGTATCACAGCATAGTATACAGTGGCATAGGACATCACATAACATCATATGGTATCACAGCACAGTATACAGTGGTGCAGGACATCACATAACATCATATGGTATCACAGCACAGTATACAGTGGCGCAGGACATCACATAACATCATATGGTATCACAGCACAGTATACAGTGGCGCAGGACATCACATAACATCATATGGTATCACAGCACAGTATACAGTGGCGCAGGCCATCACATAACATCATATGGTATCACAGCACAGTATACAGTGGCGCAGGACATCACATAACATCATATGGTATCACAGCACAGCATACAGTGGCGCAGGACATCACATAACATCATATGGTATCACAGAACAGTATACAGTGGCGCAGGACATCACATAACATCATATGGTATCACAGCACAGTATACAGTGGCGCAGGCCATCACATAACATCATATGGCATCACAGCACAGTATACAGTGGCGCAGGCCATCACATAACATCATATTGTATCACAGCACAGTATACAGTGGCGCAGGCCATCACATAACATCATATGGTATCACAGCACAGTATACAGTGGCGCAGGCCATCACATAACATCATATTGTATCACAGCACAGTATACAGTGGCGCAGGCCATCACATAACTTCATATGGTATCACAGCACAGTATATAGTGGCGCAGGCCATCACATAACATCATATGGTATCACAGCACAGTATACAGTGGTGCAAGACATCACATAACATCATATGGTATCACAGCACAGTATACAGTGGCGCAGGACATCACATAACATCATATGGTATCACAGCACAGTATACAGTGGCGCAGGAAATCACATAACATCATATGGTATCACAGCACAGTATACAGTGGCGCAGGACATCACATAACATCATATGGTATCACAGCACAGTATACAGTGGTGCAAGACATCACATAACATCATATGGTATCACAGCACAGTATACAGTGGCGCAGGACATCACATAACATAATATGGTATCACAGCACAGTATACAGTGGCGCAGGACATCACATAACATCATATGGTATCACAGCACAGTATACAGTGGTGCAGGCCATCACATAACATCATATGGTATCACAGCACAGTATATAGTGGCACAGGCCATCATATAACATCATATTGTATCACAGCACAGTATACAGTGGCGCAGGCCATTACATAACATCATATGGTATCACAGCACAGTATACAGTGGCGCAGGCCATCACATAACATCATATGGTATCACAGCACAGTATACAGTGGCGCAGGCCATCACATAACATCATATGGTATCACAGCACAGTATACAGTGGTGCAGGCCATCACATAACATCATATGGTATCACAGCACAGTATATAGTGGCACAGGCCATCATATAACATCATATTGTATCACAGCACAGTATACAGTGGCGCAGGCCATTACATAACATCATATGGTATCACAGCACAGTATACAGTGGCGCAGGCCATCACATAACATCATATGGTATCACAGCACAGTATACAGTGGCGCAGGCCATTACATAACATCATATGGTATCACAGCACAGTATACAGTGGTGCAAGACATCACATAACATCATATGGTATCACAGCACAGTATACAGTGGTGCAAGACATCACATAACATCATATGGTATCACAGCACAGTATACAGTGACGCAGGACATCACATAACATCATATGGTATCACAGCACAGTATACAGTGGCGCAGGACATCACATATCATTTGGTATCACAGCACAGTATACAGTGGCGCAGGCCATCACATAACATCATATGGTATCACAGCACAGTATACAGTGGCGCAGGACATCACATAACATCATATGGTATCACAGCACAGTATACAGTGGCGCAGGACATCACATAACATCATATGGTGTCACAGCACAGTATACAGTGGCGCAGGACATCGCATAACATCATATGGTATCACAGCACAGTATACAGTGGCGCAGGACATCACATAACATCATATGGTATCACAGCACAGTCTACAGTGGCGCAGGACATCACATAACATCATATGGTTTCACAGCACAGTATACAGTGGCGCAGGACATCGCATAACATCATATGGTATCACAGCACAGTATACAGTGGCGCAGGACATCACATAACATCATATGGTATCACAGCACAGTCTACAGTGGCGCAGGACATCACATAACATCATATGGTATCACAGCACAGTATACAGTGGCGCAGGACATCACATAACATCATATGGTATCACAGCACAGTATACAGTGGCGCAGGACATCCCATAACATCATATGGTATCACAGCACAGTATACAGTGGCGCAGGCCATTACATAACATCATATGGTATCACAGCACAGTATACAGTGGCGCAGGACATCACATAACATCATATGGTATCACAGCACAGTATAGAGTGGTGCAGGCCATTACATAACATCATATGGTATCACAGCACAGTATACAGTGGCGCAGGACATCACATAACATCATATGGTATCACAGCACAGTATACAGTGGCGCAGGCCATCACATAACATCATATGGTATCACAGCACAGTATACAGTGGTGCAGGACATCACATAACATCATATGGTATCACAGCACAGTATACAGTGGCGCAGGCCATCACATAACATCATATGGTATCACAGCACAGTATACAGTGGCGCAGGCCATTACATAACATCATATGGTATCACAGCACAGTATACAGTGGCGCAGGGCATCACATGACTTTATATGGTATCACAGCACAGTATACAGTGGCGCAGGACATCACATAACATCATATGGTATCACAGCACAGTCTACAGTGGCGCAGGACATCACATAACATCATATGGTATCACAGCACAGTATACAGTGGTGCAGGACATCACATAACATCATATGGTTTCACAGCACAGTATACAGTGGCGCAGGCCATTACATAACATCATATGGTATCACAGCACAGTATACAGTGGCGCAGGGCATCACATGACTTTATATGGTATCACAGCACAGTATACAGTGGCGCAGGACATCACATAACATCATATGGTATCACAGCACAGTCTACAGTGGCGCAGGACATCACATAACATCATATGGTATCACAGCACAGTATACAGTGGCGCAGGCCATCACATAACATCATATGGTATCACAGCACAGTATACAGTGGCGCAGGACATCACATAACATCATATGGTATCACAGCACAGTATACAGTGGCGCAGGACATCACATAACATCATATGGTATCACAGCACAGTATACAGTGGCGCAGGACATCACATAACATCATATGGTATCACAGCACAGTATACAGTGGCGCAGGACATCACATAACATCATATGGTATCACAGCACAGTATACAGTGGCGCAGGACATCACATAACTTCATATGGTATCACAGCACAGTATACAGTGGCGCAGGCCATCACATAACATCATATGGTATCACAGCACAGTATACCGTGGCGCAGGCCATCACATATCATATGGTATCACAGCACAGTATACAGTGGCGCAGGACATCACATATCATTTGGTATCACAGTACAGTATACAGTGGCGCAGGCCATCACATAACATCATATGGTATCACAGCACAGTATACAGTGGCGCAGGCCATCACATAACATCATATGGTATCACAGCACAGTATACAGTGGCGCAGGACATCACATAACATCATATGGTATCACAGCACAGTATACAGTGGTGCAGGACATCACATAACTTCATATGGTATCACAGCACAGTATACAGTGGCACATTACATCACATAACATCATATGGTATCACAGCACAGTATACAGTGGCGCAGGCCATCACATAACATCATATGGTATCACAGCACAGTATACAGTGGCACATTACATCACATAACATCATATGGTATCACAGCACAGTATACAGTGGCGCAGGCCATCACATAACATCATATGGTATCACAGCACAGTATACAGTGGCGCAGGACATCACATAACATCATATGGTATCACAGCACAGTATACAGTGGCGCAGGCCATCACATAACATCATATGGTATCACAGCACAGTATACAGTGGCGCAGGACATCACATAACATCATATGGTATCACAGCACAGTATATAGTGGCGCAGGCCATCACATAACATCATATGGTATCACAGCACAGTCTACAGTGGCGCAGGCCATCACATAACATCATATGGTATCACAGCACAGTATACAGTGGCGCAGGACATCACATAACTTCATATGGTATCACAGCACAGTATACAGTGGCGCAGGACATCACATAACATCATATGGTATCACAGCACAGTATACAGTGGCGCAGGCCATCACATAACATCATATGGTATCACAGCACAGTATACAGTGGCGCAGGACATCACATAACATCATATGGTATCACAGCACAGTATACAGTGGCGCAGGCCATCACATAACATCATATGGTATCACAGCACAGTATACAGTGGCGCAGGACATCACATAACTTCATATGGTATCACAGCACAGTATACAGTGGCGCAGGACATCACATAACTTCATATGGTATCACAGCACAGTATACAGTGGCGCAGGCCATCACATAACATCATATGGTATCACAGCACAGTATACAGTGGCGCAGGCCATCACATAACATCATATGGTATCACAGCACAGTATACAGTGGCGCAGGACATCACATAACATCATATGGTATCACAGCACAGTATACAGTGGCGCAGGCCATCACATGACTTTATATGGTATCACAGCACAGTATACAGTGGCGCAGGCCATCACATGACTTTATATGGTATCACAGAACAGTATACAGTGGCGCAGGACATCACATAACATCATATGGTATCACAGCACAGTATACAGTGGCGCAGGCCATCACATAACATCATATGGTATCACAGCACAGTATACAGTGGCACATTACATCACATAACATCATATGGTATCACAGCACAGTATACAGTGGCGCAGGCCATCACATAACATCATATGGTATCACAGCACAGTATACAGTGGCGCAGGACATCACATGACTTTATATGGTATCACAGCACAGTATATAGTGGCGCAGGCCATCACATAACATCATATGGTATCACAGCACAGTCTACAGTGGCGCAGGCCATCACATAACATCATATGGTATCACAGCACAGTATACAGTGGCGCAGGACATCACATAACATCATATGGTATCACAGCACAGTATATAGTGGCGCAGGCCATCACATAACATCATATGGTATCACAGCACAGTCTACAGTGGCGCAGGCCATCACATAACATCATATGGTATCACAGCACAGTATACAGTGGCGCAGGACATCACATAACTTCATATGGTATCACAGCACAGTATACAGTGGCGCAGGACATCACATAACATCATATGGTATCACAGCACAGTATACAGTGGCGCAGGCCATCACATAACATCATATGGTATCACAGCACAGTATACAGTGGCGCAGGCCATCACATAACATCATATGGTATCACAGCACAGTATACAGTGGCACATTACATCACATAACATCATATGGTATCACAGCACAGTATACAGTGGCACATTACATCACATAACATCATATGGTATCACAGCACAGTATACAGTGGCGCAGGCCATCACATAACATCATATGGTATCACAGCACAGTATACAGTGGCACATTACATCACATAACATCATATGGTATCACAGCACAGTATACAGTGGCACATTACATCACATAACATCATATGGTATCACAGCACAGTATACAGTGGCGCAGGACATCACATAACATCATATGGTATCACAGCACAGTATACAGTGGCGCAGGCCATCACATAACATCATATGGTATCACAGCACAGTATACAGTGGTGCAGGACATCACATAACATCATATGGTATCACAGCACAGTATACAGTGGTGCAGGACATCACATAACATCATATGGTATCACAGCACAGTATACAGTGGCGCAGGCCATCACATATCATATGGTATCACAGCACAGTATACAGTGGCGCAGGCCATCACATAACATCATATGGTATCACAGCACAGTATACAGTGGTGCAGGACATCACATAACATCATATGGTATCACAGCACAGTATACAGTGGCGCAGGCCATCACATATCATATGGTATCACAGCACAGTATACAGTGGCGCAGGCCATCACATAACATCATATGGTATCACAGCACAGTATACAGTGGCGCAGGACATCACATAACATCATATGGTATCACAGCACAGTATACAGTGGTGCAGGACATCACATAACATCATATGGTATCACAGCACAGTATACAGTGGTGCAGGACATCACATAACATCATATGGTATCACAGCACAGTATACAGTGGCGCAGGCCATCACATATCATATGGTATCACAGCACAGTATACAGTGGCGCAGGCCATCACATAACATCATATGGTATCACAGCACAGTATACAGTGGTGCAAGACATCACATAACATCATATGGTATCACAGCACAGTATACAGTGGCGCAGGACATCACATAACATCATATGGTATCACAGCACAGTATACAGTGGCGCAGGACATCACATAACATCATATGGTATCACAGCACAGTATACAGTGGTGCAGGACATCACATAACATCATATGGTATCACAGCACAGTATACAGTGGCGCAGGCCATCACATAACATCATATGGTATCACAGCACAGTATACAGTGGCGCAGGCCATCACATAACATCATATGGTATCACAGCACAGTATACAGTGGTGCAGGACATCACATAACATCATATGGTATCACAGCACAGTATACAGTGGCGCAGGCCATCACATAACATCATATGGAATCACAGCACAGTATAGAGTGGCGCAGGCCATCACATATCATATGGTATCACAGCACAGTATACAGTGGCGCAGGCCATCACATAACATCATATGGTATCACAGCACAGTATACAGTGGCGCAGGCCATCACATATCATATGGTATCACAGCACAGTATACAGTGGCGCAGGCCATCACATAACATCATATGGTATCACGGCACAGTATACAGTGGTGCAAGACATCACATAACATCATATGGTATCACAACACAGTATACAGTGGTGCAAGACATCACATAACATCATATGGTATCACAGCACAGTATACAGTGGTGCAAGACATCACATAACATCATATGGTATCACAGCACAGTATACAGTGGCGCAGGCCATCACATAACATCATATGGTATCACAGCACAGTATACAGTGGCGCAGGCCATCACATAACATCATATGGTATCACAGCACAGTATACAGTGGCGCAGGCCATCACATAACATCATATGGTATCACAGCACAGTATACAGTGGCGCAGGCCATCACATAACATCATATGGTATCACAGCACAGTATACAGTGGCGCAGGCCATCACATAACATCATATGGTATCACAGCACAGTATACAGTGGCGCAGGCCATCACATAACATCATATGGTATCACAGCACAGTATACAGTGGCGCAGGCCATCACATAACATCATATGGTATCACAGCACAGTATACAGTGGCGCAGGCCATCACATAACATCATATGGTATCACAGCACAGTATACAGTGGCGCAGGCCATCACATATCATATGGTATCACAGCACAGTATACAGTGGCGCAGGCCATCACATAACATCATATGGTATCACAGCACAGTATACAGTGGCGCAGGCCATCACATATCATATGGTATCACAGCACAGTATACAGTGGCGCAGGCCATCACATAACATCATATGGTATCACAGCACAGTATACAGTGGTGCAGGACATCACATAACATCATATGGTATCACAGCACAGTATACAGTGGCGCAGGCCATCACATAACATCATATGGTATCACAGCACAGTATACAGTGGCGCAGGCCATCACATAACATCATATGGTATCACAGCACAGTATACAGTGGCGCAGGACATCACATATCATTTGGTATCACAGCACAGTATACAGTGGCGCAGGCCATCACATAACATCATATGGTATCACAGCACAGTATACAGTGGCGCAGGACATCACATAACATCATATGGTATCACAGCACAGTATACAGTGGCGCAGGCCATCACATAACATCATATGGTATCACAGCACAGTATACAGTGGTGCAAGACATCACATAACATCATATGGTATCACAGCACAGTATACAGTGGCGCAGGCCATCACATAACATCATATGGTATCACAGCACAGTATACAGTGGCGCAGGACATCACATAACATCATATGGTATCACAGCACAGTATACAGTGGCGCAGGACATCACATAACATCATATGGTATCACAGCACAGTATACAGTGGCGCAGGCCATCACATAACATCATATGGTATCACAGCACAGTATACAGTGGCGCAGGCCATCACATAACATCATATGGTATCACAGCACAGTATACAGTGGCGCAGGCCATCACATAACTTCATATGGTATCACAGCACAGTATACAGTGGCGCAGGCCATCACATAACTTCATATGGTATCACAGCACAGTATATAGTGGCGCAGGCCATCACATAACATCATATGGTATCACAGCACAGTATACAGTGGTGCAAGACATCACATAACATCATATGGTATCACAGCACAGTATACAGTGGCGCAGGCCATCACATAACATCATATGGTATCACAGCACAGTATACAGTGGCGCAGGACATCACATATCATTTGGTATCACAGCACAGTATACAGTGGCGCAGGCCATCACATAACATCATATGGTATCACAGCACAGTATACAGTGGCGCAGGACATCACATAACATCATATGGTATCACAGCACAGTATAGAGTGGCGCAGGCCATTACATAACATCATATTGTATCACAGCACAGTATACAGTGGCGCAGGACATCACATAACATCATATGGTATCACAGCACAGTCTACAGTGGCGCAGGACATCACATAACATCATATGGTATCACAGCACAGTATACAGTGGCGCCGGACATCACATAACATCATATGGTATCACAGCACAGTATACAGTGGCGCAGGACATCACATAACTTCATATGGTATCACAGCACAGTATACAGTGGCACAGGCCATCACATAACATCATATGGTATCACAGCACAGTATACAGTGGCGCAGGCCATTACATAACATCATATTGTATCACAGCACAGTATACAGTGGCGCAGGACAACACATAACATCATATGGTATCACAGCACAGTATACAGTGGCGCAGGCCATTACATAACATCATATTGTATCACAGCACAGTATACAGTGGCACATTACATCACATAACATCATATGGTATCACAGCACAGTATACAGTGGCGCAGGACAACACATAACATCATATGGTATCACAGCACAGTATACAGTGGCGCAGGACATCACATAACATCATATGGTATCACAGCACAGTCTACAGTGGCGCAGGACATCACATAACATCATATGGTATCACAGCACAGTATACAGTGGCGCCGGACATCACATAACATCATATGGTATCACAGCACAGTATACAGTGGCGCAGGACATCACATAACATCATATGGTATCACAGCACAGTATACAGTGGCGCAGGACATCACATAACTTCATATGGTATCACAGCACAGTATACAGTGGCACAGGCCATCACATAACATCATATGGTATCACAGCACAGCATACAGTGGCGCAGGACATCACATAACTTCATATGGTATCACAGCACAGTATACAGTGGCGCAGGCCATCACATAACATCATATGGTATCACAGCACAGTATACAGTGGCGCAGGGCATCACATGACTTTATATGGTATCACAGCACAGTATACAGTGGCGCAGGCCATCACATAACATCATATGGTATCACAGCACAGTATACAGTGGCGCAGGCCATCACATAACATCATATGGTATCACAGCACAGTATACAGTGGCGCAGGGCATCACATGACTTTATATGGTATCACAGCACAGTATACAGTGGCGCAGGCCATTACATAACATCATATGGTATCACAGCACAGTATACAGTGGCACAGGCCATCACATAACATCCTATGGTATCACAGCACAGTATACAGTGGCACATTACATCACATAACATCATATGGTATCACAGCACAGTATACAGTGGCGCAGGCCATCACATAACATCATATGGTATCACAGCACAGTATACAGTGGCACATTACATCACATAACTTCATATGGTATCACAGCACAGTATACAGTGGCGCAGGCCATCACATAACATCATATGGTATCACAGCACAGTCTACAGTGGCGCAGGACATCACATAACATCATATGGTATCACAGCACAGTATACAGTGGCGCAGGCCATTACATAACATCATATGGTATCACAGCACAGTATACAGTGGCGCAGGCCATTACATAACATCATATGGTATCACAGCACAGTATACAGTGGCGCAGGACATCACATAACTTCATATGGTATCACAGCACAGTATACAGTGGCGCAGGACATCACATAACTTCATATGGTATCACAGCACAGTATACAGTGGCGCAGGACATCACATAACTTCATATGGTATCACAGCACAGTATATAGTGGCGCAGGACATCACATAACATCATATGGTATCACAGCACAGTATACAGTGGCGCAGGCCATCACATAACATCATATGGTATCACAGCACAGTATACAGTGGCGCAGGCCATCACATAACATCATATGGTATCACAGCACAGTATACAGTGGCGCAGGACATCACATAACTTCATATGGTATTACAGCCCAGTATACAGTGGCGCAGGACATCACATAACTTCATATGGTATCACAGCACAGTATACAGTGGCGCAGGCCATCACATAACATCATATGGTATCACAGCACAGTATACAGTGGCGCAGGCCATCACATAATAACATCATATGGTATCACAGCACAGTATACAGTGGCGCAGGACATCACATAACTTCATATGGTATCACAGCACAGTATACAGTGGCGCAGGACATCGCATAACATCATATGGTATCACAGCACAGTATACAGTGGCGCAGGCCATCACATAACATCATATGGTATCACAGCACAGTATACAGTGGCGCAGGACATCACATAACATCATATGGTATCACAGCACAGTATACAGTGGCGCAGGCCATCACATAACATCATATGGTATCACAGCACAGTATACAGTGGCGCAGGCCATCACATAACATCATATGGTATCACAGCACAGTATACAGTGGCGCAGGACATCACATAACATCATATGGTATCACGGCACAGTATACAGTGGCGCAGGACATCACATAACATCATATGGTATCACGGCACAGTATACAGTGGCGCAGGACATCACATAACATCATATGGTATCACGGCACAGTATACAGTGGCGCAGGACATCACATAACATCATATGGTATCATGGCACAGTATACAGTGGCGCAGGCCATCACATAACATCATATGGTATCACAGCACAGTATACAGTGGCACAGGAAATCACATAACATCATTTGGTACCATAGCACAGTATACAGTGGCGCAGGACATCACATAACATCATATGGTATCATGGCACAGTATACAGTGGCGCAGGCCATCACATAACATCATATGGTATCACAGCACAGTATACAGTGGCACAGGAAATCACATAACATCATTTGGTACCATAGCACAGTATACAGTGGCGCAGGACATCACATAACATCATATGGTATCATGGCACAGTATACAGTGGCGCAGGACATCACATAACATCATATGGTATCACAGCACAGTATACAGTGGTGCAAGACACAGGAGAGAAACTCTGCATGGGTTATTCTAATAAAGGCAACACGTGGCCCCTAGTACAATACGGCCACTTATCTCACCCATAACCTTAGCGGCTGTTGCCGGTGACAGAGTATGGCGGCTCTGCAGAATTCATAGTCTATGACTATAGCTGGGAGGATGACGCTCTGTGGCCGGGATATTATATAGGAGAAGTCCGAGCATGGGAACAAGGATGAGGGGATCCCACATGTCACAATGTAGGCTGATGGCCCAGAGAGTCTGCAGGGCACCTATAGATCAGTGTATTACATACTTGCCTACCTGACCCTCTCCATGAGGGAGAAAATGCTCTGTTCCTGGACTCTCCTGGTAATGTATGTTGTTTGCAAAAATTGCAACATCAGAAACATGTAAGCAAAAAATGCGTAAAATTGTAAATTTATACGCAAATAATGCATATTTTTTTAGGTCTTCGCAATATTTACACATTTCACAAGCCCACCTTCTTTTTGTAACATTAAATTAGTGTTGTAGTTTTTCCATTTGGGCGTGCTTTCGCAATTTTATGATTGCTCGCAATTTTTGAAAATTTGTCATTTTTACAATCCTTACTGAATTGGCCCCAATATACTGTGTACATATAAAGATATTTGCAGCTTCATTTCCCATTCTATGTGGCACCCAATCACACGGTCCCACAGCACAAACGTGTCTCCTTGGTGGCGGTTATGGGGGGCTCTGCTGTCCTTCAGTTAGTTAGGTCTGCGCAGTACGCTGTCGCCACTGGGACTGAAACAAAGCTTCATTGCACCTCTACATGCTCAGAGCAGCTGCAGGTGGACGTCACACAGCTAGGCCCCATGGAACTGTCCGGGCTGCTCTGCTGGTAACTGGCCCATTATTGGGACCCCCCCCCCAAGACAGACAGATGCTTCCTCACAGATCCATGGTTACTTGTTTGTGGCGGAATGAAGGAGACTCCGCTCTCACTCTGGCTCTCTGGTGCAGCATGATATGCTGCGTAGTTTGGAGGAGGCAGAGAGGGGTTGGCATCTGGCACCATTCTTTAAAATGGGGGCATGTCGTCCATGTTTTGTAGTCTTCCTGGACACGGCTGTCCGGACCCGATGGCCAGTAAGCTTTAGGTCTGATAACATTGCGAGTCGTGACCAATGGTTGATGACTGCAGAGGGTGTCTATCTCCTACAGCCTCCGCCTGCTGCATGATTGCACAGCCGCTTCCGTGCGGCTGTGAGGAGGTGGCCCGTGTGCACCTCCGGGTGGGCCCCCTCCTCTGTACGGTGCATGCACAGGTCTCCGGAAACATGGAACCCGCCATGACCCAGAGACCAATTTGGCTACTGTGCATGTGATGCGAGGCGGCAATTTTGCTGACAATTTCCACTGCGACCACAGCGCCCGATGCTGCACTCCGGATTGGTAAGTATTAAAATGGGTGCAGTGTCTGCGGTGTGGGCCCGTGTGCACCGCACACATTTTAGAAACGCCAATGTCTCCTGGGTAACGGCGGCAGCAGCCTGATTGTGTATGGAGTATGGCATCTTGGCAGAGTGACCAGTAATGCGTCAGTCACAGGAATAGGGGTTATATACATACCGGCCCACCTTCCCAGAACTGCCGGGAGACTCCCGAATCCGGGGAAGCCTCCTCGCCATTGGCGTTCATACAATGGGTGCACCCATACTTACCCATCTGGGGTCCCGAGACGCCCGCAGCATCCATGGCAAAAATCTCACCGCGCATGCGCAGAGTAAAATTAGTCTTTAGTATATGGCGGATGCAATGTTTCTGGGGACGAGTCTACTGCCGCGGGGAGAGGAGGGGCCCACACGGAATCCACACAGGGGCCCCCTCCTCTCTTAAAACATCCCTGCTCTCAGCTCTTGGAAAAGTGGGCATCTCTTCCGCAATTTGCCGGCCATTGCCGCTACTCAGGCGAAGAGGCAGAGCGAGCCAGGGCCGGTGCAAGGTCTCTATGCACCCTAGGCAAATCTCCAGCCTAGCGCCCCCTAATCTGCAAACCCCCCCACCTTTCGGAGGGGAGATGCAGGTGGCCACTTGGTGGACTAGAGTATATTGCATTATTATACATATACAGAAAGAAGAAACAACACTCATAGGGCCTAATTCAGATTTGATCGCAGCAGCAAATTTGTTAGCAGTTGGGAAAAACCATGGGGGTCATTCCGAGTTGATCGCAGCAGCAAGTTTTTGCAGTGCTGCGATCAGGTTAAAACTCTGCAAAACTGTGCATGCGTATGCACCGCAATGCGCAGGTGCATCGTACGGGTACAAAGAGGATCGGTGCTGGGCGATGGATTTAGCGAAGATTCAAATCGCATAGCCGAACGCAAGGTGATTGACAGTAAGAGGTCGTTTGTGGGTGTCAACTGACCATTTTCTGGGAGTGTTTGAGAAAACGCAGGCGTGTCCAAACGTTTGCAGGGCGGGTGTCTGACGTCAATACCGGGACCAAAAAGACTGTAGTGATCGCAGCGGCTGAGTGAGTCCAGAGCTACTCAGAAACTGCACAAAATGTTTTTGTACCGCTCGGCTGCAAAGGCGTTCGCACACTTGCAAAGCGAAAATACACTCCCCTAGAGGCGGCGACAATCGGATCGCAGCACTGCAAAAAGTTGCTAGCGAGTGATCAACTCAGAATAACCCCCCCATGTGCACTGCAGGTGGGGCAGATGTAACATGTGCAGAGAGAGAGTTAGATTTGGGTGGGGTGTGTTCAAACTGAAATCTAAATTGCAGTGTAAAAATAAAGCAGCCAGTATTTACTAGAGATGAGCGCCGGAAATTTTTCGGGTTTTGTGTTTTGGTTTTGGGTTCGGTTCCGCGGCCGTGTTTTGGGTTCGACCGCGTTTTGGCAAAACCTCACCGAATTTTTTTTGTCGGATTCGGGTGTGTTTTGGATTCGGGTGTTTTTTTAAAAAAACCCTAAAAAACAGCTTAAATCATAGAATTTGGGGGTAATTTTGATCCCAAAGTATTATTAACCTCAAAAAACATAATTTACACTCATTTTCAGCCTATTCTGAACACATCACACCTCACAATATTATTTTTAGTCCTAAAATTTGCACCGAGGTCGCTGTGTGAGTAAGATAAGCGACCCTAGTGGCCGACACAAACACCGGGCCCATCTAGGAGTGGCACTGCAGTGTCACGCAGGATGGCCCTTCCAAAAAACCCTCCCCAAACAGCACATGACGCAAAGAAAAAAAGAGGCGCAATGAGGTAGCTGACTGTGTGAGTAAGATTAGCGACCCTAGTGGCCGACACAAACACCGGGCACATCTAGGAGTGGCACTGCAGTGTCACGCAGGATGTCCCTTCCAAAAAACCCTCCCCAAACAGCACATGACGCAAAGAAAAAAAGAGGCGCAATGAGGTAGCTGTGTGAGTAAGATTAGCGACCCTAGTGGCCGACACAAACACCGGGCCCATCTAGGAGTGGCACTGCAGTGTCACGCAGGATGTCCCTTCCAAAAAACCCTCCCCAATCAGCACATGATGCAAAGAAAAAGAAAAGAAAAAAGAGGTGCAAGATGGAATTATCCTTGGGCCCTCCCACCCACCCTTATGTTGTATAAGCAAAACAGGACATGCACACTTTAACCAACCCATCATTTCAGTGACAGGGTCTGCCACACGACTGTGACTGATATGACGGGTTGGTTTGGACCCCCCCCAAAAAAGAAGCAATTAATCTCTCCTTGCACAAACTGGCTCTACAGAGGCAAGATGTCCACCTCATCTTCACCCTCCGATATATCACCGTGTACATCCCCCTCCTCACAGATTATCAATTCGTCCCCACTGGAATCCACCATCTCAGCTCCCTGTGTACTTTGTGGAGGCAATTGCTGCTGGTCAATGTCTCCGCGGAGGAATTGATTATAATTCATTTTAATGAACATCATCTTCTCCACATTTTCTGGATGTAACCTCGTACGCCGATTGCTGACAAGGTGAGCGGCGGCACTAAACACTCTTTCGGAGTACACACTTGTGGGAGGGCAACTTAGGTAGAATAAAGCCAGTTTGTGCAAGGGCCTCCAAATTGCCTCTTTTTCCTGCCAGTATAAGTACGGACTGTGTGACGTGCCTACTTGGATGCGGTCACTCATATAATCCTCCACCATTCTATCAATGTTGAGAGAATCATATGCAGTGACAGTAGACGACATGTCCGTAATCGTTGTCAGGTCCTTCAGTCCGGACCAGATGTCAGCATCAGCAGTCGCTCCAGACTGCCCTGCATCACCGCCAGCGGGTGGGCTCGGAATTCTGAGCCTTTTCCTCGCACCCCCAGTTGCGGGAGAATGTGAAGGAGGAGATGTTGACAGGTCGCGTTCCGCTTGACTTGACAATTTTGTCACCAGCAGGTCTTTCAACCCCAGCAGACCTGTGTCTGCCGGAAAGAGAGATCCAAGGTAGGCTTTAAATCTAGGATCGAGCACGGTGGCCAAAATGTAGTGCTCTGATTTCAACAGATTGACCACCCGTGAATCCTTGTTAAGCGAATTAAGGGCTGCATCCACAAGTCCCACATGCCTAGCGGAATCGCTCCGTGTTAGCTCCTTCTTCAATGCCTCCAGCTTCTTCTGCAAAAGCCTGATGAGGGGAATGACCTGACTCAGGCTGGCAGTGTCTGAACTGACTTCACGTGTGGCAAGTTCAAAGGGCATCAGAACCTTGCACAACGTTGAAATCATTCTCCACTGCACTTGAGACAGGTGCATTCCATCTCCTATATCGTGCTCAATTGTATAGGCTTGAATGGCCTTTTGCTGCTCCTCCAACCTCTGAAGCATATAGAGGGTTGAATTCCACCTCGTTACCACTTCTTGCTTCAGATGATGGCAGGGCAGGTTCAGTAGTTTTTGGTGGTGCTCCAGTCTTCTGTACGTGGTGCCTGTACGCCGAAAGTGTCCCGCAATTTTTCTGGCCACCGACAGCATCTCTTGCACGCCCCTGTCGTTTTTAAAAAAATTCTGCACCACCAAATTCAAGGTATGTGCAAAACATGGGACGTGCTGGAATTTGCCCATATTTAATGCACACACAATATTGCTGGCGTTGTCCGATGCCACAAATCCACAGGAGAGTCCAATTGGGGTAAGCCATTCCGCGATGATCTTCCTCAGTTGCCGTAAGAGGTTTTCAGCTGTGTGCGTATTCTGGAAAGCGGTGATACAAAGCGTAGCCTGCCTAGGAAAGAGTTGGCGTTTGCGAGATGCTGCTACTGGTGCCGCCGCTGCTGTTCTTGCGGCGGGAGTCCATACATCTACCCAGTGGGCTGTCACAGTCATATAGTCCTGACCCTGCCCTGCTCCACTTGTCCACATGTCCGTGGTTAAGTGGACATTGGGTACAACTGCATTTTTTAGGACACTGGTGAGTCTTTTTCTGACGTCCGTGTACATTCTCGGTATCGCCTGCCTAGAGAAGTGGAACCTAGATGGTATTTGGTAACGGGGGCACACTGCCTCAATAAATTGTCTAGTTCCCTGTGAACTAACGGCGGATACCGGACGCACGTCTAACACCAACATAGTTGTCAAGGACTCAGTTATCCGCTTTGCAGTAGGATGACTGCTGTGATATTTCATCTTCCTCGCAAAGGACTGTTGAACAGTCAATTGCTTACTGGAAGTAGTACAAGTGGGCTTACGACTTCCCCTCTGGGATGACCATCGACTCCCAGCGGCAACAACAGCAGCGCCAGCAGCAGTAGGCGTTACACGCAAGGATGCATCGGAGGAATCCCAGGCAGGAGAGGACTCGTCAGACTTGCCAGTGACATGGCCTGCAGGACTATTGGCATTCCTGGGGAAGGAGGAAATTGACACTGAGGGAGTTGGTGGGGTGGTTTGCGTGAGCTTGGTTACAAGAGGAAGGGATTTACTGGTCAGTGGACTGCTTCCGCTGTCACCCAAAGTTTTTGAACTTGTCACTGACTTATTATGAATGCGCTGCAGGTGACGTATAAGGGAGGATGTTCCGAGGTGGTTAACGTCCTTACCCCTACTTATTACAGCTTGACAAAGGGAACACACGGCTTGACACCTGTTGTCCGCATTTCTGGTGAAATACCTCCACACCGAAGAGCTGATTTTTTTGGTATTTTCACCTGGCATGTCAACGGCCATATTCCTCCCACGGACAACAGGTGTCTCCCCGGGTGCCTGACTTAAACAAACCACCTCACCATCAGAATCCTCCTGGTCAATTTCCTCCCCAGCGCCAGCAACACCCATATCCTCCTCATCCTGGTGTACTTCAACACTGACATCTTCAATCTGACTATCAGGAACTGGACTGCGGGTGCTCCTTCCAGCACTTGCAGGGGGCATGCAAATAGTGGAAGGCGCATGCTCTTCACGTCCAGTGTTGGGAAGGTCAGGCATCGCAAACGACACAATTGGACTCTCCTTGTGGATTTGGGATTTCAAAGAACGCACAGTTCTTTGCGGTGCTTTTGCCAGCTTGAGTCTTTTCAGTTTTCTAGCGAGAGGCTGAGTGCTTCCATCCTCATGTGAAGCTGAACCACTAGCCATGAACATAGGCCAGGGCCTCAGCCGTTCCTTGCCACTCCGTGTGGTAAATGGCATATTGGCAAGTTTACGCTTCTCCTCCGACAATTTTATTTTAGGTTTTGGAGTCCTTTTTTTTCTGATATTTGGTGTTTTGGATTTGACATGCTCTGTACTATGACATTGGGCATCGGCCTTGGCAGACGACGTTGCTGGCATTTCATCGTCTCGGCCATGACTAGTGGCAGCAGCTTCAGCACGAGGTGGAAGTGGATCTTGATCTTTCCCTAATTTTGGAACCTCAACTTTTTTGTTCTCCATATTTTATAGGCAGAACTAAAAGGCACCTCAGGTAAACAATGGAGATGGATGGATTGGATACTAGTATACAATTATGGACGGACTGCCACGGTTAGGTGGTATAAAAAAACCACGGTTAGGTGGTATATATTATAATAATAATACAATTATGGATGGACGGACTGCCTGCCGACTGCCGACACAGAGGTAGCCACAGCCGTGAACTACCGCACTGTACACTGGTTGATAAAGAGATAGTAGTATACTCGTAACAACTAGTATGACACTATGACGACGGTATAAAGAATGAAAAAAAAAACCACGGTTAGGTGGTATATATTATAATAATAATACAATTATGGATGGACGGACTGCCTGCCGACTGCCGACACAGAGGTAGCCACAGCCGTGAACTACCGCACTGTACACTGGTTGATAAAGAGATAGTAGTATACTCGTAACAACTAGTATGACACTATGACGACGGTATAAAGAATGAAAAAAAAACCACGGTTAGGTGGTATATATTATAATAATAATACAATTATGGATGGACGGACTGCCTGCCGACTGCCGACACAGAGGTAGCCACAGCCGTGAACTACCGCACTGTACACTGGTTGATAAAGAGATAGTAGTATACTCGTAACAACTAGTATGACACTATGACGACGGTATAAAGAATGAAAAAAAAACCACGGTTAGGTGGTATATATTATAATAATAATACAATTATGGATGGACGGACTGCCTGCCGACTGCCGACACAGAGGTAGCCACAGCCGTGAACTACCGCACTGTACACTGGTTGATAAAGAGATAGTAGTATACTCGTAACAATTAGGATGACACTATGACGGTATAAAGAATGAAAAAAAAACCACGGTTAGGTGGTAGGTATATAATAATAAATAATACAATTCTGGTCGGACGGACTGCCTGCCGTGTGCCGACACAGAGGTAGCCACAGCCGTGAACTACCGCACTGTACACTGGTTGATAAAGAGATAGTAGTATACTCGTAACAATTAGGATGACACTATGACGGTATAAAGAATGAAAAAAAAACCACGGTTAGGTGGTAGGTATATAATAATAAATAATACAATTCTGGTCGGACGGACTGCCTGCCGTGTGCCGACACAGAGGTAGCCACAGCCGTGAACTACCGCACTGTACACTGGTTGATAAAGAGATAGTAGTATACTCGTAACAATTAGGATGACACTATGACGGTATAAAGAATGAAAAAAAAACCACGGTTAGGTGGTAGGTATATAATAATAAATAATACAATTCTGGTCGGACGGACTGCCTGCCGTGTGCCGACACAGAGGTAGCCACAGCCGTGAACTACCGCACTGTACACTGGTTGATAAAGAGATAGTAGTATACTCGTAACAATTAGGATGACACTATGACGGTATAAAGAATGAAAAAAAAACCACGGTTAGGTGGTAGGTATATAATAATAAATAATACAATTCTGGTCGGACGGACTGCCTGCCGTGTGCCGACACAGAGGTAGCCACAGCCGTGAACTACCGCACTGTACACTGGTTGATAAAGAGATAGTAGTATACTCGTAACAATTAGGATGACACTATGACGGTATAAAGAATGAAAAAAAAACCACGGTTAGGTGGTAGGTATATAATAATAAATAATACAATTCTGGTCGGACGGACTGCCTGCCGTGTGCCGACACAGAGGTAGCCACAGCCGTGAACTACCGCACTGTACACTGGTTGATAAAGAGATAGTAGTATACTCGTAACAATTAGGATGACACTATGACGGTATAAAGAATGAAAAAAAAACCACGGTTAGGTGGTAGGTATATAATAATAAATAATACAATTCTGGTCGGACGGACTGCCTGCCGTGTGCCGACACAGAGGTAGCCACAGCCGTGAACTACCGCACTGTACTGTGTCTGCTGCTAATATAGACTGGTTGATATTTAAAGAGATATTAGTAGTATACAACAATACTATACTGGTGGTCAGGCACTGGTCACCACTCCTGCAGCAAAAGTGTGCACTGTTAATTAATATAATTGTACTCCTGGCTCCTGCTAACAACCTGCAGTGCTCCCCAGTCTCCCCCACAATTAATTATAAGCTTTTAATTTATACATTGATGACTGTGCAGCACACTGGGCTGAGCTGAGTGCACACAGACTGAGTCACACTGTGTGACTGACTGTGCTGTGTATCGTTTTTTTTTTCAGGCAGAGAACGGATATAGCAGAGAGAAGTGAACGGATATATTATATTAAATAAAAGTTAACTAGCAACTGCACTGGTCACTGACTGTGGTAAACTAACTCTGTCTGCGACTCTGCACAATCTCTCTCTATCTAATCTATCTATCTCTATTCTAATGGAGAGGACGCCAGACACGTCCTCTCCCTATCAATCTCAATGCACGAGTGAAAATGGCGGCGACGCGCGGCTCCTTATATAGAATCCGAGTCTCGCGATAGAATCCGAGCCTCGCGAGAATCCGACAGCGTCATGATGACGTTCGGGCGCGCTCGGGTTAACCGAGCAAGGCGGGAAGATCCGAGTCGCTCGGACCCGTGGAAAAAAAAGTGAAGTTCGTGCGGGTTCGGATTCAAAGAAACCGAACCCGCTCATCTCTAGTATTTACCCTGCACAGAAACAAAATAACCCCCCCAAATCTAACTCTCTCTGCACATGTTACATCTGCCCCACCTGCAGTGCACATGGTTTTGGCCAACTGCTAACAAATTTACTGCTGCGATCAACTCTGAATTACCCAGAATTGGTCTTTTAAAGTGAAAAAGTATATTTTATAATTTATATTTATATGATACTATGATTCTATCTATCTATCTATCTATCTATCTATCTATCTATCTATCTATCTATCTATCTATCTATCTATCTATCTATCTATATACTGTATCTGTATATGGGCATACTTCCCAACTGTCCCGATTTTTGCGGGAAAGTCCCGTTTTTTGGGGACTGTCCCGCTGTCCCACCCGCGGGCCACAGTGTCCCGCGGTGGGGGGGGGGGTCAGTTAGGAGGCTCTGTCAATCGCTGCTCTGAATAGACGCACAGCGTCTATTCAGTGGAGTCAGAGGGAGAGGGAGCATGCCAGCGGCTCACAGAGCTCTGGGCATGCCCCCTCAGTGACGAAAACGGGGACGTGGCTCGCGATCGCGGGTCCTCCGTGTAGCCACGCCCCTTTTCATAGGCCACATCCCCTATGCTCCTTATTGTGTTCCATCCCCTCATCTGTAAGTTAATTACTGACCCCCCCCCTCCTCCATATGTACTGTATGTGCCCCAGTGCCTGTGTTTCCCTGTCATGCTGCTTACAAGTGCAAACCACCCACTGGGCTGTAAGATCTGCACTGTCTGTGGTCCTGCAGAAACCCCCATAGCTTATGCTAGCCATACATCAGACCAACTTTTCTCCAACACTCCAAACTTCCAACCATCCAACTTGTCTGTTCAACTAAAACAGTGCCCCACACATCTCACCAACTTTTTACCAGTGCTCCACACATCTAACCAACTTTTCATCAGACCAACCAACCTTCCAACTTCTGTCCAACTTGTGATGTCACCGAAGTAGGCGGACAGTGCCTGCCTACAGTTCTTCAGTTTTGTTTTGTTTTTTCATTTCAAAACATGCAGAAGTGTCTTTTTTTCAGTGAAACTGGGCTTTTCTTTCACCACCATACATTTATTAGATTTACTTATTTTTATACTGAACTATGGATACCAGCATGGTTGGGCTGCCAAGGCAAATATATATATATATATATATATATATATATATATATATATATACATATAAGATGTAGATATTCGGCACTCCCAATGTAGTAAAATGTACAGCTTGCCTGGTGCCCTCTTTTTTGGAGGCACAAGTATTATTTATATATTTTTTAAAAGATTATTATATATATATATATATTTTTAAATGGAATGGGAAAAACACGAAAAAAATTGCGTGAGGTCCCCCCTCCAAAGCATAACCAGCCTCGGGCTCTTCGAGCCGGTCCTGGTTCTAAAAATCCGGGGGGAAAACGGACAGGGGATCCCCCGTATTTTTAAAACCAGCACCGGGCTCTGCGCCTGGTGCTGGTGCAAAAAATACGGGGGACAAAAAGAGTAGGGGTCCCCCATATTTTTTACACCAGCATCAGGCTCCACTAGCTGGACAGATAATGCCACAGCCGGGGGTCACTTTTATACAGTGCCCTGCGGCCATGGCATTAAATATCCAACTAGTCACCCCTGGCCGGGGTACCCTGGGGGAGTGGGGACCACTTCAATCAAGGGGTCCCCCCCCCCCCAGCCACCCAAGGGCCAGGGGTGAAGCCCGAGGCTGTCCCCCCCCATCCAAAGGCTGCGGATGGGGGGCTGATAGCCTTGAGAAAATTGAAAGAATATTGTTTTTTCCAGTAGTACTACAAATCCCAGCAAGCCTCCCCCGCAAGCTGGTACTTGGAGAACCACAAGTACCAGCATGCGGGAGAAAAACGGGCCCGCTGGTACCTGTAGTTCTAATGGAAAAAAAATACCCAAATAAAAACAGGAGACACACACCGTGACAGTAAAACTTTATTTCACACATGTCGACACACACATACTTACCTATGTTGACACGAAGCAGTCGGTCCTCTTCTCCAAGTAGAATCCACGGGTACCTGAAAATAAAAGATAATTATACTCATCTGATCCAGCGTCCTTATACGTAATGTGCCCCCAGTAGTAGTACCGTCCTTATACATAATGCCCCCCCAGTAGTAGTAGCATCCTTATACGTAATGTGCCCCAGTAGTAGTACCGTCCTTATACATAATGCCCCACCAGTAGTAGTAGCGTCCTTCTACATAATGCACCCACAGTAGTAGTAGCATCCTTATACGTAATGACCCCCCCAGTAGTAGTAGCGTCCTTATATGTAGTGCACCCCCAGTAGTAGTAGCGTCCATATACATAATGCCCCCCCCAGTAGTAGTAGCATCCTTATACATAATGCACCCACAGTGGTAGTAGCGTCCATATACATAATGCCCCCCCCAGTAGTAGTAGCGTCCTTATACATAATGCCCCCCATTCACTTCTCTCTCACCCTCCACTTACCAAGTCTGGCTGGCCGTCACTGCAAAGCTGTCTGGTCCCGTGTAGCTCCGCCCCTCTATCCCGTGTAGCTCCGCCCCCTCGTGCCGCCGTAGCTCCGCCCCCTTTTCAGGCCCCGCGCTGCACAGCCCGCTGTCACAGGTAATGGGGGGGGGGCTTTACATGCTGCCGGCGCAGTAGGCGGACACTGGCAGGCAGTGTCCGCCTACTTATCGTTCAGTTGGGGGGAAAGTTTCCCCTACACCTGAACGATTGGTTGGGAAAATCAAACAGGTTTGATTTTCCCAACTAGTTGGACAGACCGTTTCTGTCCGTTTTTCAGCGTGTGGGAGCAAACGGCTGATAATCGTTTGCTCCCACACACTGCCAGATTATCTTTCCAACCAGCCAACTAGTTGGCTGGTTGGAAAGATATCGTCCTGATGTATGGCCAGCTTTACTTGCCTAATAGCAGGGCCGGTGCAAGGGTGTTTGGCGCCTCCCTGCAAACTAAAAATTTGCACCCTCCCTCCCATACATAAAAAAGTGACAGTGTGCACCGAAGGCGCCAAAAACTGGTGGAGTGTGGCCACACAATAGTACCAATATAGTAGGCAGGGCCGGCTCCAGGCCTACTAGCACCCTGAGCGAGAAAATGTGAAAGCGCCCCCTCCCCCTCTCCTTGAGCGCGCGCTCCTGGAAAAGTGGGTGTGGTCTCTGGAAAAGTGGGCGTGGCCTCATAACTTCATATCACCAAACTATAAATAAATATATTTTCACACCCCCTCTACGCACACAATTAGCAGCCTTACACATAACAGCCACAGTAGTGTTCCTTACACATAATGTCTCCAGTATAGTCAGATACACATAATGTGCAGTGCCAGATAGACATGATATGCAGTGCCAGCTACACATGACATGACCCCCAGCAGTGCCAGCTACACATGACATGACCCCCAGCAGTGCCAGCTACACATGACATGCCCCCCAGCAGTGCCAGCTACACATGACATGACCCCCAGCAGTGCCAGCTACACATGACATGACCCCCAGCAGTGCCAGCTACACATGACATGCCCCCCAGCAGTGCCAGATACTTAAATGGCCACACAGTGCCAGATATGCCCCCACGGTGTCAGATACATAAATGCCCCCACAGTGCAGATATGCCCCCACAGTGCCAGATACATAAATACCCCCACAGTGCCAGATACATAAATGCCCCCACAGTGCAGATATGCCCCCACAGTGCCAAATACATAAATGCCCCCACAGTGCAGATATGCCCCCACAGTGTCAGATACATAAATGCCCCCACAATGCCAGATACATGCCCCCACAGTGCTGATATGCCCCCACAGTGCCAGATACATACATGCCCCCACAGTGCCAGATGGATCTGGGACTGAGGGTCGACAGCACAAAGGTCGACACATTAGGTCGACGCCAATTGGTCGACACACCTTAGGTCGACATGGACAAAAGGTCGACAGGAACAAGGTCGACATGGAAAAAGGTCACATGAGTTTTTTATGTTTTATTGGTGTCGTTTTCTTCGTAGAGTGACCGGGAACCCCAATTAGTGCACCGCGTCCCCTCGCATGGATCGCTTCGCTCGCCATGCTTCGGGTACGGTGCCTTCGCTCCGCTACCGCTTCGCTCGGCACACTTTACCGTTCCAATAGTAGTCCACGTGGATCGTTAAGTATGAAAAGGTTAAAAAAAAGAAAAAAAATTGTGAAAAACTCATGTCGACCTTTTTCCATGTCGACCTTGTTCCTGTCGACCTTTTGTCCATGTCAACCTAAGGTGTGTCGACCAATTGGCGGCGACCTAAGGTGTGTCGACCTTTGTGCTGTCGACCTGGAGTCCGGATACCGTGCCAGATACATACATGCCCCCACAGTGCAGATATGCCCCCACAGTGCCAGATACATACATGCCCCCACAGTGCCAGATACATAAATGCCCCCACAGTGCTGATATGCCCCCACAGTGCCAGATACATACATGCCCCCACAGTGCCAGATACATACATGTCCCCACAGTGCAGATATGCCCCCACAGTGCCAGATACATAAATGCCCCCACAGTGCCAGATACATAAATGCCCCCACAGTGCTGATATGCCCCCACAGTGCCAGATACATACATGCCCCCACAGTGCCAGATACATACATGCCCCCACAGTGCCAGATACATACATGCCCACACAGTGCCAGATACATACATGTCCCCACAGTGCAGATATGCCCCCACAGTGCCAGATACATACATGCCCCCACAGTGCCAGATACATACATGCCCCCACAGTGCCAGATACATACATGCCCCCACAGTGCAGATATGCCCCCACAGTGCCAGATACATACATGCCCCACAGTGCCAGATACATACATGCCCCCACAGTGCCAGATACATAAATGCCCCCACAGTGCTGATAATCCCCCACAGTGCCAGATACATACATGCCCCCACAGTGCCAGATACATACATGTCCCCACAGTGCAGATATGCCCCCACAGTGCCAGATACATAAATGCCCCCACAGTGCCAGATACATAAATGCCCCCACAGTGCTGATATGCCCCCACAGTGCCAGATACATACATGCCCCCACAGTGCCAGATACATACATGCCCCCACAGTGCCAGATACATACATGCCCCCACAGTGCCAGATACATACATGTCCCCACAGTGCAGATATGCCCCCACAGTGCCAGATACATACATGCCCCCACAGTGCCAGATACATACATGCCCCCACAGTGCCAGATACATACATGCCCCCACAGTGCCAGATACATACATGTCCCCACAGTGCAGATATGCCCCCACAGTGCCAGATACATACATGCCCCCACAGTGCCAGATACATACATGCTCCCACAGTGCCAGATACATACATGCCCCACAGTGCCAGATACATACATGCCCCCACAGTGCAGATATGCCCCCACAGTGCCAGATACATACATGCCCCCACAGTGCCAGATACATACATGCCCCCACAGTGCCAGATACATACATGCCCCCACAGTGCCAGATACATACATGCCCCCACAGTGCAGATATGCCCCCACAGTGCCAGATACATACATGCCCCCACAGTGCCAGATACATATATGCCCCCACAGTGCCAGATACGTACATGTCCCCACAGTGCAGATATGCCCCCACAGTGCCAGATACATAAATGCCCCCACAGTGCCAGATACATAAATGCCCCCACAGTGCAGATATGCCCCCACAGTGCCAGATACATAAATGCCCCCACAGTGCTGATATGCCCCCACAGTGCCAGATACATACATGCCCCCACAGTGCCAGATACATACATGCCCCCACAGTGCCAGATACATACATGCCCCCACAGTGCAGATATGCCCCCACAGTGCCAGATACATACATGCCCCCACAGTGCCAGATACATACATGCCCCCACAGTGCCAGATACATACATGCCCCCACAGTGCAGATATGCCCCCACAGTGCAGCTATGCCCCCAAAGTGCTGCCAGATACACAAATGCCCCCACAGTGAATGCCAGATACACAAATGCCCCCACAGTGAATGCCAGATACACTAATGCCCCCACAGTGCTGCCAGATACACTAATGCCCCCACAGTGCTGCCAGATACACTAATGCACCCACAGTGCTGCCAGATACACTAATGCCCCCACAGTGCTGCCAGATACACTAATGCCCCCACAGTGCTGCCAGATACAAAATTGCCCGCACAGTGCTGCCAGATACAAAAATGCCCCCAGTGCCAGATAACTGTATCCAAGTGCGGAGAGGAACGGGCGGTGCGCAGTGTTCAGAATGCTGAGGTATGGGAGCTTTGCTCCCGGGACCTCAGCTACATGCAGGCAGCAGGGGATCGAGCTACTGCAGCAGGGGATCGAGCTACGGCAGCAGGGACAAAGGACACCCATACCGCCCTCAACCCCCGGATCAGACTCACCCGTGCGTGACCCACCGTGATGTCTGCGGAGCTGCGGCTGCTCTCCGGCGCCAGTCATCTGAAATATGGCGCCGGTCCTCAAGCCAATCAGAGCTCGCGGCCCGGCAGCCAATCAGGAGCCGCTGCTGCCGGGCCGTGAGCCCTGATTGGCTGATGGCCGGCACCATGTTTGAAATGGGCAGCCGCCCTTAAATAGCTGGCGCCCTGTTCGGCCGCTCCAGTGGAACGTGCCTGGAGCCGGCCATGATAGTAGGTGGCAATGGTGGTGGCACACATGGTCATGCAAGAAATGTGCTATAAATTGCTTCTACGTTTCGGTTTTAATAAAAAAAAGTCACAATTCCTGACATAGGGGGTAATTCCAAGTTGATCGCAGCAGGAAATTTGTTAGCAGTTGGGCAAAACCATGTGCAGTGCAGAGGGGGGGGGGGGGGGGGGGGGCAGATATAACATGTGCAGAGAGAGTTAGATTTGGGTGGGTTATTTTGTTTCTGTGCAGGCTAAATACTGGCTGCTTTATTTTTACACTGCAATTTAGATTGCAGATTGAACACACCCCACCCAAATCTAACTCTCTCTGCACATGTTATATCTGCCTCCCCTGCAGTGCACATGGGGGTAATTCGGAGTTAATCGCAGCAGTAACTTTGTTAGCAGTTGGGCAAAACCATGTGCACTGCAGGGGAGGCAGATATAACATGTGCAGAGAGAGTTAGATTTGGGTGGGGTGTGTTCAATCTGCAATCTACATTGCAGTGTAAAAATACAGCAGCCAGTATTTACACTGCACAGAAACAAAATAACCCACCCAAATCTAACTCTCTCTGCACATGTTATATCTGCCCCCCTGCAGTGCACATGGTTTTGCCCAACTGCTAACAAATTTCCTGCTGCGATCAACTTGGAATTACCCCCAAAGGCCCTCATTCCGAGTTGTTCGCTCGCTAGCTGCTTTTAGCAGCATTGCACACGCTAGGCCGCCGCCCTCTGGGAGTGTATCTTAGCTTAGCAGAATTGCGAATAAATAATTCCCTGCAGTTTCTGAGTAGCTCCAGACCTACTCCTAGACTGCGATCACCTCAGTCCGTTTCGTTCCTGGTTTGACGTCACAAACACGCCCTGCGTTCGGCCAGCCACTCCCCCGTTTCTCCAGACACGCCTGCGTTTTAGCCTGACACGCCTGCGGTTTTTAGCACACTCCCGGAAAACGGTCAGTTACCACCCAGAAACACCCACTTCCTGTCAATCACTGACCGTTCAGCAGAGCGACAGAAGAGCGTTGCTCGGACCTGTGTAAAATTGCATAGTTTTGTGTGAAATTACTTAGCGCGTGCGCCCTGTGGCCCATACGCATGCGCAGAATCGCCCATTTTTAGCCTGATCGCTATTCTGCTAAAAATAGCAGCGAGCGAACAAATCGGAATGACCACCAATGATTTTTTAATAAAACCGAAACGTAGAAGCAATTTATAGCACATTTCTGAGTGCCGCCATTGCAACCTACTCAATATTTACACTGCAGGGCACCGGGCAACACTACTTTTATACACAGATTGGAGTGCCGGACATACAAAAAAAATAATAGGATTTTAATACCTACCAGTAAATCCTTTTCTCTTAGTCCATAGAGGATGCTGGGGACGCTTCAAGAACCATGGGGTATAGACGGGATCCGCAGGAGACATGGGCACACTATAAGACTTTGAAAGGATGTGAACTCGCTCCTCCCTCTATGCCCCTCCTCCAGACTCCAGTTATAGGAACTGTGCCCAGGGAGACGGACATTTCGAGGAAAAGGATTTATTTAATTATTTTAAACTAAGGTGAGATACATACCAGCTCACACCTCAAACACGCCGTACAACAACAACGCATGCAACGGCATGACCAACAACAGTCACAGATTGACTGAACTCAATGCAACATGAGCGTAACTGTGACAGGACGGTTCCGTACGAAAGCACTCTCCGCTTTCGCGTCCCGTCTCCTGCGCACAGATTGGAAGGTTAGGTCACACGAGGCCTGACCACATAGGGGATTCCCGCTTACCGTCAGTAACCGCCTGTTACTGACTCCACCCACTGCATTGTGGGCGGGTTTATGCTGCCACCACCAAACTCCTAACCTGCCGTGGCGTTTGGAACCACGGTTCTGCTCTGTATGTGCCGACACACTGCCTTACCACACCTGTGTGGTGTTGACGAATCCCCACTAGCCACTTGCTAGGCCTCTACCGGTAGCTGGCAGAAGGCGGAACTTGGAGACGTTAGGTGCTTCCCTGGACAGCCGGAGGACGGGGCTATGGTTGGCATAACCCTGTAGGTCACAAGATGAAGCAATCTTCTTGAGGCAATGATGTATTATTTGCTCAATAGTTCTAAAGAGAACTCTTCCCTATTGCTAGGCGCAACAGCATACAGCAAGATGTTCCAGCAGAATAAGATGGTACAACTACAACACTGGAGGCTCACAGGCCTCCTTTTTATGTCAATTTTCCACACAGTACCACAGGGGGGTAAGCCCTCCCTGTCTTCTCCAACCAATCAGGTTATCGCACAAAATATAAACAAATACAAGTTACATTTCAAAAGTTAAGAATTAGATAAAGCACATTCCTGCTCCTCTTCATATATAACCAAACCAGTGGCTTTCCCAAACACAATCTGATTACCATGTTCCTGTCTCTTTCACAAATGTAAATGTAACTTGCATTTCAATTGCATTCATCCTCTCACACATAGACAACGTTCTTATACTGTAAACTAAACATAATCTGCATCACACATAATGCAGCCTAAGAAATCTTACATCAAACTGTTGGTAAACGAAACCCACTAGTTTGCATTCATAAAACACAATCTGATTTAGCAGCCACTTGTGTCTCTATGCAAAACCAGTTTTGAGTTATCACACCACAGGAGATGCTGAAGGCACAGTCTTCTTTCCAAACCTTCATTTGTACCTGAAAGAAAACATTTGCCGACCAAAAGGCCTGCTAATCGACACCCTGCTTTAGCTAGGACAATTAACATATGACTGGCTATGTACAAGTTGCTGAACAACAATTGTCAAGGTCTTTTAGAAACAAAATACCTTGTACTTTCCTCATAAGTGCCGTGTACATCAGTTCATCATTCTCCAACTGCGCACTGCGCAGCGATTGAACATATGACACCTTATTAAACATATTTTAAATACCCGGTGCCTAGCACCCACACTACATTTAAAGATGGCGACTAGCGCCAGTGCACAGTTTAAAAGTGGCGCCAAGAGCCCATTGTCCTCCTAATGGCACCGGGCACTAGGGGTTAACCCCTTCAGTGCCGTGGCTGCCATTACACGTGTGGCTGGTTAGTCTCTCCGGTCACAGTAACTATAACCAAACTGCAGATACAGCCCGCACTGGGACGGGCGCCCAGCATCCTCTACGGACTAAGAGAAAAGGATTTACCAGTAGGTATTAAAATCCTATTTTCTCATACGTCCTAGAGGATGCTGGGGACTCCGTAAGGACCATGGGGTTTATACCAAAGCTCTAGAACGGGCGGGAGAGTGCGGATGACTCTGCAGCACCGATTGACCAAACAAGAGGTCCTCCTCAGCCAGGGTAACAAACTTGTAAAACTTCGCAAAGGTGTTTGAACCCGACCAAGTAGCAGCTCGGCAAAGTTCTAACGCCGAGACTCCCCAGGCAGCTGCCGAGGATGAGCCCACCTTTCTGGTAGAATGGGATTTCACCGATTTCGGTAACGGCAATCCTGCCGTAGAATGAGCCTGCTGAATCGTATTACAAATCCAGCGCGCAATAGTCTGCTTAGAAGCAGGAGCCCCAATCTTGTTGGGAGCCTACAGGACAAACAGAGCCTCTGTTTTCCTAATCTGCGCCGTTCTGGCGACATAGATCTTCAAAGCTCTGACCACATCGAGAGACTTTGACTCCGCCAAGGCGTCAGTAGCCACTGGCACCACAATTGGCTGGTTAACATGAAATGATGAAACCACTTTTGGCAGAAATTGCTGACGAGTTCTCAACTCCGCTCTATCAGCATGGAAGATCAAATAGGGAGGCCAATTCTTTTTGGGAAAAAAATTGACAAGGCCAAAATCTGTACTTTAATAGAGCCTAACTTTAGGCCTGCATCCACACCTGCTTGTAGGAAATGGAGCAAACGCCCCAGGTGAAATTTTTCCGTAGGTGCCTTCTTGGATTCACACCAAGACACATATTTTCTCCAAATACGGTGGTAATGCTTTGCCGTTACTTCTTTTCTAGCCTGAAGAAGTGTAGGAATGACTTCACTGAGAATACCCTTTCGGGCTAGGATTTGGTGTTCAACCGCCACACCATCAAACGCAGCCGTGGTAAGTCCTGATACACGCACGGCCCCTGTTGTAACAGGTCCTCCCGAAGAGGAAGAGGCCAGGGATCTTCTATGAGCAACTCCTGAAGATCTGGATACCAGGCCCTTTTTGGCCAATCCAGAACAATGAGGATCACCTGAACCCTTGTTCTTCTTATAATTTTTATTACCTTTGGAATGAGTGGAAGTGGAGGGAACACATAGACCGACTGAAACACCCACGGTGTTACTAGGGTGTCCACCGCTATCGCTTGAGGGTCCCTTGACCTGGAACAATATCTCTGAAGTTTCTTGTTGAGGCGGGACGCCACCATGTCCATTGAGGAACTCCCCAACGACTACACTTGTCACTTCTGCAAAGACCTCTTGATGAAGACCCCACTCTCCTGGATGGAGATCGTGTCTGCTGAGGAAGTCTGCTTCCCAGTTGTCCACTCCTGGAATGAAGACCGCTGACAGAGCGCTGGCATGTCTTTCCGCCCAGCAAAGAATCTTCGTTGCCTCGGCCATCGCCGCTCTGCTCTTTGTTCTGCCTTGGCGGTTTATGTACGCCACTGCTGTCACGTTGTCTGACAGAATCAAAACCGGGAGACCTCGAAGAAGATCTTCTGCTTGCAGTATGCCGTTGTAGATGGCTCTTAATTCCAGAATGTTTATGTGTAGACAAACTTCCTGGCTTGACCACTTTCCCTGAAAGTTTCTTCCCTGTGTGGCTGCTCCCCAGCCTCGGAGGCTTGCATCTGTGGTCACCAGGATCCAATCCTGAATCCCGAACCTGCGTCCCTCCAGAAGGTGAGAACTGTGCAGCCACCACAAAAGAGAAATTCTGGTCCTGGGAGATAGAATTATTTTCCGGTGCATGTCCAGGTGAGACCCGGACCACTGGTCCAGCAGGTTCCACTGAAACACCCTGGCATGGAACCTGCCACACGGAATGGCCTCGTATGCCACCACCATCTTCCCCAGCAACCGAGTGCAGTGAAGAACTGACACCTTTGCCGGTTTCAGAATCTGTTTTACCATGATCTGTATTTCCAGAGCTTTTTCCATTTGGAAAAAAAACTCTCTGCAATTCTGTATCCAGAATCATACCCAGGAACGACAGCCGTGTCGTTGGATCCAACTGTGATTTTGGCAAATTTAGGTGCCAACCGTGTTGTTGCAGAATCGTCCGTGAAAGGGCAACATTCTTCAACAATTGCTCCTTGGACCTCGCCTTTATGAGGAGATCGTCCAAGTACGGGATAATTGTGATTCCCTGCTTGCGCAGGAGAACCATCATTTCCACCATTACTTTGGTGAAAATCCTCGGAGCCGTGGACAGACCAAACGGCAACGTCTGAAATTGGTAATGACAATCCTGCACAGCAAATCTCAGGTAACCCTGATGTGGAGTATATATGGGGACATGTAAGTAGGCATATTTATGTCGACCGACACCATAAAATCCCCCCTCCTCCAGACTGGAGATCACTGCTCGGAGAGATTCCGTCTTGAACTTGAATTTTTTCAGAAAGAAATTGAGGGATTTTAGGTTTAGAATCGGTCTGACTGAGCCATCCGGCTTCGGGACCACGAACAGGCTCGAATAAAAACCTTCCCCCTGTTGTGACGGGGGTACCGTGACAATTACTTGATTTTGACACAACTTTAGTATCGCAGCGCTTACTACCTCCCTTTCTATAAGAGAAACTGGCAAGGCCGATTTGAAAAATCGGTGAGGGGGCACGTCTTGAAACTCTAACTTGTACCCCTGGGTTACTATTTCCACTATCCAAGGATCCAGGTCCGAGTGTACCCAGACCTGACTGAAGAGTTTGAGACGTGCCCCCACTGGTGCGGACTCCCGCAGAGGAGCCCCAGCGTCATGCGATGGATTTGGTAGAAGCCGGAGAGGACTTCTGCTCTTGGGAACTTGCCACAGCCTGTGACCTTTTTCCCCTTCCTCTCCCCCTCGCAGCAAGGAAGGAGGACCCTCGTCCTTTTTTGAATTTTTTGGGCCGAAAGGACTGCATCTGATAGTGAGGCGTTTTCTTCTGCTGTGCAGGGACATAAGGTAAAAATGAAGACTTACCTGCGGTAGCCGTAGATACCAGGTCAGTGAGGCCGTCGCCAAACAAAGCCCTACCGTTAAACGGTAGAGACTCCATCGCCTTCTTAGAGTCAGCGTCAGCATTCCATTGATGTATCCACAACGTTCTCCTTGCAGAGACCGCCATGGCATTGGCCCTTGATCCCAAAAGGCCAATATCCCTTACAGCTTCCTTTAAATATGCTGCAGCGTCCCTGATGTGACTCAAAGTCAAAAGCACGTTATCCCTGTCCAGGGAATCTATATCAGATGATAAGTTATCTGCCCACCTTTCAATAGCGTGTTCAGTTCATGAGAGGGAGGAAACGTTACCTCAGGTCTCTTTCCTTTATACATACAGACCCTTGTATCAGGAACAGCAGGGTCCTCAGTAATATGTAATACGTCTTTTATCACCACAATCATGTACTGAATACTCTTAGCCAGCTTTGGATGTAATCTGGCATCACTATAGTCGACACTGGAATCAGAGTCCGTGTCGGTATCTGTATCAGCTATCTGGGTATATGCACATTTCTGTGACCCCGAAGGGGTCTGGGTCTGTGACAAAGCATCCTCCATGGATTTCCTCTATGTTTGGTTCTTAGTCTCAGATTTATCAAATCTCTTAGTCAACTTAGTCACGTTTGCGTTTAAAACACTCAACATATTCACCCAATCATCCTTCGGCGGTGCCGACATGGTCACTCTCACAGTATTTTCTGTCCCCACTCCAGCCTCCTTCTGGGAAGAGCATTCCGCCTCAGACATGTCGACACACACGCACCGACAGCCACAAGCACACTGGGGCTATAGGAGACAGACCCACAATAAAGCCTGTAAGTGAGACACAGGGAGTTCTGCCAGTTCACAACCCAGCGCCTATACCGGTACTGAGGCCAGTAAAATGACTGCCCAGACCTGTTAGCGCTTTATATATATACAAATCAGCACCAAATTATTTGTGCCCCCCCCCCCCCCCCCCCCCGGTTTACACCCTGTTACTTGTACAGCAGCGTGGAGGACAGGGCCAGCGTCTCTGCAGCTTCTGAGGAGAGAAATTGGCGCTGGTCAGAGCTGTGTGGGCTAAGCCCCACCCACTACATGGCGCGCTTCAGTCCCGCTTAAAAATATGTTTTTACTGGTGGGGGTCCCTTAACTAGTGTCCGGGGCACTGTTATAACTCATGCCAGTCTGATTTGAGGTGTTCATGCTGCCCAGGGCGCCCCCCCCCCCCTTCCTGCGCCCTGCAGTGCTGTGTTATGTGTGGGAGCATGGCGCGCAGCGCGGCCGCTGCGTGGTGCCTCTTCTGCCGTCACTGAAGTCTTCTGATCTTCTAATACTCACCCGGCTTCTGTCTTCTGGCTCTGCAAGGGGGGTGACGGCAGGCTCTGGGAACGAGCAGCTGGGCGTACCGTAGTGATCGAACCCTCTGGAGCTAATGGTGTCCAGTAGCCTAAGAGTCCTTGAACTCTAAAGAAGTAGGTCTGCTTCTCTCCCCTCACTCCCACGAAGCAGGGAGCCTGTAGCCAGCAGGTCCCCCTGAAAACAACAAACCTAACAACGTCTTTTCAGAGAAACTCTGGAGAGCTCCCCTGTGTGTGTCCAGTCTCACTGTGCACAGATTCTAACTGGAGTCTGGAGGAGGGGCATAGAGGGAGGAGCCAGTTCACACCCATTCAAAGTCTTATAGTGTGCCCATGTTTCCTGCGGATCCCGTCTATACCCCATGGTTCTTGAAGCATCCCCAGCATCCTCTAGGACATATGAGAAATAAATATATATATATATTTCTAGCTCTGGTGCCCTCCTAGTGGGCAATGGCTCCCACACACATGCAGTCCATTATCGGGCGGCACTCAGAGACTGGACATTGGTGAATGCAAAAAAACTTGCAGTGTGTGCTTAATCAAATGGTGACATTTCGGGAACTTGCCTTCTTCAGACAGAAATACAGTACAAAGTGTGGCAATAAATACAAGCCGGCGGCATCACGGACCACACTGGGGGAGGAACAGGAGGGGGGTAAGTTATTGCTTATTACCTCTTGCATTTATTGTCACACTTTGCACTATATTTTTGTCTGAATAAGTGGACAAGTCCCCGAAACGTCACCATTTGATTAAACACACACTGCAGGGTTTTTTGCGTTCACCAATGTTCAGTCTCTGAGTGCCGCCCGCTCTATGGAATATATATATATATATATACATACACTATATTATCCACCTCCACATATATAGAGATTAATTGATATAGGCAGACAGATATAGATAGATTAGATAGATAGACAGACAGACAGACAGACAGACAGACAGACAGACAGAAAACAAACTCACCCAGTTGAAGTTTCAAAAATGTATCACCAAGGTGACAGAAGTTAATTCTGGTTCATGATTTTCCAATTGGAGTCAGAAATGTGTATGGCCGTATATGAAAAAAACGTAAGCCCCCGGACCCACAATTTTGATAAAAAATGAAAATTTCTAAAGTGTCCCAATTTCTCCGATTTAGAACCAACCCCGGAACCCTGATGTGAGTGTGTGAGGAACTTCAACTGGGTGAGTTTGTTTTCTGTGTGATTATCTGTCTGTCTGTCTGTCTGTCTGTCTGTCTCATATCTATCTATCTATCTATCTATCTATCTATCTATCTATCTATCTATCTGTCTCATATCTATCTATCTATCTATCTATCTATCTATCTATCTATCTATCTATCTCTCTCTATCTATCTCTCACTGGTTGGTTCTATATCGGAGTGGGAGAAGGGACCTTCTGACGTCACTAGGGGAGGAGACACGTCACCAGGGGGAGGAGGTACGGCCGAACAGGGTACCCGAAAAGTACCCTCGCGGGCTCGGTGGCTCGCTCCGCTCCGCTTCGCTCATCACCTGATTACTAAAGGTAATAGTTGGTGGCATGGATATAGTAGAGGAACTATCCCGCAGGCCTAGCTCCTCCCCTTAACGTAAAGGTCCCTTAGGCCACTTGAATCTAGCATCTACCAGGCAGTGGCGGTTCTTGCCACGGGCAAGCGGTACTTTTGCCCGGGGCGCCGCCTTCCAGAGGGCGCCGGCGCCATCCGGAAGGCGCCGCACCAGGGCAAGATCCGCCACTGTGCCCCCCGCAGTGCCCTGCTGTGCCCCCCCGCTTTGAAGGGAACCAGACGCGTAGCGTCTAGTTTCCCTTCATGGAGAGGACTTTAGTTGTGCGGTGCGCGATGACGTCATCGCGCACCGCACAGCAAAGGTCCTCTCCATGAAGGGAAACTAGACGCTACGGTCTAGTTTCCCTTCGTGTAGAGGACCTTTGCTGTGCGATGCGCGATGACGTCATCGCGCACCGCACAGCATAGTGGCACAGACACTAGGGGTCATAATTGACCTCTAGTGTCTATGCTGTTCTATGGGAGAGACGTAATAACGTCTCTCCCATAGATCGAAGAGAAGAGAGAGGGGAGAAGAGCGGTGCCGCCGGCGGAGGGGGTCTGGATCAGGAACGGGGATGGTAAGTATTCTTTTTATTTATTTATTTATTTTCTTGCAGCGTCGTGACCACGCCCCCAATTGAAGCCACGCCCCCATATTTTGCCCGGGGCGCCACAAGTTTTAGAACCGGCCCTGCTACCAGGGTCCCGGGCTGTCTCTCTATCTGTTGTTCCTTCAGGCAGGTGGCGATGGGGGCATCTAGTGGCTCATGGCAGTACTGCAGTATGCAGTAACAGAAGCTGTCTGCTCCCGGAGCCATCGCTAGTTACGTCCAACCCTTCCAGCTCCCCCTCTCCTTCCGCTAGTGCCACTGCACTGACACAATGATCAGCGGCACGCGTGGTTTAGAGGAGCCGCGCCTCATGCTGCCACTGCTCCGCTGTCTGCCACAGTGTGACAGGCGCAGTGACATCCGAGAGAACAGTGCACAGCACAGGGATGCAGAGCAGGGAGAGCGCCTCTCCTGCCTCGTGCCTCCCTGCTTTGCATCCCTTTGCTGAGCGGGTTCCGCCGGCACTGCTAATAGTTGTTTCCTTGTTTTCCCTCATAATTGGTATGGCTCCTCTTCCAGGCGGCAGCAGCGTTACAGCGACGCTGCGGGTGCAGACATGTAGTCAGGAGCTGCTTGCTGCAGGAGAGCCGGGACCCCGGGACCTGGAGGAGGTGCATTTGGGCTATGAGGAGCGGCCGTGGGGGCGCCCCTTGGGGAGCCAAAGTTACATCCACCTCCTATGTGCCGTCATATGACATGATGTTACACTTGTTAGCACGGAGGTAGCGCTGAGGCCCTCTGTGGTACAGCGTGATAGTGGTAGGTGCACCTGATTAGACCTGCAGCAGCAGCCAGTGCAGTGTAAGGAGGAGGCCGCAGCAGCAGCCGGCGCAGTGTAAGGAGGAGGCCGCAGCAGCAGCCAGCGCAGTGTAAGGAGGAGGCCGCAGCAGCAGCCGGCGCAGTGTAAGGAGGAGGCCGCAGCAGCAGCCAGTGCAGTGTAAGGAGGAGGCCGCAGCAGCAGCCGGCGCAGTGTAAGGAGGAGGCCGCAGCAGCAGCCAGCGCAGTGTAAGGAGGAGGCCGCAGCAGCAGCCAGCGCAGTGTAAGGAGGAGGCCGCAGCAGCAGCCAGTGCAGTGTAAGGAGGAGGCCGCAGCAGCAGCCGGCGCAGTGTAAGGAGGAGGCCGCAGCAGCAGCCAGTGCAGTGTAAGGAGGAGGCCGCAGCAGCAGCCGGCGCAGTGTAAGGAGGAGGCCGCAGCAGCAGCCAGTGCAGTGTAAGGAGGAGGCCGCAGCAGCAGCCGGCGCAGTGTAAGGAGGAGGCCGCAGCAGCAGCCAGCGCAGTGTAAGGAGGAGGCCGCAGCAGCAGCCAGTGCAGTGTAAGGAGGAGGCCGCAGCAGCAGCCGGCGCAGTGTAAGGAGGAGGCCGCAGCAGCAGCCAGTGCAGTGTAAGGAGGAGGCCGCAGCAGCAGCCGGCGCAGTGTAAGGAGGAGGCCGCAGCAGCAGCCAGTGCAGTGTAAGGAGGAGGCCACAGCAGCAGCCAGCGCAGTGTAAGGAGGAGGCCGCAGCAGCAGTCAGCGCAGTGTAAGGAGGAGGCCGCAGCAGCAGTCAGCGCAGTGTAAGGAGGAGGCGCAGCAGCAGTCAGCGCAGTGTAAGGAGGAAGCAGCAGCCGGCGCAGTGTAAGGAGGAGGCGCAGCAGCAGCCGGCGCAGTGTAAGGAGGAGGCGCAGCAGCAGCCGGCGCAGTGTAAGGAGGAGGCCGCATACAGAGACATTCTTCAGTTTTTTGCTAGATGAATTTAGTGGCGCCCTCCAAGAGCCGGAGCCCCTAGGCAGCCGCCTAAAGCTGCCTAATGGTAAAGCCAGCCCTGGGGTGAGGGCACGATGGCGCCATGCTAAGGAAGCAGCAGCTATGCTTTGTGAAAGCGCACCTGGATCAGGCCCGGAGGCCTGCGGCTGCGCCTATATGAAGCCGACTCAGGAGCAGTTTTCTGGATTGATTGCCCAAGTGCACAGACTGACACGTGACCTCAGTGATCTAGATCACTATGATGAACGTCTGTGGTGCATTTTATAACACAACCACATTACAGCATCAAGAAGGTTTTTATTTTGTTTATATAGCACATTAGTACTTTTCATCATTATCTCCTATTAAAAGTCTCCATGGAGTTATGGGCAGTAGAAAGCCTCGCTGGGCCCAGGTACTTTTCAGGGGGTGTGGCCTAACCACAGAGGCGTGGCCATGTACCCTTCGAAAAAATACAGAAACAAGTGCTCCCTGGGCCCCCACTAGGCCCCTCCATCAGACCTGAGCCCGGGTAATTAGTACCATCCCCCCCCCCCTCTCTCTCGACGCTATGAATGGAGTGTAAAAATAAGAAAGACAATTGCTGCCACAGGGTCACATCTCTCAGCAGGTCATGTGATGACGGAGGTCTTAGAAGGATCGGAAGGATGTCACAGGGCGTACAGGGCTCAGAGGGGTGTTCCAAAGCCTCTCTGCTCAATAAATAATGTGGCATGGGACTGTGGTTGCCATGGTAATCACATAATGCTAGAAACCTTGCAGTATTCTTCTTATAGCCTGCCAGAGTGATTTGTTTAAAAAACAACAACACAGCGCCTCATTTTTTCATGTGAATACTGCTTTATTACAGGCACATAAATAAATGGACGTCCTGATGCCCCATTATTATCATGGATTAGGTAAGACACAAATACGGCTGTGACAAGCAGTTACATGACGTAAGATGCTGGGATGTGACAACACAGTGCACAGCAAGAGGTATTTCCCAGTTCTAAAGGCCCACGCTCATGGGCAGATGTGGGGAGAGATGTGTGCTGAGCGAGCGGGGGGACACTCATTTCATCCAGCGGGTGAAGTGAGCGACTTGCTAGATAGAGCCTGCATGCAGGCCGATCTAGCACCAGCAATAGTGACGCACGGAGCTGCGCATCGCTATCGCTGTAGGGGCTACACACGGAGCAATCATGCTTAAAATCTAAGCAATCTAGTCAGATTGCTTAGATTATCGCTCCGTGAGTACCCCCCTTAATACTATAACAGCCAATCAGACACTGCTTGCATTGGACCGATAAAAGGTAATGGCTCTAACTGCATGTGACATTAGGAAATAAGCCCTCTATATGCAGAGTCCTATATGCAGAGTCGGCCCTAGGCATAGGCAAACTAGGCAAATGCCTAGGGCATCTGGTATGCCTAGTGGCAAAAGCAGCTTCTGCTGATTAAAATGATATGCGGCATGCCTATATTCTGTGTGTGACTGTGGCTGTATCTGCATATGAAGTGCTACATTACTGTGTATTCCTGGAAATCATAATGTGACATAATGTGTAAGGGGCATTACTGTGTGGCATTATGTGTGTAAGGTGCTCTACTGTGTGGCATAACATATAGAAAGGGCACTACTGTGTGGTCTAATGTGAATAAAGAGCAATAGGGTGTGGTGTAATGTGAATAAGGAGCAATTCAGTGTGATGTAATGTGAATAAGGAGCAATATGGTGTGGTGTAATGTGAATAAGGAGCAATATGGTGTGGTGTAATGTGAATAAGGAGCAATATGGTGTGGTGTAATGTGAATAAGGAGCAATATGGTGTGGTGTAATGTGAATAAGGAGCAATTCAGTGTGATGTAATGTGAATAAGGAGCAATATGGGGGGTCATTCCGAGTTGTTCGCTCGCAAGCTGCTTTTAGCAGCTTTGCACACGCTAAGCCGCCGCCTACTGGGAGTGAATCTTAGCTTATCAAAATTGCGAACTAAAGATTAGCAAAATTGCGAATAGACACTTCTTAGCAGTTTCTGAGTAGCTCCAGACTTACTCGGCATCTGCGATCAGTTCAGTGCTTGTTGTTCCTGGTTTGACGTCACAAACACACCCAGCGTTCGCCCAGACACTCCTCCGTTTCTTCAGCCACTCCCGCGTTTTTCCCAGAAACGGTAGCGTTTTTTCGCACACACCCATAAAACGTCCTGTTTCCGCCCAGAAACACCCACTTCCTGTCAATCACATTACGATCACCAGAACGAAGAAAAAACCTCGTAATGCCGTGAGTAAAATACCTAACTGCATAGCAAATTTACTTGGCGCAGTCGCACTGCGGACATTGCGCATGCGCATTAGCGACTAATCGCTCCGTTGCAAGAAAAAAATAACGAGCGAACAACTCGGAATGACCCCCTTGGTGTGGTGTAATGTGAATAAGGAGCAATTCAGTGTGGTGTAATGTGAATAAGGAGCAATATGGTGTGGTGTAATGTGAATAAGGAGCAATATGGTGTGGTGTAATGTGAATAAGGAGCAATATGGTGTGGTGTAATGTGAATAAGGGGCACTATCGCATGATAAAATGTGAATAAAGTTGCAGTACTGTGTGGCGTAATTTGAATTGGGGGTAAAATTGTGCGTCCATGCCCCTTACCAGCAAGAACACGCCCCTTTTTGGGCTGTGCGCCCTAATGTGCGCACTGTTCCTATTTAAAATATAGAGGGTAGGAACACCAAAATAAGGGCTGCTATGGGTGAGGGGTGATGGTGCTGGGAAAGGGGTGCAGGGTCAGAGGCGGAACTAGCAGTGGTGCTAGGGGGCACCAGACAAAATCTTGCCTAGGGCATCATATTGGTTCATTTATTTATTTATTAGCAGTTTCTTATATAGCGCAGCATATTCCGTTGCGCTTTACAATTAGAACAACAGTAATAGAACAAAACTGGGCAAAGACAAACAGACATAGAGGTAGGAGGGCCCTGCTCGCAAGCTTACACTCTATAGGGAAATAGGTATTGATACACAAGGATAGATGCTACCTGTTACATAATGTTTCCCCAGATTGCTAGGTTCTTAGTGGGTTGTATGATATGATCACCCAGCAATGTTGGAAGACAAAATGTGAGGTTATGTGGGTGGTTAAGGCCGGCTCTGTCTATATGTATACTCCCATGGCTGGTGTTGCTAATGACGGCAGTGGTTTTAGTTTACAGCAAGTGTAGTTACAGACGCACGCCCGTAAGGAGCAGGACAGAATAGTGGGAGTCCGGAGGTCTGCGGGAGAGATGGTGGCCCATGCTCAATCTCCGTCCGGGCCCCCTCCTTCCTAGCCGGCAGCGCATTAGTGAGCACTTGTAGACTCTGGAGCTGTGACATATGTGCAGGTCTCTCTGGTGAGCTGGTGCAGCGGCCATTTTCCCAGCGATGTTTCTACTGCACATTCGCACAAAACACCAGGGAAATGGCTGTTGTTTTATTTTTCCTGTGACATGTGCAGCGCTGAGGCTGCCGACGCAGGATTCCAGAGGGGTGAGCACTGAAGAAATGGGTGCACCATTACACTGAAAGACGTGGTGTTACCTGGTCCAAGAGCCACCAAGATCTGAGGAACAGTTGTGGGTGTCTGTGTTTGGAGGAGGAGCCACTGCTTGTAGGAGGAGCCAGATTAGGTGCCTTTGATGGCCATTGAAGGGTTCACTATCGATTGTCTGCCATTGGTACTTTACATTGATGGCAGGGCACCAGTGATGGGAAACCAACGATGATTTGAGAACCATCCATGGACATCCCTACTATGGGACAGGAAGGGAAGGGGCGTGGCTAAGCAGCATGATGGGGTGAGGCTGAGCGCTATGTCTCCTCCCCTGGAGAAAACATATTGCCACGTCTCTGGCATCCATGGGGGAGAAACATCGGCCAAACCATCGATGGTAACTGGTCATTGAAAGGATTTGCCCTTATATTCTTTAACCCTCGATGTGATGGCCTCTTAGACGTCTGGAGTATGAACTTTTAGCCACAAGGTACATGCACAACACAAGCAGTAAAAATTCACACTGTTTATTATGAGGTTAACAAAAGTATATAAGACAATGTATATGGGTGTAACTGACATGTCGTTACACTCCCATTGGCTTGTTGGTAGTTACCAGGCAGAATTGAAAAAGGCGGATGTTCATATATGGGTTTTCTACAAGTTTCTCAAAACATTTAACAAAGTCTGTAACAGGTTTCATCTGGTATAGAACTGACCTTGAGAAGTCAGACACATACAAGCCTGGTATTGTATGAGGAGATAAAGGTATCCAGCACAGGGTAGCATGCATCTATGCAAGCACATAACAGTTCATATAGCATGTTTTAACCCTTCATTAGGGAAGTAGAAATATTCACTTTTACACTGTAACTATTATAAGGAAATTGATCATATAAAAAGTAATATTTACAAAGCACAGAAGAGTTAACCCTTCAATCCCCTCTTAGAATCATGATTATTATATGACATGATTCTTGAGTGAGGCTCCTTTTAAATTTCTCCCTGTGGTGGTGTTAGATGTATAACAGGTATAGTTTCCAGGATATATGGTTATGGTGCTTCCTGGGTTGGGATTTTTTGACAATATGGGATGTTCCCTTTTCCACATTTCGCACTGACTGTCATTTGTTTTGGTGTCATTGGAAAGGCTGAAAAAACAATTTTCCTGTTCTAGGGGTATATTAAGGGGCACTGTACCTAGGTGGGGCCTAGATTTGCCACAGACATAACAGTTGCTTTTATTGTGTTTGTTAGCACTATACTTCATCCATTCCAACCAAAAATTAATGTCAGAGAAACCAGTTTCAATAGCTAGGGTGTCTTCAAAGGTAGGGTTAGTAATAGCCACCATATCTTTAGAAGTGGCAATATGGGGCTTTAAAGGTTTGTTTTGGGGAGCAATTTTAGGCTGGTATTTTGGGTTTTTATACATGTCCCACAAATAAAACATTTGTCTTGCACTATAGTACCATTCGTCAGTAACACAAATATATACTGTCTCAGACATTCCTGATTTCCTCCTTTGTTGTATATAATATTTGTCATCAGCAATTTTGGGGAACATAAAATAATCAAGGATGTATGTGGCTACGTGTGTATTGGAGGAATTGTACCACAAGGTGGGGACCCCATCTGTTTGTGTGATGTCGACTTCACATATTGTGAGGTGAATGAGGGCCAGTAGGGCTATCGAGATAGTCCCCAGGATAGAGATAGGGGGCAGGTTCTTCATCTTCTTCTGTTCTTCTTTCTTCGCTAGGTGGGAGGTCAGGGCTGTCTGCCCCGGTTCGTACCTCACTGGAATCACTTGCTTCCCTCTCTAGGTCTGGTCTAGGAACCTTTTTTACTCGGGATGCATGGATCCAGGCAGGACTTTCCTCTGTCAGGACTGCTGTTCGGGTAACTGCTACGACCTCTGTCTCTGGACCATAGGTGAAGTCTCCTGGGCTCTTGTTCCTGGGGAGCACCTTCACCACGACTCTGTCTCTGACTTTAAAGGGGTGTGTAGGTTCCTGTGGATTCAAAAGGGTTTTTACAAACAACCTCATGTTCAATTTCATTCAGTTTTGTTATCAGGGACCTGACATACTCTTCTCTGATGAGTTCTAGATCTCCTTCCTGTATTACTAGTGGTTTCTTAGCCCAGGGTGTAGGAAAAGGGTCTACCCATTAGTATTTCAAAGGGTGAGTATCCTAGAGTTTTCTGTGGGGTATTCAAGATGCTGGTGTTTAGCTTTATTAGGGTTGTTCCTGAGGCAAGTGATGCATCTGCTAACATACTGGTCCACAAGTGATTTGGCATTAGTAACATAAAAATCATTGGTTAGTAGGAGGAGTGTTGTGGCTTCACCACGGTGACCAACACCACGGCACTGGGCAACGAGCAAAGGGGCACTGGACTGGGGTATACAGGGTTTCCCCTCTTTGCAGATTAATCCTGATTTAGGATTTTTTCTGCAGAATTGGGTAAGTTCAGTCGGAGAGATCAGCATTAGTCGCAGCAGCTTGAAGTTGAGTGAGCAGATGGACGTTGTCAAGGGAGGGACATGCTCTAATGAGTGCAATGAGTTCTGCAGCTTGCGCGGACTGATAAGGTATTGGTAGGGTTTCCAACACAGTATCAGGGAGGGTGACAATGGCATAGCCAGCCTGGTATGTATTGTCATTGGGCCTACTACATGAGCTGTCAACAAAAACTACGTCTGCGCCTGGTATGGGAACGGGAGACATGTCAAGTCTGGGAGAAGTTTCAGCTTCAATGGAAGCAGCACAGTCATGTAGGTCGGGTGGTTCATCCTCGGGACCTTTCAAGCCTAAAAGGGCATTGAGAATGGGTGCAGGGCCAGAAGAACTAGCAGTGTACTTGATGGTAAGGGTAGGGTTACTCAAAAGGAGTACTTCATATCCACTAAGGCGTTGTGCTGACATGTGCTGTGTGTGTAAGCCTTTAAGTATTGCCAGGACATCATGTGTGGTGTGGAGTACTGTGATGTGGCCTAAAGTGAGGGTAGTGGCCATTTCTGCAACCATTGCACAGGCTGCCAAAGCCCTGAGGCAGGCAGGCATACCTTGCACAGACACTGGCATGACTTTGGAAAAAAATGCCACGGGGCGCAACTTCCCTCCATGAAACTGTGTGAGCACCCCCGCCATGGTTTTACAATTGTCCCTTGCATATAGATGGAAAGGTAGTACATAATTGGGGAGGCCAAGTGCCGGACTTTTTATCAACATACATTTTAAACTTTCATATGCAGTTAACATTTCTTGTGACCATTGTACAGTTTTAGGTTTGTCCTTCAGTGTGGCTTGTCTCAAAATGTTATCATAATAAGAGCAATCAGATATCCACTGTCTGCAGTAATTTACCATACCCAGGAAGGACAATAGTTCCTTCTGGGTAGTTGGGGTGACCAGGCCCAATACAGACTGTATGCGTTGTGGACTGACTTTCCTCTCTCCCTGAGTGAGCACAAAACCCAAGTAATCAACATGCTTTTTACACCATTGCATTTTTATTTTGGACACCTTGTGTCCACATTCACAAAGCCAGTTTAGTAATGAAACACCATCCTCTCGGCAGGCCTCCTCAGTTTTACTACAGAGCAGCAGATCATCTGCATACTGTAGCAGGACTGAACCATGGTGAGGTTGCCAGGGCCCCAATGTGGCCTGGAGACAACAGGTGCGTCAATAATCTGCACCAGGTAAGTTGTTTACCCTCAAAAGAAAAGGCAAAAAGTAATTGTGTCTGTGAATCTACAGGTATGCTGAAAAAAGGCATTCTTCAAATCAATTACAGAGAAGAACGCAGCATCTGCAGGGATTGCAGAAATGAGTGAGTTTACATCTGGAACAATTGGTGCAATTGGGACAATTAACTGATTGATCGCTCTGAGATTCTGTACAAATCTTATACTGCCATCAGCTTTGGCAACAGGGTTCACAGGAGTACAGTATGGTGATACAATATGTCTGAGAATACCCTGTTGTAAGAATTGCTGTATCATGGGGCGGAGACCTTCTATCTTTTCTGGTGAGAGGGGATACTGCATAGGTCAGAACACAAAACACTGGTTGTTGCACCGCTGTCCACTAAAAAGGGAATTTTACTTCCATTTATAATAAGTGGCAGCAGAGGTGAATCTTTACTATGACGGGAGAGTTGAATAAAGGCTGGGATACCCTCCTCCGGGCCCCGTCAGTGCGCGGGGTCTTTGGAATCTTCCCTGACTGCGGGGCCGGCTCTGTCTGTCAAAGCGTCCGGAGCTCTGATAGGCATGAGTGGGTGGGGAAATGAGTAAGCTTTCTGAGTTAAGCAAAGGTAAGCCAGCGTCATCTGTCCAGCAGTCCTTAAACCTTTTCCAAAACGCAGTAACAGACTATGAAGGTTTCTGTTTACAAGCCACAGCGACAGGCAAAAAAAAAGCACAGGCAAAAAAGCCTTCCTTCATATGTGTATAGCTGCGTCCTTTGCAAGCTTTGCGCAAATAAGATATACAGCCATCGAGGGTAATGGTGGGCTTGGGACAGTGTTTTACTATTATCTAAACTCTGGGTTATTGGTGCTAGGGATAGAGCTAGTGGACGCACCCTCCAGCAGTGGAGCTGGAGGCAATCCCATTTAGTGTGAAAGGGTTACTGCTGCCAAGAGATTTGTGTCTCTGAGCGCAGGATACATTGGAATGCAAGGGGGAGGGAGAGGGATACAGTTTCTCACTGCCTCGCTTCTGTGCTGTTGGAAACTGACATTTTTTCTTAAATCTCCATATAGAAAGGGTAATTACTGCCTTCCCGTAGGAATGGGTCCTGTCCTGCTTTCTCTATCCATCCCGCTAAATTATCCACCCATGGGTTAACTAAGTAATACTCTGAGGTAGAGTTGCGGGCGACATACATCTTGCATGTCTCACCAGGGAGGGGCGGGGAATATGCAGGTTTTTTTACTCTGACTAGAGCCCATTGTCAGACAGTAATATAAATCAACAGTACAACTTTAAAGGAAAATATCTAAAATATACAACACTCTACTTACTATACATGCATCAGCTTAACCAGTTAATTAGTCATTGACAATATCACAATATTATCTGTACAGTGAGAACATGAAATCTTTTGACGGGTACGATACTTACCATTCGTACAAGATGTCAGAAAAATACAGCGTTTTAGACAGGAAGCAAGAAAAGTGTTTGAGTAAAGATATCTGGCAGACGAAAACTTACCAGCCGTCTGGACCAAATATAAGAACTTATCTCACTACAAACATACAAAAATATATAGACGATCAAATCGAGGTATTCTCTACGTTACGTATAGACCCCAGGTCTATTTTTAAGTATCCCAGATACTGACGTCTTTGGAGAATTGCGCTTGGACCCCGGGTCCTTTCTCAGACGTATCTTTAAGTCCCAGACATTAAAGATTCTATGGTATCCCTGATACCTGTTTTATGCTTTTACATAAAACTTCGTAATATTAAGTCCCGGACTTAAATATTACCTTGTCACGTGTTCCCGGAACACTGACACGGATTCAGCTTCAGTGTATGACCGCAATCCCGCATAGCAAAGACAGACAATAAATTCTCTATCTTTACCATTCAGGGACGATCACTGAATCCCGGACGAGCCCCCAGCTGAAAGGATTTGCCCTTATATTCTTTAACCCTCGATGTGATGGCCTCTTAGACGTCTGGAGTATGAACTTTTAGCCACAAGGTACATGCACAACACAAGCAGTAAAAATTCACACTGTTTATTATGAGGTTAACAAAAGTATATAAGACAATGTATATGGGTGTAACTGACATGTCGTTACACTCCCATTGGCTTGTTGGTAGTTACCAGGCAGAATTGAAAAAGGCGGATGTTCATATATGGGTTTTCTACAAGTTTCTCAAAACATTTAACAAAGTCTGTAACAGGTTTCATCTGGTATAGAACTGACCTTGAGAAGTCAGACACATACAAGCCTGGTATTGTATGAGGAGATAAAGGTATCCAGCACAGGGTAGCACGCATCTATGCAAGCACATAACAGTTCATATAGCATGTTTTAACCCTTCATTAGGGAAGTAGAAATATTCACTTTTACACTGTAACTATTATAAGGAAATTGATCATATAAAAAGTAATATTTACAAAGCACAGAAGAGTTAACCCTTCAGTCATCAATGGTCAATGGCCACATGCTGGTTTAAGCCCCCTTCTCATGTACATTTATCCATAAAAAGCAACATTGAAACGAGTCGGGGAAGCCGGGGCCTGGCAGAGCAATGACTGCAGGTATTGCCTATCTGGTAATGCCATCCCGAGATGGGGCAGATAAGCCACAAAGTATCAAACTCATCCCAGGTAATATATTGCAGCACCATGTTCACATCAATGCGGCCTCCCCGTCCAATGCAGAGCGTAATGTGTCCGAGGTGGGCACACATACCGTAGAGTCCCCGGCACACAGGTGATATCTGCCCGGTACACCTGTGACCAGGTACAGGTCAGGTAGGGTGAGGCTGCTAGTCCTGCCCGTTGCACCACTTCTACACCTGTCCCATTCCAACATCAATATCAGTCATTTCTTATGCAGAACCCGCACATTATACCTCACACACATTATACCTCGCACTACTCGCACACATTATACCTCGCACTACTCGCACACATTATACCTCGCACTACCCGCACACATTATACCTCGCACTACCCGCACACATTATACCTCGCACTACTCGCACACATTATACCTCGCACTACTCACACACATTATACTTCGCACTACTCGCACACATTATACCTCGCACTACTCGCACACATTATACCTCGCGCTACTCACACACATTATACTTCGCACTACTCGCACACATTATACCTCGCACTACCCGCACACATTATACCTCGCATTACCCGCACACTGTCACAACTGAGGGCCTGAGCTGACGGGAGGCAGCCTCAGTTGTAGGGGCTGAGATGTACCGGAACCTGGGAGGTTGTATCAGACCCCTGGACATGTAAGTAACATGAATAATAACTGCCCGAAGGCGTGACCACGACAACTTGGATAAAAGTCAATGATGTTTATTATGACAACTCCGCAACACAGCAGCAGTAAAAGAAAACGTAAAAGTCAGCAAAGAATAAATACAGTTCCTGGGTACTACAGGATGGCAGGAGCCACAGGGCACTGGTAGTGTGAGATAGTTCTTATAATCTTCTAGATGGAAAGTCCTTACCAGGCCCGACTGTAGCAATGGAGATAACCCAGGATTGTGCCAGCTGGTGTTCCAGGAAAAGCTGGGTTGCTGAAGATAAAACGGCTGCTGTAGATACTGGCTGGAACCAGACTGTTGTTAGCACGGAGTGGATACTGGCTGGAACCAGTTAAATAATAAATGAACTTGGGAGCGATGAAATATGAACTGAAATGTAGAACTTGAGAGCGGAGAAATAATAATACCGGTGGAGAGTGGTAAAGTGTAGAAAGGACACCGGCCCTTTAAGAGAAGCTGTACTCTGCTGGAAGCTGAGCTGGAAGCAGGTAATGTTGTAGCTGGAAACAGATGAATCCACAATGGATTGGAGAGTCAGGCTACACCGCAGGTGGAATGCTGGTGCGGGTCTCTATGGTGGAAGTCTTGAGACAGGAGCTGGAACCTGGAAGACAATCACAGGAGAGAGACAAACAGGAACTAGGTTTGACAACCAAAGCACTGACGCCTTCCTTGCTCAGGCACAGTGTATTTATACCTGCAGCAAGGAAGGGATTGGCTAGGCAATTATGCAGATTATCAATACTGAGAACAGATTGGTGGAAATGATCAGCTGACAGAATCCAAGATGGCTGCGCCCATGCAGACACTTGGAGGGAAGTTTGGTTTGTAATCCATGTGGTAATGAAAACAGTAATGGCGGCGCCGGCCACCGGAGACAGGAGGCGCCAGGCTGACAGATGCACATCCAACCACGCGGACACAGCGGAGGCCGCGGCTGACGTAATCGCCACTCAGACACTCTGCATGCAGAAGTTCAGGGACGGCGGCGGAGGCCGCGGGAGACGCCATGCCAGGTGTAATATGGCGTTTACTGTGACAGCGTCCCAGAGTGACAGGAGAGGATACAGGAATGTACACATCAGGATAACAGATGGGATCCGGTCCTGGAGCGCTGAGCCAGCCTTAGGAGGCATCTGATGGGTAAGAAATGGCGTCCAGATACCCGGATCGTGACAGCACCCCCCCCTTTAGGAGTGGCCCCAGGACACTTCTTTGGCTTTTGAGGAAACTTGGAATGGAATCTCCGGACCAAGGCAGGAGCATGGACATCAGAAGCATTGGTCCATGAACGTTCCTCAGGACCATAACCCTTCCAGTCAATAAGATATTGTAGTTGACCGTAACGGTGACGTGAGTCCAGGATCTTGGCCACTTCATACTCAACGCCTCGTTGAGTTTGGACTTTCGGAGTTGGAGGAAGTGAGGAATGAAACCGATTCAAGATCAGCGGTTTCAACAGGGAAACATGGAATGTCCTGGGTATTTTTAAGAAGGGAGGCAACTGGAGTCTGTAAGCAACAGGATTGATGACTTGTTCAATCTTGAAAGGACCGATATAGCGAGGTGCAAACTTCATACTGGGAACTCTTAACCTCAAATTCTTCGTGGATAACCATACCCGATCACCCACCTTGAGAGCAGGAACTGCTCGACGCTTCTTATCCGCAAACTTCTTGTACCTGAACGATGCCTTGAGCAGAGCTGATCGTACGCTCTTCCAGATATTGGCAAACTGATGCAAGGTGATATCCACTGCGGGAACAGAAGTTGCTGGAAGCGGTTGGAACTCAGGGACTTTAGGGTGGAATCCAAAGTTAGTGAAAAATGGTGTTGAAGCAGATGAAGAATGATACTGGTTGTTATGACAGAACTCGGCCCAGGGAAGTAATTGAACCCAGTCATCTTGAGAGGAGGACACATAGATGCGGAGGAAGGCCTCCAAGTCCTGATTCACCCTCTCGGTTTGACCATTGGTCTGAGGATGGTAAGCCGTGGAAAACTTTAGCTTGACTTGGAGGACTTGACATAAACTTCGCCAGAATTTGGCTGTGAATTGAACTCCTCGATCTGAGATAATTTCTTCAGGAAGACCGTGGAGTCGGAAGATCTCTTGTATGAATACTTGAGCCAACTTGGAAGCTGACGGAAGACCGGTGAGAGGAATGAAGTGTGCCATCTTGGTGAACCGGTCAACTACCACCCAGATGGTATTGAACTTGTTGCACATGGGTAAATCTGTAATAAAATCCATCGACAAATGGGTCCAAGGTCGACGGGGAACAGATAGTGGAACCAGTTGCCCCGCAGGCGACTGGCGGGATACCTTATGTTGAGCACACTTTGGGCAAGATGCAATAAACTCCAAGACGTCCTTTTTCAGAGTTGGCCACCAATAGGACCTAGAGATAAACTCCAGGGTTTTTTGGATACCTGTATGTCCGGCAAAACGGGAAGCATGGGCCCAATGCATGAGCTTCTTCCTTAGCATCGGTTTCACAAAACTTTTCCCTGATGGGGGCGTAGAGTCCATCCCTACCGTGGAGAATGCCAACGGATTTATAATAGGATGCTTGTCTGAAGACTCTGACTCATTTTCTTGCTCCCATGAGCGGGAAAGGGCATCGGCCTTGCGATTCTGAGAGCCCGGACAGAACTGGAGTTTAAAGTCGAACCTGGAAAAGAAAAGTGCCCATCTGGCCTGACGAGGGTTGAGACATTGTGCGCCTTTCAGATATAAAAGGTTCTTGTGGTCTGTAAGTATGGTGATTGAATGAGAAGCTCCCTCCAACAGATACCTCCACTCTTCTAGAGCGAGCTTGATGGCTAGCAACTCCTGGTCGCCAATGGCATAGTTGCGCTCAGCTGGGGAGAACTTCCGGGAGAAGAAACTGCAAGGGTGTAAATGGCCATCTTTAGCCCTCTGAGATAACACCGCTCCTACTCCAACGGAGGAGGCATCCACCTCTAAGATGAAAGGAGAGTCGATGTCAGGCTGTTTCAGAACAGGCGCAGAGATGAACCTTTGTTTTAAAAGATGAAATGCTTGCATGGCTTCTTCAGACCACTTGGACGGGTTAGCACCCTTCTTAGTGAAAGCAGTAATAGGCGCCACAATGGTGGAAAAGTCTCGTATAAACTTTCGGTAATAGTTGGCGAACCCTAAGAACCTCTGGACCCCTTTGAGGGTTAAGGGTACCGGCCAATTTTGGATTGCTTGTAGTTTCTCAGGATCCATCTCTAGTCCGGAACCGGACACAATGTACCCTAGAAACGGAATGGACTTGACTTCAAAGACGCATTTTTCTAATTTGCAATAGAGATGATTGACACGGAGACGGGACAGAACCTCTTTAACCCAAAAACGATGTTCCTCTAAATCGTTGGCAAAAATGAGGATATCGTCTAGATAGACCACGACATGACGGTATAGAATGTCTCTGAAGATCTCATTGACAAAATGCTGGAAGACAGCTGGAGCATTGCTCAATCCGAAGGGCATGACGAGGTACTCATAATGTCCGTCACGGGTGTTAAAGGCGGTCTTCCACTCGTCACCCTCACGGATCCGGATGAGATTGTATGCACCTCTCAAGTCCAGCTTTGTAAAGATGGTAGCTCCGCTAACTCTGTCAAAGAGCTCAGTAATCAGGGGTAAAGGATAACGGTTCTTGATGGTAATGTCGTTCAAACCTCTGTAGTCGATGCACGGCCGCAGACCACCATCTTTCTTTTTTACAAAAAAGAAGCCTGCGCCGGCTGGAGAAGAAGAAGGTCGAATGAACCCCTTTGCTAGGTTCTCTTTAATATATTCCTCCATAGAATGCGTCTCAGGCAGAGACAACGGATAAGTTCGGCCTCGAGGTGGAACCTTCCCTGGAACGAGATCAATCGGGCAGTCCCATTCTCTATGAGGAGGAAGGATATCAGCAGAAGCTTTACTGAACACATCCGTGAAATCTTGATATGGAGGAGGTGGAACATCAGACGACCTGGGGGAGGAAGAACAGACAGGCAATACTTTAAACAAACATGTCTCAGCACAGGAGGAACCCCATGCCAGGATTTGCGTAGTCGTCCAATCAATTGTAGGATTGTGAAAACGGAGCCATGGAAGGCCCAGGACCACAGGATGTGTGGCTCTTGGAATCACTAAAAAAGAAATAAGTTCGGAATGAAGAACTCCCACTCTCAGACGAACTGGTAGAGTCCTTAAAGAAATAACTGCATCAAAAATTTTGCTGCCATCCACGGCAGTTAAAGAAATGGACGAAGGAAGTCTCTCGGTGGGTAGGGACCACCGTTTAACATAGGCTTCGGTAATAAAGTTCCCAGCTGCTCCGGAATCAAGGAGGGCAATGACGTTCCGATAACGTTGAGCAACTTGAAGCGAGACTGGGAGATTACAATCTTGAGGAGATGGAGAGGAGATCATTACTCCTAGCCGGCCCTCTCCTTGGCGAGCTAGGATTTGGAGTTTCCCGGACGTTTGGGACAGGCATTAATGGTGTGAGACGGAGCTGCACAATAGAGACAGAGAGACTCGGAGAGACGTCTTCGGCGCTCAGCAGGAGTTAAACGGGAACGGCCAAGTTGCATGGGCTCATCTTTAGATGGTGACAGTTGACGAGGAGGAGGAGCAGAAGATTTTGGAGCAGATGATCTTCCACGCTCAGTTGCTCTCTCTCTGAAACGTAAATCAACTTTCGTGCAGAGTGAGATTAGCTCATCTAACTTAGAAGGTAAGTCTCTGGTAGCTAACTCATCTTTAATACGCTCAGATAAGCCATGCCAGAATGCAGCATACAGGGCCTCGTCGTTCCATGCCAGTTCGGATGCCAGGATCTGGAACTGTATCAGATATTGTCCTACAGTACGTGACCCCTGGCGTAAACGGAGAATCTCGGATGAAGCTGAGGTTACCCGGCCTGGCTCGTCGAAGATGCGCCTGAATGTTGACACGAAGGCAGTGTAGGAAGATAGCAGGGTGTCGGACCTCTCCCATAACGGTGATGCCCAATCAAGGGCTGAGCCACTGAGAAGAGAAATAATGTAGGCAATTTTTGTACGGTCACTGGGAAAATTGCCAGGTTGTAGCTCAAACTGAATCTCACACTGGTTGAGAAATCCCCTGCAGAATCTTGGAGATCCGTCAAATTTTGCTGGCGTTGGAAGATGAAGACGTGGAGCAGAAATGGGTAAGGTGGGTGGGGTTATAGCTGGAGTCACTGTGGTTGACGCACCAGACGCCCCTGATCCACGGAGAGTTGTCTGAATCCCATCCAGCCGAGTAGAGAGATCCTGGAGACAGCGGATGATGTGGCCCTGTGCAGCCTCCTGATGTTCTAGTCGGACTGCCAGTTCTTGCATCGGCCTGGCCGCTTGATCCTGGTCTCCGGCTGGATTCATTAGGTCAGTGCTTACTGTCACAACTGAGGGCCTGAGCTGACGGGAGGCAGCCTCAGTTGTAGGGGCTGAGATGTACCGGAACCTGGGAGGTTGTATCAGACCCCTGGACATGTAAGTAACATGAATAATAACTGCCCGAAGGCGTGACCACGACAACTTGGATAAAAGTCAATGATGTTTATTATGACAACTCCGCAACACAGCAGCAGTAAAAGAAAACGTAAAAGTCAGCAAAGAATAAATACAGTTCCTGGGTACTACAGGATGGCAGGAGCCACAGGGCACTGGTAGTGTGAGATAGTTCTTATAATCTTCTAGATGGAAAGTCCTTACCAGGCCCGACTGTAGCAATGGAGATAACCCAGGATTGTGCCAGCTGGTGTTCCAGGAAAAGCTGGGTTGCTGAAGATAAAACGGCTGCTGTGGATACTGGCTGGAACCAGACTGTTGTTAGCACGGAGTGGATACTGGCTGGAACCAGTTAAATAATAAATGAACTTGGGAGCGATGAAATATGAACTGAAATGTAGAACTTGAGAGCGGAGAAATAATAATACCGGTGGAGAGTGGTAAAGTGTAGAAAGGACACCGGCCCTTTAAGAGAAGCTGTACTCTGCTGGAAGCTGAGCTGGAAGCAGGTAATGTTGTAGCTGGAAACAGATGAATCCACAATGGATTGGAGAGTCAGGCTACACCGCAGGTGGAATGCTGGTGCGGGTCTCTATGGTGGAAGTCTTGAGACAGGAGCTGGAACCTGGAAGACAATCACAGGAGAGAGACAAACAGGAACTAGGTTTGACAACCAAAGCACTGACGCCTTCCTTGCTCAGGCACAGTGTATTTATACCTGCAGCAAGGAAGGGATTGGCTAGGCAATTATGCAGATTATCAATACTGAGAACAGATTGGTGGAAATGATCAGCTGACAGAATCCAAGATGGCTGCGCCCATGCAGACACTTGGAGGGAAGTTTGGTTTGTAATCCATGTGGTAATGAAAACAGTAATGGCGGCGCCGGCCACCGGAGACAGGAGGCGCCAGGCTGACAGATGCACATCCAACCACGCGGACACAGCGGAGGCCGCGGCTGACGTAATCGCCACTCAGACACTCTGCATGCAGAAGTTCAGGGACGGCGGCGGAGGCCGCGGGAGACGCCATGCCAGGTGTAATATGGCGTTTACTGTGACAGCGTCCCAGAGTGACAGGAGAGGATACAGGAATGTACACATCAGGATAACAGATGGGATCCGGTCCTGGAGCGCTGAGCCAGCCTTAGGAGGCATCTGATGGGTAAGAAATGGCGTCCAGATACCCGGATCGTGACACACACATTATACCTAGCACTACCCGCACACATTATACCTCGCACTACCCGCACACATTATACCTCGCACTACTCGCACACATTATACCTCGCACTACCCGCACACATTATACCTCGCACTACCCGCACACATTATACCTAGCACTAGCCGCACACATTATACCTCGCACCACCCGCACACATTATACCTCGCACTACTCGCACACATTATACCTCGCACTACTCACACACATTATACTTCGCACTACTCGCACACATTATACCTCGCACTACTCGCACACATTATACCTCGCACTACCCGCACACATTATACCTCGCATTACCCGCACACATTATACCTCGCACTACTCGCACACATTATACCTCGCACTACTCGCACACATTATACCTCGCACTACTCGCACACATTATACCTCGCACTACTCGCACACATTATACCTCGCACTACTCGCACACATTATACCTCGCACTACTCGCACACATTATACTTCGCACTACTCGCACACATTATACCTCGCACTACTCGCACACATTATACCTCGCACTACCCGCACACATTATACCTCGCATTACCCGCACACATTATACCTCGCACTACTCGCACACATTATACCTTGCACTACTCGCACACATTATACCTCGCACTACTCGCACACATTATACCTCGCACTACTCACACACATTATATTTCGCACTACTCGCACACATTATACCTCGCACTACTCGCACACATTATACCTCGCACACATTATACCTCGCACTACCCGCACCAATTATACCTCGCACTACTCGCACACATTATACCTCGCACTACTCGCACACATTATACCTCGCACTACTCGCACACATTATACCTCGCACTACCCGTACACATTATACCTCGCACTACTCGCACACATTAAACCTCGCACTACTCGTATACATTATACCTCGCACTACTCACACACATTATACCTCGCACTACTCGCACACATTATAACTCGCACACATTATACCTTGCACTACTCACACACATTATACCTCGCACTACTCGCACACATTATACCTCGCACTACTCGCACACATTATACCTCGCACTACTCGCACACATTTTACCTTGCACTACCCGCACACATTATACCTCGCACTACTCGCACACATTATAACTCGCACTACTCGCACACATGACCCCGTGCACTACTTGCACACATTATACCTCGCACTACTCGCACACATTATACCTCGCACTACTTGCACACATTATACCTCACACACATTATACCTCGCACTACTCGCGCACATTATACCTCACACACATTATACCTCGCACTACCCGCACACATTATACCTCACACTACTCGCACACATTATACCTCGCACACATTATACCTCACACTACTCGCAAACATTATACCTCGCACTACACGCACACATTATACCTCGCACTACTCGCACACATTATACCTCGCACACATTATACCTCGCATTATCCGCACACATTATACCTCGCACTACTCGCACACATTATACTTTGCACTACTCGCACACATTATACCTCGCACTACTCGCACACATTATACCTCGCACTACCCGCACACATTACACCTCGCACTACTCGCACACATTATACCTCGCACACATTATACCTCACACTACTCGCACACATTATACCTCGCATTACTCGCACACATTATACCTCACACACATTATACCTCGCACTACTTGCACATATTATACCTCACACACATTATACCTCGCAATACCCGCACACATTATACCTCACACACATTATACCTCGCACTACTCGCACACATTATACCTCACACACATTATACCTCGCACCACTTGCACACATTATACCTCGCACTACTAGCACACATTATACCTCACACACATTATACCTCGCACTACTCGCACACATTATACCTCGCACTACTCGCACACATTATACCTCGCACTACTTGCACACATTATACCTCGCACACATTATACCTCGCACTACTCGCACACATTATACCTCGCACTACTCGCACACATTATACCTCGCACTACTCACACACATTACACCTTGCACTACTCACACACATTGGCCCTCATTCCGAGTTGATCGCTCGCAAGGCGATTTTAGCAGAGTTACACACGCTAAGCCGCCGCCTACTGGGAGTGAATCTTAGCTTCTTAAAATTGCGACCGATGTATTCGCAATATTGCGATTACAAACTACTTAGCAGTTTCAGAGTAGCTTCAGACTTACTCGGCATCTGCGATCAGTTCAGTGCTTGTCGTTCCTGGTTTGACGTCATAAACACACCCAGCGTTCGCCCAGACACTCCTCCGTTTCTCCGGCCACTCCTGCGTTTTTTCCGGAAACGGTAGCGTTTTTAACCACACGCCCCTGAAACGCCGTGTTTCCGCCCAGTAACACCCATTTCCTGTCAATCACATTACGATCGCCGGAGCGAAGAAAAAGCCGTGAGTAAAAATACTATCTTCATTGTTAAATTACTTGGCGCAGTCGCAGTGCGAATATTGCGCATGCGTACTAAGCGGAATTTCACTGCGATGCGATGAAATATACTGAGCGAACGACTCGGAATGAGGGCCATTATACCTTGCACTAGTCGCACACATTATACCTCGCACTACTCGCACACAGTATACCTCGCACTACTCGCACACATTATACCTCGCACTACTCGCACACATTTTACCTTGCACTACCCGCACACATTATACCTTGCACTACTCGCACACATTACACCTCGCACTACTCGCACACATTATACCTCACACACATTATACCTCGCACTACTCGCACACATTATACCTCGCACTACTCGCACACATTATACCTCACACACATTATACCTTGCACTACTCGCACATATTATACCTCGCACTACTCGCACACATTATACCTCGCACTACCCGTACACATTATACATCACACACATTATACCTCGCACTACCCGCACACATTATACCTCACACTACTCGCACACATTACACCTCGCACACAATTTACCTCGCACTACTCGCACACATTATACCTCGCACTACCCGCACACATTATACCTCGCACACATTATACCTCGCACTACCCGCACACATTATACCTCACACTACTCGCACACATTACACCTCGCACACATTATACCTCGCACTTCTCGCACACATTATACCTCGCACTACTCGCACACATTATACCTCGCACTACTCGCACACATAATACCTTGCACACAATATACCTCGCACTACCCGCACACATTATACCTCGCACTACTTGCACACATTATACCTCGCAGTACCCGCACACATTACACCTTGCACTTCTCGCACACATTATACCTCGCACTACTCGCACATATTATACCTCGACTACACACATTATAACTCAAACATTATACCTCGCACTACCTGCACACATTACACCTCGCACTACTCGCACTCATTATACATCCCACTGCTAGCACACATTATACCTCGCACTACTCGCACACATTATACCTTGCACTACTCGCACACATTATACCTCGCACTACCCGCACACATTATACCTCGCACTACCTGCACACATTATACCTCGCACACATTATACCTCGCACTACTCGCACACATTATACCTCGCACTACTCACACACATTATACCTCTCACTGCTCGCACACATTATACCTTGCACTACCCGCACACATAATACCTCGCACTACTCACACACATTATACCTCGCACTACTAGCACACATTATACCTCGCATCTACCCGCACACATTATACCTCGCACTACTCGCACACATTATACCTCGCACTACTCGCACACATTATACCTCGCACTACCCGCACACATTATACCTCGCACTAATTATATCTCGCACTACTCGCACACATTATACCTCGATCTACTCGCACACATTATACCTCGCACTACTCGCACACATTTTACCTTGCATAGATTATACCTCGCACTACTCACACACATTATACCTCGCACTACTCGCACACATTATTCCTCACACACATTATACCTCGCACACATTACACCTTGCACTACTCGCAAACATTGGCCCTCATTCCGAGTTGTTCGTTTGCAAGCTGCTTTTAGCAGCTTTACACACGCTAAGCCGCCGCCTACTGGGAGTGAATCTTAGCTTCTTAAAATTGCGATCGAAATATTCGCAATATAGCGAAAAGACATCTCTGTGCAGTTTCTGAGTAGCTCGAGACTTACTCGGCATCTGCGATCAGTTCAGTGCTTGTCGTTCCTGGCTTGACGTCATAAACACACCCAGCGTTCGCCCAGACACTCCTCCGTTTCTCCAGCCACTCCCGCGTTTTTCCCAGAAATAGTAGCGTTTTTTCGCACACACCCATAAAACGGCCAGTTTCCGCCCAGAAACACCCACTTCCTGTCAATCACATTACGATCACCAGAACGAAGAAAAAATTTACTTACCGATAATTCTATTTCTCATAGTCCGTAGTGGATGCTGGGGACTCCGAAAGGACCATGGGGAATAGCGGCTCCGCAGGAGACTGGGCACAAAAGTAAAAGCTTTAGGACTACCTGGTGTGCACTGGCTCCTCCCCCTATGACCCTCCTCCAAGCCTCAGTTAGGATACTGTGCCCGGACGAGCGTACACAATAAGGAAGGATTTTGAATCCCGGGTAAGACTCATACCAGCCACACCAATCACACCGTACAACTTGTGATCTGAACCCAGTTAACAGCATGATAACAGAGGAGCCTCTGAAAAGATGGCTCACAACAATAATAACCCGATTTTTGTAACAATAACTATGTACAAGTATTGCAGACAATCCGCACTTGGGATGGGCGCCCAGCATCCACTACGGACTATGAGAAATAGAATTATCGGTAAGTAAATTCTTATTTTCTCTGACGTCCTAGTGGATGCTGGGGACTCCGAAAGGACCATGGGGATTATAACAAAGCTCCCAAACGGGCGGGAGAGTGCGGATGACTCTGCAGCACCGAATGAGAGAACTCCAGGTCCTCCTCAGCCAGGGTATCAAATTTGTAGAATTTAGCAAACGTGTTGCCCCTGACCAAGTAGCTGCTCGGCAAAGTTGTAAAGCCGAGACCCCTCGGGCAGCCGCCCAAGATGAGCCCACTTTCCGTGTGGAATGGGCTTTTACGGATTTTGGCTGTGGCAGGCCTGCCACAGAATGTGCAAGCTGAATTGTACTACAAATCCAACGAGCAATAGTCTGCTTAGAAGCAGGAGCACCCAGCTTGTTGGGTGCATACAGGATAAACAGCGAGTCAGATTTTCTGACTCCAGCCGTCCTGGAAACATATATTTTCAGGGCCCTGACTACGTCCAGCAACTTGGAATCCTCCAAGTCCCTAGTAGCCGCAGGTACCACAATAGGCTGGTTTAAGTGAAACGCTGAAACCACCTTAGGGAGAAATTGAGGACGAGTCCTCAATTCTGCCCTGTCCGTATGAAAAATTAGGTAAGGGCTTTTATAGGATAAAGCCGCCAATTCTGAGACACGCCTGGCTGAAGCCAGGGCTAACAGCATTACCACTTTCCATGTGAGATATTTTAAGTCCACAGTGGTGAGTGGTTCAAACCAATGTGATTTTAGGAACCCCAAAACTACATTGAGATCCCAAGGTGCCACTGGAGGCACAAAAGGCGGCTGTATATGCAGTACCCCCTTGACAAACGTCTGAACTTCAGGAACTGAAGCTAGTTCTTTTTGGAAGAATATTGACAGGGCCGAAATTTGAACCTTAATGGACCCTAATTTTAGGCCCATAGACAGTCCTGTTTGCAGGAAATGCAGGAAACGACCCAGTTGAAATTCCTCTGTAGGGGCCTTCCTGGCCTCACACCACGCAACATATTTACGCCAAATACGGTGATAATGTTGCACGGTTACATCCTTCCTGGCTTTGATCAGGGTAGGGATGACTTCATCCGGAATGCCTTTTTCCTTCAGGATCCGGCGTTCAACCGCCATGCCGTCAAACGCAGCCGCGGTAAGTCTTGGAACAGACATGGTCCCTGCTGGAGCAGGTCCTTTCTTAGAGGTAGAGGCCACGGGTCTTCCGTGAGCATCTCTTTAAGTTCCGGGTACCAAGTCCTTCTTGGCCAATCCGGAGCCACGAGTATAGTCCTTACTCCTCTCCTTCTTATGATTCTCAGTACCTTGGGTATGAGAGGCAGAGGAGGGAACACATACACTGACTGGTACACCCACGGTGTTACCAGAGCGTCCACAGCTATTGCCTGAGGGTCCCTTGACCTGGCGCAATATCTGTCCAGTTTTTTGTTGAGGCGGGACGCCATCATGTCCACCTTTGGTTTTTCCCAACGGTTCACAATCATGTGGAAGACTTCTGGGTGAAGTCCCCACTCCCCCGGGTGGAGGTCGTGTCTGCTGAGGAAGTCTGCTTCCCAGTTGTCCACTCCCGGAATGAACACTGCTGACAGTGCTATCACATGATTTTCCGCCCAGCGAAGAATCCTTGCAACTTCCGTCATTGCCCTCCTGCTTCTTGTGCCGCCCTGTCTGTTTACGTGGGTAACTGCCGTGATGTTGTCCGACTGGATCAACACCGGATGACCCTGAAGCAGAGGCCTTGCCTGACTTAGGGCATTGTAAATGGCCCTTAGTTCCAGGATATTTATGTGTAGTGACGTTTCCATGCTTGACCACAAGCCCTGGAAATTTCTTCCCTGTGTGACTGCTCCCCAGCCTCTCAGGCTGGCATCCGTGGTCACCAGGACCCAGTCCTGAATGCCGAATCTGCGGCCCTCTAGAAGATGAGCACTCTGTAACCACCACAGGAGAGACACCCTTGTCCTTGGAGACAGGGTTATCCGCTGATGCATTTGAAGATGCGATCCGGACCATTTGTCCAGCAGATCCCACTGAAAAGTTCTTGCGTGGAATCTGCCGAATGGAATCGCTTCGTAAGAAGCCACCATTTTTCCCAGGACCCTTGTGCATTGATGCACTGACACTTGGCCTGGTTTTAGGAGGTTCCTGACTAGGTCGGATAACTCCCTGGCTTTCTCCTCCGGGAGAAACACCTTTTTCTGTACTGTGTCCAGAATCATCCCTAGGAACAGCAGACGTGTTGTCGGAATCAGCTGCGATTTTGGAATATTTAGAATCCAACCGTGCTGTCGTAGTACTACTTGAGATAGTGCTACTCCGACCTCTAACTGTTCTCTGGACCTTGCCCTTATCAGGAGATCGTCCAAGTAAGGGATAATTAAGACGCCTTTTCTTCGAAGAAGAATCACCATTTCGGCCATTACCTTGGTAAAGACCCGGGGTGCCGTGGACAATCCAAACGGCAACGTCTGAAACTGATAGTGACAGTTCTGTACCACGAACCTGAGGTACCCTTGGTGAGAAGGGCAAATTGGGACATGGAGGTAAGCATCCTTGATGTCCAGAGACACCATATAGTCCCTTTCTTCCAGGTTCGCTATCACTGCTCTGAGTGATTCCATCTTGAATTTGAACCTTTGTATGTAAGTGTTCAAGGATTTCAGATTTAAAATAGGTCTCACCGAGCCGTCCGGCTTCGGTACCACAAACAGCGTGGAATAATACCCCTTTCCCTGTTGTAGGAGGGGTACCTTGATTATCACCTGCTGGGAATACAGCTTGTGAATGGCTTCCAATACCGCCTCCCTGTCGGAGGGAGACGTTGGTAAAGCAGACTTCAGGAACCGGCGAGGGGGAGACGTCTCGAATTCCAATTTGTACCCCTGAGATACTACTTGCAGGATCCAGGGGTCCACTTGCGAGTGAGCCCACTGCGCGCTGAAATTCTTGAGACGGGCCCCCACCGTGCCTGAGTCCGCTTGTAAGACCCCAGCGTCATGCTGAGGACTTGGCAGAAGCGGGGGAGGGCTTCTGTTCCTGGGAAGAGGCTGCCTGCTGCAGTCTTTTTCCCCTTCCTCTGCCCCGGGGCAGATATGAGTGGCCTTTTGCCCGCTTGCCCTTATGGGGACGAAAGGACTGAGCCTGAAAAGACGGTGTCTTTTTCTGCTGAGAGGTGACCTGGGGTAAAAAGGTGGATTTTCCAGCCGTTGCCGTGGCCACCAGGTCCGATAGACCGACCCCAAATAACTCCTCCCCTTTATACGGCAATACTTCCATATGCCGTTTGGAATCCGCATCACCTGACCACTGTCGCGTCCATAACCCTCTTCTGGCAGAAATGGACAGCGCACTTACTCTTGATGCCAGAGTGCAAATATCCCTCTGTGCATCTCGCATATATAGAAATGCATCCTTTAAATGCTCTATAGTCAATAATATATTGTCCCTGTCCAGGGTATCAATATTTTCAGTCAGGGAATCCGACCAAGCCACCCCAGCACTGCACATCCAGGCGGAGGCGATTGCTGGTCGCAGTATAACACCAGTATGTGTGTATATACTTTTTAGGATATTTTCCAGCTTCCTATCAGCTGGTTCCTTGAGGGCGGCCGTATCAGGAGACGGTAACGCCACTTGTTTTGATAAGCGTGTGAGCGCCTTATCTACCCTAGGGGGTGTTTCCCAACGCGCCCTAACCTCTGGCGGGAAAGGGTATAATGCCAATAATTTTTTAGAAATTAGCAGTTTTTTATCGGGGGAAACCCACGCTTCATCACACACCTCATTTAATTCATCTGATTCAGGAAAAACTACGGGTAGTTTTTTAACACCCCACATAATACCCTTTTTTGTGGTACTTGTAGTATCAGAAATGTTCAAAACCTCCTTCATTGCCGTGATCATGTAACGTGTGGCCCTACTGGAAAATACGTTTGTTTCCTCACCGTCGACACTGGAGTCAGTGTCCGTGTCTGGGTCTGTGTCGACCATCTGAGGTAACGGGCGCTTTAGAGCCCCTGACGGTGTTTGAGACGCCTGTACAGGTATTAACTGATTTGCCGGCTGTCTCATGTCGTCAACAGTCTTTTGTAAAGTGCTTACACTATCACGTAATTCCTTCCATAAGACCATCCAGTCAGGTGTCGACTCCCTAGGGGGTGACATCACTAATACAGGCAATTGCTCCGCCTCCATACCATTTTCCTCCTCATACATGTCGACACAACGTACCGACACACAGCACACACACAGGGAATGCTCTGATAGAGGACAGGACCCCACTAGCCCTTTGGGGAGACAGAGGGAGAGTTTGCCAGCACACACCAGAGCGCTATATATATACAGGGATAACCTTATATAAGTGTTTTTCCCTTATATAGCTGCTGTATAGATTTATCTGCCAAATTAGTGCCCCCCCTCTCTTGTTTTACCCTGTTTCTGTAGTGCAGGACTGCAGGGGAGAGTCAGGGAGCTTCCCTCCAACGGAGCAGTGAGGAAAAAATGGCGCCAGTGTGCTGAGGAGATAGGCTCCGCCCCCTTCTCAGCGGCCTTTCTCCCGCTTTTTTAAGGAAAAATTGGCAGAGGTTAAATGCATCCATATAGCCCAGGAGCTATATGTGATGTATTTTTTGCCATATAAGGTGTTTTTATTGCGTCTCAGGGCGCCCCCCCCCAGCGCCCTGCACCCTCAGTGACCGGAGTGTGAAGTGTGCTGAGAGCAATGGCGCACAGCTGCGGTGCTGTGCGCTACCTTATTGAAGACAGGACGTCTTCTGCCGCCGATTTTCCGGACCTCTTCAGTCTTCTGGCTCTGTAAGGGGGCCGGCGGCGCGGCTCTGGGACCCATCCATGGCTGGGCCTGTGATCGTCCCTCTGGAGCTAATGTTCAGTAGCCTAAGAAGCCCAATCCACTCTGCACGCAGGTGAGTTCGCTTCTTCTCCCCTTAGTCCCTCGGTGCAGTGAGCCTGTTGCCAGCAGGTCTCACTGAAAATAAAAAACCTTTTACTCTAAGCAGCTCAGGAGAGCCCCTTAGTATGCACCCTTCTCGTTCGGGCACAAAAATCTAACTGAGGCTTGGAGGAGGGTCATAGGGGGAGGAGCCAGTGCACACCAGGTAGTCCTAAAGCTTTTACTTTTGTGCCCAGTCTCCTGCGGAGCCGCTATTCCCCATGGTCCTTTCGGAGTCCCCAGCATCCACTAGGACGTCAGAGAAAAACGTGAGTAAAAAACCTAACTGCATAGCAAATTTACTTTGCGCAGTCGCACTGCGGACATTGCGCATGCGCACTAAGCGGAAAATCGCTGTGATGCGAAAAAATTTACCGAGCGAACAACTCGGAATGACCCCCATTATACCTTGCACTACTCACACACATTCAACCTCACACTACTCGCACACATTATACCTCGCACTTCTCACACACATTATACCTCGCACTACTCGCACACATTATACCTCACACTACTCGCACACATTTTACCTCGCACTACCCGCACACATTATACCTCGCACTACTCGCACGCATCATACCTCGCACTACTTGCACAAATTATACCTCGCACTACTTGCACACATTATACCTCGCACTACTCGCACACATTTTACCTCGCACTACCCGCACGCATTATACCTCGCACTACTCGCACGCATCATACTCGCACTACTTGCACACATTATACCTCGCACTACTCGCACACATTATACCTCGCACTACTCAGGACCGGTCCCTAGAGTTTCAGAACATAACACAAATCATTCTGCACCTTCTAATACATCAGATAACACCGTACCCAAAACAGCCGAATGCTGGTGCTACAACCTCTCCGGGAGAACAGCTGGAACTGTGATACATCTGATTTGTCTACATCACCGTGTGACTCTGCGGACGTGAGGAAACCAGTGCCGGGATATGGACGCGGTTGCAATTCTACTTATAGCATTATAACCGGTGTGGCCAAAATGGTGGCTGCGGCACTGAAGGGGTTAACGCTTGTGCTGTGGCGCCATTTTGTAAACAGACACGCTAGGCACCAATTGCAAAAAAAAAAAATTCCAGACGCTGTGTATTGAATCTCTTTGTGCCGCAGCCCGGACATCCACCGACGGCTGTATCACGGTAGTGGTTAAAGCCCGGGGCACTGAGGGAAGTCTGCGAGGCACCTGTACATGCGAGGCACCAGTATAGAACATGTTCTTGTACTGTATGCGCTGCAGCCCTGGAGTAGTCACAGGCTCGGGGACCAGGAGCGCCGGCTCCCAGTACAGGGAGGGTGGCCAGGTCTAGTGCATGCCGTAGTGCCACCACCACTGATGTTCCCTTGAGATCGGGGCTGCCATCGATGGGGGAAAACAACACCACATGCCATTGGACAAGATCCGTTTAATTTGGCAGCTGTTGGGTTCCCGGCGGTCAGGATATCGACACCGGAATCCGGATAGCCGGCAGTGCCACCAGCTGGAATACCGGCGCTCCCACTGTGGCCAACACAGCAAGCCACCGAGCTCGCAAGGGGACTCTTTGTGCTCGCCCTAGTGTCGGAATACTGGTGGCTGAAGTGCTGCTGTTGGTATATTGACAGCCGGGATCCCAGCCACCGATAAATCATTCTGAATCCCATTGGACATAGACCATCGCTACTTGTAAAACTATTAGTGGTCAGTGTCCATCCCTGGAATATTGTGCGGGATACAGTATTTGTCACTCCCTAATCACAGGCCCCATACTGATGGTCACAATTATCCATGAACTCCACAATAATACCAATAATAACAGAATAAAAACGGAAATGAAACAGTTTGGTTTGTGTAAGTGGGGTGTAAGGAACGCGTGTGCACAGCGCTGCAACCAGGAATATGTTGTAATAAATATAGCAGATGTTATATAAGCACTGATTCAGAGTTGTATACCGATGTGAGTTATATCGGCTGACTGCGCATTTGCTGCGATCGCACCGCACATGTGTCAAGGTGTCGCTGCGATCCCGCTTGCAATGAGGATTTCATGGCAAAGTGATTGACAGGAAGTGGCCTGCGTTACTGCTAACAGGGAGTGGCAGGCCCGCCATCAAGTGCAGCCGCCGGATGGGAGGTACCATCACACTGCCTGATCACTGTGGCCCTTGGTGATCAGGACACAAAGGGGCGAACTGTGGGTGCAGAGGGGTCGGGAGATCCCTCAGAGAGTGGCAGCTGCTGGAAGATTCTCTTCCGGCAGCCGCTCAGTGGGTGTTTCTGACTGGTGGCATCAGAGGTGACCATGTGGGGAATGCCCGGCCTGGTGTGGTCACATCCAGACAGCTGGGTAATAGGGACACATAGGAATTACACAGATTCTGCAGCTGGATGACTCCAGGTCTCCATTGCGGATTATGGGGGTCATTCCGAGTTGTTCGCTCGTTATTTTTTTTTCCGCAACGGAGCGATTAGCCGCTAATGCGCATGCGCAATGTCCGCAGTGCGACTGCGCCAAGTAAATTTGCTATGCAGTTAGGAATTTTACTCACGGCATTACGAGGTTTTATCTTCGTTCTGGTGATTGGAGTGTGATTGACAGGAAGTGGGTGTTTCTGGGCGGAAACAGGCCGTTTTATGGGTGTGTGCGAAAAAACGCTACCGTTTCTGGGAAAAACGCGGGAGTGGCTGGAGAAACGGAGGAGTGTCTGGGCGAACGCTGGGTGTGTTTGTGACGTCAAACCAGGAACGACAAGCACTGAACTGATCGCAGATGCCGAGTAAGTCTGGAGCTACTCAGAAACTGCTAAGAAATGTCTATTCGCAATTCTGCTAATCTTTCGTTCGCAAGTCTGCAAAGCTAAGATTCACTCCCAGTAGGCGGCAGCTTAGCGTGTGCAATGCTGCTAAAAGCAGCTTGCGAGCGAACAACTCGGAATGACCCCCTATAATCAGTCACAGAACTCCCTAGTAGGAGGTACAACGGGGGCTCACGGACAAGGGGTGATGTGAGGGGTGATGGGAAGGAGGGGTGAGAGGTGATGGGAGGGGGGATGGGAGGGGTGATGTGAGGGGGGATGGGAGGGATGATAGGAGGGGTGATGTGAGGGGGGATGGGAGGGGGTGTGAGGGGGATGGGGGATGACAGGCAGGGCTGGCAACAAAAATCTTGGGGCCCGGTATAGTGATATCTCTGGCGTCCCCTCGGACTATCTATCTATCTATCTATCTATCTATCTATCTATCTATCTATCTATCTATCTATCTATCTATCTATCTTAAAGCGCAACAGGATATATATATATATATATATATATATATATATATATAAATATATATATACTAAACAGTCTGTCTCTCCCCAATGACTCCATGCTGCATCCCCAGCTCCCCCACCCTATCCCAAAGCCCTGTATCCCCTCACCACTGCACTCTTACCCTGGGGAGAGACTGACCTGCGCTGCACTCTCCCAAAAACCACACAGCAGGTACCATGCGGCCCTTTCACCCAACCAGAAAAGGCCGGCGCAGGGCACGGGAATCCTGGCCAGCAGAGCTGCCGCCATGTCCCATAACCGCCTGCAGCAGAGCTGGACTCAGAAGAGCGAGTGCTCACTCATGCCGCTCAGTCACTGTGTGTGAGAGGCTCCGGTCACTCTGAGGCTGCGCCCACACCGCCTACAGCCCGCTGCCAGATTTGGACAAGACAGCTCACACATCCCTGCTAGGCAATAAGTGGCATATCCCTGGGGCCCCTCTGATCCCTGGGGCCCCTCTGATCCCTGGGGCCTGGGAAAGGTCTCCCCTTTGACCCCCCTGTTGCTGGCCCTAGTGACAGGGTGTGTGAGGTGTGATGTGAGGGGGAGGTGAGGGGGGAAGTGAGGGGGGGTGAGGGGGGATGTGAGGGGGGGGTGAGGGGGGAGGTGAGGGGGTATGTGAGGGGTGATGGGAGGGGGGATGTGAGGGGGGGTGAGGGGTGATGGGAGGTGGGGGGTGAGGGGTGATGGGAGGGGGGGGGGTGAGGGGGGATGTAAGGGGGAGGTGAGGGGGTATGTGAGGGGGAGGTGAGGGGGAGGATGAATGTGAGGGGGAATGTGAGGGGGAGGATGAATGTGAGGGGGGATGTGAGGGGGGGTGAGGGGTGATGGGAGGGGGGGGGGGGTGAGGGGGGATGTAAGGGGGAGGTGAGGGGGTATGTGAGGGGGAGGTGAGGGGGAGGATGAATGTGAGGGGGAATGTGAGGGGGATGGGAGGTGGATGTGAGGGGGGAGGTGAGGGGGAGGATGAATGTGAGGGGGGGGTGAGGGGGTATGTGAGGGGGTATGTGAGGGGGAGGATGAATGTGAGGGGGAATGTGAGGGGGGATGTGGGGGGGGGGGGTGAGGGGGGATGTGAGGGAGGGGGGATGTGAGGCATATGTTTGAAATAAAATATTTTAAATTACTTTTAAACATATTTTAACTTAATTCAATTTTGAAACAACAACATCTGAGGCCCATGTGGTGAAAAGAAATTGTCATTTACGTGGTTACTAAACGTCTCTTAGTGACTACAGGCGGCATGTCCCCTGGTTACACTCAGCCGCAGTCCCGGTTACCGGGACATTACAGCTGCTGCAGAACACTGTATATGGACAACCCCCTCCCCCCACAGTGCTGCACTCCACAGCCGGGCAGGGAAGGGTTACTCTCAGGACTGCACCAGTGCTCCCAGCAGTGGGGGGAGGAGAGGGAGAACTCTCCCAGTGTGATGGCTGCTAGTGACTGCGTCACCCCTCCTCTGTCTGTGATGGCGTGACCTGCCTGGGGGAGGAGCCTGAGGAGCTGAGAATAATGGCTGCTGCTGCTGCTGGGACCCGAGAGGTAAAGTCACTCAGTGCTGACAGTGTAGAAACATAACTGACCGGTGATAATGTAACAATATAGTGTAATAATGTATCAGAGTACTGACTGGTGATAATGTAACAATATACTGTAATAATGTATCAGAGTACTGACTGGTGATAATGTAACACTATACTGTAATAATGTATCAGAGTACTGACTGGTGATAATGTAACAATATACTGTAATAATGTATCAGAGTACTGACTGGTGATAATGTAACACTATACTGTAATAATGTATCAGAGTACTGACTGGTGATAATGTAACACTATACTGTTATAATGTATCAGAGTACTGACTGGTGATAATGTAACAATATACTGTAATAATGTATCAGAGTACTGACTGGTGATAATGTAACACTATACTGTAATAATGTATCAGAGTACTGACTGGTGATAATGTAACAATATACTGTAATAATGTATCTGAGTGCTGACTGGTGATAATGTAACAATATACTGTAATAATGTATCAGAGTACTGACTGGTGATAATGTAACAATATACTGTAATAATGTATCAGAGTACTGACTGGTGATAATGTAACACTATACTGTAATAATGTATCAGAGTGCTGACTGGTGATAATGTAACACTATACTGTAATAATGTATCAGAGTACTGACTGGTGATAATGTAACACTATACTGTAATAATGTATCAGAGTACTGACTGGTGATAATGTAACACTATACTGTTATAATGTATCAGAGTACTGACTGGTGATAATGTAACAATATACTGTAATAATGTATCAGAGTACTGACTGGTGATAATGTAACACTATACTGTAATAATGTATCAGAGTACTGACTGGTGATAATGTAACACTATACTGTAATAATGTATCAGAGTACTGACTGGTGATAATGTAACACTATACTGTAATAATGTATCAGAGTACTGACTGGTGATAATGTAACACTATACTGTTATAATGTATCAGAGTACTGACTGGTGATAATGTAACAATATACTGTAATAATGTATCAGAGTACTGACTGGTGATAATGTAACACTATACTGTTATAATGTATCAGAGTACTGACTGGTGATAATGTAACAATATACTGTAATAATGTATCAGAGTGCTGACTGGTGATAATGTAACAATATACTGTAATAATGTATCAGAGTACTGACTGGTGATAATGTAACAATATACTGTAATAATGTATCAGAGTACTGACTGGTGATAATGTAACAATATACTGTAATAATGTATCAGAGTACTGACTGGTGATAATGTAATAATATACTGTAATAATGTATCAGAGTACTGACTGGTGATAATGTAACAATATACTGTAATAATGTATCAGAGTACTGACTGGTGATAATGTAACAATATACTGTAATAATGTATCAGAGTACTGACTGGTGATAATGTAACAATATACTGTAATAATGTATCAGAGTACTGACTGGTGATAATGTAACAATATACTGTAATAATGTATCAGAGTGCTGACTGGTGATAATGTAACAATATACTGTAATAATGTATCAGAGTACTGACTGGTGATAATGTAACACTATACTGTAATAATGTATCAGAGTACTGACTGGTGATAATGTAACAATATACTGTAATAATGTATCAGAGTACTGACTGGTGATAATGTAACACTATACTGTAATAATGTATCAGAGTACTGACTGGTGATAATGTAATAATATACTGTAATAATGTATCAGAGTACTGACTGGTGATAATGTAACAATATAGTATAATAATGTATCAGAGTACTGACTGGTGATAATGTAATAATATACTGTAATAATGTATCAGAGTACTGACTGGTGATAATGTAACAATATACTGTAATAATGTATCAGAGTACTGACTGGTGATAATGTAATAATATACTGTAATAATGTATCAGAGTACTGACTGGTGATAATGTAACAATATACTGTAATAATGTATCAGAGTACTGACTGGTGATAATGTAACAATATACTGTAATAATGTATCAGAGTGCTGACTGGTGATAATGTAACAATATACTGTAATAATGTATCAGAGTACTGACTGGTGATAATGTAACAATATAGTGTAATAATGTATCAGAGTACTGACTGGTGATAATGTAACACTATACTGTAATAATGTATCAGAGTACTGACTGGTGATAATGTAACACTATACTCTAATAATGTATCAGAGTACTGACTGGTGATAATGTAACAATATAGTGTAATAATGTATCAGAGTACTGACTGGTGATAATGTAACAATATAGTGTAATAATGTATCAGAGTAATGACTGGTGATAATGTAACACTATACTGTAATAATGTATCAGAGTACTGACTGGTGATAATGTAACAATATAGTATAATAATGTATCAGAGTGCTGACTGGTGATAATGTAACACTATACTCTAATAATGTATCAGAGTACTGACTGGTGATAATGTAACAATATAGTGTAATAATGTATCAGAGTACTGACTGGTGATAATGTAACACTATACTGTAATAATGTATCAGAGTACTGACTGGTGATAATGTAACAATATAGTATAATAATGTATCAGAGTGCTGACTGGTGATAATGTAACACTATACTCTAATAATGTATCAGAGTACTGACTGGTGATAATGTAACAATATAGTATAATAATGTATCAGAGTAATGACTGGTGATAATGTAACACTATACTGTAATAATGTATCAGAGTACTGACTGGTGATAATGTAACAATATAGTATAATAATGTATCAGAGTACTGACTGGTGATAATGTAACAATATACTGTAATAATGTATCAGAGTACTGACTGGTGATAATGTAACAATATACTGTAATAATGTATCAGAGTACTGACTGGTGATAATGTAACAATATACTGTAATAATGTATCAGAGTGCTGACTGGTGATAATGTAACAATATACTGTAATAATGTATCAGAGTACTGACTGGTGATAATGTAACAATATAGTATAATAATGTATCAGAGTAATGACTGGTGATAATGTAACACTATACTGTAATAATGTATCAGAGTACTGACTGGTGATAATGTAACAATATACTGTAATAATGTATCAGTGTACTGACTGGTGATAATGTAACAATATAGTATAATAATGTATCAGAGTATTGACTGGTGATAATGTAACAATATACTGTAATAATGTATCAGAGCACTGACTGGTGATAATGTAACAATATACTGTAATAATGTATCAGAGTGCTGACTGGTGATAATGTAACAATATACTGTAATAATGTATCAGAGTACTGACTGGTGATAATGTAACAATATAGTGTAATAATGTATCAGAGTACTGACTGGTGATAATGTAACACTATACTGTAATAATGTATCAGAGTACTGACTGGTGATAATGTAACAATATAGTATAATAATGTATCAGAGTGCTGACTGGTGATAATGTAACACTATACTCTAATAATGTATCAGAGTACTGACTGGTGATAATATAACACTATACTGTAATAATGTATCAGAGTACTGACTGGTGATAATGTAACACTATAGTGTAATAATGTATCAGAGTAATGACTGGTGATAATGTAACACTATACTGTAATAATGTATCAGAGTACTGACTGGTGATAATGTAACAATATAATGTAATAATGTATCAGAGTACTGACTGGTGATAATGTAACACTATACTGTAATAATGTATCAGAGTAATGACTGGTGATAATGTAACAATATAATGTAATAATGTATCAGAGTACTGACTGGTGATAATGTAACACTATACTGTAATAATGTATCAGAGTACTGACTGGTGATAACGTAACAATATAGTATAATAATGTATCAGAGTGCTGACTGGTGATAATGTAACAATATACTGTAATAATGTATCAGAGTACTGACTGGTGATAATGTAACAATATAGTATAATAATGTATCAGAGTGCTGACTGGTGATAATGTAACACTATACTGTAATAATGTATCAGAGTACTGACTGGTGATAATGTAACACTATAGTATAATAATGTATCAGAGTGCTGACTGGTGATAATGTAACACTATACTCTAATAATGTATCAGAGTACTGACTGGTGATAATGTAAAAATATAGTATAATAATGTATCAGAGTACTGACTGGTGATAATGTAACACTATACTGTAATAATGTATCAGAGTACTGACTGGTGATAATGTAACACTATACTGTAATAATGTATCAGAGTACTGACTGGTGATAATGTAACACTATAGTGTAATAATGTATCAGAGTAATGACTGGTGATAATGTAACACTATACTGTAATAATGTATCTGAGTGCTGACTGGTGATAATGTAACACTATACTGTAATAATGTATCAGAGTGCTGACTGGTGATAATGTAACACTATACTGTAATAATGTATCAGAGTACTGACTGGTGATAATGTAACACTATACTGTAATAATGTATCAGAGTACTGACTGGTGATAATGTAACACTATAGTGTATTAATGTATCAGAGTAATGACTGGTGATAATGTAACACTATACTGTAATAATGTATCAGAGTACCGACTGGTGATAATGTAACACTATACTGTAATAATGTATCAGAGTACTGACTGGTGATAATGTAACAATATAGTATAATAATGTATCAGAGTGCTGACTGGTGATAATGTAACAATATAGTATAATAATGTATCAGAGTGCTGACTGGTGATAATGTAACAATATAGTATAATAATGTATCAGAGTGCTGACTGGTGATAATGTAACAATATACTGTAATAATGTATCGGAGTACTGACTGGTGATAATGTAACAATATACTGTAATAATGTATCAGAGTACTGACTGGTGATAATGTAACAATATACTGTAATAATGTATCAGAGTAATGACTGGTGATAATGTAACAATATACTGTAATAATGTATCAGAGTACTGACTGGTGATAATGTAACAATATACTGTAATAATGTATCAGAGTACTGACTGGTGATAATGTAACAATATACTGTAATAATGTATCAGAGTACTGACTGGTGATAATGTAACAATATACTGTTATAATGTATCAGAGTACTGACTGGTGATAATGTAATAATATAGTATAATAATGTATCAGAGTGACTGGTGATAATGTAACAATATACTGTAATAATGTATCAGTGTACTAACTGGTGATAATGTAACAATATAGTATAATAATGTATCAGAGTACTGACTGGTGATAATGTAACAATATAGTATAATAATGTATCAGAGTACTGACCGGTGATAATGTAACACTATACTGCACGCCGTCTCTCCTGTCTTCTGATTACTTCCTCCCACTCCTATCTCCAAGATTTTTCACGTGCTGCTCCATTTCTCTGGAATTCTTTACCTCTCCCCCTCAGACTCTCCACCTCTCTACAAAACTTCAAACGGGCTCTTAAGACCCATTTCTTTACCAAACCTAGCCAAATCTCAACATAACCCTCTGTTCCACGCTCTCTATGTACCCCATCTGTGTCATCCCTGTCTGTCTACCCCTCCCCTTAGAATGTAAGCTCTCACGAGTAGGGCCCTCTTCCCTCATGTGCTTATACTTTTCTTACTTTAATAATCCTCAACTGCCCAGATCCCACAGTTTTTTGACCACCTGGAACTTATCTCTATGTTTACTGGTGTAGTTATGCTTAGTTGCCCTGTACTTGTCCTATATTGTATTCAACTGTAAGTCACTGTTTTCCTATTTTTTATGTGCATTTGTACTCTGTAATCGGGCGCTGCGGAACCCTTGTGGCGCCATATAAATAAAGGATAATAATAATAATAATAATAATAATACTGTAATAATGTATCAGAGTAATGACTGGTGATAATGTAACAGTATACTGTTATAATGTATCAGAGTACTGACTGGTGATAGTGTAATAATATAGTATAATAATGTATCAGAGTACTGACCGGTGATAATGTAACAATATAGTGTAATAATGTATCAGAGTACTGACTGGTGATCATGTAACAATATACTATAATAATGTATCAGAGTACTGACTGGTGATAATGTAACACTATACTGTAATAATGTATCAGCGTACTGACTGGTGATAATGTAACAATATAGTATAATAATGTATCAGTGTACTGACTGGTGATAATGTAACAATATAGTATAATAATGTATCAGAGTACTGACCGGTGATAATGTAACACTATACTGTTATAATGTATCAGTGTACTGACTGGTGATAATGTAACAATATAGTATAATAATGTATCAGAGTGCTGACTGGTGATAATGTAACACTATACTGTAATAATGTATCAGAGTACTGACTGGTGATAATGTAACACTATACTGTTATAATGTATCAGTGTACTGACTGGTGATAATGTAACACTATACTGTTATAATGTATCAGTGTACTGACTGGCGATAATGTAACACTATACTGTTATAATGTATCCGAGTACTGACTGGTGATAATGTAATATTATAGTATAATAATGTATCAGAGTGACTGGTGATAATGTAACAATATACTGTAATAATGTATCAGTGTACTGACTGGTGATAATGTGACAATATAGTATAATAATGTATCAGAGTACTGACTGGTGATAATGTAACAATATAGTATAATAATGTATCAGAGTACTGACCGGTGATAATGTAACACTATACTGTAATAATGTATCAGAGTAATGACTGGTGATAATGTAACAGTATACTGTAATAATGTATCAGAGTACTGACTGGTGATAGTGTAATAATATAGTATAATAATGTATCAGAGTACTGACCGGTGATAATGTAACAATATAGTGTAATAATGTATCAGAGTACTGACTGGTGATAATGTAACACTATACTGTAATAATGTATCAGAGTACTGACTGGTGATAATGTAACAATATACTGTAATAATGTATCAGAGTACTGACTGGTGATAATGTAACACTATACTGTAATAATGTATCAGCGTACTGACTGGTGATAATGTAACAATATAGTATAATAATGTATCAGTGTACTGACTGGTGATAATGTAACACTATACTGTTATAATGTATCAGAGTACTGACTGGTGATAATGTAACACTATACTGTTATAATGTATCAGAGTACTGACTGGTGATAATGTAACACTATACTGTAATAATGTATCAGAGTACTGACTGGTGATAATGTAACAATATAGTGTAATAATGTATCAGAGTACTGACTGGTGATAATGTAACACTATACTGTAATAATGTATCAGAGTACTGACTGGTGATAATGTAACAATATACTGTAATAATGTATCAGAGTACTGACTGGTGATAATGTAACACTATACTGTAATAATGTATCAGCGTACTGACTGGTGATAATGTAACAATATAGTATAATAATGTATCAGTGTACTGACTGGTGATAATGTAACACTATACTGTTATAATGTATCAGAGTACTGACTGGTGATAATGTAACACTATACTGTTATAATGTATCAGAGTACTGACTGGTGATAATGTAACACTATACTGTTATAATGTATCAGTGTACTGACTGGTGATAATGTAACAATATACTGTAATAATGTATCAGAGCACTGACTGGTGATAATGTAACAATATACTGTAATAATGTATCAGAGTACTGACTGGTGATAATGTAACACTATACTGTAATAATGTATCAGTGTACTGACTGGTGATAATGTAACAATATAGTATAATAATGTATCAGAGTACTGACTGGTGATAATGGAACACTATACTGTAATAATGTATCAGAGTACTGCCTGGTGATAATGTAACAATATACTGTAATAATATATCAGTGTACTGACTGGTGATAATGTAACACTATACTGTTATAATGTATCAGAGTGCTGACTGGTGATAATGTAACAATATAGTATAATAATGTATCAGAGTGCTGACTGGTGATAATGTAACAATATAGTATAATAATGTATCAGAGTGCTGACTGGTGATAATGTAACAATATAGTATAATAATGTATCAGAGTGCTGACTGGTGATAATGTAACAATATACTGTAATAATGTATCAGAGTACTGACTGGTGATAATGTAACACTATACTGTAATAATGTATCAGAGTACTGACTGGTGATAATGTAACACTATACTGTAATAATGTATCAGAGTACTGACTGGTGATAATGTAACACTATAGTGTATTAATGTATCAGAGTAATGACTGGTGATAATGTAACACTATACTGTAATAATGTATCTGAGTGCTGACTGGTGATAATGTAACACTATACTGTAATAATGTATCAGAGTGCTGACTGGTGATAATGTAACACTATACTGTAATAATGTATCAGAGTACTGACTGGTGATAATGTAACACTATACTGTAATAATGTATCAGAGTACTGACTGGTGATAATGTAACACTATAGTGTATTAATGTATCAGAGTAATGACTGGTGATAATGTAACACTATACTGTAATAATGTATCAGAGTACCGACTGGTGATAATGTAACACTATACTGTAATAATGTATCAGAGTACTGACTGGTGATAATGTAACAATATAGTATAATAATGTATCAGAGTGCTGACTGGTGATAATGTAACAATATAGTATAATAATGTATCAGAGTGCTGACTGGTGATAATGTAACAATATAGTATAATAATGTATCAGAGTGCTGACTGGTGATAATGTAACAATATACTGTAATAATGTATCAGAGTACTGACTGGTGATAATGTAACAATATACTGTAATAATGTATCAGAGTACTGACTGGTGATAATGTAACAATATACTGTAATAATGTATCAGAGTAATGACTGGTGATAATGTAACAATATACTGTAATAATGTATCAGAGTACTGACTGGTGATAATGTAACAATATACTGTAATAATGTATCAGAGTAATGACTGGTGATAATGTAACAATATACTGTAATAATGTATCAGAGTACTGACTGGTGATAATGTAACAATATACTGTAATAATGTATCAGAGTACTGACTGGTGATAATGTAACAATATACTGTAATAATGTATCAGAGTACTGACTGGTGATAATGTAACAATATACTGTTATAATGTATCAGAGTACTGACTGGTGATAATGTAATAATATAGTATAATAATGTATCAGAGTGACTGGTGATAATGTAACAATATACTGTAATAATGTATCAGTGTACTAACTGGTGATAATGTAACAATATAGTATAATAATGTATCAGAGTACTGACTGGTGATAATGTAACAATATAGTATAATAATGTATCAGAGTACTGACCGGTGATAATGTAACACTATACTGCACGCCGTCTCTCCTGTCTTCTGATTACTTCCTCCCACTCCTATCTCCAAGATTTTTCACGTGCTGCTCCATTTCTCTGGAATTCTTTACCTCTCCCCCTCAGACTCTCCACCTCTCTACAAAACTTCAAACGGGCTCTTAAGACCCATTTCTTTACCAAACCTAGCCAAATCTCAACATAACCCTCTGTTCCACGCTCTCTATGTACCCCATCTGTGTCATCCCTGTCTGTCTACCCCTCCCCTTAGAATGTAAGCTCTCACGAGTAGGGCCCTCTTCCCTCATGTGCTTATACTTTTCTTACTTTAATAATCCTCAACTGCCCAGATCCCACAGTTTTTTGACCACCTGGAACTTATCTCTATGTTTACTGGTGTAGTTATGCTTAGTTGCCCTGTACTTGTCCTATATTGTATTCAACTGTAAGTCACTGTTTTCCTATTTTTTATGTGCATTTGTACTCTGTAATCGGGCGCTGCGGAACCCTTGTGGCGCCATATAAATAAAGGATAATAATAATAATAATAATAATAATACTGTATCAGAGTAATGACTGGTGATAATGATAATAATGATAATGATAATGATAATGATAATGTAACGTAACAGTATACTGTTATAATGTATCAGAGTACTGACTGGTGATAGTGTAATAATATAGTATAATAATGTATCAGAGTACTGACCGGTGATAATGTAACAATATAGTGTAATAATGTATCAGAGTACTGACTGGTGATCATGTAACAATATACTATAATAATGTATCAGAGTACTGACTGGTGATAATGTAACACTATACTGTAATAATGTATCAGCGTACTGACTGGTGATAATGTAACAATATAGTATAATAATGTATCAGTGTACTGACTGGTGATAATGTAACAATATAGTATAATAATGTATCAGAGTACTGACTGGTGATAATGTAACAATATAGTATAATAATGTATCAGAGTACTGACCGGTGATAATGTAACACTATACTGTTATAATGTATCAGTGTACTGACTGGTGATAATGTAACAATATAGTATAATAATGTATCAGAGTGCTGACTGGTGATAATGTAACACTATACTGTAATAATGTATCAGAGTACTGACTGGTGATAATGTAACACTATACTGTAATAATGTATCAGTGTACTGACTGGTGATAATGTAACACTATACTGTTATAATGTATCAGTGTACTGACTGGCGATAATGTAACACTATACTGTTATAATGTATCAGAGTACTGACTGGTGATAATGTAATATTATTGTATAATAATGTATCAGAGTGACTGGTGATAATGTAACAATATACTGTAATAATGTATCAGTGTACTGACTGGTGATAATGTGACAATATAGTATAATAATGTATCAGAGTACTGACTGGTGATAATGTAACAATATAGTATAATAATGTATCAGAGTACTGACCGGTGATAATGTAACACTATACTGTAATAATGTATCAGAGTAATGACTGGTGATAATGTAACAGTATACTGTAATAATGTATCAGAGTACTGACTGGTGATAGTGTAATAATATAGTATAATAATGTATCAGAGTACTGACCGGTGATAATGTAACAATATAGTGTAATAATGTATCAGAGTACTGACTGGTGATAATGTAACACTATACTGTAATAATGTATCAGAGTACTGACTGGTGATAATGTAACAATATACTGTAATAATGTATCAGAGTACTGACTGGTGATAATGTAACACTATACTGTAATAATGTATCAGCGTACTGACTGGTGATAATGTAACAATATAGTATAATAATGTATCAGTGTACTGACTGGTGATAATGTAACACTATACTGTTATAATGTATCAGAGTACTGACTGGTGATAATGTAACACTATACTGTTATAATGTATCAGAGTACTGACTGGTGATAATGTAACACTATACTGTAATAATGTATCAGAGTACTGACTGGTGATAATGTAACAATATAGTGTAATAATGTATCAGAGTACTGACTGGTGATAATGTAACACTATACTGTAATAATGTATCAGAGTACTGACTGGTGATAATGTAACAATATACTGTAATAATGTATCAGAGTACTGACTGGTGATAATGTAACACTATACTGTAATAATGTATCAGCGTACTGACTGGTGATAATGTAACAATATAGTATAATAATGTATCAGTGTACTGACTGGTGATAATGTAACACTATACTGTTATAATGTATCAGAGTACTGACTGGTGATAATGTAACACTATACTGTTATAATGTATCAGAGTACTGACTGGTGATAATGTAACACTATACTGTTATAATGTATCAGTGTACTGACTGGTGATAATGTAACAATATACTGTAATAATGTATCAGAGCACTGACTGGTGATAATGTAACAATATACTGTAATAATGTATCAGAGTACTGACTGGTGATAATGTAACACTATACTGTAATAATGTATCAGTGTACTGACTGGTGATAATGTAACAATATAGTATAATAATGTATCAGAGTACTGACTGGTGATAATGGAACACTATACTGTAATAATGTATCAGAGTACTGCCTGGTGATAATGTAACAATATACTGTAATAATATATCAGTGTACTGACTGGTGATAATGTAACACTATACTGTTATAATGTATCAGAGTGCTGACTGGTGATAATGTAACACTATACTGTTATAATGTATCAGTGTACTGACTGGTGATAATGTAACAATATACTGTAATAATGTATCAGAGCACCGACTGGTGATAATGTAACAATATACTGTAATAATGTATCAGAGTACTGACTGGTGATAATGTAACACTATACTGTAATAATGTATCAGTGTACTGACTGGTGATAATGTAACAATATAGTGTAATAATGTATCAGAGTACTGACTGGTGATAATGTAACAATATACTGTAATAATGTATCAGAGCACCGACTGGTGATAATGTAACAATATACTGTAATAATGTATCAGAGTACTGACTGGTGATAATGTAACACTATACTGTAATAATGTATCAGTGTACTGACTGGTGATAATGTAACAATATAGTGTAATAATGTATCAGAGTACTGACTGGTGATAATGTAACACTATACTGTAATAATGTATCAGAGTACTGACTGGTGATAATGTAACAATATAGTATAATAATGTATCAGAGTAATGACCGGTGGTAATGTAACAATGTACTGTAATAATGTATCAGAGTATTGACTGGTGATAATGTAACACTATACTGTTATAATGTATCAGAGTACTGACTGGTGATAATGCAACACTATACTGTTATAATGTATCAGAGTACTGTCTGGTGTTAATGTAATAATATACTGTTATAATGTATCAGAGTGCTGACTGGTGATAATGTAACACTATACTGTTATAATGTATCAGAGTACTGACTGGTGATTATGTAACAATATAGTATAATAATGTATCAGAGTACTGTCTGGTGATAATGTAATAATATACTGTTATAATGTATCAGAGTACTGTCTGGTGTTAATGTAATAATATACTGTTATAATGTATCAGAGTACTGACTGGTGATAATGTAACACTATACTGTAATAATGTATCAGAGTACTGACTGGTGATAATGTAACAATATAGTATAATAATGTATCAGAGTGCTGACTGGTGATAATGTAACACTATACTCTAATAATGTATCAGAGTACTGACTGGTGATAATATAACACTATACTGTAATAATGTATCAGAGTACTGACTGGTGATAATGTAACACTATAGTGTAATAATGTATCAGAGTAATGACTGGTGATAATGTAACACTATACCGTAATAATGTATCAGAGTACTGACTGGTGATAATGTAACAATATAATGTAATAATGTATCAGAGTACTGACTGGTGATAATGTAAACTATACTGTAATAATGTATCAGAGTAATGACTGGTGATAATGTAACAATATAATGTAATAATGTATCAGAGTACTGACTGGTGATAATGTAACACTATACTGTAATAATGTATCAGAGTACTGACTGGTGATAACGTAACAATATAGTATAATAATGTATCAGAGTGCTGACTGGTGATAATGTAACAATATACTGTAATAATGTATCAGAGTACTGACTGGTGATAATGTAACAATATAGTATAATAATGTATCAGAGTGCTGACTGGTGATAATGTAACACTATACTGTAATAATGTATCAGAGTACTGACTGGTGATAATGTAACACTATAGTATAATAATGTATCAGAGTGCTGACTGGTGATAATGTAACACTATACTCTAATAATGTATCAGAGTACTGACTGGTGATAATGTAAAAATATAGTATAATAATGTATCAGAGTACTGACTGGTGATAATGTAACACTATACTGTAATAATGTATCAGAGTACTGACTGGTGATAATGTAACACTATACTGTAATAATGTATCAGAGTACTGACTGGTGATAATGTAACACTATAGTGTAATAATGTATCAGAGTAATGACTGGTGATAATGTAACACTATACTGTAATAATGTATCTGAGTGCTGACTGGTGATAATGTAACACTATACTGTAATAATGTATCAGAGTGCTGACTGGTGATAATGTAACACTATACTGTAATAATGTATCAGAGTACTGACTGGTGATAATGTAACACTATACTGTAATAATGTATCAGAGTACTGACTGGTGATAATGTAACACTATAGTGTATTAATGTATCAGAGTAATGACTGGTGATAATGTAACACTATACTGTAATAATGTATCAGAGTACCGACTGGTGATAATGTAACACTATACTGTAATAATGTATCAGAGTACTGACTGGTGATAATGTAACAATATAGTATAATAATGTATCAGAGTGCTGACTGGTGATAATGTAACAATATAGTATAATAATGTATCAGAGTGCTGACTGGTGATAATGTAACAATATAGTATAATAATGTATCAGAGTGCTGACTGGTGATAATGTAACAATATACTGTAATAATGTATCAGAGTACTGACTGGTGATAATGTAACACTATAGTGTAATAATGTATCAGAGTAATGACTGGTGATAATGTAACACTATACTGTAATAATGTATCTGAGTGCTGACTGGTGATAATGTAACACTATACTGTAATAATGTATCAGAGTGCTGACTGGTGATAATGTAACACTATACTGTAATAATGTATCAGAGTACTGACTGGTGATAATGTAACACTATACTGTAATAATGTATCAGAGTACTGACTGGTGATAATGTAACACTATAGTGTATTAATGTATCAGAGTAATGACTGGTGATAATGTAACACTATACTGTAATAATGTATCAGAGTACCGACTGGTGATAATGTAACACTATACTGTAATAATGTATCAGAGTACTGACTGGTGATAATGTAACAATATAGTATAATAATGTATCAGAGTGCTGACTGGTGATAATGTAACAATATAGTATAATAATGTATCAGAGTGCTGACTGGTGATAATGTAACAATATAGTATAATAATGTATCAGAGTGCTGACTGGTGATAATGTAACAATATACTGTAATAATGTATCAGAGTACTGACTGGTGATAATGTAACAATATACTGTAATAATGTATCAGAGTACTGACTGGTGATAATGTAACAATATACTGTAATAATGTATCAGAGTAATGACTGGTGATAATGTAACAATATACTGTAATAATGTATCAGAGTACTGACTGGTGATAATGTAACAATATACTGTAATAATGTATCAGAGTACTGACTGGTGATAATGTAACAATATACTGTAATAATGTATCAGAGTACTGACTGGTGATAATGTAACAATATACTGTTATAATGTATCAGAGTACTGACTGGTGATAATGTAATAATATAGTATAATAATGTATCAGAGTGACTGGTGATAATGTAACAATATACTGTAATAATGTATCAGTGTACTAACTGGTGATAATGTAACAATATAGTATAATAATGTATCAGAGTACTGACTGGTGATAATGTAACAATATAGTATAATAATGTATCAGAGTACTGACCGGTGATAATGTAACACTATACTGCACGCCGTCTCTCCTGTCTTCTGATTACTTCCTCCCACTCCTATCTCCAAGATTTTTCACGTGCTGCTCCATTTCTCTGGAATTCTTTACCTCTCCCCCTCAGACTCTCCACCTCTCTACAAAACTTCAAACGGGCTCTTTAGACCCATTTCTTTACCAAACCTAGCCAAATCTCAACATAACCCTCTGTTCCACGCTCTCTATGTACCCCATCTGTGTCATCCCTGTCTGTCTACCCCTCCCCTTAGAATGTAAGCTCTCACGAGTAGGGCCCTCTTCCCTCATGTGCTTATACTTTTCTTACTTTAATAATCCTCAACTGCCCAGATCCCACAGTTTTTTGACCACCTGGAACTTATCTCTATGTTTACTGGTGTAGTTATGCTTAGTTGCCCTGTACTTGTCCTATATTGTATTCAACTGTAAGTCACTGTTTTCCTATTTTTTATGTGCATTTGTACTCTGTAATCGGGCGCTGCGGAACCCTTGTGGCGCCATATAAATAAAGGATAATAATAATAATAATAATAATAATAATAATAATACTGTAATAATGTATCAGAGTAATGACTGGTGATAATGTAACAGTATACTGTTATAATGTATCAGAGTACTGACTGGTGATAGTGTAATAATATAGTATAATAATGTATCAGAGTACTGACCGGTGATAATGTAACAATATAGTGTAATAATGTATCAGAGTACTGACTGGTGATCATGTAACAATATACTATAATAATGTATCAGAGTACTGACTGGTGATAATGTAACACTATACTGTAATAATGTATCAGCGTACTGACTGGTGATAATGTAACAATATAGTATAATAATGTATCAGTGTACTGACTGGTGATAATGTAACAATATAGTATAATAATGTATCAGAGTACTGACTGGTGATAATGTAACAATATAGTATAATAATGTATCAGAGTACTGACCGGTGATAATGTAACACTATACTGTTATAATGTATCAGTGTACTGACTGGTGATAATGTAACAATATAGTATAATAATGTATCAGAGTGCTGACTGGTGATAATGTAACACTATACTGTAATAATGTATCAGAGTACTGACTGGTGATAATGTAACACTATACTGTTATAATGTATCAGTGTACTGACTGGTGATAATGTAACACTATACTGTTATAATGTATCAGTGTACTGACTGGCGATAATGTAACACTATACTGTTATAATGTATCAGAGTACTGACTGGTGATAATGTAATATTATAGTATAATAATGTATCAGAGTGACTGGTGATAATGTAACAATATACTGTAATAATGTATCAGTGTACTGACTGGTGATAATGTGACAATATAGTATAATAATGTATCAGAGTACTGACTGGTGATAATGTAACAATATAGTATAATAATGTATCAGAGTACTGACCGGTGATAATGTAACACTATACTGTAATAATGTATCAGAGTAATGACTGGTGATAATGTAACAGTATACTGTAATAATGTATCAGAGTACTGACTGGTGATAGTGTAATAATATAGTATAATAATGTATCAGAGTACTGACCGGTGATAATGTAACAATATAGTGTAATAATGTATCAGAGTACTGACTGGTGATAATGTAACACTATACTGTAATAATGTATCAGAGTACTGACTGGTGATAATGTAACAATATACTGTAATAATGTATCAGAGTACTGACTGGTGATAATGTAACACTATACTGTAATAATGTATCAGCGTACTGACTGGTGATAATGTAACAATATAGTATAATAATGTATCAGTGTACTGACTGGTGATAATGTAACACTATACTGTTATAATGTATCAGAGTACTGACTGGTGATAATGTAACACTATACTGTTATAATGTATCAGAGTACTGACTGGTGATAATGTAACACTATACTGTAATAATGTATCAGAGTACTGACTGGTGATAATGTAACAATATAGTGTAATAATGTATCAGAGTACTGACTGGTGATAATGTAACACTATACTGTAATAATGTATCAGAGTACTGACTGGTGATAATGTAACAATATACTGTAATAATGTATCAGAGTACTGACTGGTGATAATGTAACACTATACTGTAATAATGTATCAGCGTACTGACTGGTGATAATGTAACAATATAGTATAATAATGTATCAGTGTACTGACTGGTGATAATGTAACACTATACTGTTATAATGTATCAGAGTACTGACTGGTGATAATGTAACACTATACTGTTATAATGTATCAGAGTACTGACTGGTGATAATGTAACACTATACTGTTATAATGTATCAGTGTACTGACTGGTGATAATGTAACAATATACTGTAATAATGTATCAGAGCACTGACTGGTGATAATGTAACAATATACTGTAATAATGTATCAGAGTACTGACTGGTGATAATGTAACACTATACTGTAATAATGTATCAGTGTACTGACTGGTGATAATGTAACAATATAGTATAATAATGTATCAGAGTACTGACTGGTGATAATGGAACACTATACTGTAATAATGTATCAGAGTACTGCCTGGTGATAATGTAACAATATACTGTAATAATATATCAGTGTACTGACTGGTGATAATGTAACACTATACTGTTATAATGTATCAGAGTGCTGACTGGTGATAATGTAACACTATACTGTTATAATGTATCAGTGTACTGACTGGTGATAATGTAACAATATACTGTAATAATGTATCAGAGCACCGACTGGTGATAATGTAACAATATACTGTAATAATGTATCAGAGTACTGACTGGTGATAATGTAACACTATACTGTAATAATGTATCAGTGTACTGACTGGTGATAATGTAACAATATAGTGTAATAATGTATCAGAGTACTGACTGGTGATAATGTAACAATATACTGTAATAATGTATCAGAGCACCGACTGGTGATAATGTAACAATATACTGTAATAATGTATCAGAGTACTGACTGGTGATAATGTAACACTATACTGTAATAATGTATCAGTGTACTGACTGGTGATAATGTAACAATATAGTGTAATAATGTATCAGAGTACTGACTGGTGATAATGTAACACTATACTGTAATAATGTATCAGAGTACTGACTGGTGATAATGTAACAATATAGTATAATAATGTATCAGAGTAATGACCGGTGGTAATGTAACAATGTACTGTAATAATGTATCAGAGTACTGACTGGTGATAATGTAACACTATACTGTTATAATGTATCAGAGTATTGACTGGTGATAATGTAACACTATGCTGTTATAATGTATCAGAGTACTGACTGGTGATAATGCAACACTATACTGTTATAATGTATCAGAGTACTGTCTGGTGTTAATGTAATAATATACTGTTATAATGTATCAGAGTGCTGACTGGTGATAATGTAACACTATACTGTTATAATGTATCAGAGTACTGACTGGTGATTATGTAACAATATAGTATAATAATGTATCAGAGTACTGTCTGGTGATAATGTAATAATATACTGTTATAATGTATCAGAGTACTGTCTGGTGATAATGTAATAATATACTGTTATACTGTATCAGAGTACTGACTGGTGATAATGTAACACTATACTGTAATAATGTATCAGAGTACTGACTGGTGATAATGTAACACTATACTGTAATAATGTATCAGAGTACTGACTGGTGATAATGTAACACTATACTGTTATAATGTATCAGAGCACTGACTGGTGATTATGTAACAATATAGTATAATAATGTATCAGAGTACTGTCTGGTGCTAATGTAATAATATACTGTTATAATGTATCAGAGTACTGTCTGGTGATAATGTTACACTATACTGTAATAATGTATCAGAGTACTGACTGGTGATAATGTAACACTATACTGTAATAATGTATCAGAGTAATGACTGGTGATAATGTAACATTATACTGTAATAATGTATCAGAGCACTGACTGGTGATAATGTAACAATATAGTGTAATAATGTATCAGAGTACTGACTGGTGATAATGTAACACTATACTGTAATAATGTATCAGAGTACTGACTGGTGATAATGTAACTCTATACTGTAATAATGTATCCGAGTAATGACTGGTGATAATGTAACATTATACTGTAATAATGTATCAGAGCACTGACTGGTGCTAATGTAACAATATAGTATAATAATGTATCAGAGTACTGACTGGTGATAATGTAACAATATAGTGTAATAATGTATCAGAGTACTGAATGGTGATAATGTACCAATATACTGTAATAATGTATCAGTGTACTGACCAGTGATAATGTAACAATATAGTATAATAATGTATCAGAGTACTGACTGGTGATAATGTAACACTATACTGTTATAATGTATCAGAGTATTGACTGGTGATAATGTAACACTATGCTGTTATACTGTATCAGAGTACTGACTGGTGATAATGTAACACTATACTGTAATAATGTATCAGAGTACTGACTGGTGATAATGTAACACTATACTGTAATAATGTATCAGAGTACTGACTGGTGATAATGTAACACTATACTGTAATAATGTATCAGAGTAATGACTGGTGATAATGTAACATTATACTGTAATAATGTATCAGTGTACTGACCAGTGATAATGTAACAATATAGTATAATAATGTATCAGAGTACTGACTGGTGATAATGTAACACTATACTGTTATAATGTATCAGAGTACTGACTGGTGATTATGTAACAATATAGTATAATAATGTATCAGAGTACTGTCTGGTGATAATGTAATAATATACTGTTATAATGTATCAGAGTACTGTCTGGTGATAATGTAATAATATACTGTTATAATGTATCAGAGTACTGACTGGTGATAATGTAACACAATACTGCTATAATGTATTAGAGTACTGACTGGTGATTATGTAACAATATAGTATAATAATGTATCAGAGTACTGTCTGGTGATAATGTAATAATATACTGTTATAATGTATCAGAGTACTGTCTGGTGATAATGTAATAATATACTGTTATAATGTATCAGAGTACTGACTGGTGATAATGTAACACTATACTGTTATAATGTATCAGAGTACTGACTGGTGATAATGTAACACTATACTGTTATACTGTTTCAGAGTACTGACTGGTGATAATGTAACACTATACTGTTATAATGTATCAGAGTACTGACTGGTGATAATGTAACACTATACTGTTATAATGTATCAGAGTAATGACTGGTGCTAATGTAACACTATACTGTTATAATGTTTCAGAGTACTGACTGGAGATAATGTAACAATATACTGTTATAATGTATCAGAATACTGACTGGTGATAATGTAACACTATACTGTTATAATGTTTCAGAGTACTGACTGGAGATAATGTAACAATATACTATTATAATGTATCAGAATACTGACTGGTGAAAATGTAACAATACAATACACAGTAACATAGTAGCAGTACAGAAGTGATAATTTGTAACAATACAAAAATAAAATTAGTAACAGCACAGAAGTGATAATTAGTAACAATACACAGTAACATAGTAACTGTACAAAAGTGATAATTAGTAACAGTACAGAAGTGATAAGTAACAGTGCAGGAGGTATACTTAGTAACAAAACATAGTAACAGTACAGAAGTGATAATTAGTAACAATGCACATTCACATAGTAACAGTACAGAAATGATAAGTAACAATACACAGTAACAGTACAGAAATGATAAATATTAGCAATACACAGTAACATACAGGTCGATTCAATTCGGCAACTTATGAATAGCTCCCGACGCTATTCAATTCAGCTCCAGTTAAGTCGGCGATGGCCCGTTCTCGCCGACTTAACAGGTAGTTTTGTCGGGAGAATGGGCATTCTCCGACTTAACTATCCGCGGCGATGCTGATTCCCGACAGAATCAGCCTAGTGCCGGCCGCGCGGCAGCACTTTTGTCGGTTTTCTTCTCTCACCCCCCGGGATGAGAGAAGAATTCCCGACAATTGCGGGTAACTAGCAGCTGAATTGAATAGCGTCGGGAGCTAATTCCCAGCGCTATTCATAAGTTGCTGAATTGAATTGACCCCATAGTATCAGTACAGAAATGATAATAAGTAACAATACACAGTAACACAGTAACAGTACAGAAGTTATAATTATTAACAATACACAGTCGCATAGTAACAGTACAGAAGTAATAATAAGTAACAATACACAGTAACATAGTAACAGTACAGAAATGATAATAAGTAACAATACACAGTAACATGGTAACAGTACAGAAGTGATAATTAGTAACAATACACAGTCACATAGTAACAGTACAGAAATAATAATAAGTAACAGTACAGAAATGATAATTAGTAACAATACGCAGTCACATAGTAACAGTACAGAAGTGATAATTAATAACAATACACAGTCACATAGTAACAGTACAGAAATGATAATAAGTAACAATACACAGTAACATATTAACAGTACAGAAATGATAATAAGTAACAATACGCAGTCACATAGTAACAGTACAGAAATAATAATAAGTAACAGTACAGAAATGATAATAAGTAACAATACACAGTCACATAGTAACAGTACAGAAATAATAATAAGTAACAGTACAGAAATGATAATAAGTAACAATACACAGTCACATAGTAACAGTACAGAAATAATAATAAGTAACAGTACAGAAGTGATAATTAATAACAATACACAGTCACATAGTAACAGTACAGAAATGATAATAAGTAACAATACACAATAACATAGTAACAGTACATAAATGATTATTAGTAACAATACACAGTAACATAGTAACAGTACAGAAATGATAATAAGTAACAATACACAGTCACATAGTAACAGTACAGAAATAATAATAAGTAACAGTACAGAAATGATAATAAGTAACAATACACAGTCACATAGTAACAGTACAGAAGTGATAATTAATAACAATACACAGTAACATATTAACAGTACAGAAATGATAATAAGTAACAATACACAATAACATAGTAACAGTACATAAATGATTATTAGTAACAATACACAGTAACATAGTAACAGTACAGAAATGATAATAAGTAACAATACACAGTCACATAGTAACAGTACAGAAGTGATAATTAATAACAATACACAGTCACATAGTAACAGTACAGAAATGATAATAAGTAACAATACACAGTAACATATTAACAGTACAGAAATGATAATAAGTAACAATACACAGTCACATAGTAACAGTACAGAAATAATAATAAGTAACAGTACAGAAATGATAATAAGTAACAATACGCAGTCACATAGTAACAGTACAGAAGTGATAATTAATAACAATACACAGTCACATAGTAACAGTACAGAAATGATAATAAGTAACAATACACAGTAACATATTAACAGTACAGAAATGATAATAAGTAACAATACGCAGTCACATAGTAACAGTACAGAAGTGATAATTAATAACAATACACAGTCACATAGTAACAGTACAGAAATGATAATAAGTAACAATACACAGTAACATATTAACAGTACAGAAATGATAATAAGTAACAATACACAATAACATAGTAACAGTACATAAATGATTATTAGTAACAATACACAGTAACATAGTAACAGTACAGAAGTGATAATTAATAACAATACACAGTCACATAGTAACAGTACAGAAATGATAATAAGTAACAATACACAGTAACATATTAACAGTACAGAAATGATAATAAGTAACAATACACAGTCACATAGTAACAGTACAGAAATAATAATAAGTAACAGTACAGAAATGATAATAAGTAACAATACGCAGTCACATAGTAACAGTACAGAAGTGATAATTAGTAACAATACACAGTCACATAGTAACAGTACAGAAATAATAATAAGTAACAGTACAGAAATGATAATTAGTAACAATACGCAGTCACATAGTAACAGTACAGAAGTGATAATAACAATACACAGTCACATAGTAACAGTACAGAAATGATAATAAGTAACAATACACAGTAACATATTAACAGTACAGAAATGATAATAAGTAACAATACACAGTCACATAGTAACAGTACAGAAATAATAATAAGTAACAGTACAGAAATGATAATAAGTAACAATACGCAGTCACATAGTAACAGTACAGAAGTGATAATTAATAACAATACACAGTCACATAGTAACAGTACAGAAATGATAATAAGTAACAATACACAGTAACATATTAACAGTACAGAAATGATAATAAGTAACAATACACAATAACATAGTAACAGTACATAAATGATTATTAGTAACAATACACAGTAACATAGTAACAGTACAGAAATGATTTAGTGTTCATTCTAGCACCCTGCACCTTTAAAAATCCATGCAGTTCTTCTTTCCTGCCTGGGGTGTCGCTCTCTGCTCTGGTGCTTCTCAGAACACTCTGGTCTGTATCTCAGCACTGAAATACAGACCAGAGTGTGCTGAGAAGCACCAGAGCAGAGAGTGACACCCCAGGCAGGAAAGAGGGACTGCACATGTTTTGAAAGGTGCAGGGTGCTAGAATGAACACTATGATTATTATTAACAATACACAGTAACATAGTAACAGTACAGAAATTATTATTAGTAACAATACACAGTAACATAGTAACAGTACAGAAGTGATAATAAGTAACAATACATAGTAACATAGTAACAGTACTGAAATGATTATTAGTAACAATACACAGTCACATAGTAAAAGTACAGAAGTGATTATTAGTAACAATACATAGTAACAGTACAGAAGAGATTATTAGTAACAATACATAGTAACAGTACATAAGTGGTTATTAGTAACAATACACAGTAACATAGTAACAGTACAGAAGTGATTATTAGTAACAATACATAGTCACATAGTAACAGTACAGAAATTATAATACGTAACAATACACAGTAACATAGTAACAGTACAGAAATGATAATAAGTAACAATATGCAGTAACATAGTAACAGTACAGAAATGATTATTAGTAACAATACACAGTAACATAGTAACAGTACAGAAATGATTATTAGTAACAATACACAGTAACATAGTAACAGTACAGAAGTGATAATAAGTAACAATACATAGTAACAGTACAGAAATTATTATTAGTAACAATACACAGTCACATAGTAACAGTACAGAAGTGATTATTAGTAACAATACACAGTCACATAGTAACAGTACAGAAGTGATTATTAATAACAATACACAGTAACATAGTAACAGTACAGAAGTGATAATAAGTAACAATACATATTACTTGCCCCCGCTGTACTGAGGAAGAGAAAACAGAACATACTTACCAAGCCCCTTTCCCGCATCCAGACCGCTGCAGTCCTCCTCCTGGCGTCCTCTCCTCAGCACTATGAGAGAGACGTCATGACTGACATCTCTCCCAAAGCACACGCCGCACAGTGACAGCACTGGAGGCAGGAGCTCAGTACTGAGCTCCTGCCTCCGGCTGCCGCTGTGCAGGGAGATGGGCGCCCGCTGGTAACACAATCTCAGCGGGCGCCCGTCATCTCCCTGTGCGGCGCCGGGGATGGACGGACGGATGGAGGGATGGGGGACGGAGGGACTGGGGACGGAGGCCACAAACGACAGGGGGGGGCACGGGCCCGAGTGCCCCCCCTGGATCCGCCACTGCACAGTAACATAGTAAAAGTACAGAAGTGATAATTTGTAACAATACACTGTAACATAATAACAGTACAGAAATGATAATTAGTAACAAAACACAGTAACAGTACAGAAGTGATAATTACTAACAATACATAGTAACATAGTAAAAGTATAGAAATGATAATTAGTAACAATACACAGTAACATAATAACATAAATGTAATTAGTAACAATACACAGTAACATAGTAACAGTACAGAAGTGATAATTAGTAACAATACACAGTACATTAGTAACAGTACAGAAATTATAATTAGTAACAGTACAGAAGTGATAATAGGTAACAATACATAGTAACAGTACAGAAGTGATAATGTAGTAACAATACATAGTAACTTAGTAACAATACAGAAATGATAATGTAGTAACAATACACAGCAACATAGTAATAGTACAGAAGTTATCATTAGTAACAATACACAGTAACATAATAACAGTACATAAATTATAATTAGTAACTGTGGCCGGAGAGCCCCCAGCCACGAGGCAAATGGCCGCCCTGGCACTGAAGGGGTTAATCCTTAGTGCCCGGCGCCATTCGCCAAGACAAAGGGGCTCTTGGCGCCAAATTTGAATTGCATTGCGGGCGCTAGGCGCCGTGTTTTATAAATGTATAAAATGTATTTTTATGTATTTTTAAATGTGCCGTGGTCCCGGACCCCTCCGGAGACCACGGCAGGGAGGACAGCCCCCGGCGCGCTCAGCAGAGTGTGCGCGCCGGGGGAGAGGAGGCAGCCTCTGACCGCCGGAGTCCGGGAGCTCCGCTCCCGGCAGCGGTCAGTGTAGCCCCGGGCGCCCTGGAGTGTGCGCGCCGGGGAGAAGGGTGAGCGCTGCGGCTGGGAGCTCGGCTCCCGCTGCAGTGCTCTATGTGAGAGCCGCCGCTGGGGGCCGGGAGCTCTGCTCCCAGCGCCTCAGCACAGCACGGGTGGCCAGCCGCAGCAGCCGGGACGGACGTCCCGGGCTGCTAGGCGGCGAGGGGGGTGCGCTGCAGCCCGGCTCCCCGCCGGACGCTGCAGCGAGGCCAACAGACAGGCGCCGCTCATGGGGGACCGGGCTAGCCGGCTCCCTAGCGGCGTGGGCACATTAGGCGGGCCAGCAGGATGGTGAGCGCTGGGGTCCGGGAGCTACGCTCCCGGCGCCTCAGCGCTGAAACAAGCCAGGGTCACGGCGGCCGGGACAAGTGTCCCGGTCCGCCGGGCTTATGGTACAGGGGGGTGCGCCGCTGCGTGCGGCGAGGCCACTGATTAGTGCCACCCCGGGGGGACAGGGAGAACCAGCTCCCTGGAACCCCAGAGGCAGAAAAGCAGGCTGGAGGATGGGGGAAGCCAGCCCCATACCTCCAGCACACAGAGAGCCCTCGCAGCCAGGCTGCAGGGCTAGGGAAGGCACTGCAGTGCCTGAGTATGTAGAGCCTGTGCAGGGCACAGGCTCAGTGTATATTTAACAAAGGGAAATGTACAGTGTGATTCAAAAATGTAATGTATTTAAAGATAAAATGCACTTACTTGATTGTGTGTCCCAGGAGGGGGGAATCCATAGCTGTGCAGGCTGATGGATTCTCCCAGACCTTTTCCCTAAAAACGGAATGCATTCCCATCCAGCCTCACAGTTCCAATAGGGACAGGGAGAAAGAGAAGCAGCTCAGCTATAGAACAAGCTGAGGGGTTTCTTGGAGCTCCATGGAGATCAGCCGTAGTGAACCAGAGACCTGGACCGGGGAGCCAGGCTGCCCAGCTCTGGAGCCCAAATCCAGGCTGCAGGCAGTGAGAGGGGTCCCGGGCAGGTTTCTGGAAGTCAGTTTAGGAGGGAAAAACTTCCCCCCAGCCAGACTGAACGGCACCGTGGGAGTAGCCTGCTCTCCCAGATGGGAGAGACAAAGGAGACCGGCCACTCCCCACTGTCCATTGGGGACAATGTTAGGTGTGCATGAGTCCAGAGCATGCACAGCTCATGGGTAAACATTGATTGGTTGTACACCACAGGGCGGGCTTACCCCCTGTGGTAGAGGGTCTTGGAGAGGGATAAAAGGAGGGCAGTTGGCCCATAGGATTGTGTATTGTAACATCTTCTTCTGCTGAAACATCTTAATTGTATGCTGTTGCCCCTAGCAATAGGGAGGAGCCTTTTTCAAGGTTTTTGAGCAATAAAACACCTTTGCCTCAAGAAGACTGCTTCATCTTGTGACCAACAGGGTTAGGCCAAACCTAGCCCCGTTCTCCGGCTGTCCAGGGAAGCACCTGACGTCTCCAAGCTCCGCCTTCCGCCAGCTACCGGTAGAGGCCTAGCAAGTGGCTAGTGGGGATTCGTCGACACCACGCAGGTGTGGTAAAGCAGTGCGTCGGCACATACAGAGCAGAACCGTGGTTCCAAACGCCACGGCAGGTTAGGAGTTTGGTGGTGGCAGCGAGAACCCGCCCACAGCGCAGTGGGTGGAGTCAGTAACAGGCGGTTACTGACGGTAAGCGGGAATCCCCTATGTGGTCAGGCCTCGTGCGGCTTGACCTTACATTCTGTGCGCAGTCAACGGGACGCGGAAGCTGCGAGTGCTTTCGTACGGTATCGTCCTGTCACAGAAATTGGTGGCATAGAGGTGGGATAATCCCAGGCGGCTTTTCATCACCCGATTGGAGAAGCCGAGTTACTCAGGAGAGGAGTAACTGCAGCGCAGGAGAACGCACAAGATGGCGGAATTCAGCGGAATGTCCAAGGATGATCTGGAGATCGTATGCCAGGAGAAGGGTGTGGATATCCCTTTCAACGCGTCCAAGAGCGTCATGCAGGCGGCGCTCAGGAGCTGGGAGGAGTCTCAGGTGGAGGTGGAAAACACTGACGGCGTCAGCATCACAGAGGACGGCCCAGCAGTGGACCTTCATGAGGAACCGGTGAGAACCACAAGCCCCTCCCTCTCTCACAACAGCCATGTCTCCCAACAATCCCTAGCAGGGCCAGGATCCCAACGTCCCAGGGGGGGCGGCCCGGATACCCTAGCAGATCGGCTAGCGGAATTGGGGGAAAGGGCAACAGAGCAAGAACGCTTGATCATCATCCAGATGTGGCGTGATGAGCGGGCACCACAGGCCGTGGTACCCCGGGAGCCGTTGTCAGCTGTTGTACACAGATCAGGACGAGTTCAGTTTGCCAAGTTTGCAGACAGTGATGGGGACATTGATGGACATTTGCAAGTCTTTGAGAGGACTTGTAAACTACATGATCTACCCAAGTCGGAGTGGGTGAGACACCTTGTGCCCACTCTGCATGGAGAGGCCTTGGAGGCCTATCGAGGAGTGGCGACGGAGGACTGTGGGAACTACGACGAAGTCGAGAAGGCCCTCCTCCAGCGATTCTTCATCACTCCTGAGTCTTACAGGAAGAAATTCAGAGACTTGCCCAAGAATCCTAGCAGCACCCATGAGCAGTTCGCCACCCAGCTGAGGCAGTACGTGGTGAAGTGGGTGAAGGATTCGGAAGCCACTACGTGGGACGCACTGATCGACCTGATCTGCAGGGAGCAGTTCTACCGCAGGTGCGCCCCAGAAGTGAAGGAGTGGGTGCTAGATCGGGAGCCACCCAGCTTAAAGATGGCTGCCCAGTTAGCAGACAAATATGTGGCAATTCGGCCGCAGGGGCAGAAGCGCCCAACCAGCAGCCAACCCCAAAAGACTGTACCACCAGGGGCACACCCCTCTTCAGCTCATCGCCCCCCAAAGCAAGCATCTTCCAACCCGGGTGCTTTTGGCCAGCAACCGCCCCGCAGTGCCCCTGCCAGTAATCAGAGGCCATCGGAGCCACGCCTGGACAAAAAGTGCTATGGCTGTGGGAAGATCGGACATCTGAGGATGAACTGTCCTGCATCCCAAGCACCCCAGACTCGTGCCCCAAATCCGAGTGCTGGAGCCCGGATTGCTTGCTTAACCCGGGAAGATGAGCTTCCAGAGACTGTACCCCCTCCAGTCAGTCCGATGGAGTGTGGCAAGAAACGGGTGGACTCCACGGAAAGAGTCACCTGTATGGCTAAGAAGCCCCCACCAAATATGTGGCGGCACCTGCAGCCGGTCCAAGTGGGATCCCTGCAGGGCGAAGGCTTAAGAGACTCTGGGGCCTCCATAACCGTTGTAAGCCCCCACCTGGTCGACCCTGCTGCCGTACTGCAGGGTTGCACTGCAAAAGTTACAGTGGCCGATGGGCTAGAGCGAGAAGTGCCCATGGCCAGAGTCTACCTCGACTGGGGAGCTGGACAAGAGCTAAGAGATGTTGCCGTAATGGATGGCCTCCCAACTGATGTCGTCTTGGGGAATGATCTCGGTGGAGGGATCGTTACTGCCTTCGCGAACGCCATCACCCGGAGCCAAGCGGCCAGACTACAGTCTTCATCGTCTCTGCCAGCACCGCCCAGCCCAGAGGAAAGGACCCTAGCGGCTGAACAACCGCCAACCACAGCGTCAGCCATCCCAGAGGAAAAGACCACAGCGGCCAGATCGGCACATCTGCCCCTTGCCTCTGGTGGGCCTACGTCCCCTAGCAACGCAGAGGATGTCGGTTCCAGTTTGTTGAATCCTGTGCGGGTGCCCAGCGATGCTCCTGTCCCTAGTGGTCTGCCAACTCCGGCGGTGAGTATGAGTGACTACCCCGACCCTACCATGACTGACCCCAACTTGACTGACCCCAATATTCCCCCTGTAGAGTGTCCAAACCTAGGAGAAAGTGAGGGCCGCAGGCAGGAGTTTAGGGAAGCTCAGCTCTCTGACCCATCCCTGGAAGGTATGAGGCGCCAAGCTGGCCGCGGCCTTGCTGGGATGGGGGCAGGGAGTGTGACCTGGTGGAAACAGTTACTATACCGGGTAGCCAAGGTAGAAGGGGATAGGCCAGTGCGGGAGAAAGTTCAACTGGTGGTTCCCAGGAGCTTTCGGGAGCAACTGATGTCAGTTGCCCATGAAATTCCTTTGGCGGGACACCTGGGGAGGGACCGAACACTGAGGCGCCTGACGCAGAACTTTTTTTGGCCCGGAGTGTCGGATGACGTCCGGACCTACTGTAAGTCCTGTGATGTGTGCCAACGGCTTGGACGCCCCAGTGCTCGGGCTCCCCTGAGGTCTTTGCCAATAGTCGGGGAACCTTTCCAACGAGTGGCCGTGGACATAGTCGGTCCCCTACCTGTGCCCAGTAGATCGGGGAAGAGATACATCCTCACCGTGGTGGATTATGCTACCCGGTATCCAGAGGCTGTGGCTCTGTCCGCCATCACTGCGGAAAAGGTAGCGGACGCTCTGCTAGGCATATTTAGTAGAGTAGGGTTCCCCAGTGAGATCCTAACCGATCAAGGGACGCAGTTCATGAGTGATCTGGTCCAGTGTCTCTGGGCGAAGTGCGGGGTGCGCCAACTCCGCACTGCCCCCTATCATCCCCAGACTAACGGACTTTGCGAGAGATTCAATGGCACTCTGAAGCAGATGCTACGGGCATTTGTGACTTCGGAGGGAGGAGACTGGGAGCGATACCTGCCGCACCTCCTGTTTGCATATCGGGAGGTGCCCCAGGAGTCAACCGGATTCTCGCCCTTCGAGTTACTATATGGCCGCAGAGTCCGTGGACCTCTTGACCTGTTCCGGGAGGCTTGGGAGGGGGAGCTGATCCACCAGGATGAGTCCGTGGTGGAGTATGTGTTGAAGCTCAGAGATCGGTTAGAGAATCTCATGGGACTAGCGCAAGCGAATCTTGCGGAAGCACAGACCAAGCAGAAGACTTGGTATGACCAGGGCGCGCGTGCTCGGGTCTTTGGAGTAGGGCAGAAGGTGCTGGTTCTGGTGCCCACACGTCAGAACAAGCTCCAGGCTGCCTGGGCGGGACCATACACGGTTGCAAAACGCCTAAGCGACATCACCTACGTGGTGTCATTTGACGGCGATGGTAGGAGGCAGCGTACCTACCATATAAACATGTTGAAGGCATACCACGAGCGTGTGGAGTCGGTAGCCGCTGTGTGCTGCCTGCCGATGGAGGAACCAGGAAAAGATCCCATTCCTGACCTCCTCGCGGATGCCAAGGGTGAGGGTGGTGTAGAGGAAGTTAGCTGGAGCAGTGAGCTTGGTAACCACAAGAGGGAGCAGCTGGAGTCAGTGCTGCAGTCCTTTGAGGCCCAGTTCAGCAGGAAGCCCGGCCTGACTTCCCTACGTGCCCATCATGTAGACACTGGTGAGCATAGGCCGATTCGGCAACCCGCGTATCGGGTCTCACCAGAGGCGCAGGCGAGTATCTACCAAGAGGTGCAGGAGATGTTAGCGCTAGGCGTAATCACGCGCTCCAACAGTCCCTGGGCCGCCTCTGTTGTACTGGTTCCCAAGAAGGACCGGACAACCAGGTTCTGCGTAGACTACCGCCGGTTGAACGAAGTAACCAAATCAGACGCCTATCCCCTACCCCGCATTGACGCACTGTTAGACGAGCTGGCTGGGGCGAAGTACATCTCTACGTTCGACCTGAGCAAGGGGTATTGGCAGATACCAATGACTCCCGAGGCTCAGGAACGGTCCGCCTTCATCACCTCCTTTGGCTTGTTTGAGTTCAAAACGATGCCATTTGGGATGAAGAATGCGCCAGCCACCTTCCAGAGTGTGGTCGATGACCTGCTGAAGGGGTTCCGAGAGTTCGCCCAGGCCTACTTGGATGACATTGCTGTCTTCAGCCGAACCTGGGAAGAGCACCTGGGCCATGTGGGGTTGGTGTTAGAGAGGATTCGGTGGGCAGGTCTGACCATCAGGGCAGACAAGTGCCAAATGGGGATGACAGAGGTACAGTACCTGGGGCACCGTGTGGGGGGAGGTAAGGTGAAGCCTGAACCAGCGAAGGTGGAGGCGATCCGAGACTGGCCCCGGCCCACAACCCAGAGACAGGTCCTGGCTTTCTTAGGGATCGCAGGATACTACAGACGTTTTGTCCCTGACTTTAGTTCTGTGGCCAAACCCCTGACTGATCTGACTAAGAAGAAACTCCCCAAGATAGTTGACTGGACGACCGCATGTGAGTTGGCATTCCAGTCGTTGAAAACTGCTCTAGTACAAGCCCCAGTACTGATGGCGCCGGACTATAGTAAAAACTTTGTTGTACAAACTGATGCGTCACAGTACGGACTCGGGGCAGTACTGAGCCAGGAGGGGCCGGATGGGCAGGAGCACCCTGTGGCCTATTTGAGCAGAAAGCTGCTACCGCGGGAGGTGGGGTATGCCACAATTGAAAAGGAGTGTTTGGCTATTGTTTGGGCTGTGAAGAAGCTTCAGCCCTATTTGTATGGCCGCCATTTTACGGTGGTAACGGACCACAATCCATTACGGTGGCTCCAACACACCACGGGGGAAAACGGCAGACTGTTGCGGTGGAGCCTTGCTCTTCAGGTTTATGACTTCCATATAATCCACAAGCAAGGCAAGGCTCATAGCAATGCAGATGGACTGTCACGTCAGGAGGAGCCTGAACCCCCAAAGAACTCCCGATAAACTCATTAAGGACTGCGGGACCAGGACCCAAATCGTTGGGACATGGGTCCCTGGTTGACCCGCTTGAATGGGGGGGGAGGAGTGTGGCCGGAGAGCCCCCAGCCACGAGGCAAATGGCCGCCCTGGCACTGAAGGGGTTAATCCTTAGTGCCCGGCGCCATTCGCCAAGACAAAGGGGCTCTTGGCGCCAAATTTGAATTGCATTGCGGGCGCTAGGCGCCGTGTTTTATAAATGTATAAAATGTATTTTTATGTATTTTTAAATGTGCCGTGGTCCCGGACCCCTCCGGAGACCACGGCAGGGAGGACAGCCCCCGGCGCGCTCAGCAGAGTGTGCGCGCCGGGGGAGAGGAGGCAGCCTCTGACCGCCGGAGTCCGGGAGCTCCGCTCCCGGCAGCGGTCAGTGTAGCCCCGGGCGCCCTGGAGTGTGCGCGCCGGGGAGAAGGGTGAGCGCTGCGGCTGGGAGCTCGGCTCCCGCTGCAGTGCTCTATGTGAGAGCCGCCGCTGGGGGCCGGGAGCTCTGCTCCCAGCGCCTCAGCACAGCACGGGTGGCCAGCCGCAGCAGCCGGGACGGACGTCCCGGGCTGCTAGGCGGCGAGGGGGGTGCGCTGCAGCCCGGCTCCCCGCCGGACGCTGCAGCGAGGCCAACAGACAGGCGCCGCTCATGGGGGACCGGGCTAGCCGGCTCCCTAGCGGCGTGGGCACATTAGGCGGGCCAGCAGGATGGTGAGCGCTGGGGTCCGGGAGCTACGCTCCCGGCGCCTCAGCGCTGAAACAAGCCAGGGTCACGGCGGCCGGGACAAGTGTCCCGGTCCGCCGGGCTTATGGTACAGGGGGGTGCGCCGCTGCGTGCGGCGAGGCCACTGATTAGTGCCACCCTGGGGGGACAGGGAGAGCCAGCTCCCTGGAACCCCAGAGGCAGAAAAGCAGGCTGGAGGATGGGGGAAGCCAGCCCCATACCTCCAGCACACAGAGAGCCCTCGCAGCCAGGCTGCAGGGCTAGGGAAGGCACTGCAGTGCCTGAGTATGTAGAGCCTGTGCAGGGCACAGGCTCAGTGTATATTTAACAAAGGGAAATGTACAGTGTGATTCAAAAATGTAATGTATTTAAAGATAAAATGCACTTACTTGATTGTGTGTCCCAGGAGGGGGGAATCCATAGCTGTGCAGGCTGATGGATTCTCCCAGACCTTTTCCCTAAAAACGGAATGCATTCCCATCCAGCCTCACAGTTCCAATAGGGACAGGGAGAAAGAGAAGCAGCTCAGCTATAGAACAAGCTGAGGGGTTTCTTGGAGCTCCATGGAGATCAGCCGTAGTGAACCAGAGACCTGGACCGGGGAGCCAGGCTGCCCAGCTCTGGAGCCCAAATCCAGGCTGCAGGCAGTGAGAGGGGTCCCGGGCAGGTTTCTGGAAGTCAGTTTAGGAGGGAAAAACTTCCCCCCAGCCAGACTGAACGGCACCGTGGGAGTAGCCTGCTCTCCCAGATGGGAGAGACAAAGGAGACCGGCCACTCCCCACTGTCCATTGGGGACAATGTTAGGTGTGCATGAGTCCAGAGCATGCACAGCTCATGGGTAAACATTGATTGGTTGTACACCACAGGGCGGGCTTACCCCCTGTGGTAGAGGGTCTTGGAGAGGGATAAAAGGAGGGCAGTTGGCCCATAGGATTGTGTATTGTAACATCTTCTTCTGCTGAAACATCTTAATTGTATGCTGTTGCCCCTAGCAATAGGGAGGAGCCTTTTTCAAGGTTTTTGAGCAATAAAACACCTTTGCCTCAAGAAGACTGCTTCATCTTGTGACCAACAGGGTTAGGCCAAACCTAGCCCCGTTCTCCGGCTGTCCAGGGAAGCACCTGACGTCTCCAAGCTCCGCCTTCCGCCAGCTACCGGTAGAGGCCTAGCAAGTGGCTAGTGGGGATTCGTCGACACCACGCAGGTGTGGTAAAGCAGTGCGTCGGCACATACAGAGCAGAACCGTGGTTCCAAACGCCACGGCAGGTTAGGAGTTTGGTGGTGGCAGCGAGAACCCGCCCACAGCGCAGTGGGTGGAGTCAGTAACAGGCGGTTACTGACGGTAAGCGGGAATCCCCTATGTGGTCAGGCCTCGTGCGGCTTGACCTTACATTCTGTGCGCAGTCAACGGGACGCGGAAGCTGCGAGTGCTTTCGTACGGTATCGTCCTGTCACAGAAATTGGTGGCATAGAGGTGGGATAATCCCAGGCGGCTTTTCATCACCCGATTGGAGAAGCCGAGTTACTCAGGAGAGGAGTAACTGCAGCGCAGGAGAACGCACAAGATGGCGGAATTCAGCGGAATGTCCAAGGATGATCTGGAGATCGTATGCCAGGAGAAGGGTGTGGATATCCCTTTCAACGCGTCCAAGAGCGTCATGCAGGCGGCGCTCAGGAGCTGGGAGGAGTCTCAGGTGGAGGTGGAAAACACTGACGGCGTCAGCATCACAGAGGACGGCCCAGCAGTGGACCTTCATGAGGAACCGGTGAGAACCACAAGCCCCTCCCTCTCTCACAACAGCCATGTCTCCCAACAATCCCTAGCAGGGCCAGGATCCCAACGTCCCAGGGGGGGCGGCCCGGATACCCTAGCAGATCGGCTAGCGGAATTGGGGGAAAGGGCAACAGAGCAAGAACGCTTGATCATCATCCAGATGTGGCGTGATGAGCGGGCACCACAGGCCGTGGTACCCCGGGAGCCGTTGTCAGCTGTTGTACACAGATCAGGACGAGTTCAGTTTGCCAAGTTTGCAGACAGTGATGGGGACATTGATGGACATTTGCAAGTCTTTGAGAGGACTTGTAAACTACATGATCTACCCAAGTCGGAGTGGGTGAGACACCTTGTGCCCACTCTGCATGGAGAGGCCTTGGAGGCCTATCGAGGAGTGGCGACGGAGGACTGTGGGAACTACGACGAAGTCGAGAAGGCCCTCCTCCAGCGATTCTTCATCACTCCTGAGTCTTACAGGAAGAAATTCAGAGACTTGCCCAAGAATCCTAGCAGCACCCATGAGCAGTTCGCCACCCAGCTGAGGCAGTACGTGGTGAAGTGGGTGAAGGATTCGGAAGCCACTACGTGGGACGCACTGATCGACCTGATCTGCAGGGAGCAGTTCTACCGCAGGTGCGCCCCAGAAGTGAAGGAGTGGGTGCTAGATCGGGAGCCACCCAGCTTAAAGATGGCTGCCCAGTTAGCAGACAAATATGTGGCAATTCGGCCGCAGGGGCAGAAGCGCCCAACCAGCAGCCAACCCCAAAAGACTGTACCACCAGGGGCACACCCCTCTTCAGCTCATCGCCCCCCAAAGCAAGCATCTTCCAACCCGGGTGCTTTTGGCCAGCAACCGCCCCGCAGTGCCCCTGCCAGTAATCAGAGGCCATCGGAGCCACGCCTGGACAAAAAGTGCTATGGCTGTGGGAAGATCGGACATCTGAGGATGAACTGTCCTGCATCCCAAGCACCCCAGACTCGTGCCCCAAATCCGAGTGCTGGAGCCCGGATTGCTTGCTTAACCCGGGAAGATGAGCTTCCAGAGACTGTACCCCCTCCAGTCAGTCCGATGGAGTGTGGCAAGAAACGGGTGGACTCCACGGAAAGAGTCACCTGTATGGCTAAGAAGCCCCCACCAAATATGTGGCGGCACCTGCAGCCGGTCCAAGTGGGATCCCTGCAGGGCGAAGGCTTAAGAGACTCTGGGGCCTCCATAACCGTTGTAAGCCCCCACCTGGTCGACCCTGCTGCCGTACTGCAGGGTTGCACTGCAAAAGTTACAGTGGCCGATGGGCTAGAGCGAGAAGTGCCCATGGCCAGAGTCTACCTCGACTGGGGAGCTGGACAAGAGCTAAGAGATGTTGCCGTAATGGATGGCCTCCCAACTGATGTCGTCTTGGGGAATGATCTCGGTGGAGGGATCGTTACTGCCTTCGCGAACGCCATCACCCGGAGCCAAGCGGCCAGACTACAGTCTTCATCGTCTCTGCCAGCACCGCCCAGCCCAGAGGAAAGGACCCTAGCGGCTGAACAACCGCCAACCACAGCGTCAGCCATCCCAGAGGAAAAGACCACAGCGGCCAGATCGGCACATCTGCCCCTTGCCTCTGGTGGGCCTACGTCCCCTAGCAACGCAGAGGATGTCGGTTCCAGTTTGTTGAATCCTGTGCGGGTGCCCAGCGATGCTCCTGTCCCTAGTGGTCTGCCAACTCCGGCGGTGAGTATGAGTGACTACCCCGACCCTACCATGACTGACCCCAACTTGACTGACCCCAATATTCCCCCTGTAGAGTGTCCAAACCTAGGAGAAAGTGAGGGCCGCAGGCAGGAGTTTAGGGAAGCTCAGCTCTCTGACCCATCCCTGGAAGGTATGAGGCGCCAAGCTGGCCGCGGCCTTGCTGGGATGGGGGCAGGGAGTGTGACCTGGTGGAAACAGTTACTATACCGGGTAGCCAAGGTAGAAGGGGATAGGCCAGTGCGGGAGAAAGTTCAACTGGTGGTTCCCAGGAGCTTTCGGGAGCAACTGATGTCAGTTGCCCATGAAATTCCTTTGGCGGGACACCTGGGGAGGGACCGAACACTGAGGCGCCTGACGCAGAACTTTTTTTGGCCCGGAGTGTCGGATGACGTCCGGACCTACTGTAAGTCCTGTGATGTGTGCCAACGGCTTGGACGCCCCAGTGCTCGGGCTCCCCTGAGGTCTTTGCCAATAGTCGGGGAACCTTTCCAACGAGTGGCCGTGGACATAGTCGGTCCCCTACCTGTGCCCAGTAGATCGGGGAAGAGATACATCCTCACCGTGGTGGATTATGCTACCCGGTATCCAGAGGCTGTGGCTCTGTCCGCCATCACTGCGGAAAAGGTAGCGGACGCTCTGCTAGGCATATTTAGTAGAGTAGGGTTCCCCAGTGAGATCCTAACCGATCAAGGGACGCAGTTCATGAGTGATCTGGTCCAGTGTCTCTGGGCGAAGTGCGGGGTGCGCCAACTCCGCACTGCCCCCTATCATCCCCAGACTAACGGACTTTGCGAGAGATTCAATGGCACTCTGAAGCAGATGCTACGGGCATTTGTGACTTCGGAGGGAGGAGACTGGGAGCGATACCTGCCGCACCTCCTGTTTGCATATCGGGAGGTGCCCCAGGAGTCAACCGGATTCTCGCCCTTCGAGTTACTATATGGCCGCAGAGTCCGTGGACCTCTTGACCTGTTCCGGGAGGCTTGGGAGGGGGAGCTGATCCACCAGGATGAGTCCGTGGTGGAGTATGTGTTGAAGCTCAGAGATCGGTTAGAGAATCTCATGGGACTAGCGCAAGCGAATCTTGCGGAAGCACAGACCAAGCAGAAGACTTGGTATGACCAGGGCGCGCGTGCTCGGGTCTTTGGAGTAGGGCAGAAGGTGCTGGTTCTGGTGCCCACACGTCAGAACAAGCTCCAGGCTGCCTGGGCGGGACCGTACACGGTTGCAAAACGCCTAAGCGACATCACCTACGTGGTGTCATTTGACGGCGATGGTAGGAGGCAGCGTACCTACCATATAAACATGTTGAAGGCATACCACGAGCGTGTGGAGTCGGTAGCCGCTGTGTGCTGCCTGCCGATGGAGGAACCAGGAAAAGATCCCATTCCTGACCTCCTCGCGGATGCCAAGGGTGAGGGTGGTGTAGAGGAAGTTAGCTGGAGCAGTGAGCTTGGTAACCACAAGAGGGAGCAGCTGGAGTCAGTGCTGCAGTCCTTTGAGGCCCAGTTCAGCAGGAAGCCCGGCCTGACTTCCCTACGTGCCCATCATGTAGACACTGGTGAGCATAGGCCGATTCGGCAACCCGCGTATCGGGTCTCACCAGAGGCGCAGGCGAGTATCTACCAAGAGGTGCAGGAGATGTTAGCGCTAGGCGTAATCACGCGCTCCAACAGTCCCTGGGCCGCCTCTGTTGTACTGGTTCCCAAGAAGGACCGGACAACCAGGTTCTGCGTAGACTACCGCCGGTTGAACGAAGTAACCAAATCAGACGCCTATCCCCTACCCCGCATTGACGCACTGTTAGACGAGCTGGCTGGGGCGAAGTACATCTCTACGTTCGACCTGAGCAAGGGGTATTGGCAGATACCAATGACTCCCGAGGCTCAGGAACGGTCCGCCTTCATCACCTCCTTTGGCTTGTTTGAGTTCAAAACGATGCCATTTGGGATGAAGAATGCGCCAGCCACCTTCCAGAGTGTGGTCGATGACCTGCTGAAGGGGTTCCGAGAGTTCGCCCAGGCCTACTTGGATGACATTGCTGTCTTCAGCCGAACCTGGGAAGAGCACCTGGGCCATGTGGGGTTGGTGTTAGAGAGGATTCGGTGGGCAGGTCTGACCATCAGGGCAGACAAGTGCCAAATGGGGATGACAGAGGTACAGTACCTGGGGCACCGTGTGGGGGGAGGTAAGGTGAAGCCTGAACCAGCGAAGGTGGAGGCGATCCGAGACTGGCCCCGGCCCACAACCCAGAGACAGGTCCTGGCTTTCTTAGGGATCGCAGGATACTACAGACGTTTTGTCCCTGACTTTAGTTCTGTGGCCAAACCCCTGACTGATCTGACTAAGAAGAAACTCCCCAAGATAGTTGACTGGACGACCGCATGTGAGTTGGCATTCCAGTCGTTGAAAACTGCTCTAGTACAAGCCCCAGTACTGATGGCGCCGGACTATAGTAAAAACTTTGTTGTACAAACTGATGCGTCACAGTACGGACTCGGGGCAGTACTGAGCCAGGAGGGGCCGGATGGGCAGGAGCACCCTGTGGCCTATTTGAGCAGAAAGCTGCTACCGCGGGAGGTGGGGTATGCCACAATTGAAAAGGAGTGTTTGGCTATTGTTTGGGCTGTGAAGAAGCTTCAGCCCTATTTGTATGGCCGCCATTTTACGGTGGTAACGGACCACAATCCATTACGGTGGCTCCAACACACCACGGGGGAAAACGGCAGACTGTTGCGGTGGAGCCTTGCTCTTCAGGTTTATGACTTCCATATAATCCACAAGCAAGGCAAGGCTCATAGCAATGCAGATGGACTGTCACGTCAGGAGGAGCCTGAACCCCCAAAGAACTCCCGATAAACTCATTAAGGACTGCGGGACCAGGACCCAAATCGTTGGGACATGGGTCCCTGGTTGACCCGCTTGAATGGGGGGGGAGGAGTGTGGCCGGAGAGCCCCCAGCCACGAGGCAAATGGCCGCCCTGGCACTGAAGGGGTTAATCCTTAGTGCCCGGCGCCATTCGCCAAGACAAAGGGGCTCTTGGCGCCAAATTTGAATTGCATTGCGGGCGCTAGGCGCCGTGTTTTATAAATGTATAAAATGTATTTTTATGTATTTTTAAATGTGCCGTGGTCCCGGACCCCTCCGGAGACCACGGCAGGGAGGACAGCCCCCGGCGCGCTCAGCAGAGTGTGCGCGCCGGGGGAGAGGAGGCAGCCTCTGACCGCCGGAGTCCGGGAGCTCCGCTCCCGGCAGCGGTCAGTGTAGCCCCGGGCGCCCTGGAGTGTGCGCGCCGGGGAGAAGGGTGAGCGCTGCGGCTGGGAGCTCGGCTCCCGCTGCAGTGCTCTATGTGAGAGCCACCGCTGGGGGCCGGGAGCTCTGCTCCCAGCGCCTCAGCACAGCACGGGTGGCCAGCCGCAGCAGCCGGGACGGACGTCCCGGGCTGCTAGGCGGCGAGGGGGGTGCGCTGCAGCCCGGCTCCCCGCCGGACGCTGCAGCGAGGCCAACAGACAGGCGCCGCTCATGGGGGACCGGGCTAGCCGGCTCCCTAGCGGCGTGGGCACATTAGGCGGGCCAGCAGGATGGTGAGCGCTGGGGTCCGGGAGCTACGCTCCCGGCGCCTCAGCGCTGAAACAAGCCAGGGTCACGGCGGCCGGGACAAGTGTCCCGGTCCGCCGGGCTTATGGTACAGGGGGGTGCGCCGCTGCGTGCGGCGAGGCCACTGATTAGTGCCACCCTGGGGGGACAGGGAGAGCCAGCTCCCTGGAACCCCAGAGGCAGAAAAGCAGGCTGGAGGATGGGGGAAGCCAGCCCCATACCTCCAGCACACAGGTAGCCCTCGCAGCCAGGCTGCAGGGCTAGGGAAGGCACTGCAGTGCCTGAGTATGTAGAGCCTGTGCAGGGCACAGGCTCAGTGTATATTTAACAAAGGGAAATGTACAGTGTGATTCAAAAATGTAATGTATTTAAAGATAAAATGCACTTACTTGATTGTGTGTCCCAGGAGGGGGGAATCCATAGCTGTGCAGGCTGATGGATTCTCCCAGACCTTTTCCCTAAAAACGGAATGCATTCCCATCCAGCCTCACAGTTCCAATAGGGACAGGGAGAAAGAGAAGCAGCTCAGCTATAGAACAAGCTGAGGGGTTTCTTGGAGCTCCATGGAGATCAGCCGTAGTGAACCAGAGACCTGGACCGGGGAGCCAGGCTGCCCAGCTCTGGAGCCCAAATCCAGGCTGCAGGCAGTGAGAGGGGTCCCGGGCAGGTTTCTGGAAGTCAGTTTAGGAGGGAAAAACTTCCCCCCAGCCAGACTGAACGGCACCGTGGGAGTAGCCTGCTCTCCCAGATGGGAGAGACAAAGGAGACCGGCCACTCCCCACTGTCCATTGGGGACAATGTTAGGTGTGCATGAGTCCAGAGCATGCACAGCTCATGGGTAAACATTGATTGGTTGTACACCACAGGGCGGGCTTACCCCCTGTGGTAGAGGGTCTTGGAGAGGGATAAAAGGAGGGCAGTTGGCCCATAGGATTGTGTATTGTAACATCTTCTTCTGCTGAAACATCTTAATTGTATGCTGTTGCCCCTAGCAATAGGGAGGAGCCTTTTTCAAGGTTTTTGAGCAATAAAACACCTTTGCCTCAAGAAGACTGCTTCATCTTGTGACCAACAGGGTTAGGCCAAACCTAGCCCCGTTCTCCGGCTGTCCAGGGAAGCACCTGACGTCTCCAAGCTCCGCCTTCCGCCAGCTACCGGTAGAGGCCTAGCAAGTGGCTAGTGGGGATTCGTCGACACCACGCAGGTGTGGTAAAGCAGTGCGTCGGCACATACAGAGCAGAACCGTGGTTCCAAACGCCACGGCAGGTTAGGAGTTTGGTGGTGGCAGCGAGAACCCGCCCACAGCGCAGTGGGTGGAGTCAGTAACAGGCGGTTACTGACGGTAAGCGGGAATCCCCTATGTGGTCAGGCCTCGTGCGGCTTGACCTTACATTCTGTGCGCAGTCAACGGGACGCGGAAGCTGCGAGTGCTTTCGTACGGTATCGTCCTGTCACAGTAACAATACACCGTAACATAATAACAGTACATAAATTATAATTAGTAACAATACACAGTAACGTTAACAGTACAGAAGTGATAGTAACAATACATAGTAAAATAGTAACAGTACAGAAGTGATAATGTAGTAACAATACATAGTAACTTAGTAACAGTACAGAAATGATAATAAGTAACAATACTTCGTAACATAGTAACAGTATAGAAGTGATAATAAGAAACAATATTTAGTAACATAGTAACAGTACAGAAGTGATAATTAGTAACAATACTTAGTAACATAGTAACAGTATAGAAGTGATAATTAGTAACAATACTTAGTAACATAGTAACAGTACAGAAGTGATTATTAATAACAATACACAGTAACATAGTAACAGTACAGAAGTGATAATAAGTAACAATACATATTACTTGCCCCCGCTGCACTGAGGAAGAGAAAACAGAACATACTTACCAAGCCCCCTTCCCGCTTCCAGACCGCTGCAGTCCTCCTCCTGGCGTCCTCTCCTCAGCACTATGAGAGAGACGTCATGACTGACATCTCTCCCAAAGCACACGCCGCACAGTGACAGCACTGGAGGCAGGAGCTCAGTACTGAGCTCCTGCCTCCGGCTGCCGCTGTGCAGGGAGATGGGCGCCCGCTGGTAACACAATCTCAGCGGGCGCCCGTCATCTCCCTGTGCGGCGCCGGGGATGGACGGATGGACGGAGGGATGGGGGACGGAGGGACTGGGGACGGAGGCCACAAACGACAGGGGGGGCACGGGCCCGAGTGCCCCCCCTGGATCCGCCACTGCACAGTAACATAGTAAAAGTACAGAAGTGATAATTTGTAACAATACACTGTAACATAATAACAGTACAGAAATGATAATTAGCAACAAAACACAGTAACAGTACAGAAGTGATAATTACTAACAATACATAGTAACATAGTAAAAGTATAGAAATGATAATTAGTAACAATACACAGTAACATAATAACATAAATGTAATTAGTAACAATACACAGTAACATAGTAACAGTACAGAAGTGATAATTAGTAACAATACACAGTAACATAGTAACAGTACAGAAATTATAATTAGTAACAGTACAGAAGTGATAATAGGTAACAATACATAGTAACAGTACAGAAGTGATAATGTAGTAACAATACATAGTAACTTAGTAACAATACAGAAATGATAATGTAGTAACAATACACAGCAACATAGTAATAGTACAGAAGTTATAATTAGTAACAATACACAGTTACATAATAACAGAACATAAATTATAATTAGTAACAATACACCGTAACATAATAACAGTACATAAATTATAATTAGTAACAATACACAGTAACGTTAACAGTACAGAAGTGATAGTAACAATACATAGTAACAGTACAGAAGTGATAATGTAGTAACAATACATAGTAACTTAGTAACAGTACAGAAATGATAATAAGTAACAATACTTCGTAACATAGTAACAGTATAGAAGTGATAATAAGAAACAATACTTAGTAACATAGTAACAGTATAGAAGTGATAATTAGTAACAATACTTAGTAACATAGTAACAGTATAGAAGTGATCATTAGTAACAATACACAGTAACATAGTAACAGTATAGAAGTGATAATTAGTAACAATACACAGTAACATAGTAACAGTATAGAAGTGATCATTAGTAACAATACTTAGTAACATAGTAACAGTATAGAAGTGATCATTAGTAACAATACTTAGTAACATAGTAACAGTATAGAAGTGATCATTAGTAACAATACTTAGTAACATAGTAACAGTATAGAAGTGATCATTAGTAACAATACTTAGTAACATAGTAACAGTATAGAAGTGATCATTAGTAACAATACTTAGTAACATAGTAACAGTATAGAATTGATCATTAGTAACAATACACAGTAACATAGTAACAGTATAGAAGTGATCATTAGTAACAATACACAGTAACATAGTAAACGTACAGAAGCGATAATGTGGTAACAATACACAGTAACATAGTAAACGTACAGAAGCGATAATGTAGTTACAATACACAGTAACATAGTAACCGTACAGAAGCGATAATGTAGCAACAATACACAGTAACATAATAACAGTACATAAATTATAATTAGTAACAATACACCAGTGATTTTCAACCTTTTTCAGTTCGCGGCACACCAAAAAGATTTAAAAATTGCCAAGGCACACCATCGGTACCCCACGGAAAAATAAAACACACACAGGGAAATAAAACAAACATTTTTGTCCCCAAGGGGAAAAACACAGACACATTGTCCCCAACAGTTATTAAAATAATGCGCAGTACTTGAACACACTGCCACAGTAATTCCACACATTGACCCTCATAGTAATGCCATCACACTGTCCCCATAGTAATTGCACACATTGCCCCCCCATAGTAATGCCACCACACACACTGACCCCCACAGCAATGCCACCAGACACACTGACCCCCATAGTAATGCCACCACACACACCGACAACCATAGTAATGCCACCAGAGACACTGACCCCCATAGTAATGCCACCAGACACACTGACCCCCACAGTAATGCCACCACACACACTGACCCCCACAGTAATGCCACCACACACACTGACCCCCACAGCAATGCCACCAGACACACTGACCCACATAGTAACGCCACCAGAGACACTGACCCCCACAGTAATGCCACCAGAGACACTGACCCCCATAGTAATGCCACCAGACACACTGACCCCCACAGTAATGCCACCACACACACTGACCCCCACAGTAATGCCACCACACACACTGACCCCCACAGTAATGCCACCACACACACTGACCCCCATAGTAATGCCACCAGACACACTGACCCCCACTGTAATGCCACCAGAGACACTGACCCCCATAGTAATGCCACCAGACACACTGACCCCCACAGTAATGCCACCAGACACACTGACCCCCATAGTAACGCCACCACACACACCGACAACCATAGTAATGCCACCAGACACACTGACCCCCATAGTAATGCCACCAGAGACACTGACCCCCACAGTAATGCCACCACACACACTGACCCCCACAGTAATGCCACCACACACACTGACCCCCACAGTAATGCCACCACACACACTGACCCCCATAGTAATGCCACCAGACACACTGACCCCCATTGTAATGCCACCAGACACACTGACCCCCATAGTAACGCCACCACACACATAGTAATGGCACTGCACACACTGTCCCCCATAGTAATGGCACTGCACACACATCATAAAGCACTGGCCAAACCTTTTTTGTTTTCCCCCTTAGCGGCAGGAGCATTGAGGAGCAGAACAGAGCAGCACGGGCCACGAAGGTACACTAGACGCTACCCGGCCTGGATGGTGACGTGTATGTGACCTATGAGTCACGCCACGTCGTAGGGGTCACGGGCGGGCCCGCAGGAGAGCTGCCGTCTTCACTATACAGTGACCACAGAAGAACTGCCTGCGCTGCCCGATAGTGATGCTGTAAATCAGTATCACTATCGGGCAGCGCAGGCAGCTCTAACACGGTCATTGTATAGTAAAGACAGCAGCAGACGGGGACTGGCAGCAGGGATCTCTGGCGGTGGCGGCACACTTGACAGCCGCTGGCGGCACACCAGTGTGCCGCGGCACAGCGGTTGAAAAACACTGCAATACACAGTAACATAATAACAGTACATAAATTATAATTAGTAACAATACACAGTAACGTTAACAGTACAGAAGTGATAGTAACAATACATAGTAACATAGTCACAGTACAGAAGTGATAATGTAGCAACAATACATAGTAACTTAGTAACAGTACAGAAATGATAATAAGTAACAATACTTCGTAACATAGTAATAGTATAGAAGTGATAATTAGTAACAATACTTAGTAACATAGTAACAGTATAGAAGTGATAATTAGTAACAATACTTAGTAACATAGTAACAGTATAGAAGTGATAATTAGTAACAATACACAGTAACATAGTAACAGTATAGAAGTGATCATTAGTAACAATACTTAGTAACATAGTAACAGTATAGAAGTGATCATTAGTAACAATACTTAGTAACATAGTAACAGTATAGAAGTGATCATTAGTAACAATACTTAGTAACATAGTAACAGTATAGAAGTGATCATTAGTAACATAGTAACAGTATAGAAGTGATCATTAGTAACAATACTTAGTAACATAGTAACAGTATAGAAGTGATCATTAGTAACAATACTTAGTAACATAGTAACAGTATAGAAGTGATCATTAGTAACAATACTTAGTAACATAGTAACCGTATAGAAGTGATAATTAGTAACAATACTTAGTAACATAGTAACAGTATAGAAGTGATAATTAGTAACAATAAACAGTAACATAGTAACAGTATAGAAGTGATAATTAGTAACAATACTTAGTAACATAGTAACAGTATAGAAGTGATCATTAGTAACAATACTTAGTAACATAGTAACAGTATAGAAGTGATCATTAGTAACAATACTTAGTAACACAGTACAGTATATAAGTGATCATTAGTAACAATACTTAGTAACATAGTAACAGTATAGAAGTGATCATTAGTAACAATACTTAGTAACATAGTAACAGTATAGAAGTGATCATTAGTAACAATACATAGTAACAGTATAGAAGCGATAATGTAGTAACAATACACAGTAACATAGTAACCGTACAGAAGCGATAATGTAGTAACAATACACAGTAACATAGTAACCGTACAGAAGCGATAATGTAGTAACAATACACAGTAACATAGTAACAGTATAGAAGTGATCATTAGTAACAATACACAGTAACATAGTAACAGTATAGAAGTGATCATTAGTAACAATACATAGTAACCGTACAGAAGCGATAATGTAGTAACAATACACAGTAACATAGTAACCGTACAGAAGTGATAATGTAGTAACAATACACAGTAACATAGTAACAGTATAGAAGTGATCATTAGTAACAATACATAGTAACAGTAAAGAAGCGATAATGTAGTAACAATACACAGTAACATAGTAACAGTACAGAAGTGATAATGTAGTAACAATACACAGTAACATAGTAACCGTACAGAAGTGATAATGTAGTAACAATACACAGTAACATAGTAACAGTATAGAAGTGATAATTAGTAACAATACATAGTAACAGTACAGAAGCGATAATGTAGTAACAATACACAGTAACATAGTAACAGTACAGAAGTGATAATGTAGTAACAATACACAGTAACATAGTAACCGTACAGAAGTGATAATGTAGTAACAATACACAGTAACATAGTAACAGTATAGAAGTGATCATTAGTAACAATACATAGTAACAGTACAGAAGCGATAATGTAGTAACAATACACAGTAACATAGTAACCGTACAGAAGCGATAATGTAGTAACAATACACAGTAACATAGTAACCGTACAGAAGTGATAATGTAGTAACAACACACAGTAACATAGTTACCGTACAGAAGTGATAATGTAGTAACAATACACAGTAACATAGTTACCGTACAGAAGTGATAATGTAGTAACAATACACAGTAACATAGTTACCGTACAGAAGTGATAATGTAGTAACAATACACAGTAACATAGTTACCGTACAGAAGTGATAATGTAGTAACAATACACAGTAACATAGTAACCGTACAGAAGCGATAATGTAGTAACAATACACAGTAACATAGTTACCGTACAGAAGTGATAATGTAGTAACAATACACAGTAACATAGTTACCGTACAGAAGATCTCTTATACCCTGTAACCATATAAGTACCCTGTCTTGAGTCTCACCAGTTGCAAATAGGAGACACAGAGAAGTGGTACCCAACAGACGGCCCTGTGCTTGGAAGGGGTGGTCTTCTAGTTGCCGAATGTCGGGATCCCGGCGCACAGTATACCGACACACATTCTCCCTCGTGGGGGTCCACGACCCCCCTGGAGGGAGAATAAATAGCGTGGCGTGCTTAGCGCCACCGTGCCCACAGCGTGACGAGTGCAGCGAGCCCGCAAGGAGCTCATTTGCGCTCGCCACGCTGTTGGTATGCCGGCGGTCGGGCTCCCGGCGCCGGTATGCTGGTCACCGGGAGCCCGGCCGCCGGCATACCATACTACACCCCTTGGAAGAACAGAGCTATAAGTACTGGCTCTGTGACTACCATCCCCAGAGCCCCTGCATTGAACATAAAGAAAACTTCAGGCCCCCTGGTCCAGCCTTCATAACGCCAGATACAAAAGAACCAGGACTGCAACGATTGCTGACCTTATTGCACTCTCACATCTCGCCTGTATTACAGGGACTTGTCTATTCATGAAGCAGTGATAAGAGCGGAGAAGTGAGCCAGTGGAGAAGTTACCCATGGCAACCAATCAGCTGCTACATATCATTTTATATAATGCACTTTAGAAATGTTACCTCAACACTTATTGGTTGCCATGGACAACTTCTCTACTGGCTCACTTCTCCACACTTTTCACTGCTTCATGAATAGACCCCTTGGCTAGATGAAATTGTAGCTCCCTCCTTGGAAGCTGCAGTTGCAACAAACTACTCTGTCACAACCCAAGACTGAACGGCAGGAGAGGCGGGGTGGCCATCTGCTTTTAAAAAGCACTTAAACTTAGGGTTTACTCAATGGATCTTACTCATTTCATTACATTGCTGCCCGGAGTTCCACAGAATTCGGTGTCAGAGTACTTCTCATTCACCGCCACCCTGGAAATGGAAAGAGATTTCTACAAGAGTTTGCAGATATTGTTGCAGGACTAGTTCTGGAGCATCAAAGATGGCTCATCCTCAGATGATACACAACTGTCCTTTGCTCCGGGTGCTGAGAACCCAATAATAACCCTAAAGGGTTGTCTAGCTGAGCTCCAGGTGGTATATTTACTAAACTGCGGGTTTATAGAAGTGAGGTTGCCCATAGCAACCAATCAGATTTTACTTATCATTTATGTAGCACTTTCTGGAAGAAAATAGCTAGCGTCAGATTGGTTGCTATGGGCAACATCTCCAGAACACTCTATAAATAAAGTGATGATGATGATGATTATTATTATTAGTATAATACACTAACAGTACTGCAATAATGATGACTGTACAGCATAACACAAATATACAGTAGTAAAAAGAAGATAATTGCTATAAACTACTGATTTATTATAATGGCAAATGTTCTATTGACGTGAGGCAATGAAACAGCTGCTCTTGGGGTGACTGACATACGCTCTGTAGCGCCCTCTAGAGGTATGGGAAGGCTGGTGCGACTGGATCCTCTATATGGGGAGATCCAGTATTCACAAACTACACATGCAGAGGCAGAACTCTGGGAGGCAACGGAGTCATCTGCTGCCGGGCTCCTGCTCTGAAGGGGGGCACCTCTCCTCCCATTCTGTGATACCATTAAATTAAGTTGATAGCTGCTACTCTCTTATCAGTAGCCAATTGCCTCACTGGTCCCTGTACCTTACAAATCACACCCTTTTTTATTATACTTTAGATACACATTTTACAAGTGTCACACCCAGGATTAGAACCCACAACCTATTACACTGGAAGCAGACACCTTACTGATGAAGCTGTTTGCTCCTGTTTAGGAAATATGAGAAATATAACTATATGAAGATACTTCTCTGACAATTACACGTAACTTCGTGGGATCCGGTCTGAAGATCGACAGTATCTAGGTCGACAATGTTTAGGTCGACCACTATAGGTCAACAGTCACTAGGTCGACATGGATGGAAGGTCGACAGGGTTTCTAGGTCGACATGTGCTAGGTCGACAGGTCTAAAGGTCGACATGAGTTTTTCACATTTTTTTTTCTTTTTTTGCATTTTTTCATACTTAACGATCCACGTGGACTACGATTGGAACGGTAATCTGTGGCGAGCGAAGCGGCAGCGGAGCGAAGGCACCATGCCCGAAGCTCGCGAGCCATGCGAGGGGACGCGGTGCACTTATTTGGGATCCCGGTCACTCTACGAAGAAAACGACACCAGAAAAAAAAAAACCTCATGTCGACCTTTAGACCTGTCGACCTAGCACATGTCGACCTAGAAACCATGTCGACCTTCCATCCATGTCGACCTAGTGACTGTCGACCTATAGTGGTCGACCTAAACATTGTCGACCTAGATACTGTTGATTTGATGAACCACACCCAACTTCGTATAGTAAGAATTCTCATGCTTCCTATACAGGAGCAAATAGCTCCATTAGTAAAGTGTCTGCTGTCAGTGTAACAGGTCATGGGTTCTAATCCTGGGTATGACTGGTAAGAAATGTGTGATTTAAAACAAAAGACAATGAAATGTATATATACAATAGATACATTTGTTTTTTCAGAACACTACACACACACACACACACACACACACACACACACTTATCTAAATATAGGGGGGGCGCCAATATTTATCTCGCCTCCGGGCTACTGGGACGAACTTACGCCACTGTACACATGGACACACAGAAGTTACAAACACTCCTTGTATACCTATTATTCTGAGAACTGTGTAGAGGAAGGTGGTAATTCACATGGTCATGTCATTCACACCTCTGTTCCTCTGCTTACAGGTGTATTTAGCACAAAGAGAAAAGTGACATTCACCTCCAAGATCTATTTATCTGAGGACTCATCAGAAGACTGGAGAGCAACGGGATTCTCAGAAGTCAGATTAACGCTGCAATACTTCACTATGTAGCGACTTGGAGGCTCCGCTTAAGAGCAGAAGCCTAAAGGTTGTTGAAGGATGGAAGATCCATCTCCGGACCCGGAACATGGGATGGAAACCATGAATACAGCACAAGACAGGAGAGAACACCCCGATGGAAGTGAGTCCGCCCAGCTCCCCATTCCTCCATCGATGGATCATGATGACGTGGATTTTATGGGGATCCAGTATCCAGTCTGTGTGGGGAATGACCGTGCAGCTAACAAATCACAAAGTGAAATGGTCCCAGAGATAGAAATCAAACTAGAGTCCAGCGATGATGAGGACAAAGCCGATCAGAATTCCTCATGTTCCTTTCACCATCATAAAAAGAGAAGTAGACCCAATGCAAGTTCTAAAGTCTTAGCAGGTGATCCTGGGAAAGGCCTTGGTGAGGATGACCGGCATCTCAAAGGATTGAATGATACACACAGTCCTAGCCCCTCATCTATTCGGCCAACCAGAAAGAGGAAGTCCACCTCTGAGGTCTGGGAGTTCTTTTGCCGTGATCCCAACAACATCTGCAGGGCTATATGTAGCCTCTGCCGAATGAGCGTCAGCCGGGGGAAACTAGGGGGGAACTTTGGAACTACAGCTTTGAAGCGCCACCTGGAGAGCAAGCACCCGCTGGAATGGGCACAGCGTAGGTCCATGAGATTGAAGAAAGCAGATGTAGAGGAGGATGAGGAGGAAACCTGTGAGGATGAGGAGGAAAAAGATGAGGGCTACCAAAACTCATTCAATGTACCCAGTGCACAGTATGGTGCCCAAAAAGTCATCCAAGCCTCAGATAACTCGCTGGTGTCTCCTCATTCTCACAGTTTACCCATGACATATGAGATCATTGATTCCAGTGATGAGGATGAAGACAAGGAAAAGGGTGAAAACACGGTGGAACTTGGAGAAGGACTGGATACTAAGAGAAAGAAGGTTGAGGATGTCGGTAGAATAAATAATCCAGATTATAGCATCAATATTAGACACACCACTAATGCTTTGTTTGGATTACCTCCAACTCAGGCCTCCAACTCGCTAATGCTCAATTTCCCCAACTACTGTGCAATGCCTCCTGGAGCCCGCAGGAGGAGATCTACCTCCGCTGTGTGGCAGTTCTTCTGCATTGACGGCACAAATATCTGCAGAGCCATCTGCACCTTGTGTCAAACAAGCGTTAGTCGTGGGAAACAAGGTGGGCATTTTGGGACCTCAGCGCTCATGCGTCATCTTGAGGGAAAGCATCCATTAGAGTGGGGGAGAGGGAAGCTTAATAAGCCAAAGAGTGCCAGTATTGTAGAGGCAGAGGAAGAGGAGGAGGAGGAAGAGTCGGATGAACAGATTATATATCCCCAGGGACAGGTGGCTTTTGGCCAGTATGGGGCATCTGGCTTCTCTGTCTATCCTGATATGTCAGATTGTATAAACCCAACGTTTCACACTGTCTCCATGGAATACGATAATGAAAGTGAAGATGCCTTGAGGCAGAATAGTAATGTCTCCACCGAGATCGCTCTACCATCTTTTAAGGAGAGTCATTTGGATCCATTAAGCATTAGCCTCAAAGCAAATGGGAAATACCCCCCAAATCACCCCAAAGCTCAGTCTTGGAACAGTAGCATAACTGAGCTCATGTGTGAAATGGCATTACCCTACTCGTTCGTTAGCGCCAAAGCTTTTCAGAAGTTTATGGCAAGAGCCGACCCCCAGTTCTCTGTTCCTACTAAATCTTTTTTCTCTGGGAAGGCTGTCCCTCAGCTCTACGAAGCGGTCTGTGAGAAGATAGTGGGTGAGCTGAAGAGGTCGGAGTGCCCTCGTGTCCACATCACCGCTCACGTATGGAGCAGTGACCTTACCATGGATTATTTGGCGTTAACAGCCCACTGGGCACTTTTGAACTCCGAAGCCGATAAGCCTACTGAGAGAAAGTACGCCGTCCTTTGCATTAAACGTTTTTCAAAAGAATATACAGAGAGTAACATCCAACAGGAACTCATTCGGCAAGTTAATTTATGGCTTTCTCCGAATGCCCTAAGCCCTGGATTCTTCATCTCCAGTGGAGATTTCAATCTTTTACATGCCATTAGAGGAGCCAATTATACCCACATACCTTGCTTCACCCATTCTCTAAATTTGCTGGTAAAGGATTTTCTACAGAACAACCGATACATTGTAGGTATCCTCACAGTGGCCAGAAAAGTATGCAGTCACTTTGTTCGCTCTGCCAGGGCAAGGAGGATCCTTAGTGAGCTTCAATACCAAAAATGTTTGCCAAAACACTCTCTGAAAACAGAGACCGTACCTCACTGGACATCCACATTCTACATGTTGCAAAGACTCCTGGAGCAGCAGAGGGCTGTCCAAGAGTACTTAGTAATGCACAAAGTGGAAATGATGGACGTCCTTCTTACCTCAAGTCAGTGGAACCTCATGGCTTCCTTGGTGGCTCTGTTGCAGCCATTTGAAATGGCCACTCGAGAGGTCAATGCCAATAACTCTTCGCTCAGTCAAGTGTTGCCAGAACTTCGGTATCTCCATATGTTCTTGAAGCAAATCAGAGGGCATTTTGAAAGTAAAGGAGACGCCAATGGGGTTGTTCTTGCTGACAGCTTTGCACTCAAGCTTTCCACAGATTACGGCATTAATGAAATGTTCCAGAAAGAAGAGTATGTCTTGTCCACCTTGCTGGATCCACGCTTCAAAGGAAGAATTGAGGTAATCTTGCCACCTGAGTCGGACATTGACCAGTGGAAGCAGGTCTTGGTGAAGAAAGTGAAAGAGGTCATGTCTTCAGCCTCCACCATGTACTCAACTGCCCAAGCGAGCCGCCAGCCTGCCCCATTCAGAGACAACGCAGAGTCTGAAATTCTGCATGGCAAACATTTTGACTTGGAAACAGGCGGCATGGGCATGGTCCCAAACTGGAGGAGGAACGTGGCTGCCCCTCCATTAATCCACAAGGAGAAATCATTAATTGAACACTTGGAAAGTGTCGGGCTTTTGGCCTCCAAGTCAACAGGGGCGTCCTTGTCGACAGAGAGTCATTCCGCCTGCGTGATGGTGGAAAAATACCTGCAAGACAACAAAACCATTGGAGCCAAAGATGACCCTTTGATCTACTGGCACAAACGAACATGGGTGTGGCCAGCGCTCACTAAATTGGCCGTCATGTACCTGACCTGCCCACCGTCAAGTATTTTTGCAGAGCGTGTTTTTAAATCTCCCCACACCTTTGCGGACAAGCAACGTTTGTCAGACATCATGGAAGGAATGGAGCATATTGTTTTCCTAAAGTTCAACCTGAAGAACTTTCCTGACTATAATCCCCCACCGCTGATCTTCTCCTCAGACAATGAGACAGAACAGAGTGACAGCGAAGAGGGGTTTTAATGTCATCACAATAGAAAGCCATGTTTCTCCTGCAACGTGAGTCCAGGCTTGGTGTCCAGTTCTTGCAGACTTGAGCCCTCACCACACTTTCAGGTCTTTATCAAACTTTGAGTCTGATGGTGACATCCCAGATCTTATCTCCGCAGTGCCCCGGGATAATGTGCTGCTCTCATTATGTTTCAATACATCAGATGGCTAGACGTTTCACTGAATGAGGAAGTGGTGATGTCATTACTCACCAGTTATAAGTGATGACATCACTACTTTGTGGTTTTATGTAATCTACAGTAGATTATCGCCCTTTTACATTGTTCATATATTTTAATCACATAAATACAAAACAATTACATTGTCCTATGTCTCCTCTGTCCATTTGTACATCTGATCATGAAACTCTCATTTGTTCAACAACTGTGGCTGCACCATGTAGATGTAGGGTATCTGAGAGTCACAGGGGTAGATTTAATAAAGGATCTAAAAATGATTCTAGCTACTGTATCATCATTTCTCTATCACATTCTAGAAAATGCTATTCAGAATCTGGTTGGTTGCTATGGGCAAGCTTACAGACAAAGCATACCTCCCAACTTTGTCCGCCTTCAAAGAGGGACACACGCGCGCTCCCGAAAAAGGGGTGTGTCCTATGGGAAAGGGGCATGGCTTCGTGGGAGGGCCCGCGATCGCGAGCCACGCCCCGATTTCGTCACTGAGGGGGCATGCCCAGCGCTCCGTGAGCCGCTGGCATGCCCCCTTCTCCCTCTTTCTGTACTGAATAGACGCTGTGCGCATATTCACCGCTGCTCTGCTAAGCAGAGCAGTGAGTGCAGGAGCCTCCCAACTGCCCCCCCCCCCCCCCCACCGCGGGACACTGCGGCCCGCGGGTGGGACAGCGGGACAGTCCCCAAAAAACGTGACTGTCCCGCGAAAGTCGGGACAGTTGGGAGGTATGGACAAAGGGAAGTGCTACTGTGCACCTGTTCATACATACAGAATAGGGACAGATAACGAGAATCACATCCAGCATATAGAACAACGGAAGTGGTACTGTGCAACTGTCCATAAATACTGTAAATAATGAGAGATACTGAGAATTACATACAACACACAAAACAAGGGAAGTGCTGCTGTGCACCTGCTCACACATACAGAATACCTCCCAACTGTCTCGATTTTCGTGGGACAGTCCCGTTGTTTGGGGACTGTCCCGATGTCCCACCCGTGGAGTGGCGCACGCAGGGGGGGTTTCTGAGTACCTGGAAACCCCCCCTGATGAGACAGGTTTTTTGTTATTTTTGAGACTGAGACAGCAGTGTCTCCGTCTCAATAAAAGGCGCGACCGCGACCGTTTACTGTAGCTGCTGGCTGCTGCAGCAGTATAGAGCAGAGAACTACGGAGAGGGGGAAGCTGCTGGCGGTACATGCTTAGCCACAGCAGCTCCCTCTGTCCTCACACACACTGCCTCCACCTGCTCCTGCCTCTGTCCTCACACACACTGCCTCCACCTGCTCCTGCCTCTGTCCCAGCCCCAGCCTCTGTCCTCACACACACTGCCTCCACCTGCTCCTGCCTCTGTACCAGCCCCTGCCTCTGTCCTCACACACTGCCTCCACCTGCTCCTGCCTCTGTCCTCACACACACTGCCTCCACCTGCTCCTGCCTCTGTCCCAGCTCCTGCCTCTGTCCTCACACACACTGCCTCCACCTGCTCCTGCCTCTGTCCCAGCTCCTGCCTCTGTCCTCACACACACTGCCTCCACCTGCTCCTGCCTCTGTCCTCACACACACTGCCTCCACCTGCTCCTGCCTCTGTCCCAGCCCCAGCTCCTGCCTCTGTCCTCACACACACTGCCTCCACCTGCTCCTGCCTCTGTCCCAGCCCCAGCTCCTGCCTCTGTCCTCACACACTGCCTCCACCTGCTCCTGCCTCTGTCCCAGCTCCAGCTCCTGCCTCTGTCCTCACACACACTGCCTCCACCTGCTCCTGCCTCTGTCCTCACACACACTGCCTCCACCTGCTCCTGCCTCTGTCCCAGCTCCTGCCTCTGTCCTCACACACACTGCCTCCACCTGCTCCTGCCTCTGTCCCAGCCCCAGCTCCTGCCTCTGTCCTCACACACACTGCCTCCACCTGCTCCTGCCTCTGTCCCAGCTCCTGCCTCTGTCCTCACACACACTGCCTCCACCTGCTCCTGCCTCTGTCCTCACACACACTGCCTCCACCTGCTCCTGCCTCTGTCCCAGCTCCTGCCTCTGTCCTCACACACACTGCCTCCACCTGCTCCTGCCTCTGTCCCAGCCCCAGCTCCTGCCTCTGTCCTCACACACACTGCCTCCACCTGCTCCTGCCTCTGTCCTCATACACACTGCCTCCACCTGCTCCTGCCTCTGTCCTCACACACACTGCCTCCACCTGCTCCTGTCTCTGTCCCAGCCCCAGCTCCAGCCTCTGTCCTCACACACACTGCCTCCACCTGCTCCTGCCTCTGTCCCAGCCCCAGCTCCTGCCTCTGTCCTCACACACACTGCCTCCACCTGCTCCTGCCTCTGTCCCAGCCCCAGCTCCTGCCTCTGTCCTCACACACACTGCCTCCACCTGCTCCTGCCTCTGTCCTCACACACACTGCCTCCACCTGCTCCTGCCTCTGTCCTCACACACACTGCCTCCACCTGCTCCTGTCTCTGTCCCAGCCCCAGCTCCAGCCTCTGTCCTCACACACACTGCCTCCACCTGCTCCTGCCTCTGTCCCAGCCCCAGCTCCTGCCTCTGTCCTCACACACACTGCCTCCACCTGCTCCTGCCTCTGTCCTCATACACACTGCCTCCACCTGCTCCTGCCTCTGTCCCAGCTCCTGCCTCTGTCTTCACACACACTGCCTCCACCTGCTCCTGCCTCTGTCCCAGCTCCTGCCTCTGTCCTCACACACACTGCATCCACCTGCTCCTGTCTCTGTCCCAGCCCCAGCTCCTGCCTCTGTCCTCACACACACTGCCTCCACCTGCTCCTGCCTCTGTCCTCATACACACTGCCTCCACCTGCTCCGGCCTCTGTCCTCACACACACTGCCTCCACCTGCTCCTGCCTCTGTCCTCATACACACTGCCTCCACCTGCTCCGGCCTCTGTCCTCACACACACTGCCTCCACCTGCTCCTGCCTCTGTCCTCATACACACTGCCTCCACCTGCTCCGGCCTCTGTCCCAGCTCCTGCCTCTGTCCTCACACACACACTGCCTCCACCTGCTCCTGCCTCTGTCCTCATACACACTGCCTCCACCTGCTCCTGCCTCTGTCCCAGCCCCAGCTCCTGCCTCTGTCCTCACACACACTGCCTCCACCTGCTCCTGCCTCTGTCCTCACACACACTGCCTCCACCTGCTCCTGCCTCTGTCCCAGCCCCAGCTCCTGCCTCTGTCCTCACACACACTGCCTCCACCTGCTCCTGCCTCTGTCCCAGCCCCAGCTCCTGCCTCTGTCCTCACACACACTGCCTCCACCTGCTCCTGCCTCTGTCCTCACACACACTGCCTCCACCTGCTCCTGCCTCTGTCCTCACACACTGCCTCCACCTGCTCCTGCCTCTGTCCTCACACACACTGCCTCCACCTGCTCCTGCCTCTGTCCTCACACACTGCCTCCACCTGCTCCTGCCTCTGTCCCAGCCCCAGTTCCTGCCTCTGTCCTCACACACACTGCCTCCACCTGCTCCTGCCTCTGTCCCAGCTCCTGCCTCTGTCCTCACACACACTGCCTCCACCTGCTCCTGCCTCTGTCCCAGCTCCTGCCTCTGTCCTCACACACACTGCCTCCACCTGCTCCTGCCTCTGTCCTCACACACACTGCCTCCACCTGCTCCTGCCTCTGTCCCAGCCCCAGCTCCTGCCTCTGTCCTCACACACACTGCCTCCACCTGCTCCTGCCTCTGTCCTCACACACACTGCCTCCACCTGCTCCTGCCTCTGTCCCAGCCCCAGCTCCTGCCTCTGTCCTCACACACACTGCCTCCACCTGCTCCTGCCTCTGTCCTCACACACACTGCCTCCACCTGCTCCTGCCTCTGTCCCAGCCCCAGCTCCTGCCTCTGTCCTCACACACACTGCCTCCACCTGCTCCTGCCTCTGTCCCAGCCCCAGCTCCTGCCTCTGTCCTCACACACACTGCCTCCACCTGCTCCTGCCTCTGTCCTCACACACACTGCCTCCACCTGCTCCTGCCTCTGTCCCCGCTCCTGCCTCTGTCCTCACACACACTGCCTCCACCTGCTCCTGCCTCTGTCCTCACACACACTGCCTCCACCTGCTCCTGCCTCTGTCCCAGCCCCAGCTCCTGCCTCTGTCCTCACACACTGCCTCCACCTGCTCCTGCCTCTGTCCCAGCTCCTGCCTCTGTCCTCACACACACTGCCTCCACCTGCTCCTGCCTCTGTCCCAGCCCCAGCTCCTGCCTCTGTCCTCACACACACTGCCTCCACCTGCTCCTGTCTCTGTCCCAGCCCCAGCTCCAGCCTCTGTCCTCACACACACTGCCTCCACCTGCTCCTGCCTCTGTCCCAGCCCCAGCTCCTGCCTCTGTCCTCACACACACTGCCTCCACCTGCTCCTACCTCTGTCCTCACACACACTGCCTCCACCTGCTCCTGCCTCTGTCCTCACACACACTGCCTCCACCTGCTCCTGCCTCTGTCCCAGCCCCAGCTCCTGCCTCTGTCCTCACACACACTGCCTCCACCTGCTCCTGCCTCTGTCCCAGCTCCTGCCTCTGTCCTCACACACACTGCCTCCACCTGCTCCTGCCTCTGTCCCAGCTCCAGCTCCTGCCTCTGTCCTCACACACACTGCCTCCACCTGCTCCTGCCTCTGTCCCAGCCCCAGCTCCTGCCTCTGTCCTCACACACACTGCCTCCACCTGCTCCTGCCTCTGTCCTCACACACACTGCCTCCACCTGCTCCTGCCTCTGTCCCAGCTCCTGCCTCTGTCCTCACACACACTGCCTCCACCTGCTCCTGCCTCTGTCCCAGCCCCAGCTCCTGCCTCTGTCCTCACACACACTGCCTCCACCAGCTCCTGCCTCTGTCCCAGCCCCAGCTCCTGCCTCTGTCCTCACACACACTGCCTCCACCTGCTCCTGCCTCTGTCCTCACACACACTGCCTCCACCTGCTCCTGCCTCTGTCCTCACACACACTGCCTCCACCTGCTCCTGCCTCTGTCCCAGCCCCAGCTCCTGCCTCTGTCCTCACACACTGCCTCCACCTGCTCCTGCCTCTGTCCCAGCTCCTGCCTCTGTCCTCACACACACTGCCTCCACCTGCTCCTGCCTCTGTCCCAGCCCCAGCTCCTGCCTCTCTCCTCACACACACTGCCTCCACCTGCTCCTGCCTCTGTCCCAGCCCCAGCTCCTGCCTCTGTCCTCACACACACTGCCTCCACCTGCTCCTGCCTCTGTCCCAGCCCCAGCTCCTGCCTCTGTCCTCACACACACTGCCTCCACCTGCTCCTGCCTCTGTCCCAGCCCCAGCTCCTGCCTCTGTCCTCACACACACTGCCTCCACCTGCTCCTGCCTCTGTCCCAGCTCCAGCTCCTGCCTCTGTCCTCACACACACTGCCTCCACCTGCTCCTGCCTCTGTCCCAGCCCCAGCTCCTGCCTCTGTCCTCACACACACTGCCTCCACCTGCTCCTGCCTCTATCCCAGCCCCAGCTCCTGCCTCTGTCCTCACACACACTGCCTCCACCTGCTCCTGCCTCTGTCCCAGCCCCAGCTCCTGCCTCTGTCCTCACACACACTGCCTCCACCTGCTCCTGCCTCTGTCCTCATACACACTGCCTCCACCTGCTCCGGCCTCTGTCCCAGCTCCTGCCTCTGTCCTCACACACACACTGCCTCCACCTGCTCCTGCCTCTGTCCTCATACACACTGCCTCCACCTGCTCCTGCCTCTGTCCCAGCCCCAGCTCCTGCCTCTGTCCTCACACACACTGCCTCCACCTGCTCCTGCCTCTGTCCTCACACACACTGCCTCCACCTGCTCCTGCCTCTGTCCCAGCCCCAGCTCCTGCCTCTGTCCTCACACACACTGCCTCCACCTGCTCCTGCCTCTGTCCCAGCCCCAGCTCCTGCCTCTGTCCTCACACACACTGCCTCCACCTGCTTCTGCCTCTGTCCCAGCTCCTGCCTCTGTCCTCATACACACTGCCTCCACCTGCTCCTGCCTCTGTCCTCACACACACTGCCTCCATCTGCTCCTGCCTCTTTCCTCACACACACTGCCTCCACCTGCTCCTGCCTCTGTCCTCACACACACTGCCTCCACCTGCTCCTGCCTCTGTCCCAGCTCCTGCCTCTGTCCTCACACACACTGCCTCCACCTGCTCCTGCCTCTGTCCCAGCCCCAGCTCCTGCCTCTGTCCTCACACACACTGCCTCCACCTGCTCCTGCCTCTGTCCTCACACACTGCCTCCACCTGCTCCTGCCTCTGTCCCAGCTCCTGCCTCTGTCCTCACACACACTGCCTCCACCTGCTCCTGCCTCTGTCCTCACACACACTGCCTCCACATGCTCCTGCCTCTGTCCCAGCCCCAGTTCCTGCCTCTGTCCTCACACACACTGCCTCCACCTGCTCCTGCCTCTGTCCTCACACACACTGCCTCCACCTGCTCCTGCCTCTGTCCTCATACACACTGCCTCCACCTGCTCCGGCCTCTGTCCCAGCTCCTGCCTCTGTCCTCACACACACACTGCCTCCACCTGCTCCTGCCTCTGTCCTCATACACACTGCCTCCACCTGCTCCTGCCTCTGTCCCAGCCCCAGCTCCTGCCTCTGTCCTCACACACACTGCCTCCACCTGCTCCTGCCTCTGTCCCAGCCCCAGCTCCTGCCTCTGTCCTCACACACACTGCCTCCACCTGCTCCTGCCTCTGTCCCAGCCCCAGCTCCTGCCTCTGTCCTCACACACACTGCCTCCACCTGCTCCTGCCTCTGTCCCAGCTCCAGCTCCTGCCTCTGTCCTCACACACACTGCCTCCACCTGCTCCTGCCTCTGTCCTCACACACACTGCCTCCACCTGCTCCTGCCTCTGTCGCAGCCCCAGCTCCTGCCTCTGTCCTCACACACACTGCCTCCACCTGCTTCTGCCTCTGTCCCAGCTCCTGCCTCTGTCCTCATACACACTGCCTCCACCTGCTCCTGCCTCTTTCCTCACACACACTGCCTCCACCTGCTCCTGCCTCTGTCCTCACACACACTGCCTCCACCTGCTCCTGCCTCTGTCCCAGCTCCTGCCTCTGTCCTCACACACACTGCCTCCACCTGCTCCTGCCTCTGTCCTCACACTGCCTCCACCTGCTCCTGCCTCTGTCCCAGCTCCTGCCTCTGTCCTCACACACACTGCCTCCACCTGCTCCTGCCTCTGTCCTCACACACACTGCCTCCACCTGCTCCTGCCTCTGTCCCAGCCCCAGCTCCTGCCTCTGTCCTCACACACACTGCCTCCACCTACTCCTGCCTCTGTCCCAACCCCAGCCTCTGTCCTCACACACACTGCCTCCACCTGCTCCTGCCTCTGTCGCAGCTCCAGTTCCTGCCTCTGTCCTCACACACACTGCCTCCACCTGCTCCTGCCTCTGTCCCAGCCCCAGCTCCTGCCTCTGTCCTCATACACACTGCCTCCACCTGCTCCTGCCTCTGTCCCAGCCCCAGCTCCTGCCTCTGTCCTCACACACACTGCCTCCACCTGCTCCTGCCTCTGTCCCAGCCCCAGCTCCTGCCTCTGTCCTCACACACACTGCCTCCACCTGCTCCTGCCTCTGTCCCAGCCCCAGCTCCTGCCTCTGTCCTCACACACACTGCCTCCACCTGCTCCTGCCTCTGTCCCAGCCCCAGCTCCTGCCTCTGTCCTCACACACACTGCCTCCACCTGCTCCTGCCTCTGTCCTCACACACACTGCCTCCACCTGCTCCTGCCTCTGTCCCAGCCCCAGCTCCTGCCTCTGTCCTCACACACACTGCCTCCATCTGCTCCTGCCTCTGCCTCTGTCCCAGCTCCTGCCTCTGTCCTCACACACACTGCCTCCACCTGCTCCTGCCTCTGTCCTCACACACACTGCCTCCACCTGCTCCTGCCTCTGTCCCAGCCCCAGCTCCTGCCTCTGTCCTCACACACACTGCCTCCACCTGCTCCTGTCTCTGTCCTCACACACACTGCCTCCACCTGCTCCTGCCTCTGTCCCAGCCCCAGCTCCTGCCTCTGTCCTCACACACACTGCCTCCACCTGCTCCTGCCTCTGTCCCAGCTCCTGCCTCTGTCCTCACACACACTGCCTCCACCTGCTCCTGCCTCTGTCCTCACACACACTGCCTCCACCTGCTCCTGCCTCTGTCCCAGCTCCTGCCTCTGTCCTCACACACACTGCCTTCACCTGCTCCTGCCTCTGTCCTCACACACACTGCCTCCACCTGCTCCTGCCTCTGTCCCAGCCCCAGCTCCTGCCTCTGTCCTCACACACACTGCCTCCACCTGCTCCTGCCTCTGTCCTCACACACACTGCCTCCACCTGCTCCTGCCTCTGTCCCAGCCCCAGCCTCTGTCCTCACACACACTGCCTCCACCTGCTCCTGCCTCTGTCCCAGCCCCTGCCTCTGTCCTCACACACACCGCCTCCACCTGCTCCTGCCTCTGTCCTCACACACACTGCCTCCACCTGCTCCTGCCTCTGTCCCAGCTCCTGCCTCTGTCTTCACACACACTGCCTCCACCTGCTCCTGCCTCTGTCACAGCCCCAGCTCCTGCCTCTGTCCTTACACACACTGCCTCCACCTGCTACTGCCTCTGTCCCAGCCCCAGCTCCTGCCTCTGTCCTCACACACACTGCCTCCACCTGCTCCTGCCTCTGTCCTCATACACCCTGCCTCCACCTGCTCCTGCCTCTGTCCTCACTGACAATGCTAAATTCCTTTGTCGTATAAACAACCCTTTATGAAGTCTAAGAACACTGTACGCTGCTTACTTAAGAAGTACCGTAAGGGTACGCTATTTGCGTAACGATCGCTCAGCCGTAGGCGAGACGCTCAAGCGTCACGTTCGCTCACGGCCCAGTGATCACAGGACAACACGTTATTGGTTAAGACTAGAGTAATGATTCGCTATGGCGTAGCGGCCGCTCGAGACCACGAGGAGGTCACCAGCGGCGCAGACGCTCACAACGCTATACCTTTATGTCTAAACCTTATACCAATGAAATGCACAGAATACCTTAATGTGAGTACAGGGTGTAAGTGCAACCTTGTGTAACCTGACTAACTACAAAGCTGCTTGAGCGTCACCGACGCTCAAGTGAACACTTAACACTATAGAAAATACACAGATACTGGTTTAGGGTCCAAAGCCTATTAACTGTATTATATCTAATATACTTGTAAAAGGGGATAACAGTACAAATGATACACTACAATATAACAGAGACTTCCTAACCAAAATACAATACTATCTAATACAATACAATACTAGTCTAGGGGAGATGTGAGAGAAAAAAAAAGAAAGGAGAGAGAGAGAGAGAGAGAAATGGAGAGAGATGAGAGAAATTGGCTCACAGTAAGACAATGATTACGGAGAGAAACTTACGCACAAAGGGTATGATCGCATGCGCCTCGATATCCAGCTCCCGGTTATCAGCAGAAAACCGTTGATGAGAGAGTGAAGTTGGATATGGTCGGCCTGCCTATTTATGCCCCTCACACAATGCAATCTCATAGTCCCTACAATCCCATTGTCCATTGGACGTCGGAACTCGGCCCTGTATCATAACAAAAGGTCATAGGTTGATTCATACAGGTGGGCTGTGACGATTTCAAACAGCTCAGGTGGGTGGGAAACTAGGTTTCCCGCCGCATACCTGAGTATGAGTAAATAATAGAAATGGACATAAACTTCTTATGTCCATAACTATTCGCACGAGCGATTAATACGCTCCAAACCAACACCGGAATATTGCTAATTAAATACTCTTCCGATGGGTACCAAACACTGCTGCATGACTCTTGTTAGACCCTTCCCACAATACAAAGAGAGATTCCTCAGCTCAGGGACATTCTATATTAACTAAACTTTCAGAAACTATCAAAGGGACCATGATCTACAAACTACATTAATTGTGAAAATATGTAACGATTGGGTCGCACGCTACGACTACATACTCTTTACCGTAAATACGCATACCGATGCGAGCGGGTGCACGCATCAGCGGGTATGCACTATCACGGGAAAGCGCACGCATGCGCAGCACGGACCAGCATGAGGTGCAAATATGGCAGCGTGTATAGGGATATTTTTCTGACGTTGACAGTCCACCCTTTGGCAGTCAGTAATAACTGCCACCTTCTAAAATATTTCAAAAGGAGAAAAATATATGTCAGTGGTTAATTCATTTCCATGGTTGGGTGAGGGAGGAGAGAGGAGTAGGTGTGAAGAGGGTATGACCTAGTGAGAAAGCAGAAGCATGTGTGTATGAGTCCATGTTTGGAGGGTCATGTATCATCGTGCCGTACGTGTGGTAAATCAAGCTTCGAGGTATTGCGAAGTATACATTTGAATTCCTTCTTATCCTGTGGTACAGGTCTGTGGATGGGCTGTCAAACTTTACCGAGCTCTTTTCGGATTTTGAACAAAATGGGGAGCACATTTTAGTTGATGATACATGAATGGGGGAGGTATGTGGTTGCTGATATCTGTGCCTGTATTCCCTATCGTCTATGTGTGTCATTACCTGAGGGTTGTAGGGATGAAGATAAAGAACACTTATGGAAAATGCAATGATATTCTATGTCAGGGAAATGTACATCTGTCGTTGAAGTTGTGTTCGGTATCTGTTGAGAGTCGTCTTCTTTGCGCTGTATTGCTCCTTGGGCATGAGCAAATAGCTTTGTCAGTGCCATCAGATTTACAAAAAATGTTGGGCTAGCGTGAGTTTAAAAATACTAGGGAAACTGGGGATCCATGGCAAAGTTCATCAAGTGTCCATATCATAGGTTGTCAAAACTTCATCTTTGGTGCTTGTCTGTTGTCTGTATAGCGTCTCGTCAACTTCCTCGTCCAAGGGGGTCTTTGTATCTTGGAGAAAAGCAGAAAAACAGGTGAAAGAAACGGACCGTATAATCGCATTTTCATCACATCCTGGTTTCTATTATTGGGTCATAAATCAAATCCAGGTTAATTACAGTTTCCTCACTCCTCAAACTCATCACTCTTGTACTTTGTTTGCACTTCATTAAAGCCTGCCCGCATCTAAATATCAATCCAATAAATATAACAACACCTAAGATACATAGTAGAAACTTTCCAACATCCATTATGACTCCTTGAGCCCAGTCTCCTAAACCGGAGAACCAATTTCGCGGGTTTAACCATGACACCCAACCAGTCAGCTCATTACCTACAGCAGCAAGGGTGAGATTGTGTTTTCGACGAAATTCCCACTTCAATTGGAGAATATCGTCCATCTTTTGGTCTATGACCTCTACCGGATCCTCGGTGCTGTTTGTGATATACGTGCAACACTTTATGCCGTACTGTGTTGCCAATGTAACACAATATCCGCCTGTTACTGCTGTAAGATAATTAAGAACCATCCTATGCTGAACTAGTTCTGTTTTATAAGCTTGAAGTTCTCTTCCAGTGTATCTAAACGTGTCATCATACATTTCAGTGATATTATCTAACAAATTGGCGAGTGCGGAAATGTATCTATAATTCATCACTCCTCGAGCGGTGCGAGTGAAATCTAACGCTACCAGAACCTGAATCCCGGTGGATTCATGGATAAGATCAGAGGCCGGATGCTCTAACCTTTCTGACAGTTGTCTTTTAACTCGGTGCTCGTAATGAGTGTGAGTATACGGAGCTTGGGCACCACGGTGTATGTCCTTCATTTTGTCATGTGTAACAGTCATCACTTCAGGCAATACTTTTCCAATATAACACAATCCTTCAGAGTTTGGGGCAAGCCACTTGTACGCCTTTCTCCCGCATATGAAATATGCATCATCGGGGAGAACATATGGGACGGTGAAGGACATTACCATGTTACAAACCTTCCAGGTGAAATCTCCTGACCCTAATTCTTCCATCTGCTTAATGCACGTATCAGTTTGTACGATATGTGCACAGTATCCTGGTGATACCTCTCCAACTCTAGTAATCCTATTTCCTAAGGTATATCGATACCGGAAAGATTTTCCTCTACTGGCTATGTGGCGTACAAGCTCTGTATCTGTAGGCATTCTATCTGCTCTGTGTGAAAAGGTCATGGTTAAATTGCTCCACGACACTTCCCAATTTCCCGGTTTTCTGGGATTGGAGATGTTGAAACATAAGAGGGACCTATCCACATGGTATTGGTGGAGCTTCAAACTAGGAGGGCTGGAGATATTAAACCTCCGGTCCACCGGTCTCCCACCACTTAGCTCAAGTACCTCCCCTAACGTTAAAGGAAATGGTACTAGCCCTGATTTGCTATGACCCTGAGGTACTTGAGAGCATACCCAACAATCTGTTTGGTTTAATACGTTACCCACTAAGGAGTGATAGTCACTCAATGGATGCCGGTCTATATGGATATTAAAACTGGATTGGCATTTCTTTATGCATCCATCTTCAACCAGATTATCACAGAGCCTACAGATACAGTTTTCTTCAGCTAACAATCCGTCACAATTTCTTCTATGATCAATGCTATCGGATCGTTTTCTGATACTCGCCTTTGCTTGTTGGTTTGGTTGATCTTGGAAAACTACGCCTCCATCATCATAATCGGAACCCATTCCAGAACCTCTCTCGACCTCTATGGTACTCTCGCCGGAACAGACTGCTCTGGTCAACATCATGGTCAACATCATAATCCGGATCACAGTCTCTTGGGGCAAGTCCATCTTTGAGGAGGAAATAGAGAAGAATGAGAAGAGGGAAAAAGAAATTTCAAGGAAGAGGGGATGGGAAGTGGAGAAAAACAATAAAAGGGAGAGGGGAGTCGACAACTGCTTTCGGTCTTCAAGGCTCAGGTGCCGCCTCAGTCCTCCTGGAACAGACACTCCAGTGATACAACCTCTACCGTCTGTTCCTTATCACGGGACTTCTCTGGATCAGCAACCTTTTTGCAGTGGGATGAATGGACCCAAGTCTCTCTCTCAGCAACCTTCAATGCTGTGGTGCTAGTCAATAAGACCTGGTATGGTCCTTCCCATCTATCAATAAGACAACCTGAGCGTAGAAAATTTCGTATCATTACATAATCCCCAGGTTCAATGTCATGACAATTACTATCTGGTAAATCAGGAATCACCAACTTCAGATTATCATTTTGATTCCTCACCTGCTTACTCATGTTAATCAAGTACTTTACAGTTACTTCATTGTTACATTTCAAATCATCCTGAGGGTTAATCATGACATGCGGTTGTCGACCAAACAAGATTTCAAAAGGAGACAGATTAAGAGGGGACCTGGGAGTGGTTCTGATGCTATACAAAACAATGGGTAAAGCTTCTGGCCACGTCAGTCCTGTCTCTGCCATTACTTTACTCAATTTATTTTTAATAGTGCTGTTCACTCTTTCGACCTTCGCACTCGCCTGTGGACGGTACGGAGTGTGCAGCTTGCTATCAATACCCATTAATTTACACATTCCTTGAAAGACATCACCTGTAAAATGGGTACCCCTATCACTTTCAATGATTCTAGGGATACCATATCTACATACAAATTCCTGCACAATTTTCTTAGCTGTAAACATAGCGGTATTTGTAGCTGTTGGAAAAGCTTCGACCCAATTCGAGAAAACATCTATACAGACAAGTACATATTTCAAATTTCGACATGGGGGTAATTGAATGAAGTCAATTTGTATTACCTGGAAAGGGCCGCCGGTAGGTGGGATATGGGATGGTTCTGTAGGTATTGCTTTTCCAATATTCTTTCTCAGACAGGTAAGGCATGACATTGCTCTTTTACTCGCATGAGAGGAGAATCCTGGGGCGCACCAGTATGCTCTTACCAATTTGCACATCCCCTCCTTGCCTAGATGAGTCAGCCCATGAGCTGCTTCAGCCAGACATGGAAGGTATGCCCTGGGGGCCACTGGTTTACCATGTCCATCCGTCCAGAGCCCTGAGGACTCCTGGCCATATCCCTTTGCCTTCCAGACTGCTCTTTCCTGTGTGGAACACAAATTCTGCATCTCACACAACTTTTGTGTGTTGATGGTATTAAATACCATCAGTTGTGTGGTGTCTGTCTGTATGGGGGTAGCAGCTGCAAGCTTTGCGGCTTCGTCTGCTCGGCTGTTACCAAGGGATACTGGGTCTTGGCTATATGTATGTGCTTTACATTTGATAACAGCCACTCTGTCGGGTTCCTGTATCGCTGTTAGAAGCCTTTTTATATATGCTGCATGCGCTATCGGTGTACCAGCTGCCGTCATGAAATTTCTGAGGCGCCATAGGGCTCCGAAATCATGTACTACCCCGAAGGCGTATCTAGAGTCGGTGTAGATATTGGCTGACTTACCCTTAGCCAATTCACATGCTCTGGTTAGGGCGACCAGTTCAGCAACCTGGGCTGAGTGAGGTGGGCCTAGCGGTTCCGCTTCTATGGTGTCTTGGTCATCTACGACTGCGTATCCAGTACACAAGTCTCCCGAGTCTGACTGTCTATGACAACTACCGTCAGTGTAGAACGTGAGTTCTGCATCTTCCAGTGGATTGTCACTGATGTCAGGCCTTGCGGTAAAATTTTGGGTCAAATATTCCATACAATCATGTGTATCTTCCTTTGCATTAAATCCTCCTTCCCCATCACTCTCACCTTCCACCCTTTGTGTCTGACCAGGCACACCTGGTAGAAATGTTGCAGGATTTAATGCGCTGCATCTCCTTATGGTGATGTTTACTGGGGCCATTAATGCCAATTCCCATCTTGTAAACCTTGCTGATGAGACGTGTCTGGTTTGGGCAGAATTAAATAAGGCAGATACCGCATGTGGTGTATGGATTGTGAGGTTGTGGCCTAGCACGACATCTTCGCTTTTTGTCACTAGCAATGCTATCGCCGCAACGCTACGCAAGCATGTGGGGAGGGATCGCGCTACCGTGTCTAGCTGGGCGCTGTAGTATGCGACTGGCCTGCTGGCGTCACCGTGTTTTTGGGTTAGTACACCTGCTGCGCACCCAGCACTTTCTGTTCCGTATAGTTCAAAGGGTTTCCCATAGTCTGGCATACCTAGTGCTGGTGCCTGCGTTAGGCACTGTTTGAGTCTCTCAAATGCTGTTTCGGATTCGTCTGTATGCGAAATCCGATCAGGTTTGTTTGAAGAGACCATTTCCTGCAAAGGTAGCGCCAATATGGAAAACCCTGGGATCCAATTACGGCAATACCCACACATTCCTAAAAACGTCCTGATCTGTTGCTGGGTTTGTGGCAGTGTCATGTCTCTAATGGCTTGGATTCTATCAGCGGTCAGGTGTCTCAGTCCTTGTGTTAGACAGTGTCCCAAATATTTTACCTTAGTCTGGCATAATTGTAACTTGTCTTTGGAAACCTTGTGACCTGTGTCTGAAAGATGAAACAGGAGCTGTTTCGTATCCTTCAGAGATGCTTCCAGTGAATCTGAACACAGTAATAAATCGTCCACGTACTGTATCAATACTGATCCACTCTCCGGTTGGAAAGACTGTAAACAATCATGCAAAGCCTGAGAAAATATACTTGGACTATCTATGAAACCTTGGGGTAACCGAGTCCACGTGTATTGGACTCCTCTGTATGTGAATGCAAACAAATATTGGCTGTCAGGGTGCAGAGGTACCGAAAAGAAAGCGGAGCAGAGGTCAATAACAGTGAAAAATTTGGCAGTGGGAGGAATTTGCATTAGGATGACAGCTGGATTTGGCACTACGGGGAACTGACTTTCAACTATTTTGTTAATCCCCCTTAGATCCTGCACTAGCCTGTAACCCCTCCCCCCACTCTTTTTAACAGGGAAGATGGGACTATTTGCTGTGCTGGACGTTCTTACTAGAATGCCCTGTTGTAGCAAGCGTTCTATTACTGGGAAAACTCCTAACTCCACCTCTGGCTTCAGAGGATACTGTGGGATTTTTGGAGCTATCCTACCATCTTTTACTTGTACAACTACTGGAGCTACATTTGCCATTAATCCAGTGTCCTGTCCATCTTTTGTCCAAAGTGACTCTGGTATCTGAGATGTCATCTCTTCTACTTGGGATGGATTCCTATTTGTCATAATGGAATGTGACATTAATTTTGATGGGGAGTCTAACATGTCTCGTACCTCCTGAGCGTGATTCTCAGGAATGTCCAAGAATACACCTTCAGGAGTACAATAAATGACGCAACCCATTTTACATAGTAAGTCTCTACCCAGGAGATTAGTTGGTGCCGATGCAGCCAGCAAAAAGGAATGCTTGGTTTGCAAAGGCCCTATTGTAATCTCGGCTGGTTTGCTAACAGGGTAGTGCTGGACTACTCCTGTTACTCCCATGGCTGGAATTGTCCTACCAGTGGTTCTCATGCCCACTGTCGAATTTATCACTGACTTGGCCGCCCCTGTGTCTACAAGAAAGTTTAAAGTTTTACCAGCTACATTGATTGCAATCTCTGGTTCACTTCCAAGACTGGCAATCAATTTAACTGGCTGCAGATTACAGGTATGGCCACACCCCTATTGGGTATGGTGACCTCCCTGAATCCCGCTGGCAGCGACTACTTGTGAGGGGGTTAGCTGGGAACTACCAGAGGCATGCCAATCTCTGTTCGGGGGATATCTTTTTGTTTCCCCTGTATGTGGCTCGAAACTCCGCCTCTGTGGACCCTGCTCCCAATGTCGTGTGTCGTGTCGTTGTCTAGGGGGTTGAAAAGATCTTTGTACACTCTTTGTTCTACATTCTCGTGCATAGTGTCCCGGTCTGTTACAAGAAAAACATGTTATTACACTTGCCTTACCCACAGGATTCGGTGGTACATACGCAGGCTGCCTTGTGGTCAGCGCCTGTATACTTACTGACATTAACTTATCACTTTGCGACTCCCTGTGTCTAGTGATGTTTCTGTCGTGATCAATAGCAGCCTCTCTCAAAGTGGACACCGACAGACCTCGCCAACATGGTTGTGTGGTCTGTACCCTAGTCTTTAATGTTTCCTTTAAACCATCCATCAGTACAGATACTGCTACGTCTTGATGGTTTGGGTTGGTCTTAATGTCTTCTATTCCAGTGTACTTTGCCATTTCTAATAGTGCCCGGTGAAAATATTCTGATGCCGTCTCGGACTCTTTTTGTCTAATGGAGAATATCTTGTTCCATTTAACAACGGCTGGGAAATACTCCTTTAGCTGTACATTTATCCTTTTTACATTATCCTTGTTGTACACGTCTGTAAGCGGTACATCTTTATTCAATGCACAGTCAGCTAAAAATTGAGTTGCGTCGACATTGGAAGGTAAACAAGCTCTTAGCAGTATCTGCCAATCCTTGTTGTTGGGTTCTACAGTGTTGCCTAGATCCCTGATGTATTTTTGGCTAGCAACTAAGTCCTTCCTGGGGTCAGGAAATTCGGACACTATTGTTCTTAATTCCATTCGGGAAAATGGAGTGTACATGGCAATGTTCCTTATGGGAGTGGCTCCAGACACATCTGTTTTTCCATTGGGAACTGCTATTACCCTTACAGGAGCAAGTCTAACAACCTCATTCTGTGTAGATTCTACAACTTGTGGTGAAATTGTTTCAGTGTAGTGCATGGTGCCGTACTTACCCGTTGACACGACCTCACCTATCCCTCCGCTAGGGGCCTTCGCTAATCTCGTGGGTGTTGTTGTGCCTACTGTGGTCTCTGCTATGGTGGCCGCGAGAGAGAGAGCTGAAATTGTTGTTGAATCGTCTTCTTGATCACACTCCTGAGGAAGGTTCAAAACAGGGTACATCTTGCACGGGTTAATAATTGCATGAGTTACTTGGTTAACATCATTAACATTTACAGGGTTACTAAGAGTTTGTGTTTTACAACCCAGTGCGTTTCTCTCCGCAACCAACTTCTCTCCTGCAATGTATGGTGGAGGAGGGGCTGTGGCTATCAGCTTCCTGACTGCCCCAGATCCTGCCGCCAGAGCCAAACCTCTCTGTATCTCACCTTCCTGGTGCCATAACTGTAAATAATCATGATGCTGAATTCGTCTCTTTGTTGATTTTAGGAGACATATCCTCCTCCTTAAATTTTGTAACACTTCTGGACTGAAGCTACCTATTATTGGGAATTTGTCCCTGTCTTGTACAGTCATTCTCTCCCATTCATCACATAAAGATTCTGTGTGACTTCCGTATTTTTCACACATGATGTACCTTGCCGACCCGACGGGTCGGTTCTCTGAATCAACCCGAACCAAGGTTGATCGCCCCCTACCTGAACAATTGGCCCCCATAATCTGCAGGTGTTGCTTACTACTCCTGTGATCTTTATATCACGGTCTTCAGCGAACCCTTACAGCAAACCAAATTGTCCAAAAATAGGCCGGCGGTGGCGGTTTACCGAGTACCCCACTCACTCGCCCACCTCGACCAATACGACCTGATCACACCGATATGGTGCTGGCGTACTCGATACAGGGCCCCTATGGAACCTTCTGTTTACTGGAACATATGAGGGTTACCCGCAGGACACTTACTCTTTCCAGTAAAGGTGGGGTTGTTAGATAGTTCCTGAGTGACCAGCGAACTTCCCTTCCAAAAATAAAAAATTACACAAATCACGTCAGAATGTACAAATAGCGTTTGTGACCACTTTACTCTAATGGTATTAGGTCAGATTACTAACTACTGCACACAATTACGTGCGGTCCAATCGTTCAGTACATAAGCACTACTTGTCATGTACTGAAAGATCAATGGAATCGATGTTTCCGGCCGCGATTCCTTCAGCAAGAGCTTGTATGGCCTATATGGGTTCTGCACCAACACCCCAGGCGTTGTGCCTCTTGTACCTTTATAGCGGACCTCTTTGTCTATTTAACCTGTTACCTTATGACCTCCTGGTCTGTTACCTTATGACCTCCTGGTCTGTTACCTTATGGTCCGCTATACTCTAATGCTCAAATATTATTTAACCAGGGATGCCTCCCTAGCCACCGTATATGTCACTTACACGTATGTCCTTTGACGAGTACCCGACTTTCCTTTTGGTTCAACCTCTAAGTTATATAAACTTATGTGATAAAAACACACTCACTCAACACATGTACACTTTGTTTCTATATCTATTTCTGCGCAGAAATTTTCTTCAGCCCAGCTGTGTTACCAATTAGGAGCAGGATCTGTTAAACTAAATTTCAGATTTTTCCAAAAATAGATTTGCGTTATTTACCGCGTCGCGTTATCTACCGCTGTGCGTTACTTATCGCCTTTGCGTTAATTATCGCTTTGCGCTAAAATCCAACTTTTCGTGACTTGAGCTACGTGGGCGTAACCGGACGCTACGTTGCGTAATGAACGCTGCGTGCGTCTGCCTTTGGATTGCGTACGCTAGTCTTTGTTAGTGACACGTGTACGCAAAACAAAGATCCACCGTAACACAATTTCTACTTTTATCAATGTAGATGATCCCTGATCATCTACCGCACACCACACTGACTGCCTTATCTCCCAGACAAGCCGTGTGTTGGTCTATATTTTAACTATTACCTCTACTATGAAATAACAGCAAATCTCTTTTAGCACTTTCTATCAACTATAAAAATTGGCAAACAGGAATAGTGATATACGAAATTGAAAAAAAAATGCAGATATATATGTATGCGTGCGTATATACGCAAGACAGAAGAGAAATAAACAGTTTTAAAAGACACAAGCGTTTTGTTCTTACTTCCGGTTCCCGGATTCCTTCAGCACTCTTTATCTAAGCGAAGCAGACGCTTATCCCGTCAGCACTGCGAGACAACCTCCCACCCTTTGCTGGGGGATAATGTCTGCTGATCTACCTAGTGCAGATATGAGAAGGATAGGACGAGTCCCCAATTGACAATGCTAAATTCCTTTGTCGTATAAACAACCCTTTATGAAGTCTAAGAACACTGTACGCTGCTTACTTAAGAAGTACCGTCAGGGTACGCTATTTGCGTAACGATCGCTCAGCCGTAGGCGAGACGCTCAAGCGTCACGTTCGCTCACGGCCCAGTGATCACAGGACAACACGTTATTGGTTAAGACTAGAGTAATGATTCGCTATGGCGTAGCGGCCGCTCGAGACCACGAGGAGGTCACCAGCGGCGCAGACGCTCACAACGCTATACCTTTATGTCTAAACCTTATACCAATGAAATGCACAGAATACCTTAATGTGAGTACAGGGTGTAAGTGCAACCTTGTGTAACCTGACTAACTACAAAGCTGCTTGAGCGTCACCGACGCTCAAGTGAACACTTAACACTATAGAAAATACACAGATACTGGTTTAGGGTCCAAAGCCTATTAACTGTATTATATCTAATATACTTGTAAAAGGGGATAACAGTACAAATGATACACTACAATATAACAGAGACTTCCTAACCAAAATACAATACTATCTAATACAATACAATACTAGTCTAGGGGAGATGTGAGAGAAAAAAAAAGAAAGGAGAGAGAGAGAGAGAGAAATGGAGAGAGATGAGAGAAATTGGCTCACAGTAAGACAATGATTACGGAGAGAAACTTACGCACAAAGGGTATGATCGCATGCGCCTCGATATCCAGCTCCCGGTTATCAGCAGAAAACCGTTGATGAGAGAGTGAAGTTGGATATGGTCGGCCTGCCTATTTATGCCCCTCACACAATGCAATCTCATAGTCCCTACAATCCCATTGTCCATTGGACGTCGGAATTCGGCCCTGTATCATAACAAAAGGTCATAGGTTGATTCATACAGGTGGGCTGTGACGATTTCAAACAGCTCAGGTGGGTGGGAAACTAGGTTTCCCGCCGCATACCTGAGTATGAGTAAATAATAGAAATGGACATAAACTTCTTATGTCCATAACTATTCGCACGAGCGATTAATACGCTCCAAACCAACACCGGAATATTGCTAATTAAATACTCTTCCGATGGGTACCAAACACTGCTGCATGACTCTTGTTAGACCCTTCCCACAATACAAAGAGAGATTCCTCAGCTCAGGGACATTCTATATTAACTAAACTTTCAGAAACTATCAAAGGGACCATGATCTACAAACTACATTAATTGTGAAAATATGTAACGATTGGGTCGCACGCTACGACTACATACTCTTTACCGTAAATACGCATACCGATGCGAGCGGGTGCACGCATCAGCGGGTATGCGCTATCACGGGAAAGCGCACGCATGCGCAGCACGGACCAGCATGAGGTGCAAATATGGCAGCGTGTATAGGGATATTTTTCTGACTTTGACATCACACACACACTGCCTCCACCAGCTCCTGCCTCTGTCCCAGCCCCAGCTCCTGCCTCTGTCCTCACACACACTGCCTCCACCTGCTCCTGCCTCTGTCCTCACACACACTGCCTCCACCTGCTCCTGCCTCTGTCCTAGCCCCAGCTCCTGCCTCTGTCCTCACACACACTGCCTCCACCTGCTCCTGCCTCTGTCCTAGCCCCAGCTCCTGCCTCTGTCCTCACACACACTGCCTCCACCTGCTCCTGCCTCTGTCCCAGCTCCAGCCTCTGTCCTCACACACACTGCCTCCACCTGCTCCTGCCTCTGTCCCAGCCCCAGCTCCTGCCTCTGTCCTCACACACACTGCCTCCACCTGCTCCTGCCTCTGTCCCTGCCCCAGCTCCTGCCTCTGTCCTCACACACACTGCCTCCACCTGCTCCTGCCTCTGTCCCAGCCCCAGCTCCTGCCTCTGTCCTCACACACGCTGCCTCCACCTGCTCCTGCCTCTGTCCCATCTCCTGCCTCTGTCCTCACACACACTGCCTCCACCTGCTCCTGCCTCTGTCCCAGCCCCAGCTCCTGCCTCTGTCCTCACACACACTGCCTCCACCTGCTCCAGCCCCAGCTCCTGCCTCTGTCCTCACACACGCTGCCTCCACCTGCTCCTGCCTCTGTCCCAGCCCCAGCTCCTGCCTCTGTCCTCACACACACTGCCTCCACCTGCTCCTGCCTCTGTCCTCACACACACTGCCTCCACCTGCTCCTGCCTCTGTCCCAGCTCCTGCCTCTGTCCTCACACACACTGCCTCCACCTGCTCCTGCCTCTGTCCTCATACACACTGCCTCCACCTGCTCCTGCCTCTGTCCCAGCTCCTGCCTCTGTCCCAGCTCCTGCCTCTGTCCTCACACACACTGCCTCCACCTGCTCCTGCCTCTGTCCTCACACACACTGCCTCCACCTGCTCCTGCCTCTGTCCTCACACACACTGCCTCCACCAGCTCCTGCCTCTGTCCCAGCCCCAGCTCCTGCCTCTGTCCTCACACACACTGCCTCCACCTGCTCCTGCCTCTGTCCTCACACACACTGCCTCCACCTGCTCCTGCCTCTGTCCCAGCTCCTGCCTCTGTCCTCACACACACTGCCTCCACCTGCTCCTGCCTCTGTCCCAGCCCCAGCTCCTGCCTCTGTCCTCACACACACTGCCTCCACCTGCTCCTGCCTCTGTCCTCATACACACTGCATCCACCTGCTCCTGTCTCTGTCCCAGCCCCAGCTCCTGCCTCTGTCCTCACACACACTGCCTCCACCTGCTCCTGCCTCTGTCCTCACACACACTGCCTCCACCTGCTCCTGCCTCTGTCCTCACACACACTGCCTCCACCTGCTCCTGCCTCTGTCCCAGCCCCAGCCTCTGTCCTCACACACACTGCCTCCACCTGCTCCTGCCTCTGTCCCAGCCCCAGCTCCTGCCTCTGTCCTCACACACACTGCCTCCACCTGCTCCTGCCTCTGTCCTCATACACACTGCCTCCACCTGCTCCTGTCTCTGTCCCAGCCCCAGCTCCTGCCTCTGTCCTCACACACACTGCCTCCACCTGCTCCTGCCTCTGTCCTCACACACACTGCCTCCACCTGCTCCTGCCTCTGTCCTCACACACACTGCCTCCACCTGCTCCTGCCTCTGTCCTCACACACACTGCATCCACCTGCTCCTGTCTCTGTCCCAGCCCCAGCTCCTGCCTCTGTCCTCACACACACTGCCTCCACCTGCTACTGCCTCTGTCCCAGCCCCAGCTCCTGCCTCTGTCCTCACACACACTGCCTCCACCTGCTCCTACCTCTCTCCCAGCCCCAGCTCCTGCCTCTGTCCTCACACACACTGCCTCCACCTGCTCCTGCCTCTGTCCTCATACACACTGCCTCCACCTGCTCCTGTCTCTGTCCCAGCCCCAGCTCCTGCCTCTGTCCTCACACACACTGCCTCCACCTGCTCCTGCCTCTGTCCCAGCCCCAGCTCCTGCCTCTGTCCTCACACACACTGCCTCCACCTGCTCCTGCCTCTGTCCCAGCTCCTGCCTCTGTCCTCACACACACTGCCTCCACCTGCTCCTGCCTCTGTCCCAGCTCCTGCCTCTGTCCTCACACACACTGCCTCCACCTGCTCCTGCCTCTGTCCTCACACACACTGCCTCCACCTGCTCCTGCCTCTGTCCCAGCCCCAGCTCCTGCCTCTGTCCTCACACACACTGCCTCCACCTGCTCCTGCCTCTGTCCTCACACACACTGCCTCCACCTGCTCCTACCTCTGTCCTCACACACACTGCCTCCACCTGCTCCTGCCTCTGTCCTCACACACACTGCCTCCACCTGCTCCTGCCTCTGTCCCAGCCCCAGCTCCTGCCTCTGTCCTCACACACACTGCCTCCACCTGCTCCTGCCTCTGTCCTCACACACACTGCCTCCACCTGCTCCTGCCTCTGTCCCAGCCCCAGCTCCTGCCTCTGTCCTCACACACACTGCCTCCACCTGCTCCTGCCTCTGTCCCAGCCCCAGCTCCTGCCTCTGTCCTCACACACACTGCCTCCACCTGCTCCTACCTCTCTCCCAGCCCCAGCTCCTGCCTCTGTCCTCACACACACTGCCTCCACCTGCTCCTGCCTCTGTCCCAGCTCCAGCTCCTGCCTCTGTCCTCACACACACTGCCTCCACCTGCTCCTGCCTCTGTCCTCACACACACTGCCTCCACCTGCTCCTGCCTCTGTCCCAGCCCCAGCTCCTGCCTCTGTCCTCACACACACTGCCTCCACCTGCTCCTGCCTCTATCCCAGCCCCAGCTCCTGCCTCTGTCCTCACACACACTGCCTCCACCTGCTCCTGCCTCTGTCCTCACACACACTGCCTCCACCTGCTCCTGCCTCTGTCCCAGCCCCAGCTCCTGCCTCTGTCCTCACACACACTGCCTCCACCTGCTCCTGCCTCTGTCCCAGCTCCTGCCTCTGTCCTCACACACACTGCCTCCACCTACTCCTGCCTCTGTCCCAGCTCCTGCCTCTGTCCTCACACACACTGCCTCCACCTGCTCCTGCCTCTGTCCTCATACACACTGCCTCCACCTGCTCCTGCCTCTGTCCTCACACACACTGCCTCCACCTGCTCCTGCCTCTGTCCTCATACACACTGCCTCCACCTGCTCCTGCCTCTGTCCTCACACACACTGCCTCCACCTGCTCCTGCCTCTGTCCCAGCCCCAGCTCCTGCCTCTGTCCTCACACACACTGCCTCCACCTGCTCCTGCCTCTGTCCTCATACACAGTGCCTCCACCTGCTCCTGCCTCTGTCCCAGCCCCAGCTCCTGCCTCTGTCCTCACACACACTGCCTCCACCTGCTCCTGCCTCTGTCCCAGCTCCTGCCTCTGTCCTCACACACACTGCCTCCACCTGCTCCTGCCTCTGTCCTCACACACACTGCCTCCACCAGCTCCTGCCTCTGTCCCAGCCCCAGCTCCTGCCTCTGTCCTCACACACACTGCCTCCACCTGCTCCTGCCTCTGTCCTCACACACACTGCCTCCACCTGCTCCTGCCTCTGTCCTCACACACACTGCCTCCACCTGCTCCTGCCTCTGTCCCAGCCCCAGCTCCTGCCTCTGTCCTCACACACACTGCCTCCACCTGCTCCTGCCTCTGTCCCAGCCCCAGCTCCTGCCTCTGTCCTCACACACACTGCCTCCACCTGCTCCTGCCTCTGTCCCAGCCCCAGCTCCTGCCTCTGTCCTCACACACACTGCCTCCACCTGCTCCTGCCTCTGTCCTCACACACACTGCCTCCACCTGCTCCTGCCTCTGTCCCAGCCCCAGCTCCTGCCTCTGTCCTCACACACACTGCCTCCACCTGCTCCTGCCTCTGTCCTCACACACACTGCCTCCACCTGCTCCTGCCTCTGTCCCAGCCCCAGCTCCTGCCTCTGTCCTCACACACACTGCCTCCACCTGCTCCTGTCTCTGTCCTCACACACACTGCCTCCACCTGCTCCTGCCTCTGTCCCAGCCCCAGCTCCTGCCTCTGTCCTCACACACACTGCCTCCACCTGCTCCTGCCTCTGTCCTCACACACACTGCCTCCACCTGCTCCTGCCTCTGTCCCAGCTCCTGCCTCTGTCCTCACACACACTGCCTCCACCTGCTCCTGCCTCTGTCCTCACACACTGCCTCCACCTGCTCCTGCCTCTGTCCCAGCTCCTGCCTCTGTCCTCACACACACTGCCTCCACCTGCTCCTGCCTCTGTCCTCACACACACTGCCTCCACCTGCTCCTGCCTCTGTCCCAGCCCCAGCTCCTGCCTCTCTCCTCACACACACTGCCTCCACCTGCTCCTGCCTCTGTCCTAGCCCCAGCTCCTGCCTCTGTCCTCACACACACTGCCTCCACCTGCTCCTGCCTCTGTCCTCACACACACTGCCTCCACCTGCTCCTGCCTCTGTCCCAGCCCCAGCTCCTGCCTCTCTCCTCACACACACTGCCTCCACCTGCTCCTGCCTCTGTCCTAGCCCCAGCTCCAGCCTCTCTCCTCACACACACTGCCTCCACCTGCTCCTACCTCTGTCCCAGCCCCAGCTCCTGCCTCTGTCCTCACACACACTGCCTCCACCTGCTCCTGCCTCTGTCCCAGCTCCTGCCTCTGTCCTCACACACACTGCCTCCACCTGCTCCTGCCTCTGTCCTCACACACACTGCCTCCACCTGCTCCTGCCTCTGTCCTCATACACACACTGCCTCCACCTGCTCCTGCCTCTGTCCTCACACACACTGCCTCCACCTGCTCCTGCCTCTGTCCTCACACACACTGCCTCCACCTGCTCCTGCCTCTGTCCCAGCCCCAGCTCCTGCCTCTCTCCTCACACACACTGCCTCCACCTGCTCCTGCCTCTGTCCTAGCCCCAGCTCCTGCCTCTGTCCTCACACACACTGCCTCCACCTGCTCCTGCCTCTGTCCTCACACACACTGCCTCCACCTGCTCCTGCCTCTGTCCCAGCCCCAGCTCCTGCCTCTCTCCTCACACACACTGCCTCCACCTGCTCCTGCCTCTGTCCTAGCCCCAGCTCCAGCCTCTCTCCTCACACACACTGCCTCCACCTGCTCCTACCTCTGTCCCAGCCCCAGCTCCTGCCTCTGTCCTCACACACACTGCCTCCACCTGCTCCTGCCTCTGTCCCAGCTCCTGCCTCTGTCCTCACACACACTGCCTCCACCTGCTCCTGCCTCTGTCCTCACACACACTGCCTCCACCTGCTCCTGCCTCTGTCCTCATACACACTGCCTCCACCTGCTCCTGCCTCTGTCCCCTGGTATGTATAAAATATAGAGCACTGTATGTACTGTATAATATATGAAGAGTGTGTGTGTGTGTGTGTGTGTGTGTGTGTGTGTGTGTGTGTGTATATATATGTATGTATATATGCGTGTTTGTGTGTTTAGGTATGCATGTGTGTTTGTATGTATAAATTAATGTGTGCTCTATGTAAGTATATATACTCAGTAAATATATATATATATATATATATATAACGTGAAGGCGGCACTCAGATCAATAATGCGATTCTGTACATTGGACCCACAGTGGTTTCTAGGAGGGCACCAGCTGATTTATCATATGTTGGGAGAGCTGCTTTCTACATGTTTATGTATGTATCTGTTTATCTATCTATCTATCTATCTATCTATCTATCTATCTATCTATCTATCTATCTCTCTATCTATCTCTCTATCTCTCTCTCTCTCTATCTATATATATCTGTGTGTCGGACTGGCACTCCAGCGCAATAGACAGTTGTGCTCCGGTGCCCTCTGTCAGAAATGAGAAAAAAATACTTGAAGAAAGCGGCACTGGAGACTGAAGAAATCAAAGTGTATTTCACGCTACCTAGTGTGAAATATACTTTGATTTCTTCAGTCTCCGAGTGCCGCTTTCTTCAAGTATTTTATATATATATATAGTAGATTGCAATGGCAGCTGCACTCACAGTCATAAAAGAGACGTACCGGTAGTTTTAAATGCTAAATTTACATATTTTCACATACATTCACTTTGAAAATAGTTTTTTTAATAAAACCAAACCGTAGAAACATTTAATATGACGTTTCTTGTATGACCTTGAGAGCCATCGTCATTGCAATATACTTTAAATTTACATCGGAAGGCACCGGGCAACTTAACATATATATATATTTATATATATAATATGCGCACACTACACGTGGAAACCCCCCTTACTAAATCCTGTGTTTGCCCCTGCACCCGTGGGCCACAGTGTCCCGGGGGGGGGGGGGGGGGGGGGTTGGCTGTTCGGAGGCTCCTGTACTCGCTGCTCTGCTAAACAGAGCAGCGGCGAATAAACGGCGTCTATTCAGTGGAGACAGGAGGAGAGGGGGCATACCAGCAGCTCACGGAGCGCTCGGCATGCCCCCTCACTGATGAAAACGGGGCGTGGCTCGCGATTGTGGGTCCTCCGTGAAGCCACGCCCCTTTTCATAGTCCACACTCCCTTTTCACAGCGCCGCGCGTGTGTACCTCTTTCATGAGGAAGAATGTTGGGAGGTATGCATATAGAATAGACACAGATAACGAGAAGCACATCCAGCATATAGAACAACGGAAGTGGTACTCTGCACCTGCCCATATGTACAGAATAAGGAGATATACTGAGAGTTACACCTAGCATACAAAGCAAGAGAAGTGGTACTGTACACCTATCCATACATACACAATAAAGACAGATACTGAGAATTACATCCAGCACACAGAAAAAGAGAAGTGGTACTGTACACCTGCCCATTCCTATAGGACAGATACAGAGAGTTACATCCAGCACACAGAAAAAGAGAAGTGGTACTGTACTAATGCCCATTCTTATAGAAAGGGACAGATACAGAGAGTCACATCCAGCATGCATAGCAAGAGAAGTGGTACTGTACACCTGCCCATACATGCAGAATAGAGACAGATAATGAGAATTACATTCAGCACATAGAATAGAAAAGTGATATTATACACCTACATTCAGAACAAGGAGAGATACTGAGAATTACATCCAGCAGGTAGAACAGAGGAAGTGGTACTGTGCTCCTGCCCGTACATGCAGAATAATGAGAGATACTGAGAATTATATCCAGCAGGTAGAATAGGGGAAGTGGTACTGTGCTCCTGCCCATACATGCAGAATAATGAGAGATACTGAGAATTACATCCAGCAGGTAGAACAGGGGAAGCGGTACTGTGCTCCTGCCCATACATTCAGAATAGAGACAGATAATGAGAATTACATCCAGCAGGTAGAACAGAGGAAGTGGTACTGTGCTCCCGACCATACATTCAGAATAAGGAGAGATACTGAGAATTACATCCAGCAGGTAGAACAGGGGAAGTGGTACTGTGCTCCTGCCCATACATGCAGAATAAGGATAGATACTGATAATTACATCCAGCAGGTAGAACAGGGGAAGTGGTACTGTGCTCCTGCCCATACATTCAGAATAGAGACAGATAATGAGAATTACATCCAGCAGGTAGAACAGGGGAAGTGGTACTGTGCTCCTGCCCATACATGCAGAATAAGGAGAGATACTGATAATTACATCCAGCAGGTAGAACAGGGGAAGTGGTACTGTGCTCCTGCCCATACATGCAGAATAGAGACAGATAATTAGAATTACATCCAGCAGGTAGAACAGGGGAAGTGGTACTGTGCTCCTGCCCATACATTCAGAATAGAGACAGATAATGAGAATTATATCCAGCAGGTAGAACAGGAGAAGTGGTACTGTGCTCCTGCCCATACATTCAGAATAGAGACAGATAATGAGAATTACATCCAGCAGGTAGAACAGGGGAAGTGGTACTGTGCTCCTGCCCATACATTCAGAATAAGGATAGATACTGAGAATTACATCCACCAGGTAGAACAGGCGAAGTGGTACTGTGCTCCTGCCCTTACATTCAGAATAAGGAGAGATACTGAGAATTACATCCAGCAGGTAGAACAGGGGAAGTGGTACTGTGCTCCTGCCCATACATGCAGAATAAGGAGAGATTCTGAGAATTACATCCAGCAGGTAGAACAGGGGAAGTGGTACTGTGCTCCTGCCCATACATTCAGAATAAGGAGATATACTGAGAATTACATCCAGCAGGTAGAACAGGGGAAGTGGTACTGTACTCCTGCCCATACATTCAGAATAAGGAGAGATACTGAGAAGTACATCCAGCAGGTAGAACAGGGGAAGTGGTACTGTGCTCCTGCCCATACATTCAGAATAAGGAGAGATACTGAGAATGATATCCGGCAGGTAGAACAGGGGAAGTGGTACTGTGCCCCTGCCAATACATGGAGAATAAGGAGAGATGCTGAGAATTATATCCAGCAGGTAGAATAGGGGAAGTGGTACTGTGCTCCTGCCCATACATTCAGAATAAGGAGAGATACTGAGAATTACATCCAGCAGGTAGAACAGGGGAAGTGGTACTGTGCTCCTGCCCATACATTCAGAATAAGGAGAGATACTGAGAAGTACATCCAGCAGGTAGAACAGGGGAAGTGGTACCAAGAATTACACCCATCATACAGGACGACTAATGTACAGATATTTAAATGTGAAAACATTTCTCAGTTTTGTTCATCTAATTATCACAAACATTTGGCCATTTTAGATGAATTCCGAGCAACGTGAAGAAGTTAAAGTGATCTGATGGTTTTCCAGGTGAACTTGGAACCTGAAGACATTAATACTTTATGAACTTTACAAGTTAAAATGACAATAAAAGGCACCCAGGTCCACGTGAGCATTCTGTACTTTACTGCAAGGTATCTATAATTACCTGTGGGGTGTGAACCAGGAATTCGGCGATGCAGAGTCACAAGAACCAGCCCCAAAATAAATCACGTTAGACGTTATATGTGACAGTGTTAGGGTAATTTAACCTCTTCTGGTCTGGTCTATAAACTCTCTGCAGTCATCAGTCAGAATTCTGTTCCTTTAGCAACCGGTTGGAGGTCAGTGAATGAAAAGATGACACAGGATTATGTGTAACCTAAGCAGACCATTAGCTGACCTGACTTAGGGCCGTTATAGGTTTATTTTTATAGCTCAAAAAAGAATCATGCTTGCCAATACATTTAGCCAATCAGAATACACCATGTATGTCTCAGAACCTGAAATACATCAATTGTCATACAATGTTCTAATTGGCAATTAGAACATTCTTGAATATAGTTTATTGCTTTGTGATTGTCAGTCTCTCGGACATATGCTGAAAACATTCTTCCCGATCTTCCTGATTGGCCTTGGAAAACATCTGGTATTGTATGTCCTTGAACAATTCATGCTTTGTAACAAGATATTCGGAGTATATAGTTTTCAGAATATCTGTGCAATATATTTAAGGATACATGAACACATTTTGTGATTAACAGTAAATATCTTAATCAATGCGAAAAAGCGTGACTCAATATATTTGCTATACTGCGGAAGCTCCTACACCATCATTTCCCCTCTTTTTGATTCCACTTTTTCTCCCTATTCTACCTACACTAGGCCTGAACTACCCCCTTTCAGTAAACCAGTCCCCTGGACTTATAGCCCAAACCTTGGGGATTACCGCTAACAACAACCAAAGGATAAGCAACTTCATTCTTCTGGCTGGAGAGTCACTGTCAACTTCTTCGAGTGGGAGGCGTGTAATCAGGTATCACAACCTTTCACCTTAATTGAGATAGGCATGGTTAGCAGCACTTGATATGGACCATCATATCTTGGTTCAAAGGTCTTTCTCACATGTCTCTTTAAATAGACCCAATCTCCTGGATTTAGCTTATGCGTAGCTGATCTTTCTGGGTCTGGAATGGAAGAAAACACTCGGCAATGGAGGTTAGTCAATGTTTTACAGACCTCCTGTACATAACCTGTTAAATCACCATGATTATGTTGTAACTGTTGTGGATAATAACAACCTGTTCTTGGAGCTGACCCAAACAATATTTTATATGGAGTCAGCTTACTAGGTCTCATAGGTGTGGTCCTAATATTGAACAAGACTATAGGTAGGCATTCTTGCCAAGTTCTTTTGGTTTCTGTCATCATTTTCTGTAGTTTTAGCTTAAGGTCAAAGTTCAGATGTTCCCCCCTCCCACTCGCCTGGGGACGGTAAGGCACGTGGAAGGCCTGCTGTACCCCCGAATCTTTCATTATATGCTGCATGACTTCTCCTGTGAAATGTGTACCTCTATCTGATTCTATAACCTCAGGTACCCCAAATCTACATACTACTTCTGCTATCAGTTTCTTTGCAGTGGTTTTTGCTGTGGCTTTGCTTACTGGCCAGGCTTCGGCCCAGTGACTAAACATGTCCATTGCTTCTAGTACATATTCATATGGACCGCTTCGTGGCAACTGTATATAGTTGATTTGTAGTCTTTGAAATGGGTAAGAGGCTTTGGGTATAGTTCCTAGAGGTGTCTTGGTTCTTTGTCATGGATTGCCGATTCCACAGATCCAGCATCCTGCTACAAAGTTTGTTGCAGCTTTATTGAAGCCTGGAGCTATCCAATGCTCTTGTACTCTATTCACCGTGGCTTCCTTTGAATGATGTACTTGTCCATGAGCTACTTGTAACATAGGTGGAAATAGAGCTGCTGGTAGACAGTACTTCAATTCTCTTGACTTCCAAAGTCCATGTTCATCTTCTTCTGCCCCCAATCGTGTCCATTTCTCCTTTTCTCCTTGTGATGCTTGTTGTTGAATTTTGATCAACTCCTCTTCACTGGCAATTTGCTTCACATCTTGAGCTACTAAGACTTGCTCAGGTTCTTTTGATTGTAAGGCAATTCTCTTGGCTTCTGCATCTGCAAATGCATTTCCTTTAGCTTCCATGGTTTGGCTCTTAGTATGTGCTTGTACCTTGATTATGCCAATTCTTTTAGGTAGTTCCAATGCTCTGAAGAGTTCCATAATCAAACTGGCATGTTTGATGGGTTTTCCATTTGCAGGAAGATCGGGAAGAATGTCTGTCACCTTTTCCTTAAGTATTGCTGCTGCTGCCAATGCTCAGACACGGGATGGTGCTCCTCTGATAATCGGATCCAGCTGAGCTGAATAGTATGCCACTGGTCTTTGTTTTGTTCCGTATTTCTGGGTGAGCACCCCTAAAGAATGCCCTCTGTTTTGATGGCAGAATAGGTTAAAAAGCTTTTTGTAATCAGGCAATCCCAATGCTGGGGCTGTTATTATGGCTTGCTTTAGTTTTCTTACTGCTTCTTCAATGGTGTCCCTGTTTTCTGCTGACGCCTCCTTTTTTGTTAATTCATATAGGGGTTGCATCAGTAATGAGGCTGAGGGTATCCATTCTCTGCAATAACCAATAAGGCCCAGGAAAGCTCTGATTTCTTTTAATGTTCTTGGGGTTTTTGCTTGAGTTATTGCTTTTGTTCTTTCATCAGTAAGATGCCTTGTTCTTTGGGATATGCAGTGGGGATCAGTACTAAATGCCGCCGGTCCTAAAAAGATAACTTTTTTCTGTACTAGCTGTAGTTTGTCTTTTGACACTCTGCAATCTTCTTCTGCCAAAAAGATAAGTAGTGATGCTGTTTCCTTTTTGCACTTCTCTTCTGTCTGTGCAGCAATAAGCAGATCATCGACATATTGAACTAACTGGGTGTCTGTAAAGTGCGGTCTCCATTTCTGCAGGATTAATGCCATTGCCTCTGAGAAATCTGATGGACTGGTTGCTCCCCCCCTGTGGTAATCGTGTCCAACAGTATTGTTTCCTTTGGACCAGAGTTTTTCTGGTACTGCCTTTAACCAGTCAGGTACATCAGCCAGATCTTGTTTTGGTGCTGGGTTGGAATCTTGTCTTATATGATATATCTGTATGGCTGCTTCCATCTATTGATGAACCTTCTCTGGTAATTTTACTGGAAAATTTAATTCCTTTTGGTGTGTACTGTATGCAGGCTTGAATCAACTTTAGAACATCTGCTCCTAATAAGTTTACTGGGCAAGTACTAGAGGTGAGGAATTGGACCGGAATGGGAGTTTCAACGGCTTCAATGGTTAATACCATAGGCTTACTTAACTTTAATTTCACTGTAGTTCCTTCTAAACCAGTTGCTAGAAGTGTCTCAGTGGTCATTAATTCACTTGGTACCTCCTGTTGCTGTAAAATTGTTCGGCTTGCTCCAGAGTCTATAATGCATTGATATTGGTGACCTGTTGGCAGTACAAGGGTCTGTTGGCAGTACAAGGGTCACTTGATCATTTTCTTGTTCAGATGGTGTTTTGGCAGGGAGGTACCTCGGGAAGCCACTTTTTCATGCTTTAGGTTTTTCTTGCTGGTTTTCACACCATTCTTTGTATTTCCTGCAATTCTTTTTGAAATGTCCTTCTTGCTTGCAGAAATAACACTTTTTGTCATCTTGCTTGGTTCCTTCTTTTGAGTTCCTTCCTTTGGCCCCTTGTGTTGGGCTTCTGATTTTCCACTTGCTTTGTTCCTGGACAACGTGAACTGTTACCTTCGGTATGGCATTCTTTTCTTTGGCTTTTCTTATTTTTTCATTCTCCCTTTCCTCCATTCCTTCTAGCACCTGAACTATTGCTTCAAGTTCCATATAAGAGGTTTCTGGCCTGACCTGGAACAACTGAGTTCTGTAGACTTCTGACAACCCATTTAGGAATTTAGTTTTTAACAGTCTTTTATGTTGAGGGTTATCCGTTGCATAACCTTCATCAGTGTGTCGTATAGTGACTTTATCATAGTAAGTTCTGATGGACTCAGTCTTTTCCTGTTTCAAATCTGGGGATGCTGGTGCTCTGAGCTTCTGTGCATGACACCATTTCTTAAGTCTTGTCATGTACATCTGTCCACTCTTAAACGTTCGATTTTCCTCTGTCGGAGCGTCTGCTATGGCTGGGCAATCATCTACTGCATCTGCTTTTAACATGGTGCTTACTGTTTGGGCAGTTCCTGGTCCCAGTATAGCCTCACACAACTGGTGGTAGTCGACCCATGCCAGTGTCCATATGGTTTGAATTCTTTCCATATAGGCATAAAATGCTGCTGGATTTTTTCTAGGATCTGGGAACTTGGCAACTATACTTGCGAGGTCATTGCCATACCATGGTTTGTGGTGTTGACTCTGTACGATATATGGTTGTTCGTCCTGGCTACATCATCTGGGTTGCGTATTCTCTGTACTTGTACTGGATACAGAGAAATAGGCAATGATGACCGTCTTTCAGCATTTCTAGTTGCATAGATATCTTGGCATGGTGGTTCATGGGGTGAAATCCAGTTTCCACAATTTGGGCAGTGTTCATATCCTTCTGGAACGCAAAACTGACATACCGGACACAATCTTTCTGGAAAATATGTCACTTTATTCTGTACATTATGTACCTGGGCATGAAAAGCTGTAGAGGCTGTGTCTTGACCCCTTGCTTCTCCTCTCCGCCTGATTTGCACCCTTTCGCCTATAGTTCCTGATTGTGGACTATTGTTTACTGGACTCATAGCTTGATTCCAGGTGTCCACCACTCGTTTAAACATGAGGGGAGCTTTAGGTGGCCAGTTTCTTTGGTTTGATCTTGTTGGGGTTTCTTGTGATAAAGTATCAGGACACTGGGGCATACTCTGTACACATAGCTCAGGTAAATCATTCGGGTTTTCAACCACAGATCCTTTCAAGATAGGGCTGATTATTCGCCACTCTTTTCCTGGTTCATCTCTTTTCAATTTCACTGTTAGTGAGCTTGCAGATGATTAAATTCTGTTCATACTAGGGGTACCTGGGTGTGCATGCATGTCTGAGTATAGGGGTGGGGTATAGTGTGGAGGTGCTGTTGCTGGAATCACAGGCAGTGAGTTTAACGCTGGTTGTGGTGCTATTGGGTACTCTGGTACAATGGGGGAAATAATTTTCCTCATCTCTTCTTCTATTTTCTGCTTCTAATTCTTTTGCTACAGTGATCCAGATGGATACTTGATCTCTACAATTATGCTTAATTATCCAACTCTTGTTACAGGAGGCAAATTTTTCCCATTTCTCTAGGTCTAGTGTCCCTTCTGATGGAAAACCTGCTCTTTTGAAAATTTTACTTATTCCTTTCAGAGCTTTCCTCCCCTCCCTGTTACTAACAATATCCACGGGTTTGTCGGGCCCTGACATCTTTACAGACCGCGCTCCCATGCCTGGGTGTGTGTGCGCGGAACCCCTCCTGATGTGGTATTTTAGTAACTCCTTATGAAGGACTTAAAATCTCCTTGTGAGACGCTGACTCTGAAGAATCTCTTCTATCCTTGTACCTAAAGAGCTCCTTAAATCCGTCTGTGGACAAATAACTGGGGTTGTAGTGTTGCCCCTTCCTCCCTGTATTGGTGGAAAATCTATTAGTACTGCTCCCCAAGTGAGACCTGCATAATAGATATTTCTTCTGGATCACTGAGATGCGTCCCTAATATTATTGTTAAGTCACTCCAAGGGTCTATCCCCCTGCCTATATAGACTCCTGCTTGTACCAGTACCCCTGTTGTTCCTTGTGTTCTTGGTAAACTCCCCACTATTCTTGGAATACGTTCACCTTGTGTCTGGAAAATTATGTGTCCTGTGCACCTCAGGCAATCATACCTGAGTCTCCTTTCTATTGGGTTTACCATTTAAGTTTATCCCTTGTTTCCTTTCAGACAGTAGCTGTTCTTTGTTACTGACCCAATCCTACCCCTTAACTGTCTTGCATAGGGACATACAATATATACAGTACAATGTGTGCAGGAGAATCTAGTTACTGGCACTGGTTTCACTGTTTAGCAGACACCCGACTCCCCTCACCTTTTCAAAAGCATATTGGCAGAGTACATACAACAGTGCAAGGATCCAAAAACAAGGATGACAATAAGTGCTATATTCTGACAGACGACCACCTCTTATATCTGGTTTTTCTGTCTTCTGGATACCCTCTTACTGCTATGTCTGTTATCTGTGTGCACGGCAGCTGTTTGAGGCTGTACGGGCAAATGGGTCTTAGACCTGGGATTATGTGGTTTCTAGGCCAATAGGTTATGATGTTAGACCAGTCATTCTCAATGTAATGTTCCAACAATTCCCTTTTTAAATGACAACCTATTGTACAATAAAATTCATCATCATTTTCCACATAACCAAATGAGACTTCAGTGCTTGTAATTGCCACCAATCTCGATGCTACAGATCCTTTGTATTTTTTTAACACAACAACACAGGTACAAGATTTGCATACACCTCTTTGGTTATTTATCAATTCAAACTGTTTATCAGCATTAGATACACCTTGGCCATACGCCACCTTTTAAAAATATAAAAGTTTCCTGGATATTTGATTAATTCCCCCTGTACACTTGTGACAAATTAGCTGAAGATATTTACCCACAATTTAACAATATAACATACATGTATGGTACCTTTAAAAATTTCTTCTGACTGACACTGGGCTCTTTAAGATATTCTCTGATCTTCCCAACTGGACTTCCCCAGATCCATTCAAGAAGCGCTGAGTCAAGTGAGCAGGTAGAAATCTACACATTAAATCTCACTTACCGTTTTTTTTTTATCAGCGGTTCCTGAAAGATCAGAGGATTTGTTGCCAGTGGAGGAGATGCTGGAATATCCCGGACGATGCCCCCAAAATGTTAGGGTAATTTAACCTCTTCTGGTCTGGTCTATAAACTCTCTGCAGTCATCAGTCAGAATTCTGTTCCTTTAGCAACCGGTTGGAGGTCAGTGAATGAAAAGATGACACAGGATTATGTGTAACCTAAGCAGACCATTAGCTGACCTGACTTAGGGGCCGTTATAGATTTATTTTTATAGCTCAAAAAAGAATCAGGCTTGCCAATACATTTAGCCAATCAGAATACACCATGTATGTCTCAGAACCTGAAATACATCAATTGTCATACAATGTTCTAATTGGCAATTAGAACATCCTTGAATATAGTTTATTGCTTTGTGATTGTCAGTCTCTCGGACATATGCTGAAAACATTCTTCCCGATCTTCCTGATTGGCCTTGGAAACATCTGGTATTGTATGTCCTTGAACAATTCATGCTTTAAACAAGATATTCGGAGTATATAGTTTTCAGAATATCTGTGCAATATATTTAAGGATATATGAACACATTTTGTGATTAACAGTAAATATCTTAATAAATGCGAAAAAGCGATAATCAATATATTTGCTATACTGCGGAAGCTCCTACACCATCAACAGTAACACCTATCATCGTGGACGTGTACCGCTACATCTGAGAGGCGCGTCATACACGTGACTGACATCCAATGTAAATGAGCCACACAGCCGTCAGTAACATCTACTTGTTGATGGGAAGACGCTGACACTTCTCAGGGCTTCTTCATGTATTGTGTCTGTCGAAGTCAGAAAAATGTCTTAATGCACACTGCCATATTTGCACCGCACACTGGTCCGTGCTGCGCATGCGTACGCTCTCCCGTGGAAGCGCATACCCGCAATAGCGTGCACTCGCACGCGCAGTATGCGCATTTACGGTAGAGTTTATGTGATCGTAGCGTGCGACTCATTCGTTACAAAAGTTCACAATTAATGTCGTTTATAGATCATGTTCCCCTCAATAGTTTCTGTAAGTTTGGTTTAGATAGGATGTCCCTGAGCGGAGGAATCCCTCTTTGTATTGCACGAAGGGTCTAACAGGAGTCATACAGCAGTGTTTGGTACCCATCGGAAGAGTATTTAATTAGCAATATTCCGGTGTTGGTTTGGAGCGTATTAATCGCTCGTGCGAATAGTTATGGACATAAGAAGTTTATGTCCATTTCTATGATTTGCACATACTCAGGTATGCGGCGGGAAACCCAGTTTCCCACCCACCTGAGCTGTTGGAAATCGTCACAGCCCACCTGTATGAATCACCCTATGACCTTTGGTTACAGTACAGGGTCGAATTCCTGTGTCCAATAAACTGAAGGATTGTAGGGACTAGGAGATTGCATTGTGTGTGGGGCATAAATAGGCAGGCCGACCACATCCAGCTCTCACTCTCTCATCAACGGTTATCTGCTGATAATCGGGAGCTGGATATCGAGGCGCAGGCGATCATACCCTTTGTGCGTAAGTTCTCTCCGTAATCATTGTCTTTCTGCGAGCCAATATCTCTCTTTCTCTCTCTCTCTCTATCTCTCTCTCTCTCCTCTTTTCTCTTAAATACTTCGTAGTATTATAGTATTGTATTGTATTGTGTTAGACCAGGATAGCATTGTAGTTTATCCCTTAGTTAGGTGTTTGGTTAGGAAGTCTTTGTTATATTGTAGTGTATCATTTGTACTGTGTTACTCTTTTACAAGTATACTAGATATAATACAGATAATAGGCTTTGGAACCCTAAACCAGTATCAGTGTATTTACTATAGTGTTAAGTGTTCACTTGAGCGTCGGTGACGCTCAAACAGCTTTGTAGGTAGTCAGGTTACACAAGGTTGCATTTACACCCTGTACTCACATTAAGGTATTCTGTGTGTTTCATCGGTATAAGGTTTAATATCAAGGTATAGTGTTGTGAGCGTCTGCATCGCTGGTGACCTCCTCGTGGTCTCGAGCGTATGCTACGCCATAGCGAATCTTTCCCCTAGACATAACCAATAACGTGTCCTGTGATCGCTGGGCCGTGAGCGAACGTGACGCTTGAGCGTCTCGCCTACGGCTGAGCGATCGCTACGCAGATAGCGTACCATTACGGTATTTCTTAAGTAAACAGCGTACAGTGTTCTTAGCTTCATAAGGGTTGTTTATACGACATAGGAATTTAGCATTGTCAATTGCGGGCTCGCCCGGTCCTTTTCACATCTGCACTAGGTAGATCAGCAGACTTTATCCCCCAGCAAAAGGGTGGGAGGTTGTCTCGCAGTTGCTGACGGGATAAGCGTCTGCTTCGCTTAGGTAAAGAGTGCTGAAGGAACCCGGTAACCGGAAGTAAGAACAAAACGCTTGTGTCTTTTTAAAACTGTTTATTTTTTTCTTTTGTCTTGCATACGCACGCATATATACCTGCATTTCTTTTCACTTGTGTATTTCATTTTTCGTATATCACTATTCCTGTTTGCCACATTTTTATAGTTGATAGAAAGGGCTAAAAGGAGATTTGCTGTTATTTAATAATAGAGGTAATAGTTAAAGTATAGAACAACACACGGCTTGTCCGAGAGACGAGGCAGCCAGTGTGCAGTGTGGATTGCGGTAGATGATCAGGGATCATCTACATTGATAAAATATATATTGTGTTACGGTGGATCCTTTGCATTGCGTACACGTGTCGCTAACAAAGACTAGCGTACGCAATCCAAAAGGCAGACGCACGCAGCGTACATTACGCAACGTAGCGTCTGGTTACGCCCACGTAGCTCAAGTTGTGATAAAGTTGGATTTTAGCGCAAAGCGATAATTAACGCACAGCGATAAATAACGCGAAGCGGTAAATAACGCAAATCTATTTTTGGAAAATCTGAAATTTAGTTTAACAGATCCTGCTCCTAATTGGTAACACACTTGGCCTGAAGACAATTTCTGCGCAGAAATAGATATAGAAACAAAAGTGTACATGTGTTGAGTGAGTGTGTTTTGTATACAAAAGTTTATACAATTTTAAAGGTGGAACCAAAAGGAAAGTCGGGTACTCGTAAAGGGACATACGTGTAAGTGACATATACGGTGGCTAGGGAGGCATCCCTGGTTAAATAATATTTGAGCATTAGAGTATAGCGGACCATAAGGTAACAAGACCAGGAGGTCATAAGGTAAAAAGGTCCGCTATAAAAGTCCAGTGGCACAACGCCTGGGGTGTTGGTGCAGAACCCATATAGGCCATACAAGCTCTGGTTGAAGGAATCGCAGCCGGAAACATCGATTCCATTAATCTTTCAGTACATGACAAATAGTGCTCGCGTACTGAACGATTGGACCGCACGTAATTGTGTGCAGTAGTTAGTAATCTGACCTCATACCATTAGAGAAAAGTGGTCACAAACGCTACTTGTACATTCTGACGTGATTTGTGTAATTTTTTATTTTTGGAAGGGAAGTTCGCTGGTCACTCAGGAACTATCTAACAACCCCAACTTTACTGGAAAGAGTAAGTGTCCTGCGGGTAACCCTCATATGTTCCAGTAAACTGAAGGTTCCATAGGGGCCCTGTATCGAGTACGCCAGCACCATATCGGTGTGATCAGGTCGTATTGGTCGAGGTGGGCGAGTGAGTGGGGTACTCGGTAAACCGCCACCGCCGGCCTACTGTGGAGTAATTTGGTTGTCTGTAAAGGCTTGCTGAAAACCTTGATACAGAAAATCCAAGGAGGACTAAGCAACACCTACAGACGATGGGGGCCAGTTGCTCAGGTAGGGGGCGATCAACCCAGGTTCAGGTTGATTCGGAGAACCGACCAGTCGGGTCGGCAAGATACATTATGTGTGAAAAATACGGTAGTCACACAGAGGTTTTATGTGATGAATGGGAGAGAATGACTGTACAAGACAGGGACAAGTTCCCAAGAATAGGTAGCTTCAGTCCAGATGTGTTACAAAATTTAAGGAGGAGGATATGTCTCGTAAAATCATCAAAGAGACGAATTCAGCATCATGATTACTTGCAGTTATGGCACCAGGAAGGTGAGATACAGAGAGGTTTGGCTCTGGCGGCGGGAACTGGGGCGGTCAGGAAGCTGATTGCCACAGCTCCTCCTCCACCATACATTGCAGGAGAGAGGTTGATTGCGGAGAGAAACGCACTGGGTTGTAAAACACAAACTCTTAGTAACCCTGTAAATGTAAATGATGTTAACCGAATAACTCATGCAAGTATTAACCCGTGCAAGTTGTACCCTGTTTTGAACCTTCCTCAGGAGTGTGAACAAGAAGACGATTCGGCAACAATTTCAGCTCTCTCTCTTGCGGCCACCATATCAGAGACCACAGTAGGCACAGCGACACCCACGAGATTAGTGAAAGCCCCTAGCGGAGGGATAGGTGAGGTCGTGTCAACGGGTTGTCTTATTGATAGATGGGAAGGACCATACCAGGTCTTATTGACTAGCACCACAGCATTGAAGGTTGCTGAGAGAGAGACTTGGGTCCATTCATCCCACTGCAAAAAGGTTGCTGACCCAGAGAAGTCCCGTGATAAGGAACAGACGGTAGAGGTTGTATCACTGGAGTGTCTGTTTCAGGAGGACTGAGGCGGCACCTGAGCCTTGAAGATCGAAAGCAGCTGTCGACTCCCCACTCCCTTTTATTGTTTTTCTCCACTTCCCATCCCTTCTCCCTTGATATTTCTTTTTCCCCTTTCTCATTCTTCTCCATTTCCTCCTCAAAGATGGACTTGCCCCAAGAGACTGTAATCCGGATTTTGATGTTGACCATGATGTTGACCAGAGCAGTCTGTTCCGGCGAGAGTACCATAGAGGTCGAGAGAGGTTCTGGAATGGGTTCCGATTATGATGATGGAGGTGTAGTTTTCCAAGATCAACCAATCCAACAAGCAAAGGCGAGTATCAGAAAACGATCCGATAGAAGAAATTGTGATGGATTGTTAGCTGAAGAAAATTGTATCTGTAGGCTTTGTGATAATCTGGTTGAAGATGGATGCATAAAGAAATGCCAATCTAGTTTTAATATCCATATGGACCGGCATCCATTGAGTGACTATCACTCTCTAGTGGGTAACGTATTAAACAAGACCGATTGTTGGGTATGCTCTCAAGTACCTCAGGGTCACAGCAAATCAGGGCTAGTACCATTTCCTTTAACGTTAGGGGAGGTACTTGAGCTAAGTGGTGGGAGACCGGTGGACCGGAGGTTTAACATCTCCAGCCCTCCTAGTTTGAAGCTCCACCAATACCATGTGGATAGGTCCCTCATATGTTTTAACATCTCCAATCCTAGAAAACCGGGAAATTGGGAAGTGTCATGGAGCAACCTTACCATGACCTTTTCACACAGAGCAGATAGAATGCCTACAGATACAGAGCTCGTACGCCACATAGCCAGTAGAGGAAAATCTTTTCGGTATCGATATACCTTAGGAAATAGGATTACTAAAGTTGGAGAGGTATCACCAGGATACTGTGCACATATCGTACAAACTGATACGTGCATTAGACAGATGGAAGAATTAGGGTCAGGAGATTTCACCTGGAAGGTTTGTAACATGGTCATGTCCTTCTCCGTCCCTTATGTTCTCCCCGATGATGCATATTTCATATGCGGGAGAAAGGCGTACAAGTGGCTTGCCCCAAACTCTGAAGGATTGTGTTATATTGGAAAAGTATTGCCTGAAGTGATGACTGTAACACATGACAAAATGAAAGACATACACCGTGGTGCCCAAGCTCCTTATACTCACACTCACTACGAACACCGAGTTAAAAGACACCTGTCAGAAAGGTTAGAGCATCCGGCCTCTGATCTTATCCATGAATCCACCGGGATTCAGGTTCTGGTAGCGTTAGATTTCACTCGTACCGCTCGAGGAGTGATGAATTATAAATACATTTCCGCACTCGCCAATTTGTTAGATAATATCACTGAAATGTATGATGACACGTTTAGATACACTGGAAGGGAACTCCAAGCTTATAAAACAGAACTAGTTCAGCATAGGATGGTTCTTAATTACCTTACAGCAGTAACAGGCGGATATTGTGTTACATTGGCAACACAGTACGGCATAAAGTGTTGCACGTACATCACAAATAGTACCGAGGATCCGGTAGAGGTCATAGACCAAAAGATGGATGATATTCTGCAATTAAAATGGGAATTTCGTCGAAAACACAATCTCACCCTTGTTGCTGTAGGTAATGAGCTGACTGGTTGGGTGTCATGGTTGAACCCGCGAAATTGGTTCTCCGGTTTGGGAGAGTGGGCTCAAGGAGTCATAATGGATGTTGGAAAGTTTCTACTGTGTATCTTGGGTGTCGTTATATCGATTGGATTGATATTTAGATGCGGGCAGGCTTTGACGAAGTGTAAACAAAGTACGAAAGTGATGAGCTTGAGGAGTGAGGAAACTGTAATTAACCTGGATTTGATTTATGACCCAATGCTAGAAACCATGACGTAATGATGTAATGAGTATACGGTCCGTCTTTCACCCATTTCTATGTTTTCCTCCGAGGTACAAAGACCCACGTAGACGAAGGATTTGATGAGCCAAGGGGCCGACAACGGAAAGATGGAAAGAGGAAGAGCAGACGACCTGATATACAAGATTTTGATGGACAATGCCATGGGTACCCCAGTTTCCCTAGGAACTTTAAAATCACGCTAGCCCAACATTTTTTTGTAAATCCATGGACGTTGATTGCTTTACTCACGATTTATGAGCAAAAGCACAAAGAAGAAGACTCCAAGCAAATGACACCAATCAAGACCTCAATCGACGAATGTACATTTCCCTGACATAGAATATCATTGCATTTTCCATAAGTGTTCTTTATCTTCATCTCTACAACCCTCAGGTAATGACACACATAGTCGATAGGGAATACAGGCACAGATATCAGCAACCACATACCTCCCCCATTCATGTATCATCAACTAAAATGTGCATCCCCATTTTGTTGCAACCACAGCCGAAATGAGCTCGGTAGAGTTTGACAGCCCATCCACAGACCCTTAGTACGGGATAAGAAGGAATTCAAATGTATACTTCGCAATACCTCGAAGCTTGATTTACCACACGTACGGCACGATGATACATGACCCCCCCAAACATGGACTCATACACACATGCTTCTACTTTCTCACTAGGTCATACCCTCTTCACACCTTCTCCTCTCTCCTCCCCTACCCAACCATGGAAATCAATTAACCCCTGACTTACATTTTTCTCCTTAAATGTTTTGTGGCAGTTATTATTGACTGCCAAAGGGTGGACTGTCGAAGTCAGAAAAATGTCTTAATGCACACTGCCATATTTGCACCGCACACTGGTCCGTGCTGCGCATGCGTACGCTCTCCCGTGGAAGCGCATACCCGCAATAGCGTGCACTCGCACGCGCAGTATGCGCATTTACGGTAGAGTTTATGTGATCGTAGCGTGCGACTCATTCGTTACAAAAGTTCACAATTAATGTCGTTTATAGATCATGTTCCCCTCAATAGTTTCTGTAAGTTTGGTTTAGATAGGATGTCCCTGAGCGGAGGAATCCCTCTTTGTATTGCACGAAGGGTCTAACAGGAGTCATACAGCAGTGTTTGGTACCCATCGGAAGAGTATTTAATTAGCAATATTCCGGTGTTGGTTTGGAGCGTATTAATCGCTCGTGCGAATAGTTATGGACATAAGAAGTTTATGTCCATTTCTATGATTTGCACATACTCAGGTATGCGGCGGGAAACCCAGTTTCCCACCCACCTGAGCTGTTGGAAATCGTCACAGCCCACCTGTATGAATCACCCTATGACCTTTGGTTACAGTACAGGGTCGAATTCCTGTGTCCAATAAACTGAAGGATTGTAGGGACTAGGAGATTGCATTGTGTGTGGGGCATAAATAGGCAGGCCGACCACATCCAGCTCTCACTCTCTCATCAACGGTTATCTGCTGATAATCGGGAGCTGGATATCGAGGCGCAGGCGATCATACCCTTTGTGCGTAAGTTCTCTCCGTAATCATTGTCTTTCTGCGAGCCAATATCTCTCTTTCTCTCTCTCTCTCTCTCTATCTCTCTCTCTCTCCTCTTTTCTCTTAAATACTTCGTAGTATTATAGTATTGTATTGTATTGTGTTAGACCAGGATAGCATTGTAGTTTATCCCTTAGTTAGGTGTTTGGTTAGGAAGTCTTTGTTATATTGTAGTGTATCATTTGTACTGTGTTACTCTTTTACAAGTATACTAGATATAATACAGATAATAGGCTTTGGAACCCTAAACCAGTATCAGTGTATTTACTATAGTGTTAAGTGTTCACTTGAGCGTCGGTGACGCTCAAACAGCTTTGTAGGTAGTCAGGTTACACAAGGTTGCATTTACACCCTGTACTCACATTAAGGTATTCTGTGTGTTTCATCGGTATAAGGTTTAATATCAAGGTATAGTGTTGTGAGCGTCTGCATCGCTGGTGACCTCCTCGTGGTCTCGAGCGTATGCTACGCCATAGCGAATCTTTCCCCTAGACATAACCAATAACGTGTCCTGTGATCGCTGGGCCGTGAGCGAACGTGACGCTTGAGCGTCTCGCCTACGGCTGAGCGATCGCTACGCAGATAGCGTACCATTACGGTATTTCTTAAGTAAACAGCGTACAGTGTTCTTAGCTTCATAAGGGTTGTTTATACGACATAGGAATTTAGCATTGTCATGTCCTTCTCACGTCGTTCCACATAAGTGGCCGCGGGAAACCTGATTTCAAAATGCATGTAGCCATAGGGATGGGGCAGCTGTATTAAGCCTAAAGAAGTGATAAGTGCATGGTGATAACGCAGCAGCCAATCAGCTCTAATATGTATCACTGCTTTATCCCTTCTCCAGGCTTAATACATCTGCCCCACTGTATCTAATTCCAGGTTCCGTAGGGGTAATGCGAGATTCTGAATCTAATTCCAGGTTCCGTAGGGGTAATGCGAGATTCTGTATCTAATTCCAGGTTCCGTAGGGGTAATACGAGATTCTGTATCTAATTCCAGGTTCCGTAGGGGTAATACGAGATTCTGTATCTAATGCCGGGTTCCGTAGGGGTAATGCGAGATTCTATATCTAATGCAGGGTTCCGTAGGGGTAATGCAGGATTCTGTATCTAATGCCGGTTTCCGTAGGGGTAATGCAAGATTCTGTATCTAAGTCCAGGTTCCGTAGCAGTAATGCAAGATTCTGTATCTAATTCCAGGTTCCGTAGGGGTAATGTGAGATTCTGTATCTAATTCCAGGTTCCGTAGGGGTAATACGAGATTCTTTATCTAATTCCAGGTTCCGTAGGGGTAATGCGAGATTCTGTATCTAATTCCAGGTTCCGTAGGGGTAATGCGAGATTCTATATCTGATGCCGGGTTCCGTAGGGGTAATGCGAGATTCTGTATCTAATTCCAGGTTCCGTAGGGGTAATGCAAGATTCTGTATCTAATGCCAGGTTCTGTAGGGGTAATGCAAGATTCTGTATCTGATGTCAGGTTCCGTAGGGGTAATGCGAGATTCTGTATCTGATGTCAGGTCCCGTAGGGGTAATTCGAGATTCTGTATCTAATGCCAGGTTCTGTAGGGATAATGCGAGATTCTATATCTAATGCCAGGTTCCGTTGGGGTAATGCGAGATTCTGTATCTAATGTCAGGTTCCGTAGAGGTAATGCAAGATTCTTTATCTAATTCCAGGTTCCATAGCAGTAATGCAAGATTCTGTATTTAATTCCAGGTACTGTAGGGGTAATGCAAATTTTGTATGTAATTCCAGGTTCCGTAAGGGTAATACGAGATTCTGTATCTAATTCCAGGTTTCGTAGGGGTAATGCGAGATTCTGTATCTAATTCCAGGTTCCGTAGGGGTAATGCGAGATTCTGTATCTGATGCCGGGTTCCGTAGGGGTAATGCGAGATTCTGTATCTAATTCCAGGTTCCGTAGGGGTAATGCGAGATTCTGTATCTAATGCCAGGTTCTGTAGGGGTAATGCAAGATTCTATATCTGATGTCAGGTTCCGTAGGGGTAATGCGAGATTCTGTATCTGATGTCAGGTTCCGTAGGGGTAATGCGAGATTCTGTATCTAATTCCAGGTTCCGTAGGGGTAATGCGAGATTCTGTATCTAATTCCAGGTTCCGAAGGGGTAATGCGAGATTCTGTATCTAATGCCAGGTTCCGTAGCAGTAATGCAAGATTCTGTATCTAACTCCAGGTTCCGTAGGGGTAATGCGAGATTCTGTATCTAATGCCGGGATCCGTAGGGGTAATGCAGGATTCTGTATCTGATGCCGGGTTCCGTAGGGGTAATGCGAGATTCTGTATCTAATTCCAGGTTCCGTAGCAGTAATGCAAGATTCTGTATCTAATTCCAGGTACTGTAGGGGTAATGAAAAATTCTGTATCTAATTCCAGGTTCCGTAGGGGTAATACGAGATTCTGTATCTAATTCCAGGTTCCGTAGGGGTAATGCGAGATTCTGTATCTAAATCCAGGTTCCGTAGGGGTAATGCGAGATTCTGTATCTAATTCCAGGTTCCGTAGGGTAATACGAGATTCCGTATCTAATTCCAGGTTCCGTAGGGGTAATGCGAGATTCTAGATCTAATGCCAGGTTCTGTAGGGGTAATGCAAATTTTGTATCTAATTCCAGGTTCCATAAGGGTAATACGAGATTCTGTATCTAATTCCAGGTTCCGTAGGGGTAATGCGAGATTCTGTATCTAATTCCAGGTTCCGTAGGGGTAATGCGAGATTCTGTATCTGATGCCGGGTTACGTAGGGGTAATGCGAGATTCTGTATCTAATTCCAGGTTCCGTAGGGGTAATGCGAGATTCTGTATCTAATTCCAGGTTCCGAAGGGGTAATGCGAGATTCTGTATCTAATGCCAGGTTCTGTAGGGGTAATGCGAGATTCTATATCTAATGCCAGATTCTGTAAGGTATCTTTTTGTTTTTTATCATCAATAGTTTTTATTAACGAAAAGCAATTTTATGGGGTACAAAAAGAAGAAAAAAGGGATGGGGGACATACAGCATAACACCGTAACACGATATAGGGGGGGAGGGATGTAGAGGGGGGGCACACGGGGGGGGGGGAGCATCCAGTAACACAATGGTGGAGGTACCTTGCAACAGACATGGGAGACGCAAGAAAGAGAGAAGAGGAAAGGGGAGTACATGTAAAGGCATAGGGAGAGAAAGGGGGCAGGAACATAAACATGACCCTACACCAGATTAGGGTAAGTGGGGGGAGAGCCCACACTATAATGAAACCGAGGGAGCTACTCCGGGAGGAGGCCCAGAATGCAATCACTCACTATCAGGGAGTTCGGTTAGACTAAAATGGGCTGAGGCACTGTTAGAAGGGTTGCGGAAATACTGGGAACCTGGGCCATTAGTAACAAACACCTGCCATGGGGACCAGCGGGCCTGGGGGGAGGAAGCAGTGCCGGAGACAGGGACAAATTCAGTTTCCATGAGGTAGTGGTGGTGCATTTTGTGAATAACAGGTAGCGGAACTGGGGCAGTAGATTGCTTCCATAGTTGAGCAAGATTAGCGCGGGCGGCTATTAAAATATGACCCAGAACATATCTGCTAGTAGGGGGGGCGAGGGAAGGGAGTAAGTGAAGTAACGCTACAGCCGGGTCAGGAGTAAATTGCGTGTGGAGAACCGTATTAATCAAATCGAACACTTCGGACCAGTATTGTGAAATTTTTGGGCAGGACCAGAATATGTGGAAAATATGTCCTATTGATCCACAGAGTCTCCAGCATTTGTTGCTGCAGGTAGGCCAAAACTTGTGTAATCGGTCGGGGGTCAGATACAGTCTATGGACAAGTTTAACATGCATTTCAGTGTGGTTCAGGCATTGGGACATGGAGTGGGAGGTTAGGAAAACAGTGCGCCATTCCTGAGGTGACAGCGTTCTACCCAGATCAAACTCCCATTTCGTTTGAGCAGTAGATTTGGAGGGGGTGATAGGGGTTGTGACAGGACGGTCCCGTACGAAAGCACTCGCCGCTTTCGCGTCCCGTTGGCTGCGCACAGAATGGAAGGTCAAGTCACACGAGGCCTGACCACATAGGGGATTCCCGCTTACCGTCAGTAACCGCCTGTTACTGACTCCACCCACTGCGTTGTGGGCAGGTTTATGCTGCCACCACCAAACTCCTAACCTGCCGTGGTGTTTGGAACCACGGTTCTGCTCTGTATGTGCCAACACACTGCGTTACCACACCTGTGTGGTGTTGACGAATCCCCACTAGCCACTTGCTAGGCCTCTACCGGTAGCTGGCGGAAGGCGGAACTTGGAGACGTTAGGTGCTTCCCTGGACAGCCGGAGGACGGGGCTAGGTTTGGCCTAACCCTGTAGGTCACAAGATGAAGCAATCTTCTTGAGGCAATGATGTTTATTTGCTCAAATATAGTTCTAAAGAGAACTCTTCCCTATTGCTAGGGGCAACAGCATACAGCAAGATGTTCCAGCAGAATAAGATGGTACAATTACAAATCTGGAGGCACGCAGGTCTCCTTTTTATGTCAATTTTCCACACAGTATCACAGGGGGGTAAGCCCTCCCTGTCTTCTCCAACCAATCAGGTTATTTTACAAAATACCAATAAATCACATTTTACAAGGCCACACTCCCCCCCCCCCCATTCAAGCGGGTCAACCAGGGACCCATGTCCCAACGATTTAAGTCCTGGTCACGCAGTCCCTTGTGTTGAAGGTAGAGATGAGCGCCTGAAATTTTTCGGGTTTTGTGTTTTGGTTTTGGGTTCGGTTCCGCGGCCGTGTTTTGGGTTCGAACGCGTTTTGGCAAAACCTCACCGAATTTTTTTTGTCGGATTCGGGTGTGTTTTGGATTCGGGTGTTTTTTTCAAAAAACTCTAAAAAACAGCTTAAATCATAGAATTTGGGGGTCATTTTGATCCCAAAGTATTATTAACCTCAAAAACCATAATTTACACTCATTTTCAGTCTATTCTGAATACCTCACACCTCACAATATTATTTTTAGTCCTAAAATTTGCACCGAGGTCGCTGTGTGAGTAAGATAAGCGACCCTAGTGGCCGACACAAACACCGGGCCCATCTAGGAGTGGCACTGCAGTGTCACGCAGGATGTCCCTTCCAAAAAACCCTCCCCAAACAGCACATGACGCAAAGAAAAAAAGAGGCGCAATGAGGTAGCTGTGTGAGTAAGATTAGCGACCCTAGTGGCCGACACAAACACCGGGCCCATCTAGGAGTGGCACTGCAGTGTCACGCAGGATGGCCCTTCCAAAAAACCCTCCCCAAACAGCACATGACGCAAAGAAAAAAAGAGGCGCAATGAGGTAGCTGTGTGAGTAAGATTAGCGACCCTAGTGGCCGACACAAACACCGGGCCCATCTAGCAGTGGCACTGCAGTGTCACGCAGGATGTCCCTTCCAAAAAACCCTCCCCAAACAGCACATGTCGCAAAGAAAAAAAGAGGCGCAATGAGGTAGCTGTGTGAGTAAGATTAGCGACCCTAGTGGCCGACACAAACACCGGGCCCATCTAGCAGTGGCACTGCAGTGTCACGCAGGATGTCCCTTCCAAAAAACCCTCCCCAAACAGCACATGACGCAAAGAAAAAAAGAGGCGCAATGAGGTAGCTGTGTGAGTAAGATTAGCGACCCTAGTGGCCGACACAAACACCGGGCCCATCTAGGAGTGGCACTGCAGTGTCACGCAGGATGTCCCTTCCAAAAAACCCTCCCCAATCAGCACATGATGCATAGAAAAAGAAAAGAAAAAAGAGGTGCAAGATGGAATTGTCCTTGGGCCCTCCCACCCACCCTTATGTTGTATAAACAAAACAGGACATGCACACTTTAACCAACCCATCATTTCAGTGACAGGGTCTGCCACACGACTGTGACTGATATGACGGGTTGGTTTGGACCCCCCCCAAAAAAGAAGCAATTAATCTCTCCTTGCACAAACTGGCTCTACAGAGGCAAGATGTCCACCTCATCATCACCCTCCGATATATCACCGTGTACATCCCCCTCCTCACAGATTATCAATTCGTCCCCACTGGAATCCACCATCTCAGCTCCCTGTGTACTTTGTGGAGGCAATTGCTGCTGGTCAATGTCTCCGCGGAGGAATTGATTATAATTCATTTTAATGAACATCATCTTCTCCACATTTTCTGGATGTAACCTCGTACGCCGATTGCTGACAAGGTGAGCGGCGGCACTAAACACTCTTTCGGAGTACACACTTGTGGGAGGGCAACTTAGGTAGAATAAAGCCAGTTTGTGCAAGGGCCTCCAAATTGCCTCTTTTTCCTGCCAGTATAAGTACGGACTGTGTGACGTGCCTACTTGGATGCGGTCACTCATATAATCCTCCACCATTCTATCAATGTTGAGAGAATCATATGCAGTGACAGTAGACGACATGTCCGTAATCGTTGTCAGGTCCTTCAGTCCGGACCAGATGTCAGCATCAGCAGTCGCTCCAGACTGCCCTGCATCACCGCCAGCGGGTGGGCTCGGAATTCTGAGCCTTCTCCTCGCACCCCCAGTTGCGGGAGAATGTGAAGGAGGAGATGTTGACAGGTCGCGTTCCACTTGACTTGACAATTTTGTCACCAGCAGGTCTTTCAACCCCAGCAGACTTGTGTCTGCCGGAAAGAGAGATCCAAGGTAGGCTTTAAATCTAGGATCGAGCACGGTGGCCAAAATGTAGTGCTCTGATTTCAACAGATTGACCACCCGTGAATCCTTGTTAAGCGAATTAAGGGCTCCATCCACAAGTCCCACATGCCTAGCGGAATCGCTCCGTGTTAGCTCCTCCTTCAATGTCTCCAGCTTCTTCTGCAAAAGCCTGATGAGGGGAATGACCTGACTCAGGCTGGCAGTGTCTGAACTGACTTCACGTGTGGCAAGTTCAAAGGGCATCAGAACCTTGCACAACGTTGAAATCATTCTCCACTGCACCTGAGACAGGTGCATTCCACCTACTATATCGTGCTCAATTGTATAGGCTTGAATGGCCTTTTGCTGCTCCTCCAACCTCTGAAGCATATAGAGGGTTGAATTCCACCTCGTTACCACTTCTTGCTTCAGATGATGGCAGGGCAGGTTCAGTAGTTTTTGGTGGTGCTCCAGTCTTCTGTACGTGGTGCCTGTACGCCGAAAGTGTCCCGCAATTCTTCTGGCCACCGACAGCATCTCTTGCACGCCCCTGTCGTTTTTAAAAAAAATCTGCACCACCAAATTCAAGGTATGTGCAAAACATGGGACGTGCTGGAATTTGCCCATATTTAATGCACACACAATATTGCTGGCGTTGTCCGATGCCACAAATCCACAGGAGAGTCCAATTGGGGTAAGCCATTCCGCGATGATCTTCCTCAGTTGCCGTAAGAGGTTTTCAGCTGTGTGCGTATTCTGGAAACCGGTGATACAAAGCGTAGCCTGCCTAGGAAAGAGTTGGTGTTTGCGAGATGCTGCTACTGGTGCCGCCGCTGCTGTTCTTGCGGCGGGAGTCCATACATCTACCCAGTGGGCTGTCACAGTCATATAGTCCTGACCCTGCCCTGCTCCACTTGTCCACATGTCCGTGGTTAAGTGGACATTGGGTACAGCTGCATTTTTTAGGACACTGGTGACTCTTTTTCTGAGGTCTGTGTACATTTTCGGTATCGCCTGCCTAGAGAAATGGAACCTAGATGGTATTTGGTACCGGGGACACAGTACCTCCAACAAGTCTCTAGTTGGCTCTGCAGTAATGATGGATACCGGAACCACGTTTCTCACCACCCAGGATGTCAAGGCCTCAGTTATCCGCTTTGCAGTAGGATGACTGCTGTGATATTTCATCTTCCTCGCAAAGGACTGTTGGACAGTCAATTGCTTGGTGGAAGTAGTAAAAGTGGTCTTACGACTTCCCCTCTGGGATGACCATCGACTCCCAGCAGCAACAACAGCAGCGCCAGCAGCAGTAGGCGTTACACGCAAGGATGCATCGGAGGAATCCCAGGCAGGAGAGGATTCGTCAGAATTGCCAGTGACATGGCCTGCAGGACTATTGGCATTCCTGGGGAAGGAGGAAATTGACACTGAGGGAGTTGGTGGGGTGGTTTGCGTGAGCTTGGTTACAAGAGGAAGGGATTTACTGGTCAGTGGACTGCTTCCGCTGTCGGCCCAAGTTTTTGAACTTGTCACTGACTTATTATGAATGCGCTGCAGGTGACGTATAAGGGAGGATGTTCCGAGGTGGTTAACGTCCTTACCCCTACTTATTACAGCTTGACAAAGGGAACACACGGCTTGACACCTGTTGTCCGCATTTCTGGTGAAATACTTCCACACCGAAGAGCTGATTTTTTTGGTATTTTCACCAGGCATGTCAACGGCCATATTCCTACCACGGACAACAGGTGTCTCCCCGGGTGCCTGACTTAAACAAACCACCTCACCATCAGAATCCTCCTGGTCAATTTCCTCCCCAGCGCCAGCAACACCCATATCCTCCTCATCCTGGTGTACTTCAACACTGACATCTTCAATCTGACTATCAGGAACTGGACTGCGGGTGCTCCTTCCATCACTTGCAGGGGGCGTGCAAATGGTGGAAGGCGCATGCTCTTCACGTCCAGTGTTGGGAAGGTCAGGCATCGCAACCGACACAATTGGAGTCGGACTCTCCTTGTGGATTTGGGATTTCGAAGAACGCACAGTTCTTTGCGGTGCTACTGCTTTTGCCAGCTTTAGTCTTTTCATTTTTCTAGCGAGAGGCTGAGTGCTTCCATCCTCATGTGAAGCTGAACCACTAGCCATGAACATAGGCCAGGGCCTCAGCCGTTCCTTGCCACTCCGTGTGGTAAATGGCATATTGGCAAGTTTACGCTTCTCCTCCGACAATTTTATTTTAGGTTTTGGAGTCCTTTTTTTACTGATATTTGGTGTTTTGGATTTGACATGCTCTGTACTATGACATTGGGCATCGGCCTTGGCAGACGACGTTGCTGGCATTTCATCGTCTCGGCCATGACTAGTGGCAGCAGCTTCAGCACGAGGTGGAATGGATCTTGATCTTTCCCTAATTTTGGAACCTCAACATTTTTGTTCTCCATATTTTAATAGGCACAACTAAAAGGCACCTCAGGTAAACAATGGAGATGGATACTAGTATACAATTATGGACTGCCTGCCGACTGCAGACACAGAGGTAGCCACAGCCGTGAACTACCGTACTGTACTGTGTCTGCAGCTAATATAGACTGGTTGATAAAGAGAAGATGTCTATGTAACTATGTATGTATAAAGAAGACTGAAAAAAATCCACGGTTAGGTGGTATACAATTATGGACGGACTGCCTGCCGAGTGCAGACACAGAGGTAGCCACAGCCGTGAACTACCGTACTGTACTGTGTCTGCAGCTAATATAGACTGGTTGATAAAGAGAAGATGTCTATGTAACTATGTATGTATAAAGAAGAATGAAAAAAATCCACGGTTAGGTGGTATACAATTATGGACGGACTGCCTGCCGAGTGCAGACACAGAGGTAGCCACAGCCGTGAACTACCGTACTGTACTGTGTCTGCAGCTAATATAGACTGGTTGATAAAGAGAAGATGTCTATGTAACTATGTATGTATAAAGAAGAATGAAAAAAATCCACGGTTAGGTGGTATACAATTATGGACGGACTGCCTGCCGAGTGCAGACACAGAGGTAGCCACAGCCGTGAACTACCGTACTGTACTGTGTCTGCAGCTAATATAGACTGGTTGATAAAGAGAAGATGTCTATGTAACTATGTATGTATAAAGAAGAATGAAAAAAATCCACGGTTAGGTGGTATACAATTATGGACGGACTGCCTGCCGAGTGCAGACACAGAGGTAGCCACAGCCGTGAACTACCGTACTGTACTGTGTCTGCAGCTAATATAGACTGGTTGATAAAGAGAAGATGTCTATGTAACTATGTATGTATAAAGAAGAATGAAAAAAAACCACGGTTAGGTGGTATACAATTATGGACGGACTGCCTGCCGAGTGCAGACACAGAGGTAGCCACAGCCGTGAACTACCGTACTGTACTGTGTCTGCAGCTAATATAGACTGGTTGATAAAGAGAAGATGTCTATGTAACTATGTATGTATAAAGAAGAATGAAAAAAATCCACGGTTAGGTGGTATACAATTATGGACGGACTGCCTGCCGAGTGCAGACACAGAGGTAGCCACAGCCGTGAACTACCGTACTGTACTGTGTCTGCAGCTAATATAGACTGGTTGATAAAGAGAAGATGTCTATGTAACTATGTATGTATAAAGAAGAATGAAAAAAAACCACGGTTAGGTGGTATACAATTATGGACGGACTGCCTGCCGAGTGCAGACACAGAGGTAGCCACAGCCGTGAACTACCGTACTGTACTGTGTCTGCAGCTAATATAGACTGGTTGATAAAGAGAAGATGTCTATGTAACTATGTATGTATAAAGAAGAATGAAAAAAAACCACGGTTAGGTGGTATACAATTATGGACGGACTGCCTGCCGAGTGCAGACACAGAGGTAGCCACAGCCGTGAACTACCGTACTGTACTGTGTCTGCAGCTAATATAGACTGGTTGATAAAGAGAAGATGTCTATGTAACTATGTATGTATAAAGAAGAATGAAAAAAATCCACGGTTAGGTGGTATTACAATTATGGACGGACTGCCTGCCGAGTGCAGAGACACAGAGGTAGCCACAGCCGTGAACTACCGTACTGTGTCTGCTGCGACTGGATGATAAATGATATAAAAAATATATAGATATCACTACTGCAGCCGGACAGGTATATATTATATATTATATAATGACGGACCTGCTGGACACTGTCTGTCAGCAGAATGAGTTTTATTTTTATAGAATAAAAAAAAAAAAAACACACAAGTGAAGTCACACGACGAGTGTTTAACTTTTTCAGGCAATCACAATATAAGTATACTACTAACTATACTGGTGGTCAGTGTGGTCAGGTCACTGGTCAGTCACACTGGCAGTGGCACTCCTGCAGCAAAAGTGTGCACTGTTTAATTTTAATATAATATGTACTCCTGGCTCCTGCTATAACCTATAACTGGCACTGCAGTAGTGCTCCCCAGTCTCCCCCACAATTATAAGCTGTGTGAGCTGAGCAGTCAGACAGATATATAATATATATAGATGATGCAGCACACTGGCCTGAGCCTGAGCAGTGCACTGCACAGTGCACACAGATATGGTATGTGACTGACTGAGTCACTGTGTGTATCGCTTTTTTCAGGCAGAGAACGGATATATTAAATAAACTGCACTGTGTGTCTGGTGGTCACTCACTATATAATATATTATGTACTCCTGGCTCCTGCTATAACCTATAACTGGCACTGCAGTAGTGCTCCCCAGTCTCCCCCACAATTATAAGCTGTGTGAGCTGAGCAGTCAGACAGATATATATAATATTATATATAGATAATAGATGATGCAGCACACTGGCCTGAGCCTGAGCAGTGCACACAGATATGGTATGTGACTGACTGAGTCACTGTGTGTATCGCTTTTTTCAGGCAGAGAACGGATATATTAAATAAACTGCACTGTGTGTCTGGTGGTCACTCACTATATAATATATTATGTACTCCTGGCTCCTGCTATAACCTATAACTGGCACTGCAGTAGTGCTCCCCAGTCTCCCCCACAATTATAAGCTGTGTGAGCTGAGCAGTCAGACAGATATATATAATATTATATATAGATAATAGATGATGCAGCACACTGGCCTGAGCCTGAGCAGTGCACACAGATATGGTATGTGACTGAGTCACTGTGTGCTGTGTATCGCTTTTTTCAGGCAGAGAACGGATTATAAAGTAAACTGCACTGTCCTCACTAGTAAACTCTCTCCACTCAGTCTCTACACTTCTACAGTAACAGTACTCCTCCTAGTCAGCTCCAGTAAATCTCTCTCAGTCTCTTATAATCTAAATGGAGAGGACGCCAGCCACGTCCTCTCCCTATCAATCTCAATGCACGTGTGAAAATGGCGGCGACGCGCGGCTCCTTATATAGAATCCGAGTCTCGCGAGAATCCGACAGCGTCATGATGACGTTCGGGCGCGCTCGGGTTAACCGAGCAAGGCGGGAAGATCCGAGTCTGCTCGGACCCGTGAAAAAAACCATGAAGTTCTGGCGGGTTCGGATTCAGAGAAACCGAACCCGCTCATCTCTAGTTGAAGGGGGACGCTACCTAGGGGGTGTAGGCTCCGGCCTAGACAGTTCATCCATAGTGTAGTGGGCCCCTCTTCGTGGGTGCACAATGTTCAAATAGTCCACCTGAAGTCCAAGTTCAAGGCTCCACCACAAAAGTCTGTCCAATTTCCCCAAGGTAGATTGCAGCCACCGAACTGGTGGGTGGTAAGTCATCACGGTGGGGGGCCGGTTACAAACAAGTGCCACCCAAGGTGTCCCAATTGTGGCATACCCCACCTCCCACCATAGCAGTTTTCTGCTCAAACAGGCCACAGGGTGCTCCTGCCCATATGGCTCTTTCTGGCTCGGTACTGCTCCCAGTCCGTGCAGTGGCGCAGTAGTTCGTAACACACAGTCCTGGTCAAGAATGTGCGCCATCAGCACTGGAGCGGGTACCCTAGCCTCCTTCAATGACTGGAATGCCAACTCGCAAGCGGGTGCAAAGTCCACTGACTTGGGAATGCCCTTCCTAGCCATCTCTGTCAAGGGGTTCACTACAGGACTAAAGTCAATGACAACATGTCCGTAGGGCCTTACAGGTTCTAAGGTCAGTACCGGTCTGGGTGATGTGGGTCGGGGACAGCCTCTGGTTGCCTCCACCCCCTCTGGTTTGGGCCTACCCCTGTCTCCTCCCACATGGTGCCCCAGGCACTGCACCTCCATCATACCTATCTGGCAACTGTCTGCCCGAACTGTCAGACCTGCCCTCCAATCCTCCTCCGTCGACCTATGACTCGGGAAACCTACCCTGTCACCTAGGCCTACTCTTCCCTCCTCGTCCGCTACCTGTGCCGCAGTAATGGCGGCCAGACCACCAGCCTCTGGATCCTGTGTGGCATCCACTACAGGGAGGCTGCGTGTCTTCCCCGATCTACTGCGCACAGGCAGGGGACCTGCTATGTCCACAGCAACTTGCTGCAAGGGTTCTCCTATGGGCAGAGGCCCAGAGACAACACAACCGCTGGAGTGCCCCAGCTGCCAACACATGGCACCAGCCCTACAGTTGGTCTGGGCGTCATCCGACATTCCAGACCAGGGTAAGCACTGTGTCAGGCACTTCAGGGTACGGTCTATCTCAGGGTTACTGTCCAAAGGGGTTTCGCTGGCAACCGACACCGGTTGCGCAGGTAAGTTCCCTGGGGGGACCAGTTGGACACATTCCCTATCTGGTCTATCCCCTCCCACTTTCCTGGCTACCCTGTACCTTAACCCTTCCCGCCAGTTCAAACTTCCCGCCCCAACCCTGTCAAGGCCGCTGCCAGAGTGGCGCCTCATGCCTTTCGGGGATGGGTCAGAGAGTTGAGCCTCCCTAAACTCCTGCCTGTGGCCCTCAATCTCTCCTAAATTGGGACACTCTACAGGGGGATCTAGGTGGGGACTACTAGGGTCAGTCTGGTAGGGGTCAGTCATGGAAAAGTCAGTGTGGTTTCTCATACTCACCGCCGGAGTTGGCAAACCACTTGGGTCAGGAGCATCATTGGGCACCCCCACAGGATCAAACGAGCTGAAACCGACATCCTCTGCGTTGCTAGGGGACGTAGACATACCAGAGGCAAAAGGCATGCGGGGTCGATGTGCTGATCTAGCCGCTGTAATCTTTTCCTCTGGGCTGGTTGAAGCTGTGGTTGGCTGTGCTGGCAGTTGTCTAGCAGCTGTAGTCTTTTCCTCTGGGCTGGGCTGTGCTGGAGCAGCTGATGTCAACGGTGGTTGTGGAACTTGACTCCGGGGAATGGCGCCAACAAACGTAGTGACGATCCCACCACCCAGATCATTTCCTAGGACCACATCAGTTGGGAGACCATCCATGACGGCAACTTCTCGCAACTCTGGTCCAGCTCCCCAGTCCAGGTAGACTCTTGCCATGGGAACCGCTTTCTCTGTTCCATCTGCCAGGGTGACCTTGGCAGTGCGACCCTGCAATACTGCAGCAGGATCTATAAGGTGGGGGCTCACCACAGTGATTGAGGCCCCAGAGTCTCTTAGGCCTTCCCCCTGCAGGGGTCCCACGTGGACCGGCTGCAGGTGCCTCCACATGTTGTGTAGGGGCTGTTTGGCCATGCAGGTGACTCTCTCCGCAGAGTGCACCTGTCTCTCGCCACACTCCATCGGACTGACTGGAGGGGGAACAGTCTCTGTAGGCTCATCTCCTGTCGTCAAACAAGCGAGCCGGGCTCCAGCACTCGGATTTGGGGCACGAGTCTGGGGTGCTTGGGATGCAGGACAGTTCATCCTCAGATGTCCGATTTTCCCACAGCCGTAGCACTTCTTCTCCAGTCGTGGCACCGATGATCTCTGATCAGTTGCAGGGACGCTGTGGTGCGGTTGCTGGCCAAGAGCACCCGGGTTGGAAGATGCTTGTCTTTGGGGGTGATGAGTTGAAGAGGGGTGTCCCCTTGGTGGTACAGTCTTTTGGAGCTGGCTGCTGGCTGGGCGCTTCTGGCCCTGTGGCCGAATTGCCACATACTTGTCTGCTAACTGGGCAGCCATCTTTAAGCTGGGTGGCTCCCGATCTAGCACCCACTCCTTCACTTCTGGGGCGCACCTGCGGTAGAACTGCTCCCTGCAGATCAGGTCAATCAGTGCGTCCCATGTAGTGACTTCCGAATCCTTCACCCACTTCACCACGTACTGCCGCAGCTGGTTGGCGAACTGCTCATGGGTGCTGCTAGGATTCTTGGGCAAGTCTCTGAACTTCTTCCTGTAAGACTCTGGAGTGATGAAGAATCGCTGGAGGAGGGCCCGTGAGACTTCGTCGTAGTCCCCACAGTCCTCCGTGGCCACTCCTCGATAGGCCTCCAATGCCTCTCCATGCAGAGTGGGCACAAGGTGTCTCACCCACTCCGACTTGGGTAAATCATGTAGTTTACAAGTCCTTTCAAAACTTGTAAATGTCCATCAATGTCCCCATCACTGTCTGCAAACTTGGCAAACTGAATGCGTCCTGATCTGTGTACAACAGCTGACAACGGCTCCCAGTGTACCACGGCCTGTGATGCCCGCTCCGCATGCCACATCCGAATGACAAGCATGCGTTCTTGCTCCGTTGCCCTTTCCCCCAATTCCGCTAGCCGATCTGCTAGGGTATCCGGGTCGCCCCCCCTGGGACGTTGGGATCCTGGCCCTGCTAGGGATTGCTGGGAAACATGGCTGCTGTGAGAGAGGGCGGGGCTTGTGGATCTCACCGTTTCTGTACGAAGGTCCACTGGTGGGCCGTCCTCTGCGATGCTGACGCCGTCAGTGCTTTCCACCTCCGCCCGATGGGACTCCTCCCAGCTCCTGAGCGCCGCCTGCATGATGCTTCTGGACGCGTTGAAAGGGATATCCACATCCTTCTCCTGGCATACGATCTCCAGATCATCCTTGGACATTCCGCTGAATTCCGCCATCTTGTGCGTTCTCCTGCGTTGCAGTTACTCCTCTCCTGAGTAACTCGGCTTCTCCAATCGGGTGATGAAAAGCCGCCTGGGAATATCCCACCGGTGTTATTTATACACCTCTTAGACTTATTTTAATAAATGTGTGATTTTTTAATTGATATAATTGTATCCGTTCTTTGTTCTGAGATCCAGCCGGCGCCAGTATATATCTCTCTTTGCTATGCCAACAATTTCTGTGACAGGACGGTCCCGTACGAAAGCACTCGCCGCTTTCGCGTCCCGTTGGCTGCGCACAGAATGGAAGGTCAAGTCACACGAGGCCTGACCACATAGGGGATTCCCGCTTACCGTCAGTAACCGCCTGTTACTGACTCCACCCACTGCGTTGTGGGCGGGTTTATGCTGCCACCACCAAACTCCTAACCTGCCGTGGCGTTTGGAACCACGGTTCTGCTCTGTATGTGCCGACGCACTGCCTTACCACACCTGTGTGGTGTTGACGAATCCCCACTAGCCACTTGCTAGGCCTCTACCGGTAGCTGGCGGAAGGCGGAACTTGGAGACGTTAGGTGCTTCCCTGGACAGCCGGAGGACGGGGCTAGGTTTGGCCTAACCCTGTAGGTCACAAGATGAAGCAATCTTCTTGAGGCAATGATGTTTATTTGCTCAAATATAGTTCTAAAGAGAACTCTTCCCTATTGCTAGGGGCAACAGCATTCAGCAAGATGTTCCAGCAGAATAAGATGGTACAATTACAAATCTGGAGGCACGCAGGTCTCCTTTTTATGTCAATTTTCCACACAGTATCACAGGGGGGTAAGCCCTCCCTGTCTTCTCCAACCAATCAGGTTATTTTACAAAATACCAATAAATCACATTTTACAAGGATATAAGTGCAATAAAACAATATCCTCCTTCCTGTGACACAGACGTTTGGTATCAGATTAACATTCACTATTGATAAATTTATCACATAGCTTCAAAATACAAATGTTTCTGTCTCATTCACATCTCCAGGCAAACCCAGTGTTTGAGATTACAACAGGAAGGCTACAATACAAACAAACAGTCTTCCTTCCTGCATCGGCCACCCAGGGCTCGCACATCAACCAAATCAGGTACATGAAACAAGTTCCAAGCCCATAGACCCAGTGATTAGCATCTCTCTCTAAGGAACTTACACATCAGAAGGTATTGTCCTTCACACCTCTCTGCTAGGACAGGGCCATTAGCATGCCACTTCCTATTTCCAGAGGATAAGAGATGATTATTCAGACATCTATAAGAGTAAGTGCATTTTCCTCTTTAAATATACAGATGACCACATCTTGAATATAAAATAAATACAGTTAAACATGCAATCCTACAATTGTGCACAGAGCACTACATATGACATGTTAAAACACATAATTAAACAAACTTTTAAACAGTCCGCGCCCAGCGCCGTAAGTACGTTTAACAGTGATGCCAAGCGCCTATTGTCCGCAACATGGCGTCGGGCACTAGGGGTTAACCCCTTCAGTGCCGCGGCGGCCATTTTCCACGTGGCTGAGGCCTCTCCGGCCACAGGGGTAATAAGCAGCTTGTACCAGAATCAGATATCGCCTCTGGATTTGTTTAAGGAAAGCCGGGAAAAGAGGGCTTGTGAGGTGGAATCCAGGGTTAATAAGGTGGCAGGGATCGATTTCCACCAGTGTGCGACCTGATAATAATGGAAGAGTTCGAGGGCAGGAAGGGAGAATTTCTGTTGGAGAGCAAGGAAGGGCAACATGGAAAGTCCATCCAGTATATCCCCTAGACATAATATGCCCAGCTGTCTCCATTTTGAAAGATTTAAATGGGGGATTATCGCTGAGAGGGTAGTAATGGAGACCTGGGCGATGCGGCAAGCAGGTGGCGGCAGGGCGGCATGTAGATTATCCCAAGTCTTAAGTGAGGCGTGAGTGGATGGAAGAAGATATGGGATCTTGGGAATGCGGAAAAGATCCGCAAGGGGGACCGAATGGGCTTGGTTTTGTTCCAGTTCCACCCAAGATACTAGATAATCAGTGGTAAAATAATGTTTAAGGGAGGCTAATAGGGAAGCTTCCTGGTATAGAGAAATGCTGGGTAAATAGAGACCCCCTAGGGCTCTTGGTAGTATAATTTTGGAGTGGGCCAGTAATGGGGGTTTAGAAGACCAGACATACTTGAGGAACATAGAGGAACAAGTCTGAAGGGCTTTTTTAGGGAAGGTGTATGGGATCGTGCGGAACAGGTACATCAGTTTGGGCAGGAGGGACATTTTGAATGCAGCCATACGTCCTAGCCAAGAAACTTTGTATGCCGCCCAAGATTTTGATAAGGCCTCTAATGTAACTAATAAGGGGGAGAGATTATATGTAAAGACATCGGGAGTGTGAGTGGGGATATGGACACCTAAGTATTTTATCGAATTAACCTGCCAGTTTACAGGAAAAGAAGATTGGAGGGTCGGAAGGGTGTGAGAGAGGTTAATGGGCATGGCGTCAGTCTTTGTGATGTTAAGTTTGTAGTAGGAGGCTGAGCTGAAGGCATGTAAGATGGAGGTCAGAAGAGGGAGAGTGGTTGGAGGGTCAGAAATAAAGAGAAGAACATCGTCCGCAAAAAGGCTTAATTTATGGTGGGAGGAGCCGAATTTTAGGGCTGGAAAGTGGGGATTGTCGCGGATTGTAATAGCCAGGGGTTCAATTGACAAAACAAACATCAGGGGGGAGAGAGGACAACCCTGCCTGGTGCCATTTGTAATTTGGAAAGGGTCGGATAGAAAGCCATTGCTGAACACCCGGGCCGAAGGAGAGCTATATAATGCTAAAATAGAGGATAGGATGCGATCCTTAAATCTGAATCGGAGAAGGACCTCGCGCATATAGGACCAATTTAGTCTATCAAAGGCCTTCTCAGCATCCAAGGATAGCAGGAGGCGGCCCTGATCTGTAGAGAGAGAATCAATCAAGTTCAAAACTCTGCGCGTATTGTCCGACGCCTGTCGGCCCGGGACAAAACCAGTCTGATCCGGATGTATCAACAATGGCAGGAACCCATTCAGTTGTGACGCTATCAATTTAGCGTATAATTTAACATCGGTATTAAGGAGGGCAATGGGGCGGTAATTGTGTACATAAGCAGGGTCTTTGTCGGGTTTGGGAATAGTGACTATTCGTGCTTCTAGAAGTTCAGCCGGTAAAGTTCCTTGATCCGAGAAATTGTTAAAGAGGGCGGTCAGGTGGGGAGAGAGAACTTCAAGGAACGAGGCATAGAAATCAGAGACGAACCCGTCAGGGCCTGGGGCTTTGTTGCGGGGAGAGGACTTAACGGCTGCGGCAACCTCAGCGGGGGTCCATGGGGCGTTAAGAGTTGCTCTGGATTCAGTGTGGGAAAAGAGAGATTGTCCAGAAAAGAAGAGATGGAAAGAGGGGTGGGTTGAGGGGTAGATGGGTCAGACATTAGATTGTAAAGTTTAGCGTAGTAATGTGCAAATTGATTTGTGATATCCTTAGGATTGAGGACTTTCCGTTTAGAGGGGGAGTATACAAATTTGATCTTATTCCTAGCTTGCTGAGCCCGGAGCTTACGGGCTAACATTCTACCAGATTTGTTACCTAGAAGATAGAAATTGTGTCTTAATCTGTTTAAAGTCGCTTGAGTACGGGCGAGAAGAAATTTTTGGAGTTGGCTACGAACACTAGAGAGTTCCTTCTTGAGGGTTCTAGAGGGAGTGGCCATGTTGCGTGATTCAAGATCTAGTAATTCGGCCTCCAGTTTCGACTGTAGCTGGAGAGCTTGTTTCTTGAGGATGGCACCAGCTTGTATAGCTGCACCACGGGTAACAGCCTTAAAGGCGCACCAGTGGTTAATGTCAGAGGTGTCCTGGGGAGAGTTGGTGGAGAGATAAGAGTTAATAGAGTCTAGGATCCGTGTTTTGGAGAGAGGATTGCTTAATAGGTAGGGATAGAGACGCCATTGCTTAGGGGGGTTCTAGGGAGGGGAGAGGTTCCATTTCCAGAGAACAGGGGCGTGGTCAGGCCAGGTGATCGGTAGAATAGCAATGTCCCTTGTTCTCTGGAGAGACCATTTATCGCATAAAATTAAATCTATCCTGGAATAGGAATTGTGTACTGAGGAGTGGAAGGTATATTCCCGCCCTGAGGGGTTATTAATCCTCCAGATATCAAAGAGATCGAACTCCGTGAGGAGGTTGCGAAAGGCTAGGGAGGGGCCGGATTGAGCCGAGGGTATGGGTCGTGAGAGAAGGCCAGATTTATCCAGTTTTGGATCTAAAACCAAATTGTAGTCCCCCAGGACAACTAAGGAGCCTTTAAGCGATTTGCGAATTAGGAGAAATAATTTGCGCAGGAACTGTGTTTGGTTAAAGTTAGGGGCATAGAGGGAAACTAGTGTAGTAAGCTTGTCGTCCAGGAGACCAGTAAGGATTAGATAGCGGCCACTCTTGTCAGAGATTTGGGAGTGAAGGGTAAAGGAAGTATGTTTACCAAAGAGGATAGCTACACCATTACGTTTAAATGGGGCGTTTGCGTAATATCCCACAGGGAAAAAATTAACTTTGAACAGGGGGGGCAGTTAGCAGAGGAGAAATGGGTTTCTTGCAGTGCGACTACGTCTGCTCTTTGTTGACGGAAAAAAGAGAGGGCTAGTCTGCGTTTGTTGGGCGAGTTTAGGCCCTTAACATTGAGAGAGAGGAGGTTAACCATTAAAAGTGTAAGGCAAGGGTGAGATAAAGATCTATACAAGGCATCATAATTACTGTTGAAACGGAGTACCACAGAAAGCGGAGAGAAACCATGAATCTGGACCTCGGGGGGGAGGGGGGAGAGAGAGTAGGGGGTACATGGAGGACAGAGTACCACAGGAAGCGGTGAGAAACCATGAATCTTGACCTCGGGGGGGGGGGGGGAGAGAGAGAGTAGGGGGTACATGGAGGACAGAGTAAACTGGGAGAAGAGGGGTAGACAAAAAAAAAAAGGTGTGGTACATTGGACCTGCATGACTGCTGCAGGGGGAGAAAACAACTTGCAGTAGTGTAGAAAAAGGTCGGGGACGGGCCGGCAGAGCAGGCACCGCCACTCATATGCAACAAGTTAAAGAGAAAATAAGAACAAGTGAAACTGGCCCTATGGCGCAATAGGTGAAAGCATAGGGGACACCACATATAAACAACTGGGAATAAATTCAGCAGGGCATAGTGCCCCTGGGAGCTGGAGTAAACCTGAACTGCGACAAAAAAAACAAAAAAAAAACAGTATATGATGAGGCACATCGCAACGAGGGAAAGAGTAACCTGTAACATATAGACCAAGAGAAATATCACAACGCATAACGGGTACGATAAATGTTAATGACTTCCCCTCTCGGCAGGGGGGAGGAAGTCTAAAGTTCCACAGAGTCAGAAAGGAATGTTGAGAGACCCAATTCTGTGAACAGATGGCTCAGATGTTCGACCATTCCTGCCTGATTGAGGACGGTCGGGATGGAGCAGATGACCTCTGAACAGTAATATCCCAATCCAGGAGCAACTTGACTCCCGCATCGAGGGAGGAGATGATGTGGGTGGAGTCCTCATAGGAAACTATCAGCTTGACCGGAAATCCCCAGCGGTAGTGGATATCATGGGACCTGAGCGCCAGAGTAATAGGTGAAAGGGCACGTCACTTTGCAATAGTGGCAGCGGAAAAATCTTGGAATATTTGGAGGCCCCCTAGGGTGTCTGAATTTTTAGATTCTCTGGCAGCTCTCATGATGCGTTCCTTGACTGTAAAGAAATGCACACGGAGGAGGGTATCTTTGGGGAGGTCAGAGGAAACTGTGCGTGGCCGAGGGAGGTGGTGGATACGGTCAATCAGGAGCTCCGCGATGTCCGCAGCGGGAAGGAGCTTACTGAAGAGGGCGATGGCATAGGGTTCGAGTTCGGAATTAGTGACAGAATCGGGGATGCCCCTGATCTTAATGTTGTTCCGTCGCGATCTGTCCTCCATGTCAGCTAACTTACATCGGAATTGGTCCATCTCCTGTTGGTGACGATCATGGGAGGTGATCAACTCGTTATGGGAGGCGACCAGTTCTTCCACCGTACGTCGTTCCAGGTGGTCGGTCCTGTCCCCGATTGCCACCAGCTCGGTTTTGACCTCACGAACAGCAGAGGTCAGGTCTTTAGAGAGTTCCGATTTAAAGGCGGAGAGAATCTTGCAAAGAGACTTCACAGTCAGGGGTGCATCAGAATCGCAACAAACTCCGGAGACTGTGAGCATGGGTGGCAGACCAGTCGACAGCACGGGGTCTGGCACAGTGGGCGGGGGGGATGCTCTGTAGAGGGGAGATTTGGAGGGGTTTAGGGGGAGGAAGGAGATTTTGGAAGGTGCTGGGTCTTTGTTCTTTTTGGGAGGCATCGTTCGTCAGTAGAGGTGAAGGCAGTGGAGAGTGAACGGGTGCCTTAACTCCGCCGGGACCGGTCAAATGTGAAGCGTGAAACAGGAGTACTCAGCCACAGTAGGTCAGGAGCATGTCGATAAGGCAAACATGAGTGGCGGTGGAAGCAGAGCAAGAACCCTCACATTATGGAGGGTTCGTAATCATAGGATGGCAGGGTCGTAGCGAAGGCAACTTGAAAGTGTGGACAGAAAGATAAATAGATGGAGCAGTACTAGGCAGATAGAAGATCAGGAAACAAGCGTGGGGAGGCTATTTTACGTTGTAGAAACTCCCAGGTCCCTGGGAGCTCATAGAAAGCACAGCCTGAGTGATCAGCCTTCAGGCCACAGCCAGAGATTGCTCTTTTTATTTATTATGTAATTATTCTCTCTTTTTTGTTTTTCCTTTCTTTTTTGTTTTTTTTATATTTTCCCTTTTTTTTCCCTTTTTGTCTGAGTTAACGCTGCTAAAGAGGAAGAGGTCCCAGACAGTGACCGGGAAATTTATTAGGCACAGGGCACCCCCGGAGACCAAGGCTGGATCTAGACACAGGCTGAAGTATGAAGCTGGTAGTGAGGGCACCACAGGGTGCTTTGCCAGCACACAAGATGGCGCCGCAGGACTCTGAGTACGCCTTCCGCAGCCCAGGCTCCCAGAGGGTGCTACGAGATCAGCCGGGAGCGGGCACAGCCGTGCTCGGGTCACGCGGGCCGGGGTCCCCCGTCCAGGCGCCACTCAACTGGAGAGACCTCCGCAGCGGGAGAGGGGAGCGCGCGCCCATCACCGGCCCTCCACAGCGCGGCGCGATGTCCGGCGGGCGCCGCTCTGAGGGTACGAGGGCAGCAGGTAGGACTCACCGGGGAAAGAAGGCAGAGGGTAGGGGGTGTCCAGCGGTGGTCCTTGCACACAGGAGATGAGCAGTGGGGGGGGCCGTCCTCCGAGCCGGGATCTGGTCACCTCCCTCCGGGCCGCATGGAAATCGAGGTCCAGGCTTCAGGGGGGACAGCAGGCCGCAACCCGCACGGGTGTTGGAGACACCCGCCGGCTCCGCAGACCGTGCTGCCCAGTGTAGGGGTTCCCCAGGTGATAAAGGGGAGTCCCAAAAACGACCAAAGAGCTGCAAGGTGTTGTTTAAAATGAGTCCAAGGCAGGAGCTCTAGGGAGACACGTCTGCCTAGTTCTGCAGCCAAGCCACGCCCCCCTGTAAGGTATCTTTAATTACCTGTGGGGTGTGAACCAGGAATTCGACGATGCAGAGTCAGAAGAACCAGCCCCAAAATAAATCACATTAGACGTTATATGTGACCGTAACACCTAGCAGCGTGGACGTGTACCGCTACATCTGAGAGGCGCGTCATACACGTGACTGACATCCAATGTAAATTAGCCCCACAGCCGTCAGTAACATCTACTTGTTGATGGGAAGACGCTGACACTTCTCCGGGCTTCTTCATGTATTGTGTCCTACTCACGTCGTTCCATGTAAGTGGCCGCAGGAAACCTTATTTAAAAATGCATGTAGCCATAGGGATGGGGCAGATGTATTAAGCCTGTAGAAGTGATAAGTGCATGGTGATAACGCAGCAGCCAATCAGCTCTAATATGTACACTGACAGTAGGTGATTGCGTTCTCACCTTGCACTTATCACTGCTTTATCCCTTCTCCAGGCTTAATACATCTGCCTCACTGTATCTAATGCCAGGTTACGTAGGGGTAATGCAAGATTCTGTATCTAATACCAGGTTCCGTAGAGGTAATGTGAGATTCTGTATCTAATGCCAGGTTCCGTAGGGGTAATGTGAGATTCTGTATCTAATGCCGGGTTCCGTAGGGGTAATGCGAGATTCTGTATCTAATGCCGGGTTCCGTAGGGGTAATGCGAGATTCTGTATCTAATTCCAGGTTACGTAGGTGTAATGCGAGATTCTGTATCTAATTCCAGGTTCTGTAGAGGTAATGCGAGATTTTGTATATAATGCTGGGTTCTGTAGGGGTAATGCGAGATTCTGTATCTAATGCCAGGTTACGTAGGTGTAATTCGAGATTCTGTATCTAATGCCGGGTTCCGTAGGGGTAATGCGAGATTCTGTATCTAATGCCAGGTTACGTAGGTGTAATGCGAGATTCTGTATCTAATGCCGGGTTCCGTAGGGGTAATGTGAGATTCTGTATCTAATTCCAGGTTCTGTAGAGGTAATGCGAGATTTTGTATATAATGTCGGGTTCCGTAGGGGTAATGCGAGATTCTGTATCTAATTCCAGGTTCCGTAGAGGTAATGCGAGATTCTGTATATAATGCTGGGTTCTGTAGGGGTAATGCGAGATTCTGTATCTAATGCTGGGTTCCATAGGGGTAATGTGAGAGTCTGTATCTAATGCCAGGTTCCGTAGGGGTAATGCAGGATTATGTATCTAATTCCAGGTTCCGTAGGGGTAATACAAGATTCTGTATCTAATTCCAGGTTCCATGGGGTAATGCGAGATTCCAGAGCCGGCCTTAGGCATAGGCAAACTAGGCAAATGCCTAGGGCATTTGGTATGCTTAGGAACACCAGCAGCTTCTGCTGATTAAAATGATATGCGGCATGCCTATATTCTGTGTGTGACTGCGGCTGTATCTGCATACGAAATGCTACGTTGCAGTGTATTCCTGGAAATCACATAGAATATAGGCATGCTGCATATCGGCCCTCATTCCGAGTTGATCGCTCGCAAGGCGAATTTAGCAGAGTTGCTCACGCTAAGCCTACGCCTACTGGGAGTGTATCTTAGCTTCTTAAAATTGCGACCGATGTATTCGCAATATTGCGATTACAAACTACTTAGCAGTTTCAGAGTAGCTTCAGACTTACTCGGCATCTGCGATCAGTTTAATGCTTGTCGTTCCTGGTTTGACGTCATAAACACACCCAGCGTTCGCCCAGACACTCCTCTGTTTCTCCGGCCACTCCTGCGTTTTTTCCGGAAACGGTAGCGTTTTTATCCACACGCCCCGAAAACGCTGTGTTTCCGCCCAGTAACACCCATTTCCTGTCAATCACACTACGATCGCCGGAGCGAAGAAAAAGCCGTGAGTAAAAATACTATCTTCATTGTAAAATTACTTGGCGCAGTCGCAGTGCGATTATTGCGCATGCGTACTAAGCGGAATTTCACTGCGATGCGATGAAAATTACCGAGCGAACGACTCGGAATGAGGGCCATCATTTTAATCAGCAGAAGCTACTTGTGCATCCTAGCCACATAGTAATGCATTTTCATAAACAAAAGGCGCCCGACGTTAGCAGAGCTAGCGGGCACCAGACAAAATCTTGCCTAGGGCATCATATTGGTTAGGGCCGGCTCTGCGAGATTCTGTATCTAATTCCAGGTTACGTAGGGGGAATACGAGATTCTGTATCTAATTCCAGGTTACGTAGGGGTAATACGAGATTCTGTATCTAATTCCAGGTTGCGTAGGGGTAATACGAGATTCTGTAATTAATTCCAGGTTTCGTAGCAGTAATGCAGGATTCAGTATCTAATACCAGGTTCCGTAGGGGTAATGCGAGATTCTGTATCTGATGCCGGGTTCTGTAGGGGTAATGCGAGATTCTATATCTAATGCCAGGTTCCGTAGGGGTAATGCGAGATTCTGTATCTAATGCCAGGTTCCGTAGGGGTAATGCGAGATTCTGTATCTAATGCCAGGTTCCGTAGGGGTAAAGCGAGATTCTGTATCTAATGCCAGGTTCCGTAGGGGTAATGCGAGATTCTGTATCTAATGCCAGGTTCCGTAGGGGTAATGCGAGATTCTGTATCTAATGCCAGGTTCCGTAGGGGTAATGCGAGATTCTGTATCTAATGCCAGGTTCCGTAGGGGTAATGCGAGATTCTGTATCTAATGCCAGGTTCCGTAGGGGTAATGCGAGATTCTGTATCTAATGCCAGGTTCCGTAGGGGTAATGCGAGATTCTGTACCTAATTCCAGGTTCCGTAGCAGTAATGCAGGATTCTGTATCAGTGGCGTGCGGTGAGGTCATTGGCTGGTGAGGCATGTCCGCTACCACCGCCGCTATGGCCACTGCCAGTGCCCGCTATTGTACTGCCGCCCATGCCAGCTGCCAATGCCTGCTAAAGTCGTCCGACAGCTAATTCCCAGTCCGATGCTGCCGCCAATGCCAGCGAAGTCTGGGAAGCAGCAGCAGCCAGGGCCGGTTAATGAGAGCAGTGGAGGGTCTGCCTGGAAGTGGGATTACAGCTGCAGGCTGGTTGATAAAGACAGTGGTAGTAATTGTCCCCCTCTCCTTATACCCCGGCACACACACAGTAATTACCCCCCTCCTCTTATACCCCAACACACACAGTAATTACCCCCCTCCTCTTATACCCCAACACACACACACACACACACACACACACACACACACACACACACACACACACACACACACACACTAATCACCCCAGCACATATCATCACCCCCCCTTATGCCCCAGCATATATCCAGTAATGACCCCTCCCCTTTTCCCCTGGCACATATGGTGTAATTGATTGCCTGCCTGCCCTGCCCCTCCCCCCATACCCTGGCACAGTGCGCACATCTCTGTGTACGGTCCATGTGCTGCCCTGCTATCTGAAACACAAAGCGCAGGGCAGTCTATGGTCTGTAGTACACAGCAGCGCTCAGCACGGACACGGGTGATGGCGGGACATGCGGATCTCTACAGCGGCGCGTACACGGACATGTGGAGGGCCGGAGGATGATGGCGTATGTCGTGCTGCGGCGCCCCTGACGCTGGCCCTTACCTGGAGCAATCCCGGCGGCAGTGAGAGCGGGACCCGGCAATCAATTAGAGGTGAGCAGACAGGTGTTCTGGTGCAGGAGCCTCTCTAAGGGTGGAAAGTGGGCTGGACCCCAGGGGGGAGCTGTGATTCTGGTGCCCAATCATATCTGCCTCAGTGACAGGGGCGTGCTTTGATATGGGCTGCAAGCACGCCCCTGTCACTGAGGCACTCACACAAGTGCCGCTTACAGCGCTTTTTAAATGGGCTTTTTACTGCCCATCTCCTAGCCCCGCCCCCGCCCGCCCCCCGCTTCCAGTCCTTTATAATTGTCCACAAGAGGCACCGCTCTCGGTGCCGCCTACACTAATTTAAACCTGTTTTTACAATGAATACAATAATATAAAGCATTTACTTATGACACAGAATGTGTCATAAGTATCTCATTGTATTATTGTAATCATTAATGACAGGGGAGGCACTGCCTCCCCTGACTGCACGTCCCTGTTCTGTATCTAATTCCAAGTACCGTAGGGGTAATGCGAGATTCTGTATCTAATTCCAAGTACCGTAGGGGTAATGCGAGATTCTGTATCTAATTCCAAGTACCGTAGGGGTAATGTGAGATTCTGTATCTAATTCCAAGAACCGTAGGGGTAATGCGAGATTCTGTATCTAATTCCAAGTACCGTAGGGGTAATGCGAGATTCTGTATCTAATTCCAAGTACCGTAGGGGTAATGCAAGATTCTGTATCTAGTTCCAGGTTCCGTAGAGGTAATGCGAGATGCTGTATCTAATGCCAGGTTCGGTAGAGGTAATGCGAGATTCTGTATCCAATTCCAGGTTCCGTAGAGGTAATTCGAGATTCTGTATATAATGCCAGGTTCCGTAGGGGTAATGCAGGATTCTGTATCTAATGCCGGGTTCAGTAAGGGTAATGATAGATTCTGTTTCTAATTCCAGGTACTGTAGGGATAATGCGAGATTCTGTATCTAATTACAGGTTCCGTAGGGTAATCCAGGATTCCGTATCTAATTCCAGGTACTGTAGGGGTAATGCAAGATTCTGTATCTAATGCCAGGTTCCGTAGTAGTAATGCAGGATTCTGTCTAATTCCAGGTTACGTAGGGGTAATGCGAGATTCTGTATCTTATTCCAGGTTCCGTAGGGGTAATGCAGGATTCTGTATCTAATTCCAGGTACTGTAGGGGTAATGCGAGATTCTGTATTTAATTCCAGGTTCTGTAGAGGTAATGCGAGATTCTGTATCGAATGTCAGGTTCCGTAGGGGTAATGCGAGATTCTACATCTAATGCCAGGTTCCATAGAGGTAATTTGAGATTCTATATCTAATGTCAGGTTCCGTAGGGGTAATGCGAGATTCTGTATCTAATGCCAGGTTCCGTAGGGGTAATGCGAGATTCTGTATCTAATGCCAGGTTCCGTAGGGGTAATGTGAGATTCTATATCTAATGCCAGGTTCCGTAGGGGTAATGCGAGATTCTGTATCTAATGCTAGGTTCCGTAGGGGTAATGTGAGATTCTGTATCTGATGCCAGGTTCCGTAGGGGTAATGCGAGATTCTATATCTAATGCCAGGTTCCGTAGGGGTAATGCGAGATTCTGTATATAATGCCAGGTTCTGTAGGGGTAATGAGAGATTCTGTATCTGATGCCAGGCTCCGTAGGGGTAATGTGAGATTCTGTATCTAATGCCATGCTCCGTAGGGGTAATGCGAGATTCTGTATCTAATGCCAGGTTCTGTAGGGGTAATGCGAGATTCTGTATCTAATTCCAGGTTCTGTAGAGTTAATGCGAGATTCTGTATCTAATGTCAGGTTCCGTAGGGGTAATGCGAGATTCTATATCTAATGCCAGGTTCCATAGAGGTAATGTGAGATTCTATATCTAATGTCAGGTTCCGTAGGGGTAATGTGAGATTCTGAATCTAATGCCAGGTTCCATAGAGGTAATGTGAGATTCTATATCTAATGTCAGGTTCCGTAGGGGTAATGCGAGATTCTGTATCTAATGCCAGGTTCCGTAGGGGTAATGTGAGATTCTATATCCAATGCCAGGTTCCGTAGGGGTAATGCGAGATTCTGTATCTGATGCCAGGCTCTGTAGGGGTAATGTGAGATTCTGTATCTAATGCCAGGCTCCGTAGGGGTAATGCGAGATTCTATATCTAATGCCAGGTTCTGTAGGGGTAATGCGAGATTCTGTATCTAATTCCAGGTTCTGTAGGGGTAATGCGAGATTCTGTATCTAATGTCAGGTACCGTAGGGGTAATGCGAGATTCTGTATCTAATGCCGGGTTCCGTAGGGGTAATGCGAGATTCTGTATCTAATGCCAGGTTCCATAGAGGTAATGTGAGATTCTGTATCTGATGTCAGGTTCCGTAGGGGTAATGCGATATTCTGTATCTGATGTCAGGTACCGTAGGGGTAATGCGAGATTCTGTATCTAATGCCAGGTTCCGTAGGGGTAATGCGAGATTCTGTATCTAATGCCAGGTTCCATAGAGGTAATGTGAGATTCTGTATCTAATGCCGGGTTCCGTAGGGGTAATGTGAGATTCTGTATCTAATGCCAGGTTCCGTAGGGGTAATGCGAGATTCTGTATCTAATGCCGGGTTCCGTAGGGGTAATGTGAGATTCTGTATCTAATGCCAGGTTCCGTAGGGGTAATGCGAGATTCTGTATCTGATGTCAGGTTCCGTAGGGGTAATGCGAGATTCTGTATCTAATGCCAGGTTCCATAGAGGTAATGTGAGATTCTGTATCTAATGCCAGGTTCCGTAGGGGTAATGCGAGATTCTGTATCTAATGCCGGGTTCCGTAGGGGTAATGTGAGATTCTATATCTAATGCCAGGTTCCGTAGGGGTAATGCGAGATTCTGTATCTAATGCCGGGTTCCGTAGGGGTAATGTGAGATTCTGTATCTAATGCCAGGTTCCGTAGGGGTAATGCGAGATTCTGTATCTGATGTCAGGTTCCGTAGGGGTAATGCGAGATTCTGTATCTAATGCCAGGTTCCATAGAGGTAATGTGAGATTCTGTATCTAATGCCAGGTTCCGTAGGGGTAATGCGAGATTCTGTATCTAATTCCAGGTTCCGTAGGGGTAATGTGAGATTCTGTATCTAATGCCGGGTTCCGTAGGGGTAATGTGAGATTCTGTATCTAATGCCAGGCTCTGTAGGGGTAATGCGAGATTCTGTATCTAATGTCAGGTTCCGTAGGGGTAATGCGAGATTCTGTATCTAATGCCAGGTTCCGTAGGGGTAATGCGAGATTCTGTATCTGATGTCAGGTTCCGTAGGGGTAATGCGAGATTCTGTATCTAATGCCAGGTTCCATAGAGGTAATGTGAGATTCTGTATCTAATGCCAGGTTCCGTAGGGGTAATGCGAGATTCTGTATCTAATGCCGGGTTCCGTAGGGGTAATGTGAGATTCTGTATCTAATGCCAGGTTCCGTAGGGGTAATGCGAGATTCTGTATCTAATGCCGGGTTCCGTAGGGGTAATGTGAGATTCTGTATCTAATGCCAGGTTCCGTAGGGGTAATGCGAGATTCTGTATCTGATGTCAGGTTCCGTAGGGGTAATGCGAGATTCTGTATCTAATGCCAGGTTCCATAGAGGTAATGTGAGATTCTGTATCTAATGCCAGGTTCCGTAGGGGTAATGCGAGATTCTGTATCTAATGCCAGGTTCCGTAGGGGTAATGTGAGATTCTGTATCTAATGCCGGGTTCCGTAGGGGTAATGTGAGATTCTGTATCTAATGCCAGGTTCCGTAGGGGTAATGCGAGATTCTGTATCTGATGTCAGGTTCCGTAGGGGTAATGCGAGATTCTGTATCTAATGCCAGGTTCCATAGAGGTAATGTGAGATTCTGTATCTAATGCCAGGTTCCGTAGGGGTAATGCGAGATTCTGTATCTAATTCCAGGTTCCGTAGGGGTAATGTGAGATTCTGTATCTAATGCCGGGTTCCGTAGGGGTAATGTGAGATTCTGTATCTAATGCCAGGCTCTGTAGGGGTAATGCGAGATTCTGTATCTAATGTCAGGTTCCGTAGGGGTAATGCGAGATTCTGTATCTAATGCCAGGTTCCGTAGGGGTAATGCGAGATTCTGTATCTGATGTCAGGTTCCGTAGGGGTGATGCGAGATTCTGTATCTAATGCCAGGTTCCATAGAGGTAATGTGAGATTCTGTATCTAATGCCAGGTTCCGTAGGGGTAATGCGAGATTCTGTATCTAATTCCAGGTTCCGTAGGGGTAATGTGAGATTCTGTATCTAATGCCGGGTTCCGTAGGGGTAATGTGAGATTCTGTATCTAATGCCAGGCTCTGTAGGGGTAATGCGAAATTCTGTATCTAATGTCAGGTTCCGTAGGGGTAATGTGAGATTCTGTATCTGATGTCAGGTTCCGTAGGGGTAATGCGAGATTCTGTATCTAATGCCAGGTTCCATAGAGGTAATGTGAGATTCTGTATCTAATGCCAGGTTCCGTAGGGGTAATGCGAGATTCTGTATCTAATGCCAGGTTCCATAGAGGTAATGTGAGATTCTGTATCTAATGCCAGGTTCCGTAGGGGTAATGCGAGATTCTGTATCTAATGCCAGGTTCCATAGAGGTAATGTGAGATTCTGTATCTAATGCCAGGTTCCGTAGGGGTAATACGAGATTCTGTATCTAATGCCAGGTTCCGTAGGGGTAATGCGAGATTCTGTATCTAATGCCAGGTTCCGTAGGGGTAATGCGAGATTCTGTATCTAATGCCAGGTTCCGTAGGGGTAATGTGAAGTTGCATAGGAAGTAATACAAGGTTCCGTAGGGGTAATGTGAGGTTGCATTGGTATAATTTGAGGAAACGCCCATTTCACACAACACTGATCGGCCCAAGACCTGTCAGACTGGGATTGGGTGGAGGTGCACAGGGCCGTGTAACTCCTTATTTGCATCTGTGTAGAGAAATCCGCGTGACTCAGAATGAGCCCCCTACACTGCGGAAAGCACTGTGGCCAGGTCAGTGTCCCCCGGAGTGGTTACAGTAAGTAGCTGCAATAATACACCCACAATGACAGAGGAGAGAACTTCCTGCTGCCAGAAGTGAAGCTGCCGCACAGCGTTGGTATAAATGTGTGCAGAGAGGGGTCGGCACACCGGCGGTTGGTGCAGGTCGGCAGTACTAGGGAACCACCTCTGATTGGCTGACTGTCGTTGACCTGCTTCTGATTGGCTGATCACACTCCTGACTAGAGATGAGCGGGTTCGGTTCCTCGGAATCCGAACCCCCCCGAACTTCAGCCTTTTTACACGGGTCCGAGGCAAACTCGGATCCTCCCGCCTTGCTCGGTTAACCCGAGTGCGCCCGAACGTCATCATCCCGCTGTCGGATTCTCGCGAGGCTCGTATTCTATCGCGAGACTCGGATTCTATATAAGGAGCCGCGCGTCGCCGCCATTTTCACACGTGCATTGAGATTGATAGGGAGAGGACGTGGCTGGCGTCCTCTCCGTTAGAATAGATAGAGACACTTGAGTTGATTACTTAGTAATTTTGGGGAGCATTAGGAGTACTCAGAGTGCAGAGTTTTGCTGATAGTTACTAGTGACCACCACCAGTTTTATTTATTATTTAATATAATCCGTTCTCTACCTGAAAAAAAACGATACACAGTCACATACCATATCTGTGCTGAGCCTCATTGTGCTGCATGATAATATCTATATGTATATCTGACTGTGCTGAGTGCTCACACAGCTGAATTGTGGGTGAGACTGGGGTGCAGTTATAGCAGGAGTACAGTGCACACTTTTGCTGCCAGTGTGACTGACCAGTGACCACCAGTATATTGTCTGCCTGAAAAAGTTAAACACTCCTGTGGTGTTTTTTTTTTTTATTCTATAAACGCATTCTGCTGACAGTGTCCAGCAGGTCCGTCATTCATTATATTATATAAATATTTACCTGCAGTAGTGTTATATTTTTTTTGTTCATCTCTATCATCTTTATCATCTCTATATTAGCAGACGCAGTACGGTAGTCCACGGCTGTGGCTACCTCTGTGTCGTCAGTGCTCGTCCATAATTGTATACCTACCTGTGGTGGGGTTTTTTTTTCTATCTTCTTCATACTAGTAGTTTAGGAGTCTGCTGACAGTGTCCAGCAGGTCCGTCATTATATCATATATCCCTGCAGTAGTGATATATATATATTTTTTATATCATTATCATCCAGTCTATACTAGCAGACGCAGTACGGTAGTCCACGGCTGTAGCTACCTCTGTGTCGTCAGTGCTCGTCCATAATTGTATACCTACCTGTGGTGGGTTTTTTTTTTCTATCTTCTTCATACTAGTAGTTTAGGAGTCTGCTGACAGTGTCCAGCAGGTCCGTCATTATATTATATATACCTGCAGTAGTGATATATATATATTTTTTATATCATTATCATCTCTATACTAGCAGATGCAGTTCGGTAGTCCACGGCTGTAGCTACCTCTGTGTCGTCAGTGCTCGTCCATAATTGTATACCTACCTGTGGTGGGTTTTTTTTTCTATCTTCTTCATACTAGTAGTTTAGGAGTCTGCTGACAGTGTCCAGCAGGTCCGTCATTATATTATATATACCTGCAATAGTGATATATATATATTTTTTATATAATTATCATCTCTATACTAGCAGACGCAGTACGGTAGTCCACGGCTGTAGCTACCTCTGTGTTGTCAGTGCTCGTCCATAATTGTATACCTACCTGTGGTGGTTTTTTTTTTTCTATCTTCTTCATACTAGTAGTTTAGGAGTCTGCTGACAGTGTCCAGCAGGTCCGTCATTATATTATATATACCTGCAGTAGTGATATATATATATTTTTTATATCATTATCATCTCTATACTAGCAGACGCAGTACGGTAGTCCACGGCTGTAGCTACCTCTGTGTCGTCAGTCACTCGTCATCCATAAGTATACTAGTATCCATCCATCTCCATTGTTTACCTGAGGTGCCTTTTAGTTGTGCCTATTAAAATATGGAGAACAAAAATGTTGAGGTTCCAAAAATAGGGAAAGATCAAGATCCACTTCCACCTCGTGCTGAAGCTGCTGCCACTAGTCATGGCCGAGACGATGAAATTCCATCAACGTCGTCTGCCAAGGCCGATGCCCAATGTCATAGTACAGAGCATGTAAAATCCAAAACACAAAATATCAGTAAAAAAAGGACTCAAAAATCTAAAATAAAATCGTCGGAGGAGAAGCGTAAACTTGCCAATATGCCATTTACCACACGGAGTGGCAAGGAACGGCTGAGGCCCTGGCCTATGTTCATGGCTAGTGGTTCAGCTTCACATGAGGATGGAAGCACTCAGCCTCTCGCTAGAAAAATGAAAAGACTTAAGCTGGCAAAAGCACAGCAAAGAACTGTGCGTTCTTCGAAAACACAAATCCACAAGGAGAGTCCAATTGTGTCGGTTGCGATGCCTGACCTTCCCAACACTGGACGTGAAGAGCATGCGCCTTCCACCATTTGCACGCCCCCTGCAAGTGCTGGAAGGAGCACCCGCAGTCCAGTTCCTGATAATCAGATTGAAGATGTCAGTGTTGAAGTACACCAGGATGAGGAGGATATGGGTGTTGCTGGCGCTGGGGAGGAAATTGACAAAGAGGATTCTGATGGTGAGGTGGTTTATTTAAGTCAGGCACCCAGGGAGACACCTGTTGTCCGTGGGAGGAATATGGCCATTGACATGCCTGGTGAAAATACCAAAAAAATCAGCTCTTCGGTGTGGAAGTATTTCAACAGAAATGCGGACAACAGGTGTCAAGCCATGTGTTGCCTTTGTCAAGCTGTAATAAGTAGGGGTAAGGACGTTAACCACCTCGGAACATCCTCCCTTATACGTCACCTGCAGCGCATTCATCATAAGTCAGTGACAAGTTCAAAAACTTTGGGCGACAGCGGAAGCAGTCCACTGACCAGTAAATCCCTTCCTCTTGTAACCAAGCTCACGCAAACCACCCCACCAACTCCCTCAGTGTCAATTTCCTCCTTCCCCAGGAATGCCAATAGTCCTGCAGGCCATGTCACTGGCAATTCTGACGAGTCCTCTCCTGCCTGGGATTCCTCCGATGCATCCTTGCGTGTAACGCTTACTGCTGCTGGCGCTGCTGTTGTTGCTGCTGGGAGTCGATGGTCATCCCAGAGGGGAAGTCGTAAGACCACTTTACTACTTCCACCAAGCAATTGACTGTCCAACAGTCCTTTGCGAGGAAGATGAAATATCACAGCAGTCATCCTGCTGCAAAGCGGATAACTGAGGCCTTGGCATCCTGGGCGGTGAGAAACGTGGTTCCGGTATCCATCATTACTGCAGAGCCAACTATAGACTTGTTTGAGGTACTGTGTCCCCGGTACCAAATACCATCTAGGTTCCATTTCTCTAGGCAGGCGATACCGAAAATGTACACAGACCTCAGAAAAAGACTCACCAGTGTCCTAAAAAATGCAGTTGTACCCAATGTCCACTTAACCACAGACATGTGGACAAGTGGAGCAGGGCAGACTCAGGACTATATGACTGTGACAGCCCACTGGGTAGATGTATTGACTCCCGCCGCAAGAACAGCAGCGGCGGCACCAGTAGCAGCATCTCGCAAACGCCAACTCTTTCCTAGGCAGGCTACGCTTTGTATCACCGCTTTCCAGAATACGCACACAGCTGAAAACCTCTTACGGCAACTGAGGAAGATCATCGCAGAATGGCTTACCCCAATTGGACTCTCCTGTGGATTTGTGGCATCGGACAACGCCAGCAATATTGTGTGTGCATTAAATATGGGCAAATTCCAGCACGTCCCATGTTTTGCACATACCTTGAATTTGGTGGTGCAGAATTATTTAAAAAACGAGAGGGGCGTGCAAGAGATGCTGTCGGTGGCCAGAAGAATTGCGGGACACTTTCGGCGTACAGGCACCACGTACAGAAGACTGGAGCACCACCAAAAACTACTGAACCTGCCCTGCCATCATCTGAAGCAAGAAGTGGTAACGAGGTGGAATTCAACCCTCTATATGCTTCAGAGGTTGGAGGAGCAGCAAAAGGCCATTCAAGTCTATACAACTGACCACGATATAGGAGGTGGAATGCACCTGTCTCAAGCGCAGTGGAGAATGATTTCAACGTTGTGCAAGGTTCTGCAACCTTTTGAACTTGCCACACGTGAAGTCAGTTCAGACACTGCCAGCCTGAGTCAGGTCATTCCCCTCATCAGGCTTTTGCAGAAGAAGCTGGAGACATTGAAGGAGGAGCTAACACTGAGCAATTCCGCTAGGCATGTGGGACTTGTGGATGGAGCCCTTAATTCGCTGAACAAGGATTCACGGGTGGTCAATCTGTTGAAATCAGAGCACTACATTTTGGCCACCGTGCTCGATCCTAGATTTAAAACCTACGTTGTATCTCTCTTTCCGGCAGACACAAGTCTGCAGGGGTTCAAAGAACTGCTGGTGAGAAAATTGTCAAGTCAAGCGGAACGCGACCTGTCAACATCTCCTCCTTCACATTCTCCCGCAACTGGGGGTGCGAGGAAAAGGCTCAGAATTCCGAGCCCACCCGCTGGCGGTGATGCAGGGCAGTCTGGAGCGACTGCTGATGCTGACATCTGGTCCGGACTGAAGGACCTGACAACGATTACGGACATGTCGTCTACTGTCACTGCATATGATTCTCTCACCATTGAAAGAATGGTGGAGGATTATATGAGTGACCGCATCCAAGTAGGCACGTCAGACAGTCCGTACGTATACTGGCAGGAAAAAGAGGCAATTTGGAGGCCCTTGCACAAACTGGCTTTATTCTACCTAAGTTGCCCTCCCACAAGTGTGTACTCCGAAAGAGTGTTTAGTGCCGCCGCTCACCTTGTCAGCAATCGGCGTACGAGGTTACTTCCAGAAAATGTGGAGACGATGATGTTCATTAAAATGAATTATAATCAATTCCTCCATGGAGACATTTACCAGCAGCAATTGCCTCCACAAAGTACACAGGGAGCTGAGATGGTGGATTCCAGTGGGGACGAATTGATAATCTGTGAGGAGGGGGATGTACACGGTGATGAATCGGAGGATGATGATGAGGTGGACATCTTGCCTCTGTAGAGCCAGTTTGTGCAAGGAGAGATTAATTGCTTCTTTTTTGGTGGGGGTCCAAACCAACCCGTCATTTCAGTCACAGTCGTGTGGCAGACCCTGCCACTGAAATGATGGGTTGGTTAAAGTGTGCATGTCCTGTTTATACAACATAAGGGTGGGTGGGAGGGCCCAAGGACAATTCCATCTTGCACCTCTTTTTTCTTTCATTTTTCTTTGCGTCATGTGCTGTTTGGGGAGTGTTTTTTGGAAGGGCCATCCTGCGTGACACTGCAGTGCCACTCCTAGATGGGCCAGGTGTTTGTGTCGGCCACTAGGGTCGCTTATCTTAGTCACACAGCTACCTCATTGCGCCTCTTTTTTTTCTTCTTTGCGCCATGTGCTGTTTGGGGAGTGTTTTTTGGAAGGGCCATCCTGCGTGACACTGCAGTGCCACTCCTAGATGGGCCAGGTGTTTGTGTCGGCCACTAGGGTCACTTATCTTAGTCACACAGCTACCTCATTGCGCCTCTTTTTTTTCTTCTTTGCGTCATGTGCTGTTTGGGGAGTATTTTTTGGAAGGGCCATCCGGCCTGACACTGCAGTGCCACTCCTAGATGGGCCAGGTGTTTGTGTCGGCCACTAGGGTTGCTTAGCTTACTCACACAGCTACCTCATTGCGCCTCTTTTTTTCTTTGCGTCATGTGCTGTTTGGGGAGTGTTTTTTGGAAGGGCCATCCTGCGTGACACTGCAGTGCCACTCCTAGATGGGCCAGGTGTTTGTGTCGGCCACTTGGGTCGCTGAGCTTAGTCATCCAGCGACCTCGGTGCAAACTTTAGGACTAAAAATAATGGTGTGAGGTGTTCAGAATAGACTGAAAATGAGTGGAAATTATGGTTATTGAGGTTAATAATACTTTGGGATCAAAATGACCCCCAAATTCTATGATTTAAGCTGTTTTTTAGGGTTTTTTGAAAAAAACACCCGAATCCAAAACACACCCGAATCCGACAAAAAAAATTCGGTGAGGTTTTGCCAAAACGCGTTCGAACCCAAAACACGGCCACGGAACCGAACCCAAAACCAAAACACAAAACCCGAAAAATTTCCGGTGCACATCTCTACTCCTGACATCAATGGGGTTTATATTTATATTGCTGTTGTTATGTATACTTTGTGTAGTAGAGTAGATGAGGGGCCTTCCTGCTGTATTACACAGGTTACCCTAATAACGTATACATATTCACATAGGTGCGCGCGATGCATGCCTGGCAGGCTACTGACCTACACACACACCATGCCATAATTGTAGCTTTGACCGTGCACTGGAGTGCGGCTGTTGGGGTGAATGCGCTAAATAACTGCGATTCAGTGCAAATATTGCGGGTGACACTGCATAAGACGCTAGTGCTCAGCCCCTGGGCGACATCCAGTGAACCTGAGGTAATGTAGCTCAGTGCAGGGACAAAAACTTCTGAGAAACATTCATCACAAGAAACAATTTACTATGTACTAAGCCTTGGTTGGAGATAAGGTGAACTTTCCTTGGAGAGTGTTAAAGTGGAGAGAGATAAAGTACCAGCCAATCAGCTTCTAGCTGTCATTTGCAGTTAGATAAATGACTGGAGCTGATTGGTTGCAGTGAGCCGCTTCTTTACTTCATCTCTCTCCATGATTTGATAACTCTCCCCCTCATTTCTCTCCTGACACCCCTAGTGCACCATGCTATATAATATATAAGAGCTGTATAACATAATATAATATATAAGAGCTGTATAACATAATATAATATATAAGAGCTGTATAACATAATATAATATATAAGAGCTGTATAACATAATATAATATATAAGAGCTGTATAACATAATATAATATATAAGAGCTGTATAATATAATATAATATATAAGAGCTGTATAACATAATATAATATATAAGAGCTGTATAACATAATATAATATATAAGAGCTGTATAACATAATATAATATATAAGAGCTGTATAATATAATATATAAGAGCTGTATAACATAATATAATATATAAGAGCTGTATAACATAATATAATATATAAGAGCTGTATAACATAATATAATATATAAGAGCTGTATAATAAAATATAATATATAAGAGCTGTATAACATAATATAATATAAAAGAGCTGTATAACAATATAATATATAAGAGCTGTATAACATAATATAATATATAAGAGCTGTATAACATAATATAATATATAAGAGCTGTATAACATAACATAATATAATATATAAGAGCTGTATAATATAATATAATATAATATATAAGAGCTGTATAATATAATATAATATATAAGAGCTGTATAACATAATATAATATATAAGAGCTGTATAACATAATATAATATATAAGAGCTGTATAACATAATATATATAAGAGCTGTATAATATAATATATAAGAGCTGTATAACATAATATAATATATAAGAGCTGTATAACATAACATAATATAATATATAAGAGCTGTATAATATAATATAATATATAAGAGCTGTATAACATAATATAATATATAAGAGCTGTATAACATAACATAATATAATATATAAGAGCTGTATAATATAATATAATATATAAGAGCTGTATAACATAATATAATATATAAGAGCTGTATAACATAATATAATATATAAGAGCTGTATAACATAATATAATATATAAGAGCTGTATAACATAATATAATATAAATAAAGGATAATGATAGTAAGGTTCCTATTTATAAATTATTATTTGTGGGATATCCCCCCAAAACCCCCGTCAGCCACAAATGATCCCACTGATGTAACACGGAGGGACGGCAGCAGGTATGTAAGATGTGAGTTACTGTATCGCCAACATTAGCGGGAGAGTGATCTGTAGGAGCCGTCCCCAGCAACGGAGTGGACGCCGCGCATGCGTGTTCAGCAGACCGCGAATACAGAGCAGCGTACCACTGTCGCAGTAGAGACGTGAAGTGATGACACTGGCGACGTATTACACCTCACAGGGATGGGATCCTATCGGAGCGCCTGTTCCTGCGTGTGATTATTATTACAGGACGGAGGTACAGGATTTATTATTGCTGCAAATAGCCGCGATAAAATATTCTAATTACCGGGACAAAATCCGGATGATTAGTAAATGTTAGCTGCGCCTTACTGTGTGCAGACACTCCTGTATTAATGCAGCACGCCATGTCACTGTGCAACGCGGGCTGTCAGACTACGGGGCCCATTTATCAATGATCGCTGTGACAGGACGGTACCGTACGAAAGCACTCGCCGCTTTCGCGTCCCGTTGACTGCGCACAGAATGGAAGGTCAAGCCGCACGAGGCCTGACCACATAGGGGATTCCCGCTTACCGTCAGTAACCGCCTGTTACTGACTCCCCCCACTGCGTTGTGGGCGGGTTCTCGCTGCCACCACCAAACTCCTAACCTGCCGTGGCGTTTGGAACCACGGTTCTGCTCTGTATGTGCCGACGCACTGCCTTACCACAGCTGTGTGGTGCTGATGAATCCCCACTAGCCATTTGCTAGGCCTCTACCGGTAGCTGGCGGAAGGCGGAGCTTGGAGACGCTAGGTGCTTCCCTGGACAGCCGGAGGACGGGGCTAGGTTTGGCCTAACCCTGTTGGTCACAAGATGAAGCAGTCTTCTTGAGGCAAAGATGTTTATTGCTCAAATAACCTTTAAAAAGGCTCCTCCCTATTGCTAGGGGTAACAGCATACAATCAGATGTTTTCAGCAGAATAAGATGGAATAACTCCCTATGGGCCAGCTGCCCTTCTTTTATCCCTCTCCAAGACCCCTTACCACAGGGGGTAAGCCCGCCCTGTGGTGCACAACCAATCAATGTTTACCCATGACCTGTGCATGCTCTGGTCTCATGCACAGCTAACATTGTTCCCTATGGACAGTGGGGAGTGGTCGGTCTCCTTTGACTCTCCCATCTGGGAGAGTCAGGATACTCCCCGGTGCCGTTCAGTCTGGCTGGGGGAAGTTTTCCCTCCTAAATCTGACCTCCAGAAACCTGCCCGGGACCCAGCTCACTGCCTGCAGCCTGGATTCGGGCTCCAGAGCTGGGCAGCTTGGCTCCCCGGTCCAGGTCTCTAGTCCACTACGGCTGATCTCCATGGAGCTCCAAGAAACAACTCAGCTTGTTTCATAGCTGAGCTGCTTCTCTTTCTCCCTGTGCCCCTTGGAAATGTGAGGCTGGATGGGAAAGCATTCCGTTTTTGGGGAAAAGGTCTGGGAGAATCCATCAGCCTGCACAGCCATGGATTCCCCCCTCCTGGGACACACAACCAAGTAAGTGCAATTTACCTTTAAATACATTACATTTAAATCACACTGTACATGTTTATACATTTAAATACACTCTGAGCCTGCACAGGCTCCACATACCTAGGCACTGCAGTGCCTTACAACACACTGTACTTCCTATTATTTTACACAATGTCTGGTTTGTGGAATACTGTACTAGCCCTGCAGCCTGGCTGCTAGGGCTCTCTCAGTGCTGGAGGTATGGGGCTGGCTTCCCCCATCCTCCAGCCTGCCTTCCTGCCTCTGGGGTCCAGGAAGCTGACTCTCCCTGTCCCCCCAGCGTGGCACTACTCAGTGGCCTCGCCGCACACAGCGGCGCACCCCCCTGTACCGAAGCCCGGCGGCCCGCCGTGACTCTGGCTTGTTTCAGCGCTGAGGCGCCAGGAGCGTAGCTCCCGGACCCCAGCGCTCACCATCCTGCTCGGCAGCCTGTTTGCACCCCCGCCGCTAGGGAGCCGGCTAGCCCGGTCCCCCATGAGCGGCACCTGTCTGGTAGCCTCGCCGCAGCGTCCGGCGGGGAGCCGGGCTGCGGCGCACCCCCCTCGCCGCCCAGCAGCCCGGGATGTCCATCCCGGCTGCTGCAGCTGGCCACCCGTGCTGGGCTGAGGCGCCGGGAGCAGAGCTCCCGGCCCCCAGCGGCGGCTCTCACAGAGAGCACTGCAGCGGGAGCCGAGCTCCCAGCCGCAGCGCTCACCCTTCTCCCCGGCGCGCACACTCCAGTGCGCCCGGGGCTTCACCGACCGCTGCCGGGAGCGGAGCTCCCAGACTCCGGCGGTCAGCGGCTGCCCTCTCCCCCGGCGCGCACACTCTGCTGAGCGCGCCGGGGCTGCCCTCACTGCCGTGGTCTCCGGAGGGGTCCGGGACCACGGCACATAAAAGTACAGTACTTAAACATTGAATACAACGCGGCGCCTAGCGCCCAATACATTTTTAAATCTGGTGCCAAGCGCCCTTTGTCCCTCAAAGTGGCGCCGGGCACTAGGGGTTAACCCCTTCAGTGCCAAAGCGGCCATTTGCCTCGTGGCTGGGGTCCCTCCGGCCACACTCCTCCCCCCCCATTCAAGCGGGTCAACCAGGGACCCATGTCCCAACGATTTGGGTCCTGGTCCCGCAGTCCTTAATGAGGTTACCGGGAGTTCTTTGGGGTTTCAGGCTCCTCCTGACGTGACAGTCCATCTGCATTGCTATGAGCCTTGCCTTGTTTGTGGATAATATGAAACTCATAAACCTGAAGAGCAAGGCTCCACCGCAACAGTCTGCCGTTCTCCCCCGTGGTGTGTTGGAGCCACCGTAATGGATTGTGGTCCGTTACCACCGTAAAATGGCGACCATACAAATAGGGCTGAAGCTTCTTCACAGCCCAAACAATAGCCAAACACTCCTTTTCAATTGTGGCATACCCCACCTCCCGCGGTAGCAGCTTTCTGCTCAAATAGGCCACAGGGTGCTCCTGTCCATCCGGCCCCTCCTCGCTCAGTACTGCCCCTAGTCCGTACTGTGACGCATCAGTTTGTACAACAAAGTTTTTACTATAGTCCGGCGCCATCAGTACTGGGGCTTGTACTAGAGCGGTCTTCAACGACTGGAATGCCAACTCACATGCGGTCGTCCAGTCAACTATCTTGGGGAGTTTCTTCTTCGTCAGATCAGTCAGGGGTTTGGCCACGGAACTAAAGTCGGGGACAAAACGTCTGTAGTATCCTGCGATCCCTAAGAAAGCCAGGACCTGTCTCTGGGTTGTGGGCCGGGGCCAGTCGCGGATCACCTCCACCTTCGCTGGTTCAGGCTTCACCTTACCTCCCCCCACACGATGCCCTAGGTACTGTACCTCTGTCATCCCCATTTGGCACTTGTCTACCCTGATGGTCAGACCTGCCCACCGAATCCTCTCTAACACAAACCCCACATGGTCCATGTGCTCTTCCCAGGTTCGGCTGAAGACAGCAATGTCATCCAAGTAGGCCTGGGCGAACTCTCGGAACCACTTCAGCAGGTCATCGACTACACTCTGGAAGGTGGCTGGCGCATTCTTCATCCCAAATGGCATGGTTTTGAACTCAAACAAGCCAAAGGAGGTGATGAAGGCGGACCGTTCCTGGGCCTCGGGAGTCATTGGTATCTGCCAATACCCCTTGCTCAGGTCGAACGTAGAGATGTACTTCGCCCCAGCCAGCTCGTCTAACAGTGCGTCAATGCGGGGTAGGGGATAGGCGTCTGATTTGGTTACTTCGTTCAACCGGCGGTAGTCTACGCAGAACCTGGTTGTCCGGTCCTTCTTGGGAACCAGTACAACGGAGGCGGCCCAGGGACTGTTGGAGCGCGTGATTACGCCTAGCGCTAACATCTCCTGCACCTCTTGGTAGATGCTCACCTGCGCTTCTGGTGAGACCCGATACGCGGGTTGCCGAATCGGCCTATGCTCACCAGTGTCTACATGACGTGCCGTAGGGAAGTCAGGCCGGGCTTCCTGCTGAACTGGGCCTCAAAGGACTGCAGCACTGACTCCAGCTGCTCCCTCTTGTGGTTACCAAGCTCCCTGCTCCAGCTAACTTCCTCTACCCCACCCTCACCCTTGGCATCCGCGAGGAGGTCAGGAATGGGATCTTTTCCTGGTTCCTCCATCGGCAGGCAGCACACAGCGGCTACCGACTCCACACGCTCGTGGTATGCCTTCAACATGTTTTTATGGTAGGTACGCTGTCTCCTACCATCGCTGTCAAATGACACCAGGTAGGTGATGTCGCTTAGGCGTTTTGCGACCGTGTACGGTCCCGCCCAGGCAGCCTGGAGCTTGTTCTGACATGTGGGTACCAGAACCAGCACCTTCTGCCCTACTCCAAAGACCCGAGCACGCGCGCCCTGGTCATACCAAGTCCTCTGCTTGGTCTGTGCTTCCGCAAGATTCGCTTGCGCTAGTCCCATGAGATTCTCTAACCGATCTCTGAGCTTCAACACATACTCCACCACGGACTCATCCTGGTGGATCAGCTCCCCCTCCCAAGACTCCCGGAACAGGTCAAGAGGTCCACGGACTCTGCGGCCATATAGTAACTCGAAGGGCGAGAATCCGGTTAACTCCTGGGGCACTTCCCGATATGCAAACAGGAGGTGCGGCAGGTATCGCTCCCAGTCTCCTCCCTCCGAAGTTACAAATGCCCGTAGCATCTGCTTCAGAGTGCCATTGAATCTCTCGCAAAGTCCGTCAGTCTGGGGATGATAGGGGGCAGTGCGGAGTTGGCGCACTCCGCACTTCGCCCAGAGGCACTGGACCAGATCACTCATGAACTGCGTCCCTTGATCGGTTAGGATCTCACTGGGGAACCCTACTCTACTAAATATGCCTAGCAGAGCGTCCGCTACCTTTTCCGCAGTGATGGCGGACAGAGCCACAGCCTCTGGATACCGGGTAGCATAATCCACCACGGTGAGGATGTATCTCTTCCCCGATCTACTGGGCACAGGTAGGGGACCGACTATGTCCACAGCCACTCGTTGGAAAGGTTCCCCGACTATTGACAAAGACCTCAGGGGAGCCCGAGCACTGGGGCGTCCAAGCCGTTGGCACACATCACAGGACTTACAGTAGGTTCCGGACGTCATCCGACACTCCGGGCCAAAAAAAGTTCTGCGTCAGGCGTCTCAGTGTTCGGTCCCTCCCCTGGTGTTCCGCCAAAGGAATTTCGTGGGCAACTGACATCAGTTGCTCCCGAAAGCTCCTGGGAACCACCAGTTGAACTTGCTCCCGCACTGGCCTATCCCCTTCTACCTTGGCTACCCGGTACAGTAACCGTTTCCACCAGGTCACACTCCCTGCCCCCATCCCAGCAAGGCCGCGGCCAGCTTGGCGCCTCATACCTTCCAGGGATGGGTCAGAGAGCTGAGCTTCCCTAAACTCCTGCCTGCGGCCCTCACTTTCTCCTAAGTGTGGACACTCTACAGGAGGAATATTGGGGTCAGTCAAGTTGGGATCAGTCATGGTAGGGTCGGGGTAGTCACTCATACTCACCGCCGGAGTTGGCAAACCACTAGGGACAGGAGCATCACTGGGCACCCCCACAGGATTCAACAAACTGGAACCGACATCCTCTGTGTTGCTAGGGGACGTAGGCCCACCAGAGGCAAGGGGCAGATGTGCTGATCTTGCCGCTGTGGTCTTTTCCTCTGGGCTGGGCGGTGCTGGCAGAGACGATGAAGACTGTAGTCTGTCCGCTTGACTCCGGGTGATGGCGTTCGCGAAGGCAGTAATGATTCCTCCACCGAGATCATTCCCCAAGACGACATCAGTTGGGAGGCCATCCATTACGGCAACATCTCTTAGCTCTTGTCCAGCTCCCCAGTCGAGGTAGACTCGGGCCATGGGCACTTCTCGCTCTAGCCCATCGGCCACTGTAACTTTTGCAGTGCAACCCTGCAGTACGGCAGCAGGGTCGACCAGGTGGGGGCTTACAACGGTTATGGAGGCCCCAGAGTCTCTTAAGCCTTCGCCCTGCAGGGATCCCACTTGGACCGGCTGCAGGTGCCGCCACATATTTGGTGGGGGCTTCTTAGCCATACAGGTGACTCTTTCCGTGGAGTCCACCTGTTTCTTGCCACACTCCATCGGACTGACTGGAGGGGGTACAGTCTCTGGAAGCTCATCTTCACGGGTTAAGCAAGCAATCCGGGCTCCAGCACTCGGATTTGGGGCACGAGTCTGGGGTGCTTGGGATGCAGGACAGTTCATCCTCAGATGTCCGATCTTCCCACAGCCATAGCACTTCTTGTCCAGGCGTGGCTCCGATGGTCTCTGATTACTGGCAGGGGCACTGCGGGGCGGTTGCTGGCCAAAAGCACCCGGGTTGGAAGATGCTTGCTTTGGGGGGCGATGAGCTGAAGAGGGGTGTCCCCCTGGTGGTACAGTCTTTTGGGGCTGGCTGCTGGTTGGGCGCTTCTGCCCCTGCGGCCGAATTGCCACATACTTGTCTGCTAACTGGGCAGCCATCTTTAAGCTGGGTGGCTCCCGATCTAGCACCCACTCCTTCACTTCTGGGGCGCACCTGCGGTAGAACTGCTCCCTGCAGATCAGGTCGATCAGTGCGTCCCACGTAGTGGCTTCCGAATCCTTCACCCACTTCACCACGTACTGCCGCAGCTGGGTGGCGAACTGCTCATGGGTGCTGCTAGGATTCTTGGGCAAGTCTCTGAATTTCTTCCTGTAAGACTCGGGAGTGATGAAGAATCGCTGGAGGAGGGCCTTCTTGACTTCGTCGTAGTTCCCACAGTCCTCCGCGGCCACTCCTCGATAGGCCTCCAAGGCCTCTCCATGCAGAGTGGGCACAAGGTGTCTCACCCACTCTGACTTGGGTAGATCATGTAGTTTACAAGTCCTCTCAAAGACTTGCAAATGTCCATCAATGTCCCCGTCACTGTCTGCAAACTTGGCAAACTGAACTCGTCCTGATCTGTGTACAACAGCTGACAACGGCTCCCGGGGTACCACGGCTTGTGATGCCCGCTCCGCATGCCACATCCGAATGACAAGCATGCGTTCTTGCTCCGTTGCCCTTTCCCTCAATTCCGCTAGCCGATCTGCTAGGGTATCCGGGTCGCCCCCCCTGGGACGTTGGGATCCTGGCCCTGCTAGGGATTGCTGGGAGACATGGCTGTTGTGAGAGAGGGAGGGGCTTGTGGATCTCACCGTTTCTGTACGAAGGGCCACTGTTGGGTCGTCCTCTGTGATGCTGACGTCGTCAGTGTTTTCCACCTCTACCCGATGAGACTCTTCCCAGCTCTTGAGCGCCGCCTGCATGACGCTCCTGGACGCGTTGAAAGGGATTTCCACACCCTTCCCCTGGCATACGATCTCCAGATCCTCCTTGGACATTCCGCTGAATTCCGCCATCTTGTGCATTCTCCTGCGCTGCAGTTACTCCTCTCCTGAGTAACTCGGCTTCTCCAATCGGGTGATGAAAAGCCGCCTGGGAATATCCCACCACTATGCCACCAATTTCTGTGACAGGACGGTACCGTACGAAAGCACTCGCCGCTTTCGCGTCCCGTTGACTGCACACAGAATGGAAGGTCAAGCCGCACGAGGCCTGACCACATAGGGGATTCCCGCTTACCGTCAGTAACCGCCTGTTACTGACTCCCCCCACTGCGTTGTGGGCGGGTTCTCGCTGCCACCACCAAACTCCTAACCTGCCGTGGCGTTTGGAACCACGGTTCTGCTCTGTATGTGCCGACGCACTGCCTTACCACAGCTGTGTGGTGCTGATGAATCCCCACTAGCCACTTGCTAGGCCTCTACCGGTAGCTGGCGGAAGGCGGAGCTTGGAGACGCTAGGTGCTTCCCTGGACAGCCGGAGGACGGGGCTAGGTTTGGCCTAACCCTGTTGGTCACAAGATGAAGCAGTCTTCTTGAGGCAAAGATGTTTATTGCTCAAATAACCTTTAAAAAGGCTCCTCCCTATTGCTAGGGGTAACAGCATACAATCAGATGTTTTCAGCAGAATAAGATGGAATAACTCCCTATGGGCCAGCTGCCCTTCTTTTATCCCTCTCCAAGACCCCTTACCACAGGGGGTAAGCCCGCCCTGTGGTGCACAACCAATCAATGTTTACCCATGACCTGTGCATGCTCTGGTCTCATGCACAGCTAACATTGTTCCCTATGGACAGTGGGGAGTGGTCGGTCTCCTTTGACTCTCCCATCTGGGAGAGTCAGGATACTCCCCGGTGCCGTTCAGTCTGGCTGGGGGAAGTTTTCCCTCCTAAATCTGACCTCCAGAAACCTGCCCGGGACCCAGCTCACTGCCTGCAGCCTGGATTCGGGCTCCAGAGCTGGGCAGCTTGGCTCCCCGGTCCAGGTCTCTAGTCCACTACGGCTGATCTCCATGGAGCTCCAAGAAACCACTCAGCTTGTTTCATAGCTGAGCTGCTTCTCTTTCTCCCTGTGCCCCTTGGAAATGTGAGGCTGGATGGGAAAGCATTCCGTTTTTGGGGAAAAGGTCTGGGAGAATCCATCAGCCTGCACAGCCATGGATTCCCCCCTCCTGGGACACACAACCAAGTAAGTGCAATTTACCTTTAAATACATTACATTTAAATCACACTGTACGTTTATACATTTAAATACACTCTGAGCCTGCACAGGCTCCACATACCTAGGCACTGCAGTGCCTTACAACACACTGTACTTCCTATTATTTTACACAATGTCTGGTTTGTGGAATACTGTACTAGCCCTGCAGCCTGGCTGCTAGGGCTCTCTCAGTGCTGGAGATATGGGGCTGGCTTCCCCCATCCTCCAGCCTGCCTTCCTGCCTCTGGGGTCCAGGGAGCTGACTCTCCCTGTCCCCCCAGCGTGGCACTACTCAGTGGCCTCGCCGCACACAGCGGCGCACCCCCCTGTACCGAAGCCCGGCGGTCCGGGACACTTGTCCCGGCCGCCGTGACTCTGGCTTGTTTCAGCGCTGAGGCGCCGGGAGCGTAGCTCCCGGACCCCAGCGCTCACCATCCTGCTCGGCAGCCTATTTGCACCCCCGCCGCTAGGGAGCCGGCTAGCCCGGTCCCCCATGAGCGGCGCCTGTCTGGTAGCCTCGCCGCAGCGTCCGGCGGGGAGCCGGGCTGCGGCGCACCCCCCTCGCCGCCCAGCAGCCCGGGACGTCCGTCCCGGCTGCTGCGGCTGGCCACCTGTGCTGGGCTGAGGCGCCGGGAGCAGAGCTCCCGGCCCCCAGCGGCGGCTCTCACAGAGAGCACTGCAGCGGGAGCCGAGCTCCCAGCCGCAGCGCTCACCCTTCTCCCCGGCGCGCACACTCCAGTGCGCCCGGGGCTTCACCGACCGCTGCCGGGAGCGGAGCTCCCAGACTCCGGCGGTCAGCGGCTGCCCTCTCCCCCGGCGCGCACACTCTGCTGAGCGCGCCGGGGCTGCCCTCACTGCCGTGGTCTCCGGAGGGGTCCGGGACCACGGCACATAAAAGTACAGTACTTAAACATTGAATACAACGCGGCGCCTAGCGCCCAATACATTTTTAAATCTGGCGCCAAGCGCCCTTTGTCCCTCAAAATGGCGTCGGGCACTAGGGGTTAACCCCTTCAGTGCCAAAGTGGCCATTTGCCTCGTGGCTGGGGTCCCTCCGGCCACAATCGCATATTAGCGCCCAGAGCGCATTGCAATATGCGATCCTATCACCTGAATGTATTAATGAGTACAGACAGGGACCCCGCGATTTGCTCTGTGAGTTGCCGGGGGGGGGGTTCCGGCCGAGGCAGCATGGCACCCCTTATAGAAACCTGCGGGAATGCTGCTGCGGGCGCTGATACCAGCTGCGATCCCTGAAAACACCCATATGCAATGGTAAATGGGCCCCTAACACCCGGATAACGCCAGGATACAGAAATGCGCCACACATATGACCAGCCGGTAATCAGATCAGCGATCCGCATGGCGCGATGCAGGATTATATTCAGCCTATTAGCCAGATGTCGCTCGTTATCTCTCGTCCGTCTCTCAGAATAATAAATGCTAATTGATAAAGCCCAGGAGACATGAATACAGCTTCCTGTCTGCAGAATGTGTTTCCCTTATAGATCACTGGTATAAAGCTGCTGTGGAACTACACATCCCAGCATGCCCTGCCGCAGTTGTAGCATGCCGTCACAGCAAGGGATTCTGGGAGCACTGCAGCAGCTGGAGGGCCGCATGTTGAATACCCCTGATCTATATACATCCGCCTGAGCGGCAGCAGCAGCAGCACAGAGGGGGGAGATACAATTCTGCTGCTGCTGCTGTGGGGAGTGTCGTATCGTCATGGTGACGGTGTTCTGTGTACACCCGGAGACACGCCCCTAGCAGGGAGACACAGAGCGGGGACTGACAGGTGAGTGACGGCATCATTAACCCTCTCAGGGCCGGCTCACGTCTATTATAGCCGGGTCACCACCAGGCATTGTATATAGGACAATGGGGCAGCTGTATCCAGTGACAACGGCCCTGCCAGCTGCTGCCAGTGCCCTGTATGTCTGCAGCTACTGACCGTGATCTCAGCCCGGGGCTCCTGCAGGGGGGAGCAGATATCTATCTATCTATCTATCTATCTATCTATCTATCTATCTATCTATCTCATATCTATCTATCTCTCTATCTATCTGTCTGTCTGTCTGTCTGTCTGTCTATCTATCTCTCTCATATCTATCTATCTATCTATCTATCTATCTATCTATCTATCTATCTATCTATCTATCTGTCTGTCTGTCTGTCTATCTATCTCTCTCATATCTATCTATCTGTCTGTCTGTCTGTCTGTCTATCTATCTCATATCTATCTATCTATCTATCTATCTATCTATCTATCTATCTATCTATCTATCTGTCTGTCTGTCTGTCTGTCTGTCTATCTATCTCATATCTATCTATCTATCTATCTATCTATCTATCTATCTATCTATCTATCTATCTCATATCTATCTATCTATCTATCTATCTATCTATCTATCTATCTATCTATCTATCTCTCTCATATCTATCTATCTATCTATCTGTCTGTCTGTCTGTCTGTCTGTCTGTCTGTCTATCTATCTATCTCATATCTATCTATCTGTCTGTCTATCTATCTGTCTGTCTGTCTATCTATCTCATATCTATCTATCTATCTATCTATCTATCTATCTATCTATCTATCTATCTATCTATCTATCTCATATCTATCTATCTATCTATCTATCTCATATCTATCTATCTATCTATCTATCTATCTATCTATCTATCTATCTATCTATCTATCATCTGTCTATCTATCTATCTATCTATCTATCTATCTATCTATCTATCTATCTATCTATCTATCTATCATCTATCTGTCTGTCTGTCTGTCTGTCTGTCTGTCTGTCTGTCTGTCTGTCTATATCTATCTATCTATCTCTCTCATATCTATCTATCTATCTGTCTGTCTGTCTGTCTATCTATCTATCTATCTATCTATCTATCTATCTATCTATCTATCAGGGATCGCAGGAGAGAAATAGAATCATTTATCGCTGACGTTTAGCCCACGCCTGTCTGTGGGGACACAATGGCTGTAGTATAACATGTTCTATATATCTGTCTAGTGCTGTAATATTGCAGTTCTGAACAGGTAGGTAGTTCCTGGTGCACTACAACTCCCACCATGCCATTGTCACAGGTCTGATGGTGTAAATGATCAGCTAACATAGAGTAGTGACATCTGCAATATATATACGCTGTACAGCAGTGGTGCAAGTAGAAAAAATGTCTTACGGGTACTGTGTGCGCGCGCCGAAGGCGCGCGCGCAAAAAAATGGGTGTGGCCAAATGCCACATGGGGCGTGGCCAATGAAAATGGGGGCGTGGTACACATATGGGGGAGGGGCAGATACACGTATGACCCCAATAGTGTCAGATACACGTTGCACCACAGTGCTAGATATACATTGCCCCACAGTGCCAGATACATATAACCCCACAGTGCCAGATACACATTGCCCCACAGTGCCAGATACACAAATGTCCCCAGAGTGCCAGATACACAAATGTCCCCAGAGTGTCAGATACACATTGCCTCACAGTGCCAGATACACATTGCCCCACAGTGCCAGATGCACATTGCCCCACAGTGCCAGATACACAAATGTCCCCAGAGTGCCAGATACACATTGCCCCACAGTGCCAGATACACATTGCCCCACAGTGCCAGATACACAAATGTCCCCAGAGTGCCAGATACACATTGCCCCACAGTGCCAGATGCACATTGCCCCACAGTGCCAGATGCACATTGCCCCACAGTGCCAGATACACATTGCCCCACAGTGCCAGATACAGAAATGCCCCCAGAGTGCCATACATTGCCTCACAGTGTCAGATACACATTGCCCCACAGTGCTAGATACACAAATGCCCCCACTGTGTCAGATATACATTGCCCCCCGTGCCAGATACAGAAATGCCCCTACAGTACCAGATATGCCCCCAGTGCCAGATATCCTCCAGTGCCAGGTATACATGCCCCCCTGTGCCAGATATCCCCCAGTGCCAGGTATATATGCCCCCCTGTGCTAGATATGCCCCCAGTGCCAGATATCCCCCAGTGCCAGGTATACATGCCCCCCCAGTGCCAGATATCCCCCAGTGCCAGGTATACATGCCCCCCCAGTGCCAGATATCCCCCAGTGCCAGGTATACATGCCCCCCCAGTGCCAGATATCCCCCAGTGCCAGGTATAACATGCCCCCCCAGTGCCAGATATCCCCCAGTGCCAGGTATAACATGCCCCCCCAGTGCCAGATATCCCCCAGTGCCAGGTATACATGCCCCCCTGTGCCAGATATCCCCCAGTGCCAGGTATATATGCCTCCCTGTGCCAGATATGCCCCCAGTGCCAGGTATACATGCCCCCCTGTGCCAGATATCCCCCAGTGCCAGGTATATATGCCCCCCTGTGCCAGATATGCCCCCAGTGCCAGGTATATATGCCCCCCTGTGCCAGATATGCCCCCAGTGCCAGGTATACATGCCCCCCTGTGCCAGATATCCCCCAGTGCCAGGTATATATGCCCCCCTGTGCCAGATATGCCCCCAGTGCCAGGTATATATGTCCCCCTGTGCCAGATATGCCCCCAGTGCCAGGTATACATGCCCCCCCAGTGCCAGGTATAACATGCCCCCCTCCCCTACTCACCGCTGCCGTCGCTGTCCTCCTGTCTGTCATGTGAGGGAAGGAGAGTGCAGCCTGCGCCTCTCGTTCCCCTCAGTCTTCGGCGGGTGTCTCAGTTTAATTCAGCGCCGATCCGTGAGCCAATCAGAGCTCGCGGGTGCGAGCTCTGATTGGCTCACGGATCGGCGCTGAAGTAAACTGAAACACCCACCGGAGACTGAGGGGAACGAGAGGCGCAGGCTGCACTCTCCTGCCCTCACATCAGAGGCGTGTGCGGCGGTGCGGCGTGGGGGAGGGAGGAAGGAAGGAAGAGGAGCGGCGGCCCGTCGGTGTGGGTACGGCGTACCCACGGCTAAATTCTTACGGGTACGCCGTACCCACCCGTACCCGCCCACTTGCACCACTGCTGTACAGGCAACGTATGTGATATTGTACTGCACAATTATATATAGAGTTACAGCCCTGTGCTCTGCACACTATGCCGCAATATCCCTGAACACGGTATATTTATTTATTAACAGTTTCTTATATAGCGCAGCATATTCCTTTGCGCTTTGTATATACACTACAGTATATATACTGTGTGTATGTGTATATATATATATATATATATATATATATAATACACACACTGTGATAACTCTTTACACTGTATATTAAGTACACTGGGGGTAATTCAGACCTGGTCGCTCGCTAGCTGTTGTTTGTAGTCCTGCGTTCGCATAGTCGCCGCCCACGGGGGAGTGTATTTTTGCTTTGCAAGTGTGCGATCGCATGTGCAGCCGAGCCGTACAAAAAAACTTTGTGCAGTTTCTGAGTAGCTCTGACCTTACTCAGCCGCTGCGATCACGTCAGCCTGTCTGGTCCCGGAACTGACGTCAGACACCTGCTCTGCAAACGCTTAGACACGCCTGCGTTTTTCCAACCACTCCCAGAAAACGGTCAATTGCCACCCACAAACGCCCTCTTCCTATTAATCTCCTTCCGATCGGCTGTGCGAATGGATTCTTTGTAAAACCCATCACACAGCAACGATACGCTTTGTACCCGTGCGACGCGCCTGCGCATTGTGGTGCATACGTTTGCGCAGTTCTGACCTGATCACAGCACTGCAAAAAATGCTAGCGAGCGATCAGGTGTGAATTACCCCCACTGTGCAGTGACAGCCCTGTATACTATATACGTAATAAACACATAGGGGGACATTCCGAGTTGATTGCACGTAACAACTCTTTGCAGCCCGTGCGATCAACTTGACGCGGCCTATGGGGGGGTGTATTTCTGCATAGCGGTGATGCGATCGCTTGTACAGCCCCGCTATGCTAAAAAAGTTTCCTGCAAAACAAGACCAGGGACAGACTTACTAACCCTGTGCTACGGATCCAGCAGCCAAGGTCCCGGGATTGACGTCAGACATCCGCCCTCCAAACGCCTGGACACGCCTGCGTCCGGATTTCCATGCCCGGAAAATGGTGAGTAGATGTCCTGGAACTCCTCCCTGCCGTCAATCTTCTTGCGATCGCCGCTGCTATCACGTTCGGCGCGACGACCGTCACCAGGCAATGATGTGCGTGTGCATTGCGGGCGCCGTGCAGCCACAGTCCCAACCCGTTCGCACCGCAGCGAAGAACCGCTGCATGCGAACGGCCGGAATGACCCCCATTGTGCTAGCCCTGTACACTGTATATATATATAATACACACACTGTCATAACCCTGTAGACTGTACATATAATACACACGCTGAGTTACTCTCTCTATATATATATATATATATATATATATATATAGGGGTCATTCCAAGTTGATCGCTAGCTGCATTTGTTCGCAGCACAGCGATCAGGCTAAAAAATGGCAATTCTGCGTATGCGTATGCGGTGCAATGCACACTCGTGACGTACGGGCACAACGAACGATGCAGTTTTGCACAGGGTCTAGCGATGCATTTCAGTTGCACAGAGTGATTGACATGTAGTGGGTATTTATGGGTGGCAACTGACTGTTTTCAAGGAGTGTTTGGAAAAACGCAGGCGTGGCTGGGAGAATGCAGGGCGTGTTTGTGACGTCAAATCCGGAACTGAATAGTCTGAAGTGATCGCAAGCGCTGAGTAGGTTTTGAGCTACTCTGAAACTGCACAAATTTTTTTGCAGGCGCTCTGCGATACAACCGAGCGCACTTCTGCTAAGCTAAACTACACTCCCAGTGGGCGGCGGCATAGCGTTTGCACGGCTGCAAAAAACTGCTAGCGAGCGATCAACTCGGAATCACCCCCATAATACACACACTGTCATAACCCTGTACACTGTATATATAATACACACACTGTCATAACCCTGCACACTGTATATATAATACACACACTGTGATAGCCATGTACACTGAAAACATGGGAGGGGGTGAGAGACACGCTGTACACATGGGAGGGAGTGAGAGACGCTCTGTACACACGGGAGGGGGGTGAGAGATGCGCTGTACACACGGGAGGGGGTGAGAGACACGCTGTACACACGGGAGGGGGTGAGAGACACGCTGTACACACGGGAGGGGGTGAGAGACACACTGTACACACGGGAGGGGGTGAGAGACACACTGTACATGTACATACGGGAGGGGGTGAGAGATGCTGTACACACAGGAGGGGGTGAGAGACGTGCTGTACACACGGGAGGGGGTGAGAGACGCCCTGTACACACGGGAGGGGGTGAGACACGTGCTGTACACATGGGAGGGGGTGAGAGACGCGCTGTACACACGGGAGGGGGTGGGAGACGCGCTGTACACACTGGAGGGGGTGAGAGACGCTCTGTACACATGGGAGGGGGTGAGAGACGCTCTGTACACATGGGAGGGGGTGAGAGACACGCTGTACACACGGGAGGGGGTGAGAGACACACTGTACATACGGGAGGGGGTGAGAGATGCCCTGTACACACAGGAGGGGGTGAGAGACGCGCTGTACACACGGGAGGGGGTGAGAGACGCCCTGTACACTACACACGGGAGGGGGTGAGACACGCGCTGTACACATGGGAGGGGGTGAGAGACGCGCTGTACACACGGGAGGGGGTGAGAGACGCGCTGTACACACTGGAGGGGGTGAGAGACGCTCTGTACACATGGGAGGGGGTGAGAGACGCTCTGTACACATGGGAGGGGGTGAGAGACACGCTGTACACACACGGGAGGGGGTGAGAGATGCACTGTACACACGGGATGGGAGGGGGGGAGAGATGCACTGTACACATGGGAGGGGACGAGAGACGCGCTGTACACACAGGAGGGGGTGAGAGACACACTGTACACACGGGAGGGGGTGAGAGATGCGCTGTACACACGGGAGGGGGTGAGAGATGCGCTGTACACACGGGAGGGGGTGAGAGATGCGCTGTACACACGGGAGGGGTGAGAGACGCTCTGTACACATGGGAAGGGGTGAGAGACGGGCTGTACACACGGGAAGGGGTGAGAGACACTCTGTACACACGGGAGGGGGTGAGAGACGCTCTGTACACACGGGAGGGGGTGAGAGACGTGCTGTACACACGGGAGGGGGTGAGAGACGCGCTGTACACACGTGAGGGGGTGAGAGACGCGTTGTACACACGGGAGGGGGTGAGAGACACTCTGTACACACGGGAGGGGGTGAGAGACGCTCTGTACACACGGGAGGGGGTGAGAGACGTGCTGTACACACGGGAGGGGGTGAGAGACGCGCTGTACACACGGGAGGGGGTGAGAGACGCGCTGTACACATGGGAGGGGGTGAGAGACGCGCTGTACACACGGGAGGGGGGAGAGACGCGCTGTACGCATGGGAGGGGGTGAGAGACGCGTTGTACACACGGGAGGGGGTGAGAGACGCTCTGTACACACGGGAGGGGGTGAGAGACGTGCTGTACACACGGGAGGGGGTGAGAGACGCGCTGTACACACGGGAGGGGGTGAGAGACACGCTGTACACACGGGGGGGGGTGAGAGATGCACTGTACACACGGGATGGGAGGGGGGGAGAGATGCACTGTACACATGGGAGGGGACGAGAGACACGCTGTACACACAGGAGGCGGTGAGAGACACGCTGTACACACGGGAGGGGTGAGAGACGCGCTGTACACACGGGAGGGGGTGAGAGACGCGTTGTACACACGGGAGGGGGTGAGAGACACGCTGTACACATGGGAGGGGGTGAGAGACGCGCTGTACACATGGGAGGGGGTGAGAGACGCGCTGTACACACGGGAGGGGGAGAGAGACGCGCTGTACACACGGGAGGGGGTGAGAGACGCGCTGTACACAATGGAGGGGGTGAGAGATGCGCTGTACACACAGGAGGCGGAGAGGGACACGCTGTACACACAGGAGGCGGAGAGAGACACGCTGTACACAATGGAGGGGGTGAGAGACGCGCTGTACACACAGGAGACGGAGAGAGACGCGCTGTACACACAGGAGGGGGTGAGAGACACGCTGTACACACGGGAGGGGGTGAGAGACACGCTGTATACATGGGAGGGGGTGAGAGACGCGCTGTACACACAGCAGACGGAGAGAGACGCGCTGTACACACGGGAGGGGGGTGAGAGACGCACTGTACACACGGGAGGGGGTGAGAGACATGCTGTACACACGGGAGGGGGTGAGAGACGCGCTGTACACTCACGGGAGGCGGAGAGAGACGCGCTGTACACACAGGAGGGGGTGAGAGACGCGCTGTACACATGGGAGGGGGTGAGAGACGCGCTGTACACACAAGAGGCGGAGAGAGACACGCTGTACACACGGGAGGGGGTGAGAGACGCGCTGTACACACAGGAGGCGGAGAGATATGCGCGGTACTCACGTGATGGAGTGAGAGATGCACTGTACACACGGGAGGGGGTGAGAGACGCGCGGTACACATGGGATGGAGTGAGAGATGCACTGTACACACAGGAGGCGGAGAGAGACGCGCTGTACACACGGGAGGGGGTGAGAGACACGCTGTACACATGGGAGGGGGTGAGAGACACGCTGTACACATGGGAGGGGGTGAGAGACGCGCTGTACACACAGGAGGCGGAGAGAGATGCACTGTACACACTGGAGGGGGTGAGAGACACGCTGTACACACGGGAGGGGGTGAGAGACGCGGGGTACACACTGGATGGAGTGAGAGATGCACTGTACACACAGGAGGCGGAGAGAGACGCGCTGTACACACGGGAGGGGGTGAGAGACACGCTGTACACATGGGAGGGGGTGAGAGACACGCTGTACACATGGGAGGGGGTGAGAGATGCACTGTACACACGGGAGGGGGTGAGAGACGCACTGTACACACGGGAGGCGGAGAGAGACACGCTGTACACACAGGAGGCGGAGAGAGATGCACTGTACACACAGGAGGGGGTGATAGACGCGCTGTACACACGGGAGGAGGTGAGAGATGCGCTGTACACACGGGAGGGGGTGAGAGACACGCGGTACACACGGGAGGGGGTGAGAGATGCGCTGTACACATGGGAGGGGGTGAGAGACGCGCTGTACACACGGGATGGAGTGAGAGATGCACTGTACATCCGGGAGGGGGTGAGAGACGCGCTGTACACACAGGAGGGGGTGAGAGACGCGCTGTACACACGGGAGGGGGTGAGAGACGCGTTGTACACATGGGAGGGGGTGAGAGACGCGCTGTACACACGGGAGGGGGTGAGAGACGCGCTGTACACACGGGAGGGGGTGAGAGACGCGCTGTACACACGGGAGGGGGTGAAAGACGCGCTGTACACACGGGAGGGGGTGAGAGATGCGCGGTACACACGGGATGGAGTGAGAGATGCACTGTACACACGGGAGGCGGAGAGAGATGCGCTGTACACATGGGAGAGGGTGAGAGACGCGCTGTACACACAGGAGGCGGAGAGAGATACGATGTACACATGGGAGGGGGTGAGATACGGGCTGTACACATGGGAGGGGGTGAGAGATGCACTGTACACACGGGAGGGGGTGAGAGACGCACTGTACACACGGGAGGGGGTGAGAGACGCGCTGTACACACGGGAGGGGGTGAGATACGCGCTGTACACACGGGAGGGGGTGAGAGACACGCTGTACACACGGGAGGGGGTGAGAGACGCGCTGTACACACGGGAGGGGGTGAGAGACGCGCTGTACACACGGGAGGGGGTGAGAGACGCGCTGTACACACGGGAGGGGGTGAGAGATGCGCTGTACACACGGGAGGGGGTGAGTGATGCGCGGTACACACGGGATGGGGTGAGTGATGCGCGGTAAACACGGGATGGAGTGAGAGATGCACTGTACACACGGGAGGCGGATAGAGATGCGCTGTACACACGGGAGGGGGTGAGAGACGCGCTGTACACACAGGAGGCGGAGAGAGACGCGCTGTACACACGGGAGGGGGTGATAGATGCGCTGTACACACGGGAGGGGGTGAGAGACACGCTGTACACACAGGAGGCGGAGAGAGATGCACTGTACACACGGGAGGGGGTGAGAGACGCGCTGTACACACGGGAAGGGGTGAGAGATGCGCTGTACACATGGGAGGGGGTGAGAGACGCGCTGTACACACGGGATGGAGAGAGAGATGCACTGTACACACGGGAGGGGGTGAGAGACGCGCTGTACACACGGGAGGGGGTGAGAGATGCGCTGTACACATGGGAGGGGGTGAGAGACGCGCTGTACACACGGGATGGAGTGAGAGATGCACTGTACACACGGGAGGGGGTGAGAGACGCGCTGTACACACGGGAGGGGGTGAGAGACGCGCTGTACACACGGGAGGGGGTGAGAGATGCGCTGTACACACGGGAGGGGGTGAGAGATGCGCGGTACACACGGGATGGAGTGAGAGATGCACTGTACACACGGGAGGCGGAGAGAGATGCGCTGTACACACGGGAGGGGGTGAGAGACGCGCTGTACACACAGGAGGCGGAGAGAGACACGCTGTACACATGGGAGGGGGTGAGATACGGGCTGTACACACGGGAGGGGGTGAGAGACACGCTGTACACACGGGAGAGGGTGAGAGACGCGCTGTACACACGGGAGGGGGTGAGAGACGCGCTGTACACACAGGAGGCGGAGAGAGACACGCTGTACACACAGGAGGCGGAGAGAGACACGCTGTACACACACGAGGCGGAGAGAGACGCGCTGTACACACGGGAGGGGGTGAGACGCTCTGTACACACGGGAGGGGGTGAGAGACGTGCTGTACACACGGGAGGGGGTGAGAGACGCGCTGTACACACGGGAGGGGGTGAGAGACGCGTTGTACACATGGGAGGGGGTGAGAGACGCTCTGTACACACGGGAGGGGGTGAGAGACGCGCTGTACACACAGGAGACGGAGAGAGACGCGCTGTACACACAGGAGGGGGTGAGAGACACGCTGTACACACGGGAGGGGGTGAGAGACACGCTGTATACATGGGAGGGGGTGAGAGACGCGCTGTACACACAGCAGACGGAGAGAGATGCGCTGTACACACGGGAGGGGTGAGAGACGCACTGTACACACGGGAGGGGGTGAGAGACACGCTGTACACACGGGAGGGCGAGAGAGACGCGCTGTACACACGGGAGGGGGTGAGAGACGCGCTGTACACACGGGAGGGGGTGAGAGACGCGCTGTACACACAAGAGGCGGAGGGAGACACGCTGTACACACGGGAGGGGGTGAGAGACGCGCTGTACACACAGGAGGCGGAGAGAGATGCGCGGTACACACGTGATGGAGTGAGAGATGCACTGTACACACGGGAGGGGGTGAGAGACGCGCGGTACACACGGGATGGAGTGAGAGATGCACTGTACACACAGGAGGCGGAGAGAGACGCGCTGTACACACGGGAGGGGGTGAGAGACACGCTGTACACATGGGAGGGGGTGAGAGACACGCTGTACACATGGGAGGGGGTGAGAGACGCGCTGTAAACACAGGAGGCGGAGAGAGATGCACTGTACACACTGGAGGGGGTGAGAGACACGCTGTACACACGGGAGGGGGTGAGAGACGCGGGGTACACACTGGATGGAGTGAGAGATGCACTGTACACACAGGAGGCGGAGAGAGACGCGCTGTACACACGGGAGGGGGTGAGAGACGCTGTACACATGGGAGGGGTGAGAAACACGCTGTACACATGGGAGGGGGTGAGAGATGCACTGTACACACGGGAGGGGGTGAGAGACGCACTGTACACACGGGAGGCGGAGAGAGACACGCTGTACACACAGGAGGCGGAGAGAGATGCACTGTACACACGGGAGGGGGTGAGAGACGCGCTGTACACACGGGAGGGGGTGAGAGATGCGCTGTACACACGGGAGGGGGTGAGAGACACGCGGTACACACGGGAGGGGGTGAGAGATGCGCTGTACACATGGGAGGGGGTGAGAGACGCGCTGTACACACGGGATGGAGTGAGAGATGCACTGTACATCCGGGAGGGGGTGAGAGACGCGCTGTACACACGGGAGAGGGTGAGAGACGCGCTGTACACGCAGGAGGGGGTGAGAGACGCGCTGTACACACGGGAGGGGGTGAGAGACGCGCTGTACACACGGGAGGGGGTGAGAGACGCGCTGTACACATGGGAGGGGGTGAGAGATGCGCTGTACACACGGGAGGGGGTGAGAGATGCGCGGTACACACGGGATGGAGTGAGAGATGCACTGTACACACGGGAGGCGGAGAGAGATGCGCTGTACACACGGGAGGGGGTGAGAGACGCGATGTACACACAGGAGGCGGAGAGAGATACGCTGTACACATGGGAGGGGGTGAGATACGGGCTGTACACATGGGAGGGGGTGAGAGATGCACTGTACACACGGGAGGGGGTGAGAGACGCACTGTACACACGGGAGGGGGTGAGAGACGCGCTGTACACACGGGAGGGGGTGAGAGACGCGCTGTACACACGGGAGGGGGTGAGATACGCGCTGTACACACGGGAGGGGGTGAGAGACGCGCTGTACACACGGGAGGGGGTGAGAGACGCGCTGTACACACGGGAGGGGGTGAGAGATGCGCTGTACACACGGGAGGGGGTGAGTGATGCGCGGTACACACGGGATGGTGTGAGTGATGCGCGGTACACACGGGATGGAGTGAGAGATGCACTGTACACACGGTAGGCGGAGAGAGATGCGCTGTACACACGGGAGGGGGTGAGAGACGCGCTGTACACACAGGAGGCGGAGAGAGACGCGCTGTACACACGGGAGGGGGTGAGAGACACGCTGTACACACAGGAGGCGGAGAGAGATGCACTGTACACACGGGAGGGGGTGAGAGACGCGCTGTACACACGGGAGGGGGTGAGAGATGCGCTGTACACACGGGAGGGGGTGAGAGACACGCGGTACACACGGGAGGGGGTGAGAGATGCGCTGTACACATGGGAGGGGGTGAGAGACGCGCTGTACACACGGGATGGAGTGAGAGATGCACTGTACACAAGGGAGGGGGTGAGAGACGCGCTGTACACACGGGAGGGGGTGAGAGACGCGCTGTACACACGGGAGGGGGTGAGAGATGCGCTGTACACACGGGAGGCGGTGAGAGATGCGCGGTACACACGGGATGGAGTGAGAGATGCACTGTTCACACGGGAGGCGGAGAGAGATGCGCTGTACACACGGGAGTGGGTGAGAGACGCGCTGTACACACAGGAGGCGGAGAGAGACACGCTGTACACATGGGAGGGGGTGAGATACGGGCTGTACACACGGGAGGGGGTGAGAGACACGCTGTACACACGGGAGGGGGTGAGAGACGCGCTGTACACACGGGAGGGGGTGAGAGACGCGCTGTACACACAGGAGGCGGAGAGAGACACGCTGTACACACAGGAGGCGGAGAGAGACACGCTGTACACACAGGAGGCGGAGAGAGATGCGCTGTACACACGGGAGGGGGTGAGAGACGCGCGGTACACACGGGAGGGGGTGAGAGATGCGCTGTACACACGGGAGGGGGTGAGAGACACGCGGTACACACGGGAGGGGGTGAGAGATGCGCTGTACACACGGGAGGGGGTGAGAGACGCGCTCTACACACGGGAGGGGGTGAGAGACGCGCTGTACACACGGGTGGGGGTGAGAGATGCGCTGTACACACGGGAGGGGGTGAGAGATGCGCGGTACACAATGGAGGGGGTGAGAGATGCGCTGTACACACAGGAGGCGGAGAGAGACACGCTGTACACACAGGAGGCGGAGAGAAACACGCTGTACACAATGGAGGGGGTGAGAGACGCGCTGTACACACAGGAGACGGAGAGAGACGCGCTGTACACACAGGAGGGGGTGAGAGACACGCTGTACACACGGGAGGGGGAGAGAGACACGCTGTATACATGGGAGGGGGTGAGAGACGCGCTGTACACACAGCAGACGGAGAGAGACGCGCTGTACACACGGGAGGGGGTGAGAGACGCACTGTACACACGGGAGGGGGTGAGAGACACGCTGTACACACGGGAGGGCGAGAGAGACGCGCTGTACACACGGGAGGGGGTGAGAGACGCGCTGTACACACGGGAGGGGGTGAGAGACGCGCTGTACACACAAGAGGCGGAGAGAGACACGCTGTACACACGGGAGGGGGTGAGAGACGCGCTGTACACACAGGAGGCGGAGAGAGATGCGCGGTACACACGTGATGGAGTGAGAGATGCACTGTACACACGGGAGGGGGTGAGAGACGCGCGGTACACACGGGATGGAGTGAGAGATGCACTGTACACACAGGAGGCGGAGAGAGACGCGCTGTACACACGGGAGGGGGTGAGAGACACGCTGTACACATGGGAGGGGGTGAGAGACACGCTGTACACATGGGAGGGGGTGAGAGACGCGCTGTACACACAGGAGGCGGAGAGAGATGCACTGTACACACTGGAGGGGGTGAGAGACACGCTGTACACACGGGAGGGGGTGAGAGACGCGGGGTACACACTGGATGGAGTGAGAGATGCACTGTACACACAGGAGGCGGAGAGAGACGCGCTGTACACACGGGAGGGGGTGAGAGACGCTGTACACATGGGAGGGGGTGAGAGACACGCTGTACACATGGGAGGGGGTGAGAGATGCACTGTACACACGGGAGGGGGTGAGAGACGCACTGTACACACGGGAGGCGGATAGAGACACGCTGTACACACAGGAGGCGGAGAGAGATGCACTGTACACACGGGAGGGGGTGAGAGACGCGCTGTACACACGGGAGGGGGTGAGAGATGCGCTGTACACACGGGAGGGGGTGAGAGACACGCGGTACACACGGGAGGGGGTGAGAGATGCGCTGTACACATAGAAGGGGGTGGGAGACGCGCTGTACACACGGGATGGAGTGAGAGATGCACTGTACATCCGGGAGGGGGTGAGAGACGCGCTGTACACACGGGAGGGGGTGAGAGACGCGCTGTACACGCGGGAGGGGGTGAGAGACGCGCTGTACACACGGGAGGAGGTGAGAGACGCGCTGTACACACGGGAGGGGGTGAGAGACGCGCTGTACACACGGGAGGGGGTGAGAGACGCGCTGTACACACGGGAGGGGGTGAGAGACGCGCTGTACACACGGGAGGGGGTGATAGACGCGCTGTACACACGGGAGGGGGTGAGAGATGCGCTGTACACACGGGAGGGGGTGAGAGATGCGCGGTACACACGGGATGGAGTGAGAGATGCACTGTACACACGGGAGGCGGAGAGAGATGCGCTGTACACACGGGAGGGGGTGAGAGACGCGCTGTACACACAGGAGGCGGAGAGAGATATGCTGTACACATGGGAGGGGGTGAGATACGGGCTGTACACATGGGAGGGGGTGAGAGATGCACTGTACACACGGGAGGGGGTGAGAGTCGCACTGTACACACGGGAGGGGGTGAGAGACGCGCTGTACACACGGGAGGGGGTGAGAGACGCGCTGTACACACGGGAGGGGGTGAGATACGCGCTGTACACACGGGAGGGGGTGAGAGACGCGCTGTACACACGGGAGGGGGTGAGAGACGCGCTGTACACACGGGAGGGGGTGATAGACGCGCTGTACACACGGGAGGGGGTGAGAGATGCGCGGTACACACGGGAGGGGGTGAGTGATGCACGGTACACACGGGATGGGGTGAGTGATGCGCGGTACACACGGGATGGAGTGAGAGATGCACTGTACACACGGTAGGCGGAGAGAGATGCGCTGTACACACGGGAGGGGGTGAGAGACGCGCTGTACACACAGGAGGCGGAGAGAGACGCGCTGTACACACGGGAGGGGGTGAGAGATGCGCTGTACACACGGGAGGGGGTGAGAGACACGCTGTACACACAGGAGGCGGAGAGAGATGCACTGTACACACGGGAGGGGGTGAGAGACGCGCTGTACACACAGGAGGCGGAGAGAGATATGCTGTACACATGGGAGGGGGTGAGATACGGGCTGTACACATGGGAGGGGGTGAGAGATGCACTGTACACACGGGAGGGGGTGAGAGTCGCACTGTACACACGGGAGGGGGTGAGAGACGCGCTGTACACACGGGAGGGGGTGAGAGACGCGCTGTACACACGGGAGGGGGTGAGATACGCGCTGTACACACGGGAGGGGGTGAGAGACGCGCTGTACACACGGGAGGGGGTGAGAGACGCGCTGTACACACGGGAGGGGGTGATAGACGCGCTGTACACACGGGAGGGGGTGAGAGATGCGCGGTACACACGGGAGGGGGTGAGTGATGCACGGTACACACGGGATGGGGTGAGTGATGCGCGGTACACACGGGATGGAGTGAGAGATGCACTGTACACACGGTAGGCGGAGAGAGATGCGCTGTACACACGGGAGGGGGTGAGAGACGCGCTGTACACACAGGAGGCGGAGAGAGACGCGCTGTACACACGGGAGGGGGTGAGAGATGCGCTGTACACACGGGAGGGGGTGAGAGACACGCTGTACACACAGGAGGCGGAGAGAGATGCACTGTACACACGGGAGGGGGTGAGAGACGCGCTGTACACACGGGAGGGGGTGAGAGATGTGCTGTACACACGGGAGGGGGTGAGAGACACGCGGTACACACGGGAGGGGGTGAGAGATGCGCTGTACACATGGGAGGGGGTGAGAGACGCGCTGTACACACGGGATGGAGTGAGAGATGCACTGTACACACGGGAGGGGGTGAGAGACGCGCTGTACACACGGGAGGGGGTGAGAGACGCGCTGTACACACGGGAGGGGGTGAGAGATGCGCTGTACACACGGGAGGGGGTGAGAGATGCGCGGTACACACGGGATGGAGTGAGAGATGCACTGTTCACACGGGAGGCGGAGAGAGATGCGCTGTACACACGGGAGGGGGTGAGAGACGCGCTGTACACACAGGAGGCGGAGAGAGACACGCTGTACACATGGGAGGGGGTGAGATACGGGCTGTACACACGGGAGGGGGTGAGAGACACGCTCTACACACGGGAGGGGGTGAGAGACGCGCTGTACACACGGGAGGGGGTGAGAGACGCGCTGTACACACAGGAGGCGGAGAGAGACACGCTGTACACACAGGAGGCGGAGAGAGACACGCTGTACACACAGGAGGCGGAGAGAGATGCGCTGTACACACGGGAGGGGGTGAGAGACACGCGGTACACACGGGAGGGGGTGAGAGATGCGCTGTACACACGGGAGGCGGTGAGAGACACACGGTACACACGGGAGGGGGTGAGAGATGCGCTGTACACACGGGAGGGGGTGAGAGACGCGCTGTACACACGGGAGGGGGTGAGAGACGCGCTGTACACACGGGAGGGGGTGAGAGATGCGCTGTACACACGGGAGGGGGTGAGAGACACGCTGTACACACAGGAGGCGGAGAGAGATGCACTGTACACACGGGAGGGGGTGAGAGACACGCTGTACACACGGGAGGGGGTGAGAGATGCGCTGTACACACGGGAGGGGGTGAGAGACACGCGGTACACACGGGAGGGGGTGAGAGATGCGCTGTACACATGGGAGGGGGTGAGAGACGCGCTGTACACACGGGATGGAGTGAGAGATGCACTGTACACACGGGAGGGGGTGAGAGACGCGCTGTACACACGGGAGGGGGTGAGAGACGCGCTGTACACACGGGAGGGGGTGAGAGATGCGCTGTACACACGGGAGGGGGTGAGAGATGCGCGGTACACACGGGATGGAGTGAGAGATGCACTGTTCACACGGGAGGCGGAGAGAGATGCGCTGTACACACGGGAGGGGGTGAGAGACGCGCTGTACACACAGGAGGCGGAGAGAGACACGCTGTACACATGGGAGGGGGTGAGATACGGGCTGTACACACGGGAGGGGGTGAGAGACACGCTCTACACACGGGAGGGGGTGAGAGACGCGCTGTACACACGGGAGGGGGTGAGAGACGCGCTGTACACACAGGAGGCGGAGAGAGACACGCTGTACACAGGAGGCGGAGAGAGACACGCTGTACACACAGGAGGCGGAGAGAGATGCGCTGTACACACGGGAGGGGGTGAGAGACACGCGGTACACACGGGAGGGGGTGAGAGATGTGCTGTACACACGGGAGGCGGTGAGAGACACGCGGTACACACGGGAGGGGGTGAGAGATGCGCTGTTCACACGGGAGGGGGTGAGAGACGCGCTGTACACACGGGAGGGGGTGAGAGACGCGCTGTACACACGGGTGGGGGTGAGAGATGCACTGTACACATGGGAGGGGGTGAGAGATGCGCGGTACACACAGGATGGAGTGAGAGATGCACTGTACACACGGGAGGCGGAGAGAGATGCGCTGTACACACGGGAGGGGGTGAGAGACGCGCTGTACACACAGGAGGCGGAGAGAGACACGCTGTACATACGGAAGGGGGTGAGATACGGGCTGTACACACGGGAGGGGGTGAGAGACACGCTGTACACATGGGAGGGGGAGAGAGACACGCTGTACACACGGGAGGGGGTGAGAGACGCGCTGTACATACGGGAGGGGGTGAGAGACACGCTGTACACATGGGAGGGGGTGAGAGACGCGCTGTACACACAGGAGGCGGTGAGAGACACGCTGTACACACAGGAGGCGGACAGAGACGCGCTGTACACACGGGAGGGGGTGAGAGACACGCTGTACACATGGGAGGGGGTGAGAGACGCGCTGTACACACGGGAGGGGGTGAGAGACACGCTGTACACATGGGAGGGGGTGAGAGACGCGCTGTACACACGGGAGGGTGTGAGAGACGCGCTGTACACACAGGAGGGGGTGAGAGACGCGCTGTACACACGGGAGGGGACGAGAGATGCGCTGTACACACGGGAGGGGGTGAGAGATGCGCTGTACACACGGGAGGGGGTGAGAGACGCGCTGTACACACAGGAGGCGGAGAGAGACACGCTGTACACAATGGAGGGGGTGAGAGAGCAGCATACCTAACCCAGAAAACTTATGAGTGTCTGATGCCCCTGACAGTCTAAATACCCCTCCCCCCCCTTTGCCCCAATCCCTCATACCTGAGATAATCAGATGTAGACATGTATAAATGACGAATTAGAAGGTCACAGTTTATTACATTTCCATGGCCCCCTGTATAAGAGGTACAGTACTGTGCGTCTCAGCCTCACTTCAGCAGTGGGCGTGTCTCCTCGCATTCAGTAGCGCCACTCAGTTGACTGGCACGCGGAACAATAGTCTGCACTGCCCTGCCCCCACCCTTAAATAGACCCACTCTGTACGGAGGGGCAGCCCCCACCTCCCCTCCTTTCCGCTTTCCTTGTCCCACCTCTTCCCCTTTGTTTGCTACTACCTAGCTACCCCCCCCCCTTTCTCCTATATTAATATTATTATTATTATTATTATTATTATACTTTATTTATATGGCGCCACAAGGAATCCGCAGCGCCCAATTACAGAGCAAACAAATAAGCAAAACATGAAGACAGTGACTTATAGTTGAAGACAGTATAGGACAAGTACAGGGTATATATACATAGCTACATCAGCAGACGACACTGACATAAGTATCAGTTCTCAAAAAACCGAGGGATTTGGTGCCATCAAAGGGAGTATTGAATAGATTATAGGTTAAGTAAGAGACGTAAAAGCACATGAGGGAAGAGGGCCCTGCTCGTGAGAGCTTACATTCTACATCCTATATGCTGCTACGAATCACGGAGCTCATCCTTATTGTTTTTCTGCCATACCGACTATTCATCGCTCAGTTTCCTTTAAGGGGACGTGACCAACCTTCCAGCAGAAGAACGGATGATACATTGGTTTTGGGGTAAATGCATTGTCCCACGTTCCATCTATAATGATGATAGTGCTTGAAATCTTAGACGTACAGATGAGTCCTTATTCACCTAGCCTCAAATCATGTCAAATAGCCCCACCTGGCAAACCACAGAGAATACGGCTAAGCCGCCATGTGTCCCATCGATCAGTATTTGTGCACAGAGATAGATAACCAGCCTACATCTATGAGTCAGTATCTATAAATATGCATCTAGTGGTAGATGTTCCGATTATTATGTATATTTATATTCTCCTGTTACAGACCCATGGGAGGCCTCACAGTCCGATACACCACATCAACACTCTCGGCATAAATCTCAGCTCGGCCAAGAGAGGACAATCCTTCAGTGCCTGGAGACTGAGGGAAGATAAGTCAAGACTGGAACACCCTAAGTCCATCGGACCACCACCTTGACAGGGTATATACTATATAACGCCAGGCAGGGTGGTTGCCCTCTGCCCACCAGCTTGGTGCCTACTGATCTGTAGGAGAGCATATCTGGGCCATGGAAAGCAGAAACAGCAAAGAGCAGACGGGCGACAATGCCAGGATCACCTCGGAGATGCTGAAGTCTCGGACTGGCAAGTTTGACCTGGAGTCCATCCTCTTCCTGAAGCTGCGTGGCCTGGGCCTGCAGGAGCTGGGCTGTATAGGCGAGTGCCTGAATCTGGAGCGCTTGGACCTGTCCAACAACCACATCACCCACCTGGCTCCCCTGTCCTCCCTGAAGCTGATGGTGGCTCTGAACTTGTCCTGTAACCGGATCTCCTCGCTGGAGCCCCTGGCATCCTGTGACAGCCTGCAGGTCCTGAACGTGGCCGGGAATCTTCTGTGCAGCGCTGACAGCTTGCACTGCCTAAAGGGTCTCCGTAGACTGGAGAGCATCCGCCTGCGGGATCCAGTATACAACCTGGGCAACCCTCTCTGTGCCAACGCCTCGTACAGACACGCCGTCCTGGACACCATCCCTAGCGTCCGAGTGATTGATGGCGAAAGGGTGACCGGCTGTGGCAGTGACCTCTACCACCTGTGCAAGGACATTGATAGTTCCTTAAAGAGGTCTATCAGCAGTGGTGCTGTGGAGCTCGCAGGGTCCATCAAACCTTGGCTGGAAGAAGGATACTGGGACCTGAAGCCAACTCACAGCTCTATCATGAAGGAGACCTACAAGCAGTTTAATGACGTTCTGCGGGAGTGTAAGGAACTGAGCAAGAGAGCGGATGACGCCATCGCGCAGGCGGAGAGAGCTCTCAGCATTAGAAATGACACCAACTCCTATGTGTTCTGAGCACCCCTCACCCCCTGTATTCTGGAACTGGCTACTGGTCTCTCCAAGGTGGACAGTACGGAGTCCCCAAGTGACTGGCTCTGTACCTGCTGGACTGTCTACCCCTAATCTCCTGCCTGACCCCCTGTATTCTGGAACTTGTTTATGGTCTCTCCAAGGTGGACTGTACGGAGTCCCCAAGTGACTGGCTCTGTACCTGCTGGACTGTCTACCCATAATCTCCTGCCTGACCCCCTGTATTCTGGAACTGGCTTCTGGTCTCTCCAAGGTGGACAGTACGGAGTCCCCAAGTGACTGGCTCTGTACCTGCTGGACTGTCTACCCCTAATCTCCTGCCTGACCCCCTGTATTCTGGAACTGGCTTATGGTCTCTCCAAGGTGGACAGTACGGAGTCCCCAAGTGACTGGCTCTGTACCTGCTGGACTGTCTACCCCTAATCTCCTGCCTGACCCCCTGTATTCTGGAACTGGCTTATGGTCTCTCCAAGACTGACCGTGCGGAGTCCCCAAGTGACTGGCTCTGTACCTGCTGGACTGTCTACCCCTAATCTCCTGCCTGAGCCCCTGTACTCTGGAACTAGCTTATGGTCTCTCAACGCGGCACAGTAGGAAGTGGAGACACTATAGTGTGGCATAGTATGACCTGGGGCACTGTAATGAGGCACAGTATGAAATGGAGGCACTATAGTGTGGCATAGTATGGCCTGGGGCACTGTAATGAGGCACAGTATGAAATGGAGGCACTATAGTGTGACATAGTATGACCTGGGGCACCGTAATGAGGCACAGTATGAAATGGAGGCACTATAGTGTGGCATAGTATGGCCTGGGGCACTGTAATGAGGCACAGTATGAAATGGAGGCACTATAGTGTGGCATAGTATGGCCTGAGGCACTGTAATGAGGCACAGTATGATATGGAGGCACTATAGTGTGGCATAGTATGACCTGAGGCACTGTAATGAGGCACAGTATGATGTGGAGGCACTATAGTGTGGCATAGTATGGCCACAGGCGTGCGCAGCACATTTTATAAGGGGGTGCACCGTCGGAGGGGTGTGTATAGCACCGCCTTCTGGGCGTGTCTAGCACCATCGGAAAAACGAGTGACGTGTCAATACTGCTGCCGACCGCCTGCCAGTATTGAATTTGTCTTCCTAAAAGGAACGCTGGCTTCATGCTGCTCCTCATCAGTGACTGGCGTTGGCATAGCATAGAACGAGAGAGGTGGGCATGTGCCGGGTGTGATGGGTGGGTGTGCGATCAGCATGACTTAATCACGTCACATCACGCTGTCTTTGTATATGGAGGTGGAGTCAGGAGTTTGAATGCCGGTGGCAGTGGCACCCTTGATTAACCCAGGCGTCCGGTCATAGGTGTGCACAGGCACCCCCTAATATCTGACCCCCCAATCTCACATGCCTGATGCAGCGATCGCCGAGCAGCCACTGCCACCGGCTTTCAAACTCTCAGCTCCACCTCCATGTACAAAAACAGTGTGATGTGACGTGATGACATCATGCTGCTCACCCACCCACCCGTCACACGCCCACCTCTCTCCTTCTATTCTATGCCAACGCCAGCCACTGATGAGGAGCAGCATGCAGCCAGCGTTCCTCTTAGGAAGACAAATTCAATACTGGCAGGCGGTCGGCAGCAACATTGACACGTCACTCATTTTTCCAGCAGCAGCAGTACTAGTCTGCGACTGTCAGTGTCACTGAGTGACTTGTAAGTAAGCTACTGCAGCTTGCAGGGGAAAGAGAGGGGGAGCCAGACCAGGCTGAGGAGGAGCAGTGTAATTGCAGTGAGTGCCATCAGGGGTGTTTGTTTGGTGCACACCACAACATCTGACAATGTATCTGCTTTATTAGGATTGGTTCAAGGGTGGATATTTTATATTGCATTGACTGTCAATAGATGGTGCTAGACACGCCCAAAAGGCGGTGCTAGTCACACCCCTCTATGGTGCACCCCCTAATAAAATGTGCTGCGCACGCCTATGCGTCCGGTCAGTAATGCGGTCCTGACAGGGTGCAGCGCAGAGGGGACAGTAATCAGCCTGCTCGGCTATCGCTGCACCAGGCATGTGAGATCGGGCTGCCAGACATTAGGGGGTGCCTGTGCGCACCAGGCACCCCCCCTGCGCACACCTATGAGTATGGCCTGGGGCACTGTAATGAGGCTCAGTATGATGTGGAGGCACTATGGTGTGACATAGTATGACCTGGGGCACTGTAATGAGGCACAGTATGAAATGGAGGCACTATAGTGTGGCATAGTATGGCCTGGGGCACTGTAATGAGGCACAGTATGAAATGGAGGCACTATAGTGTGGCATAGTAGGACCTGGGGCACTGTAATGAGGCACAGTATGATGAGGAGGCACTATAGTGTGGCATAGTAGGACCTGGGGCACTGTAATGAGGCACAGTATGATGTGAAGGCACTATAGTGTGGCATAGTATGACCTGGGGTAGTGAGGCACAGTATGAAGTGGAGGCACTGTAGTGAGGCACAGTATGAGCTGTCTAACACTACATTATGTGACCTGTTACCCCAAGTTCCTTCTCTCAGGTTCTAGATGACAGGTCGACAGTCTATAGATGACAACATATAGTCGACATGCATTAGATTGACAGGCACAAAAGGTAACAGGTAAAAGGTAGACAGTGTTCAAGGCCGACACGTACAAAAGGTCGACCGGTTCAAAATGGCAACATGACAATTGTCGACATGCAAATTATCAACACAATTTCTCCCCCCCCCATGTTTTCACTACTTTTGCTTGATTTACTATCCACGTGGACTATGATCGGGGATAAGTAACCTGTGGCGAGCGCAGAGAGCCATCTTGCCTGTAGCGTGACGGACGAAGTGAGACTGCGATGGAACACGTCTGCACTAATTGTGCTCACATATGATGAAACATACAAAGATACACCCCAAACACGTAGTAAAACTTATGTCAATCATTTGTGTGTCGACCATTTTCACATTGACCTTTTGTCCCTAATGACCTTTCGTACCTGTCGTCGACCTTAATCACTGTCAACCCAAATGCATGTCAACCATATGGGGGGTCGACATAATGACTGTTACCTGTACGCTGTAGCCCTTTATACCACGCCCCTTCTCTCCCCCATTGTACTTCTGTCCAGTGCTGACCACCGTCTTCTCCTCTGTACACAGCTCTTGTGCTGGACTCTCCCCGACGCTCGGTATTAGTTTCCTCCTCACCGGTGACCAGCGGCATGTCAGCGTTCCGCCCTTATAAATGATGACAAGTATTACTCTGATGTTTGTGTTCCTAATGGTGCAGAGATGTCTGGCGGGATGTAATGGCATCCGAGATCCCCGGATGTGCGGGATACCGGCCATTTTCTGACATTTTTTTTTAAAGGGGCGATCACTTACAAGGGAAAACCCATGCCTTGTACGTGTTTGCCCCTTAAAAAAAAACATTCAAGATCGCCCGGTATCCCGCACCTCTGGCAATCTCGGGCGCCATTACATCACGCCGATCATGTCTGTGTTTTTCCTACAATAAAATGTTTCAGTGAGTATTGGCTGCGGATCGTCATTGTCATCGTCAGCTCCGCCACAGGTGATTCGCCTCCTGACGGGTCTAAATTGGGGCTGCCTGGGAGATGGGTGTGGTATGAAAAGTCGTCAGTCTGACATTCTGGTGCTGACATTCTGAATGTCGACAGAATGTCAACATGGCTACCCCCAAAAAAAGAAAAATCCACCTGGGGACAAAAAAAAGGGACAGAAATCGCTTTTCCATGTGGTCGGGGGACCTGCAGGAGAAAATGCGCTGACTCCGCCTACATACATCGCTGTACATGTAATATAGCACTCTATAATACAGACAGTTACTATTTTGGATGGGTAGACGATGCCCCTTCCTCTCCCCCTCCACCCAGTGGCGCTGCGCCCTCTCCTGCCCCTCTCACTGCTGTGCTGGGGCTGGAGGAACCTCGCTAGGGTGTAGCGGACTGTGGACAGCAGTGTCTCTGGGATGGGTTCCCAGGCACTGCAGCCAGGTGAATGCAGGGAGTGGTCAGAAGAGGAGGAGCCTCCGCCACCAGTACATCCTGCCACTCCTCCTCGCCGAACATCATGTCTCTTCCCCTCACCCTCTCCCACACTCGGTGCCAGGAACCGGAGGAGTGATGGGGGTGCTGCCCTATGGCTGACTGTACGTGGCCGCAGCAGCAGACTGTCACTGTGCTGTGGGCGGTTCTGTTTTATAGGGGAAGGTGAATCACCCTGATTGATCCCCCCCCCCACACACACTAGATGCTTCCCTACAAATAACAACATACGTATAAGTTGTTTAAATGGTTAAACTAGAAACTAACTCCGAGCTCCCAGATGTGCCAGGACCCTGCTGGGTATTGTGGGCCGGAGACTTCTAGAGAGATGAGCAGCCGTTATTATTAGAGATGTGCGTCAGCCCAAGTCTTGGGTTTTGGTTTTTGATATATATTTCCTTCATGTTTTGGATCTGTATTGGTTTTGCCCCAACTGCCCTTGTGTGTTTTGGTTTCGGATCTGTATTTTATTCAGAAAAAAATAATCAAAACAGCTAAAATCACAGAATTTGGGGGTGTTTTTGTTAGTGGAAATGACATACATTTCCACTAATTTCCAGTCATTTTTGACCACCTCATATCTCACAGTGACAGAAAAGAATTGTGGTGCAAGATGGAATTGTCATTGGGCCCTCCCTCCCACTCTTATGTTGGATATTAAAAAGGACTTTACAGTGTAACAAACCAAGCACTTTAATGATAGGGACTGACACTTTTGTGGCTGAAGTGCTTGCTTTGTTTGGGCCCCCACAAAACAATTTTTTGGAAGGACTACCGCCAACCACTAATGAGGAGGTTGAGGATGAGGGTGTTAATTACATTATAATCTTGTAAAATACATTTATTGAATTTGCTGCAAATTACGTAACATGGAGGAGGTGCCTATATGGCTAACGTCCCTACCTCAACTAACTTTGGCCTCACAAATGAAGTAGATGCCTTCACAATCATTGTCAGGATTTGTGGAAAAATAATTCCACACACAAGAGGTTGCTTTTTTGGTCTTATTCCCAGGCATCACAATGGCTTACTTTATATTACGGGCAAGAACTGCAGCCGTCAACATCCTCAGTGCCAGATAGTAGTAGTATGCACATATCCCCCTCATCCTGTTCCACTTCCACACTTAAATCATCAATTTCTATTATGCCCTCATCACCATCTTTACGTGTACTGCTCCTCACATGTGCAGATGGTGGGAAAATGGTGGAAGGAGGTGAAAGAGGCTTCTCTATGAGCACAGTGTGAGAAATGTCAGACACACACATAGCTAACGTGGACACCACTAAACGTTCCTCAGGAATGTGTGACGGTTCTGACCGCACAGTTTGTTCTACTGCTTAAGTTGTTTTCATTTTGTTGACACCTCTTCTAGACTCTGAGTGAAAAGTTCTTGTATCGTCATGAGAAGCAGAAGATACCTCACTGACAGTTGCAGAACCACCATTAATAAATAAAGGCCAAGGCCTGAGTCTTTCCTTGCCACTTTGTGTAGTGACTGGCATATTGACAATTTCATGTTTCTCTGCAGCTAACTTTCCTTTTTATGTTTGTTTTTTTTTGCCACTGTAAAATGATATTGCTTCTTTGATGTTACATGCCCTGACTTAAGCCGTCTATGGCCCTGGGCATCGGCCTTTGTAGATGATGTTGACGGACTTGTATCATCATGACTGGTGGCAGCACTTGCAGCATAAGTATGTGTTTCCTGCTCTCCTCTCATTTTTTGTACAAATTGTGGTGTGTGCTGTACCCCACTTTGGGGGTCATTCCGAGCTGATCGCACGTATCAACTTTTTGCTGCTCATGCTATCAACTAGACGCCGCCTATGGGGGAGTGTATTTCTGCATAGCAGGGCTGTGATCACTTGTGCAGCCCTGCTATGCAACAAAAGTTTCCTGTTAAAGAAGACCAGGGTCAAAGTTACTTACCCTGTGCGGTCGATCCAGCGATGCAGGCTCCGGAATTGACGTCAGACATCCGCCCTCCAAACACCTGGACGCGCCTGCGTTGGACTCACCACTCCCCGAAAACGGTGAGTTGCGGCCCAGTTCCGCTTTCCTCCTGTCAATATTCTTGCGGTCGCCGCTGCGACCGCTTTCCTCGCTAGCGGCGTCGTTGCCTGGTGACAGCCGTCACCGAGCAATGACACACCTGCGCAATGCGGCCGCCGCGCATGCGCAGTTCTGACCCGATCGCACGGCTGCAAAGGAAGCGCAGTGTGCAATCGTGTCAGAATGACCCCCTTTGTTCATGTTTGTGGATAGATACGGAGGACGGACAGTGAAACAAGCATAAATCAAGGTGCATATGAAACATAAATGCGTTCTTTGTGTAGACTTCTAAATATCTCATTGTTATATGCAAATATTCCCAAATCTGTAGTATTCCGAAATCAGAATGACTTCTGTTCCCACCACTTCGGACACGGGAGACTCAGTCTGTATTTACCTTTTTTTGTTTCATTTTTCAAATAAATTCAATAACAGTTTTAGCATTTTTTGTATATTTCCTTTGTCATTAGTTGAAGTGATGCCTTAATCTGCTTAACGTTTCACTGCCCCCCCGGGCGAGCCAGCAAGCGGGCCCACGATGGCGCAGATCTGCAGAGAGCGGCCCGGCGGAGCGATAAGCTTTATCTCACTGGGGGGCAGATTTATTAAACCTGAAGTGATAAAGTGGAAGGTGATAACGCACCAGCCAATCAGCTCCTAACTTCTATGATACAGGCTGGGTTTGAAAAATGACAGTTAGGAGCTGATTGGCTGGTACTTTATCACCTTCCACTTTATCACTTCCCCAGGCTTAATAAATCTGCCCCCGGTTCTGTTATATTACAATGATGACTAACCATCGGGGTCACTACAGTGGGGCTCTTTCCCTACGGGATCATTGGCAGGACCAAGCTGCCACAAGCCTGGGCCATGCCACTACAGCATTGATACAGGGGTGAAGCCGCAAGGACAATATGTACGGATGTCCCCACATTGTTCCAGCCCTCACCCCGTGTGCAGAAGCCGCACAGATCTGCAGATGTGTTATTCTGAGAAGCTAAATAACGAAGCAGATATTGTGAAATCCTGTTTTCCTGTCATGTGACGGTCAGGTCACTAATCCGCAGTCACGTACAGTTTACAGCATGGAAATTCCCCCATGAGACGTCAGTCTGATCCCCGGGGACAGTTCTGTAACTGAAAGGTTTAATCTGCAGAAAACACCATCATGGGGAAGTCATCAGGCGCCATGACACACAGACAGGGGGTGCAGGGGGGCAATATGGGAGGGGGGGGGGCAAGTGCAGACTTTTGGGTTCCCTCCTCTCCCTGATGAAATGCACAGAGATAGTACATCTCCTGGGACTGTCGCAGGCTGTCACTCCTAAGCGCAGAATCGCTCACATAGGAGGCCGCGGTCAGATAGAGAAACTGCACCTGCCATTGGCTCATATAAGTTATTAAGGTGCCACTAATAGTGCGTTGTGGCCAGAGACTTGGCCCATGTCTCTAAAATGGCGGCACTGATGGGGTTAACTCTCACGCTGTGGCGCCATTTTTAAAAGGACCACTCAAACCATAGTCCCAATTTCCCAGAAATGACCGGCGGCCAGCGCCATATGTTTTATGTGGTATGCTGCAGCCCGGACCCCTCCGAGGGCTGCGGCTATTCAATGGTTAACCCTTGATGTGCTGCACCGGAGGAACACGCATAGAGCCGCTGCAGCTGGGGCAGCTGTCCTGGGCCGCAGGGCTATGAGCGGACGCACACTGTACCTTAGTGCAGAGTGGGTGGTCAGATGTGCCCCTGGCCCAGGAGTCAGTAGCACTGGGGGGCCAGGAAAGGCAGCTCCTGGTGGCCCACAGCACTGAGAGGGAATGGCAGCTGAGTGACGCAGTGCTTGGGCGTGTTAACCCCTGGTGAGCTGCGCTGGCGGAGAGCCCCAGCACTAGGTGGGCTGCAGGAGGGGAAGTCTGGCTGTTGTACTCGCCTGGCGCAGTGAGGTGCATCCGGTCACAGAGGCACAGAGCGGTATCTCAGCGTCTGCGGACACTGACAGTGGGCATCTCAGTCCTTGCACAGACGCCGCTATGAGAGCAGCAAACTACACAATTCATATATCGTCCGGACGTTTATTTATTCACACATCATATTATCTGCAGAATATACGTTTATGACGGGAATAGCGGCCTCCTCAGTACTGACGGTCAGAGCCCCATCCGCGGTGCAGCGACAGAGTTACCTTATTTGCTGTATTAGGGGGGCTAAGGGGCTGATAAATTCCTATTACCGGCAATAACGGGTATTTCTCTGACGTCCTAAGTGGATGCTGGGGACTCCGTCAGGACCATGGGGATATAGCGGCTCCGCAGGAGACAGGGCACAAAGTAAAAGCTTTAGGATCAGGTGGTGTGTACTGGCTCCTCCCCCTATGACCCTCCTCCAAGCCTCAGTTAGGTTTTTGTGCCCGTCCGAGCAGGGTGCAATCTAGGTGGCTCTCTTAAGGAGCTGCTTAGAAAAAGTTTTTAGGTTTCTTATTTTCAGTGAGTCCTGCTGGCAACAGGCTCACTGCATCGAGGGACTTAGGGGAGAGAAGTGAACTCACCTGCGTGCAGGATGGATTGGCTTCTTTGGCTACTGGACACCATTAGCTCCAGAGGGAGTCGGAACACAGGTCTCACCCTGGGGTTCGTCCCGGAGCCGCGCCGCCGACCCCCCTTGCAGATGCTGAAGATTGAAGGTCCAGAAACCGGCGGCAGAAGGCTTTTCAGTTTTCATGAAGGTAGCGCACAGCACTGCAGCTGTGCGCCATTGTTGTCACACACTTCACACCAACGGTCACGGAGGGTGCAGGGCGTTGCTGGGGGCGCCCTGGGCAGCAATGTATAATACCTTATTCTTGCTAAAAATACATCACATATAGCCCCTGGAGGCTATATGGATGTATTTAACCCCTGCCAGGTCTCAGAAAAACGGGAGAAGAAGCCCGCCAAAAAGGGGGCGGGGCCTATTCTCCTCAGCACACAGCGCCATTTTCCCTCACAGAAAGGCTGGTGGGAAGGCTCCCAGGCTCTCCCCTGCACTGCACTACAGAAACAGGGTTAAAACAGAGAGGGGGGGCACTTATTTGGCGATATGTATATATATATTAAAATGCTATAAGGGAAAAACACTTATATAAAGGTTGTCCCTGTATAATATAGCGTTTTTGGTGTGTGCTGGCAAACTCTCCCTCTGTCTCCCCAAAGGGCTAGTGGGGTCCTGTCCTCTATCAGAGCATTCCCTGTGTGTGTGCTGTGTGTCGGTACTTGTGTGTCGACATGTATGAGGACGATGTTGGTGAGGAGGCGGAGCAATTGCCGGTAATGGTGATGTCACTCTCTAGGGAGTCGACACCGGAATGGATGGCTTATTTAAGGAATTACGTGATAATGTCAACACGCTGCAAGGTCGGTTGACGACATGAGACGGCCGGCAAACCAATTAGTACCTGTCCAGGCGTCTAAAACACCGTCAGGGGCGTTAAAACGTCCTTTTTACCTCAGTCGGTCGACACAGACACAGACACGGACACTGACTCCAGTGTCGACGGTGAAGAAACAAACGTATTTTCCTTTAGGGCCACACGTTACTTGTTAAGGGCAATGAAGGAGATGTTACATATTTCTGATACTACAAGTACCACAAAAAAGGGTATTATGTGGAGTGTGAAAAAACTACATGTGGTTTTTCCTGAATCAGATAAATTAAATGAAGTGTGTGATGATGCGTGGGTTTCCCCCGATAGAAAATTATTGGCGGTATACCCTTTCCCGCCAGAAGTTATGGCGCGTTGGGAAACACACCTTAGGGTGGATAAGGCGCTCACACGCTTATAAAAACAAGTGGCGTTACCGTCTCCAGATACGGACGCCCTCAAGGAGCCAACTGATAGGAGGTTGGAAAATATCCTAAAAGTATATACACACATACTGGTGTTATACTGCGACCAGCGATCGCCTCAGCCTGGATGGGCAGCGCTGGGGTGGCTTGGTCGGATTCCCTGACTGGAAATATTGATACCCTTGACAGGGACAGTATTTTATTGACTATAGAGCATTTAAAAGATGCATTTCTATATATGCGAAACTCTGGCATCAAGAGTAAGTGCGATGTCCATATCTGCCAGACGATGTTTATGGACACGACAGTGGTCAGGTGATGCAGATTCCAAACGGCACATGGAAGTATTGCCGTATAAAGGGGAGGAGTTATTTGGGGTCGGTCCATCGGACCTGGTGGCCACGGCAACAGCTAGAAAATCCACCTTGTTTTACCCCAAGTCACATCTCAGCAGAAAAAGACATAGTCTTTTCAGCCTCAGTGGAATCTGCTGGACAAATGGTCCGGATCGCATCTTCAGATGCATCAGCGGATAACCCTGTCTCCAAGGACAAGGGTGTCTCTTCTGTGGTGGCTGCAGAGTGCTCATCTACTAAAGGGCCACAGTTATGCATTCAGGACTGGGTCCTGGTGACCACGGATTCCAGCTTGAAAGGCTGGGGAGCAGTCACACAGGGAAAAAATTTCCAGGGAGTGTGATCAAGTCTGGGACTTCTCTCCGCATAAATATACTGGAGCTAAGAGCAATTTACAATGCTCTAAGCTTAGCAAGACCTCTGCTTCAAGGTCAGCCGGTATTGATCCAGTGGGACAACATCACGGCAGTCGCCCACGTAAACAGACAGGGCGGCACAAGAAGCAGGAGGACAATGGCAGAAACTGCAAGGATTCTTCGCTGGGCGGAAAATCATGTGATAGCACTGTCAGCAGTTTTCATTCCGGGAGTGGACAACTGGGAAGCAGACTTCCTCAGCACGACCTCCACCCGGGAGAGTGGGGACTTCATCGAGAAGTTTTTTCCACATGATTGTGCACCGTTGGGAAAGACCAAAGGTGGACATGATGGCGTCCCGCCTGAACAAAAAACTGGACAGGTATTGCGCCAGGTCAAGAGACCCTCAGGCAATAGCTGTGGACGTTCTGGTAACACCAGGGGTGTACCAGTCGGTGTATGTGTTCCCTCCTCTGCTTCTCATACCAAAGGTACTGAGAATTATAAGACGTAGAGGAGTAAGAACTATACTCGTGGCTCCGGATGGGCCAAGAAGGACTTGGTACCCGGAACTTCAAGAGATGCTCACAGAGGACTCAGGGCCTCTGCCGATAAGAAGGGACTTGTTTCAGCAAGTACCATGTCTGTTCCAAGACTTACCGCAGCTGCGTTTGACGGCATGGCGGTTGAACGCCGGATCCTAAGGGAAAAAGGCATTCCGGAAGAGGTCATTCCTACCCTGGTCAAAGCCAGGAAGGAGGTGACCGCACAACATTATCACCACATGTGGCGAAAATATGTTGCGTGGTGTGAGGCCAGGAAGGCCCCACGAAGAAATTTCAACTCGGTCGATTCCTGCATTTCCTGCAAACAGGAGTGTCTATGGGCCTCAAATTGGGGTCCATTAAGGTTCAAATTTCGGCCCTGTCGATTTTCTTCCAGAAAGAATTGGCTTCAGTTCCTGAAGTCCAGAAATTTGACAAGGGAGTACTGCATATACAACCCCCTTTTGTGCCTCCAGTGGCACTGTGGGATCTCAACGTAGTCCTGGGATTCCTCAAATCACGTTGGTTTAAACCGCTCAAATCTGTGGATTTGAAATATCTCACATGGAAAGTGACCATGATGTTGGCCCTGGCCTCGGCCAGGCGAGTGTCAAAATTGGCGGCTTTGTCTCACAAAAGCCCATATCTGATTGTCCATTCGGACAGGGCAGAGCTGCGGACTCGTCCCCAGTTTCTCCCTAAGTTGGTGTCAGCGTTTCATCTGAACCAGCTTATTGTGGTACCTGCGGCTACTAGAGACTTGGAGGACTCCAAGTTGCTAGATGTTGTCAGGGCCCTGAAAATATAGATTTCCAGGACGGCTGGAGTCAGGAAAACTGACTTGCTGTTATCCTGTATGCACCCAACAAACTGGGTGCTCTTGCTTCTAAGCAGACGATTGTTAGTTGAATGTGTAGTACAATTCAGCTTGCACATTCTGTGGCAGGACTGCCACAGCCAAAATATATAAATGCCCATTCCACAAGGAAGGTGGGCTCATCTTGGGCGACTGCCCGAGGGGTCTCGGCTTTACAACTTTGCCGAGCTGCTACTTGGTCAGGAGCAAATACGTTTGTAAAATTCTACAAATTTGATACCCTGGCTGAGGAGGACCTGGAGTTCTCTCACTCGGTGCTGCAGAGTCATCCGCACTCTCCCGCCCGTTTGGGAGCTTTGGTATAATCCCCATGGTCCTGACGGAGTCCCCAGCATCCACTTAGGACGTCAGAGAAAATAAGATTTTACTTACCGATAAATCTATTTCTCATAGTCCGTAGTGGATGCTGGGCGCCCATCCCAAGTGCGGATTGTCTGCAATACTTGTACATAGTTATTGTTACAAAAAAATCGGGTTGTTTATTGTTGTGAGCCATCTTTTCAGAGGCTCCTACGTTATCATACTGTTAACTGGGTTCAGATCACAGGTTGTACGGTGTGATTGGTGTGGCTGGTATGAGTCTTACCCGGGATTCAATATCCTTCCTTATTGTGTACGCTCGTCCGGGCACAGTATCCTAACTGAGGCTTGGAGGAGGGTCATAGGGGGAGGAGCCAGTACACACCACCTGATCCTAAAGCTTTAGTTTTGTGCCCTGTCTCCTGCGGAGCCGCTAATCCCCATGGTCCTGACGGAGTCCCCAGCATCCACTACGGACTACGAGAAATAGATTTATCGGTAAGTAAAATCTTATTTTTCTTGGCCTTACTGTACATAAAAGGGTCACTGCGACCGATAGCGCTGCGGTAAAGTCTTGCCTGGGGAAGTCTACATCACACGTATGGTGACAGTACTGCAATACCAATCCTGTCATCACCATGTCAGGATGCTGATATAACCGATGAATAGAAGTTTCTTTTACTATCTGAAAGACTGGCAATAACTCAGTTGGTGATGTGATAGTTGCATCTTCGGCCGAAGCAGCGCCTAACACAAGCCGGAAAGAACGCGTGTATTGTATTTACACCAGACGCCTCCTGCTGCACCAGCAGAGAACAGCAATGGCGGAATAGCGTAATTCCCTGAATCAGGCCCTAGGGGGCATAATGGCAAATAGGCCCCTAAATGCCGCAACCCTGTACTTAGGGCCTAATTCAGCATGGAACGCTGGTGCGGCAGAGGTCGCATGCTGAAGCCCTGTGAAGGGGTGGGAGGGGGCGTCGTGGTGGCGTTAAAGGGGCTGGTGGGGGCGCGCGGTTCAGATATCGCAGGCGTGTCCGGACTGTTTGCGGGGCAGGCTGTGCTGTGACAGCACATGCAGCCGCTGCAACCCGAAACATGGCGGATAGCCGCCTACCTTCACATGCAGGCTGTCTGTGGTGGCATGCGGGGCGACTTGCCCTGCGCTGTACCCCACATATCAATGTAATGGAGTATAGATTTCTCGTACATCTACGATCCATGCTGAATTTGTCCATAAGGGGGAGATTTACTAAGCAGTGATAAAAGGGGAGATGTGAGCCAGTGGAGAAGTTGCCCATGGCAACCAATCAGCATTGACGTAACATTTATAATTTGCATACTATAAAACTATACAGAGCAGCTGATTGGTTGTCATGGGCAACTTCTCCACTGGCTCACTTCTCCACTTTTATCACTGCTTAGTACATCTCCCCCTTAGTGCTTTATAATTATTCAATATCACAATTTTTTTGGCGTATAGTTATGTGTCACTGTACTAGCGGCCGGCCGGCTCGGACATGCGCAGCGCAACGTAGCGCCCAGATTTGGGATCACTTACACTAGTGAAATAGGTAAATAAATACACAATATAAAATAAATGTGAACAAAAAAATTCAAAAATACATGATAAGAATAAAGGAATACAGAATCGGTATCTGCCCCAGTACTGCCCCGCGGTAACCCTTTGTTGCACCGAGTCATACCCCCCGTTTCCCCCGACAGTAGTGCCCGCTGCCCATTTATAGATCACCCCTCGGGAATGAGGAGCTCCTCTGCAGAACCGTGGACAGTGCTGAGTCAGACATTGTGACATCCAGATACCGCGTCATGTGAGGCTCATGCCACCAATCACGTACAGTATGGGACATATGGCCACACACTACACGGATGGTACACATGGCACACACTACACGGATGGGACACATGGCCACACACTACACGGATGGGACACATGGCCACACACTACACGGATGGGACACATGGCCACACACTACACGGATGGGACACATGGCCACACACTACACGGATGGGACACATGGCACACACTACACGGATGGGACACATGGCCACACACTACACGGATGGGACACATGGCCACACACTACACGGATGGGACACATGGCACACACTACACGGATGGGACACATGGCCACACACTACACGGATGGGACACATGGCCACACACTACACGGATGGGACACATGGCCACACACTACACGGATGGGACACATGGCCACACACTACACGGATGGGACACATGGCCACACACTACCCGGATGGGACACATGGCCACACACTACACGGATGGGACATATGGCACACACTACACGGATGGGACACATGGCCACACACTACACGGATGGGACACATGGCCACACACTACACGGATGGTACACATGGCACACACTACACGGATGGTACATATGGCACACACTACACGGATGGGACACATGGCCACACACTACACGGATGGGACACATGGCCACACACTACACGGATGGTACACATGGCACACACTACACGGATGGGACACATGGCCACACACTACACGGATGGGACACATGGCCACACACTACACGGAAGGGACACATGGCCACACACTACACGGATGGTACATATGGCACACACTACACGGATGGGACACATGGCCACACACTGCACGGATGGGACACATGGCCACCCACTACACGGATGGGAAGCATGGCCACACACTACACGGATGGGACACATGGCACACACTACACGGATGGGACACATGGCACACACTACACGGATGGGACACATGGTCACACACTACACGGATGGAACGCATGGCCGCACAATACACGGATGGAAAGCATGGCCACACACTACACGGATGGGATGTACGGCGACACACAACACAGATGGGACATATGGCCGCACACTACACGGATGGAACGCATGGCCACACACTACACGGATGGGATGGGTTCCGGTATGAATGGTCGACCATGTTATGGTCGACAGTCATTAGGTCGACCACTATTGGTCGACATTGACATGGTCAACATGGACACATGGTCGACACATGAAAGGTCGACACATGAAAAGGTCGACATGAGTTTTTTTACTTTTTTTGGTGTCGTCTTTTGCGTAAAGTGACTGGGAACCCCAATTAGTGCACCGCGTCCCCTCGCACGGCTCGCTACGCTCGCCATGCTTCGGGCATGGTGCCTTCGCTCCGCTACCGCTTCGCTCGGCACAGATTACCGTTCCAATCGTAGTCCACGTGGATCGTAAAGTATGGAAAAGTTCCCCAAAAGAAAAAAAAGTAAAAAAACTCATGTCGACCTTTTCATGTGTCGACCTTTCACGTGTCGACCATTTTCACGTGTCGACCATGTGTCCATGTCGACCATGTCAATGTCGACCAATAGTGGTCGACCTAATGACTGTCGACCATAACATGGTCGACCATGTGAACAGATACCGATGGGATGCATGGCCACACACTACACGGATGGTACATATGGCCACACACTACACAGATGGTACATATGGCCACACACTACACGGATGGTACATATGGCCACACACTACATGGATGGGACATATGGCCACACACTACACAGATGGGACATATGGCACACACTACATGGATGGGACGCATGGTCACACACTACATGGATGGGACACATGGCCACACACTACACGGATGGGACGTATGGCCACACACTACATGGATGGGACACATGGCCACACACTACACGGATGGTACATATGGCCACACACTACACGGATGGTACATATGGCCACACACTACATGGATGGGACACATGGCCACACACTACACGGATGGGACATATGGCCACACACTACACGGATGGTACATATGGCCACACACTACACGGATGGGACATATGGCACACACTACACGCATGGGATATATGGCACACACTACACGGATGGGACATATGGCCACACACTACACGGATGGTACATATGGCCACACACTACATGAATGGGACATATGGCACACACTACACGGATGGGTCATATGGCCACACACTACACAGATGGGACGCATGGTCACACACTACATGGATGGGACACATGGCCACACACTACACGGATGGTACATATGGCCACACACTACATGGATGGGACATATGGCACACACTACATGGATGGGACATATGGCACACACAACACAGATGGGACATATGGCACACACTACATGGATGGGACATATGGCCACACACTACACGGATGGGACATATGGCCACACACTACATGGATGGGACATATGGCACACACTACATGGATGGGACATATGGCCACACACTACATGGATGGGACATATGGCACACACTACACGGATGGGACATATGGCCACACACTACATGGATGGGACATATGGCACACACTACACGGATGGGACACATGGCCACACACTACACGGATGGGACATATGGCCACACACTACATGGATGGGACATATGGCACACACTACACGGATGGGACATATGGCCACACACTACATGGATGGGACATATGGCACACACTACACGGATGGGACACATGGCCACACACTACACGGATGGGACATATGGCCACACACTACATGGATGGGACATATGGCACACACTACACGGATGGGACATATGGCCACACACTACATGGATGGGACATATGGCACACACTACACGGATGGGACACATGGCCACACACAACACAGATGGGACATATGGCCACACACTACATGGATGGGACATATGGCACACACTACACGGATGGGACACATGGCCACACACTACACGGATGGGACATATGGCACACACAACACAGATGGGACATATGGCACACACTACATGGATGGGACATATGGCACACACTACATGGATGGGATGCATGGTCACACACTACATGGATGGGACATATGGCCACACACTACATGGATGGGACATATGGCACACACTACATGGATGGGACATATGGCACACACTACACGGATGGGACATATGGCACACACAACACAGATGGGACATATGGCACACACTACATGGATGGGACATATGGCACACACAACACAGATGGGACATATGGCCACACACTACACGGATGGGACACATGGCCACACACTACACGGATGGGGCGCACGGCGACACACAACACAGATGGGATGCATGGCCACACACTACACGCATGGGATGTGTGGCTGCACAATTATTTTACGTTTTCAGATCGTTATTATTTACAGGTGATGGGAACGGCCATGGGGACCAGGTTCGCCCCCAGTTATGCAAATTTATACATGGGCGATTTTGAGGAACAACTTGTTTGGAATGGCCCATGGGGGGCGTGCCTGGTCTTCTATGGCCGTTATATTGATGATTTATTTATTATTTGGGATGGTGATGAAGTATCTGCTAATCACTTTGTTTCTACCCTGAACACTAATTTATTTAACTTATCCTTCACTTTCACATTTAGTAGGACCCGTGTGGACTTCCTTGATTTGACACTAGAAATAATTAATAATAAGATTGTAACATCTAATTATACGAAACCTGTAAATACCCATTTATATTTACATTATAGCAGTTCACATTATAGACTCTGGAAAAATAACATTCCTAAAGGTCAATTCATGAGGTTACGCCGCAATTGTTCTAATATCGAGACATTCACCCTACAAGCTAAGGAATTAATTGATTCCTTTAGAATTAGTGATTATCCTGAGACACTGTTACAACAGGCCTATCTAGAGGTCTATAATATGGATAGACAACAACTTCTTTATCAGAAAAAATCCATACATAAAGTAGAAAAACAGGTAAATAGGGATTTTTCCTTTATCTGTAAATATAATCGATGTGCCCAAGAAATTAAGTCTATAGTGTTTCGAAATTACAAAATATTAAAACAAGATCATATACTCAGTACCATTCTGCCTATCCAACCACAAATTACCTATAGGAAAAACAGGTCGTTAAAAACCATTTTGGCTCCTAGTCATTTAAAAAGTATAAAAGAAGCCAGTACTCAGAAAAGTGTAGAATGGCTCGGCACAAAACCACCGGGCTTCCACAAATGTGGCTTGACAAGATGTACGATGTGTTCACACATACAACGCAAAACTAATTCAATTAATATTCCATATTTTAATGAGACCTACGAACTAAAAACCTTTATGAACTGTGAGTCTACCTTTGTAATCTATTTGCTAACTTGCAGCTGCGGACTTAATTACATAGGACGCACAACGAGAAAACTACGGGTTCGCTTTATGGAACACAGAAGGAACATCATAAATAAATGTCAAACTCATAGGGGGAAATTTACTAAGCTCCCGATTTTGACCGAGATGCCGTTTTTTCATCAAAGTGTCATCTCGGTAATTTACTAAACACTAATCACGGCAGAGATGAGGGCATTCGTAATTTTTTGCAAGTCCAAGTAAAAAATTACGAATGAATACACCATCGGTCAAAACGCGGCTGTTTAAGTATGAATCTCGGTCATTTACTAAGAAGTGCAAAGCAAAAAAAAAAAAAAACACTGCCGTGAAAATTTACAACTCGTAAAAAAGTGCTAAAAAAAAACAGACCTTTTTTTTTTATTCGTGATTGGATAGGCATGCACGGATCCATGAGATCCGTGCATGTATATCAGTGGGAAGGGGTGGGAAAGTGCTTATTTTTTCAAAAAAAATTGCGTGGGGTCCCCCCTCCTAAGCATAACCAGCCTCGGGCTCTTTGAGCCGATCCTGGTTGCCGAAATATGGGGAAAAAAATGACAGGGGTTCCCCCATATTTAAGCAACCAGCATCGGGCTCTGCGCCTGGTCCTGGTCCCAAAAATACGGGGGACAAAAAGAGTAGGGGTCCCCCGTATTTTTAAAACCAGCACCGGGCTCCACTAGCTGGACAGATAATGCCACAGCCGGGGGTCACTTTTATATAGTGCCCTGCGGCCGTGGCATCAAAAATCCAACTAGTCACTCCTGGCCGGGGTACCCTGGGGGAGTGGGGACCCCTTCAATCAAGGGGTCCCCCCCCCAGCCACCCAAGGGCCAGGGGTGAAGCCCGAGGCTGTCCCCCCCCATCCAATGGGCTGCGGATGGGGAGGCTGATAGCCTTTGTTGTAAAAGAAAAGATATTGTTTTTAGTAGCAGTACTACAAGGCCCAGCAAGCCTCCCCCGCATGCTGGTACTTAAAGAACCACAAGTACCAGCATGCAACGGAAAAACGGGCCCGCTGGTACCTGTAGTACTACTACTAAAAAAATACCCAAAAAAAAGACAAGACACACACACCGTGAAAGTATAATTTTATTACATACATACATACACACATACATACATACTTACCTTAAGTTCCCACGCAGGTCGGTCCTCTTCTCCAGTAGAATCCAAGGGGTACCTGTTGAAGAAATTATACTCACGAGATCCAGGGGTCCAGGCTCATCGGGAAATCCAGGGGTAATCCACGTACTTGAAAAAAATAACAAAACGGTGTCCCGACCACGAACTGAAAGGGGACCCATGTTTGCACATGGGTCACCTTTCCACGAATGCCAGAAACCCACTTTGACTTCTGTCTAAGTGGGTTTCTTCAGCCAATCAGGGAGCGCCACGTTGTAGCACTCTCCTGATCAGCTGTGTGCTCCTGTCCTCACTGACAGGCAGCACACGGCAGTGTTACAATGTAGCGCCTATGCGCTACATTGTAACCAATGATGGGAACTTTCTGCCCTGCGGTTGACCTAAAGTGACGTCACCGCTGAGCAGAAAGTTCCCAGCATTGGTTGCTTAGGAGGGGGGACCCCACGCAATTTTTTTATAAATTTTACAGTGTTTAATTAAAAAAAAAAAAAAAAATAGAACCCCAGCACGGATCACACAGATCCGGCCGAGATTAATTGTAAAAAAGTCGGCAGTGTTTTGCTAATCACTGCCGTAAAAAACACAAAAAAAACACGAATGACATCGACATCGGAAGAAAAGAAAAACCCGAATACGACAGCTTAGTAAATCCATCGTAACAAATTCAAAAAGTTGCAGTTTTACACTTTCGATGTCATTCGTGATTGAACTTTGACCTGAAACAGGAAAATACGAATCTTAGTAAATTTACCCCATAGTGTCTCACAACACTACTCTTCAAAACATATGTCTAATCCATCTTGCCTATCAGTCCTATGTCTTGAACATATCGCTCCAACTCCTAGGGGGGGGCGATAGATTCAAGAGACTCTGTAGCCGTGAGGTTTATTGGATGCTGAAATTTAACTCTTTGCACCCTGTGGGTCTAAATGAAACTATGGAACTAAACTCTGTCATCTAGCCAAATGCTTCAGTCTGTTCTGTTTTTGTTTGTGAATTTAATTCACTTTACATAACTTAAGGAACGCTATATTTACAGATCTGATATCTCATTATTATAGTTTAATTTTCGCTTTTCAGGATGAATTTCTCTTAGATCTGTATACTAATCTTTTATAAAATACTACATGGTTTTGTTAAAATGTTATGGTGATCTATTATTTATTCCCTGCAGTTTTTACTTTTCCTGTTATGAATATTCATATCCTGTCTCGCTTAAATTCTCGTATTGGCTAACGGGTTACTATAGCAACTAAAATATCCAACCAGGGTTTTCCCTCATTAACAACCCCTTTTTTCTCCAGGTTATGTGATCTATACTGGAGGCTGGGCACGTCATGTGGTCAAGCGTCACTTGCGGCGCTGGGATGGCCTAGTTATGATAAATACGGGGACGGATGCCCGGTGACATTTCGCGTCACGATACCGGACATAGCCCTATTCAGACCCGTTACCTAGCAACCCATTTCTGTTTAGGTCATGTGTTTCATCACATGACATAGATTCTATCTCTCCATTGACCTCAACAGTCACGTGATCGGGGCTCTATGGATTCATGTGTACTTTTAAAATAAGATTTTACTTACCGATAAATCTATTTCTCGTAGTCCGTAGTGGATGCTGGGGACTCCGTCAGGACCATGGGGATTAGCGGCTCCGCAGGAGACAGGGCACAAAAATAAAGCTTTAGGATCAGGTGGTGTGCACTGGCTCCTCCCCCTATGACCCTCCTCCAAGCCTCAGTTAGGATACTGTGCCCGGACGAGCGTACACAATAAGGAAGGATTTTGAATCCCGGGTAAGACTCAAACCAGCCACACCAATCACACCGTACAACTTGTGATCTGAACCCAGTTAACAGTATGACAAACGTAGGAGCCTCTGAACAGACGGCTCACAACAATAACAACCCGATTTTTTTGTAACAATAACTATGTACAAGTATTGCAGACAATCCGCACTTGGGATGGGCGCCCAGCATCCACTACGGACTACGAGAAATAGATTTATCGGTAAGTAAAATCTTATTTTCTCTGACGTCCTAGTGGATGCTGGGGACTCCGTCAGGACCATGGGGATTATACCAAAGCTCCCAAACGGGGGGGAGAGTGCGGATGACTCTGCAGCACCGAATGAGAGAACTCCAGGTCCTCTTTAGCCAGGGTATCAAATTTGTAGAATTTTACAAACGTGTTCTCCCCCGACCACGTAGCTGCTCGGCAGAGTAGTAAAGCCGAGACCCCTCGGGCAGCCGCCCAAGATGAGCCCACCTTCCTTGTGGAATGGGCCTTGACAGATTTAGGCTGTGGCAGGCCTGCCACAGAATGTGCAAGTTGAATTGTGCTACAAATCCAACGAGCAATCGTCTGCTTAGAAGCAGGAGCACCCAGCTTGTTGGGTGCATACAGTATAAACAGCGAGTCAGATTTCCTGACTCCAGCCGTCCTTGAAATATATATTTTCAATGCCCTGACAACGTCCAGCAACTTGGAATCCTCCAAATCGCTAGTAGCCGCAGGCACCACAATAGGCTGGTTCAGGTGAAACGCTGACACCACCTTAGGCAGAAAATGAGGACGCGTCCGCAGTTCTGCCCTGTCCGAATGGAAAATCAGATATGGGCTTTTATACGATAAAGCCGCCAATTCTGACACTCTCCTGGCTGAAGCCAGGGCCAGTAGCATGGTTACTTTCCATGTAAGATATTTCAAATCCACCGATTTGAGTGGCTCAAACCAATGGGATTTGAGAAAATCCAAAACTACATTAAGGTCCCACGGAGCCACTGGGGGCACAACCGGGGGCTGTATATGTAGTACTCCTTTTACAAAAGTCTGGACTTCAGGAACTGAAGCCAATTCTTTCTGGAAGAAAATCGACAGGGCCGAAATTTGAACCTTAATGGACCCCAATTTGAGGCCCATAGACAATCCTGTTTGCAGGAAATGTAGGAATCGACCCAATTGAAATTCCTCCGTGGGGGCCTTCCTGGCCTCACACCACGCAACATATTTTCTCCAAATGCGGTGATAATGTTGTGCAGTCACCTCCTTCCTGGCTTTTACCAGTGTAGGAATGACCTCTTCTGGAATGCCTTTTTCCCTTAGAATTCGGCGTTCAACCGCCATGCCGTCAAACGCAGCCGCGGTAAGTCTTGGAATAGACACGGTCCCTGCTGAAGCAGGTCCCGTCTTAGAGGTAGAGGCCACGGATCTTCCGTGAGCATCTCCTGAAGTTCCGGGTACCAAGTTCTTCTTGGCCAATCCGGAGCCACGAGTATCGTTCTTACTCCCCTTTGCCGTATAATTCTCAGTACTTTTGGTATGAGAGGCAGAGGAGGAAACACATACACTGACTGGAACACCCACGGTGTTACCAGAGCGTCCACAGCTATTGCCTGAGGGTCTCTTGACCTGGCGCAATACCTGTCCAGTTTTTTGTTGAGGCGAGACGCCATCATGTCCACCTTTGGTTTTTCCCAACGGTTCACAATCATGTGGAAAACTTCTGGATGAAGTCCCCACTCTCCCGGGTGTAGATCGTGTCTGCTGAGGAAGTCTGCTTCCCAGTTGTCCACTCCCGGAATGAACACTGCTGACAGTGCTATCACATGATCTTCCGCCCAGCGAAGAATCCTTGCAGCTTCTGCCATTGCTCTCCTGCTTCTTGTGCCACCCTGTCTGTTTACGTGGGCGACTGCCGTGATGTTGTCCGACTGGATCAACACCGGCTGACCCTGAAGCAGGGGTTTTGCCAGGCTTAGAGCATTGTAAATCGCTCTTAGCTCCAGTATATTTATGTGAAGAGACATCTCCAGGCTTGACCATACTCCCTGGAAGTTTCTTCCCTGTGTGACCGCTCCCCAGCCTCTCAGACTGGCATCCGTGGTCACCAGGACCCAGTCCTGTATGCCGAATCTGCGGCCCTCTAACAGATGAGCACTTTGCAACCACCACAGAAGAGACACTCTTGTCCGTGGCGATAAGGTTATCCGCTGATGCATCTGCAGATGTGATCCGGACCATTTGTCCAGCAGATCCCACTGAAAAGTTCTTGCGTGGAATCTGCCGAATGGAGTCGCTTCGTAAGAAGCCACCATCTTTCCCAGGACTCTTGTGCATTGATGCACAGACACTTTCCCTGGTTTTAGGAGGTTCCTGACAAGTTCGGATAACTCCCTGGCTTTCTACTCCGGAAGAAACACCTTTTTCTGAACCGTGTCCAGAATCATTCCCAGGAACAGCAGACGTGTCGTCGGGGTCAATTGAGATTTTGGAAAATTCAGAATCCACCCGTGCTGTTGCAGCACTACTTGGGTTAGTGCTACTACGTCCCCCAGCTGTTCCCTGGACCTTGCCCTTATCAGGAGATCGTCCAAGTAAGGGATAATTAATACGCCTTTTCTTCGCAGAAGAAACATCATTTCGGCCATTACCTTGGTAAAGACCCGAGGTGCCGTGGACAATCCAAACGGCAGCGTCTGAAACTGATAATGACAGTTTTGCACCACGAACCTGAGGTACCCTTGATGTGAAGGGCAAATTGGGACATGCAGGTAAGCATCCTTGATGTCCAGGGACACCATAAAGTCCCCTTCTTCCAGATTCGCTATCACTGCTCTGAGTGACTCCATCTTGAACTTGAATTTTTGTATGTACAGGTTCAAAGATTTCAGATTTAGAATAGGTCTTACCGAGCCGTCCGGCTTCGGTACCACAAATAGTGTGGAATAATACCCCTTTCCCTGTTGTAGGAGGGGTACCTTGACTATCACCTGCTGAGAATACAGCTTGTGAATGGCTTCCAATACCGTCGCCCTGTCTGAGGGAGACGTTGGCAGAGCAGACTTTAGGAACCGGCGAGGGGGAGACTTCTCGAATTCTAACCTGTAACCCTGAGATACTATCTGCAGGATCCAGGGGTCCACCTGTGAGTGAGCCCACTGTGCGCTGAAATTCTTGAGTCGACCCCCCACCGCCCCTGAGTCCGCTTGTAAAGCCCCAACGTCATGCTGAGGGCTTTGCAGAAGCCGGGGGGGGGGCTTCTGCTCCTGGGAAGAAGCTGCTTGGTGCACTCTCTTACCCTTTCCTTTGCCTCGGGGCAAATATGACTGTCCTTTCGCCCGCTTGTTCCTATAGGAACGAAAGGACTGCGGCTGAAAAGACGGTGTCTTTTTCTGTTGGGAGGGGACCTGAGGTAAAAAGGTGGATTTCCCGGCTGTTGCCGTGGCCACCAAATCCGATAGACCGACCCCAAATAATTCCTCCCCCTTATACGGCAATACTTCCATATGCCGTTTGGAATCCGCATCACCTGACCATTGTCGCGTCCATAAACTTCTTCTGGCAGATATGGACATCGCACTTACTCTCGATGCCAGAGTGCAAATATCCCTCTGAGCATCTCGCATATAAAGAAAAGCATCCTTTAATTGCTCTAAAGTCAATAAAATACTGTCCCTATCTAGGGTATCAATATTTTCAGTCAGGGAATCCGACCAAACCACCCCAGCACTGCACATCCATGCAGAGGCGATGGCTGGTCGCAGTATAACACCAGTATGAGTGTATATACTTTTCAGGGTAGTTTCCAGCCTCCTATCCGCTGGATCCTTGAGGGCGGCCGTTTCAGGAGACGGTAACGCCACTTGTTTAGATAAGCGTGTGAGCGCCTTATCCACCCTAGGGGGTGTTTCCCAGCGCGCCCTAACCTCTGGCGGGAAAGGATATAATGCCAATAACTTCTTTGAAATTAGCAGTTTTCTATCGGGGTTAACCCACGCTCCATCACACACTTCATTCAATTCGTCTGATTCAGGAAAAACTACAGGTAGTTTTTTCAGACCCCACATAATACCCCTTTTTGTGGTACATGCAGTATCAGAGATATGCAAAGCCTCCTTCATTGCCGTGATCATGTAACGTGTGGCCCTACTGGAAAATACGTTTGTTTCTTCACCGTCGACACTAGATTCGGTGTCTGGGTCTGTGTCGACCGACTGAGGTAAAGGGCGTTTTACAGCCCCTGACGGTGTCTGAGACGCCTGTACAGGTACTAACTGGTTTGCCGACCGTCTCATGTCGTCAACTGATTTTTGTAATGTGCTGACATTATCACGTAATTCCATAAACAAAGCCATCCATTCCGGTGTCGACTCCCTAGGGGGTGACATCACCATTACCGGCAATTGCTCCGCCTCCACACCAACATCGTCCTCATACATGTCGACACACACGTACCGACACACAGCAGACACACAGGGAATGCTCTTATCGAAGACAGGACCCCACTAGCCCTTTGGGGAGACAGAGGGAGAGTTTGCCAGCACACACCCAAGCGCTATAAATATATAGGAACAACCCTATAGAAGTGTTGTCTCCCTTATAGCAGCTTAATATATATCAAAAAACGCCAAAAAAGTGCCCCCCCCTCTCTGTTTTTCCCTGTTTCTGTAGTGCAGTGCAGGGGAGAGTCCTGGGAGCCTTCCTCGCAGCGGAGCTGAGCAGGAAAATGGCGCTGTGTGCTGAGGAGATAGGCCCCGCCCCCTATTTCGGCGGGCTCTTCTCCGGAGTTTGTGAGACCTGGCAGGGGTTAAATACATCCATATAGCCCCAGGGGCTATATGTGATGTATTTTTTAGCCAGAACAAGGTATTCTCATTGCTGCCCAGGGCGCCCCCTGCAGCGCCCTGCACCCTCCGTGACCGTTGGTGTGAAGTGTGTGACAACAATTGCGCACAGCTGCAGTGCTGTGCGCTACTTCATGAAGACTGAAAAGTATTCTGCCGCCGGTTTCTGGACCTTCACTTTTCGGCATCTGCAAGGGGGTCGGCGGCGCGGCTCTGGGACCGGACTCCATGGCTGGGCCTGTGTTCGATCCCTCTGGAGCTAATGGTGTCCAGTAGCCTAAGAAGCCAATCCATCCTGCACGCAGGTGAGTTCACTTCTTCTCCCCTAAGTCCCTCGTTGCAGTGAGCCTGTTGCCAGCAGGACTCACTGTAAAATAAAAAACCTAAAAACTTTTTCTAAGCAGCTCTTTAGGAGAGCCACCTAGATTGCACCCTGCTCGGACGGGCACAAAAACCTAACTGAGGCTTGGAGGAGGGTCATAGGGGGAGGAGCCAGTGCACACCACCTGATCCTAAAGCTTTATTTTTGTGCCCTGTCTCCTGCGGAGCCGCTAATCCCCATGGTCCTGACGGAGTCCCCAGCATCCACTAGGACGTCAGAGAAAAGTATGTATTTTCCCATTGCAGAATCATTTTGATTATTTGACACTGCATTTGATGTGTGGGACCAATAGGTATTTTGGGATAATTAATATTATAAGAATTTTCCAAAAGGCTTATATGTTTTAATTGCATGTAATTCATTAATGTGTAATCAATCATTGCCACTCATATCAGGTATAAAAGGGCTTTATCCCAGCCACTATTTCACTTGCTCCTGAGGAAGCTGGACCATTTAAACCAGTGAAACGCGTTGAGCTACTCCATTTATCCTGATATTTATCATCACCACTGGCTTTCCTGACACTCTGGTGTACACCATTTGGGACATCCTTTCAGCAGCATCCACCATTTTGGATCCATTCCTCCGTGCCAAAGAGGACATCCAATACAGCTTTACAACAGGTGGACATTATCTGCTTTCAGGATCACTGGTAATTACCTCATACCTGCAAATGATCGGCTTTATGCAAAAATAACCGATTAATGATGGACATCTCCAGTGACTTTGGACCCTTTGGGGGACATTTACTGAGCAGTGATAAGAGCGGAGAAGTGAGCCAGTGGTGAAGTTGCCCCATCAACCAATCAGCAGCTCTGTATCATTTTACAGTATGCACATGATAGATGTTACTTCAGTGCTGATTGGTTGCCATGGGCAACTTCTACACTGGCTCACTTCTCCGCTCTTATCACTGCTTAGTAAATGTCCCCCTTTGAGTGTTACTAACTGCCAATGTGGACTCATAAATAATTCAGGCATTCTGTGGCATTTACCATTTTATTCATTCATTATACATTCATTTTCATGTGTTTACATATGCGCAATAAATGTGGTATTTTATTCATTAAGCCTTTTGGATTATAGACTGTCATTTTATACATGATCAGCCAGCTCTGGTAGTTGTATCCTAATTTACAGGAAAGTATACATAGAATTTTCTGCTGACTGTGATGTGAAATGATAAAGTGAAACTGTCTGACACGTATATAAGGCGAGCCGGCAGTCAGAGGAGAACCAGACCGGCAGAGCCAGCGGGATCATGGAGGACTGCACAGATGGGAGAGGTAATGCTTTATATACTGTATATTATCACCGTATAACGTTACAGCTCTGGGGCACGGACGGCCTCAGCTCAGACACTGAGTAATACACAGCAGCCTGTAGATTGTATGTTATTATTTATCTCTACACTAAGTCACCAGTTGTATAGAAAACTGCAGAAGCTCAGGAGGCAAGGGGCCTGATTCAGACCCGATCGCTGCTGTGTGCTGTCACACAACCGGCAATCAGCAATAGACTGCGAATGCGTATGCACCGCAATCCACACGCGTCGCCAAACAACAACAGGCATCGGCAAATGGCAAAAAAATTTGATCGCACAGCCATTCATTGGCAGAGGCCGTTTGTGGGTGGTAACTGACCGCTTTCTGGGGGTGTCAGGGCGGGTGTGTGACGTCTGCTCCGGCCCGATCAGCCTGTTCTCATCACACACTACTCACACTGCACACACTGCACTCACTGCACACACTGCGAAAAACATTAGATGGTGAGTGTGATGTGGACGGATTTGCAGCTGTCCGCTGACTGAGGGGAATTTTCGCACAGCGTACACATGTGATCGCACGCTTGCACGGAAGCATTAACACTCCACTTGGGCGGCAATGAGTTTATGGTCCTCATTCCGAGTCGATCGCTCGCTAGCCGCTTTTAGCAGCATTGCACACGCTAGGCCACCGCCCTCTGGGAGTGAATCTTAGCTTAGCAGAATTGCTACTAAATATTTCCCTGCAGTTTCTGAGAAGCTCCAGACCTACTCCTAGATTGCGATCACCTCAGTCCGTTTCGTTCCTGGTTTGACGTCACAAACACGCCCTGCATTCGCCCACCCACTCCTGCGTTTTTCCCTGGCACGCCTGCGTTTTTTAGCACACTCCCTGAAAACGCTCAGTTACCACCCAGAAACGCCCCTTTCCTGTCAATCATTCACCGATCAGCAGTGCGACTGAAAAGCGTCGCTCGAACACCAGCAAATCTACTAAGTTTTGTGTTAATTAACTTAGCGCATGCGCTATGCGTACCATTCGCATGCGCAGTTATCAACAAATCGCTGCATAGCGAAAATTGGCAACGAGCGAACAACTCGGAATGACCACCTATGTCACACGGCACATGGGTCTATGGGCCTAATTCAGACCTGATTGCTTGCTAGCTATTTTTTGCTGCGATCAGATAGTCGCCGCCCACTGGCGAGTGTATTTTCGCTTTGCAAGTGTGCGATCGCATGTGCAGACGAGCGCTACAAAAAAGTTTTGTGCAGTTTCTGAGTTGTCCAGAACTTACTCAGCCGCTGCGATCACTTCAGCCTGTCTGGTCTCGGAATTGACGTCAGACACCCGCCCTGTAAACGCTTGGACACACCTGCGTTTTTCCAACCACTCCCAGAAAACGGTCAGTTGACACCCACAAACGCCCTCTTCCTGTCACTCTCCTTGCGTTCAGCTGTGCGAATGGATTCTTCGTTAAATCCATCGCTCAGCAACGATCCGCTTTATACCCGTATGACGTGCCTGGGCATTGCGGTGCATACGCATTCTCAGTAGTGACCTGATCGTTGCGCAGTGAAAAAACTTAGCTTGCGATCAGGTTGGAATGACCCCCAATGTCACACAGCGCATGGGTCTATGTCACCCGGCACACGAGTCTGTGTCACATGGCGCATGCATCCAGGGTCTGCACGCACAGAGGCGCAGCTGAGACGCCCGGTCTCAGAAATGTCTTGATAATGTATTGGGTGTTCCTGGGCAGTGAGCGGGTGTTCCTGGGCAGTGAGCGGGTGTTCCTGAGCAGTGAGCGGGTGTTCCTGGGCAGTGAGCGGGTGTTCCTGGGCAGTGAGCGGGTGTTCCTAGGCAGTGAGCGGGTGTTCCTGAGCAGTGAGCAGGTGTTCCTGAGCAGTGAGCGGGTGTTCATGAGCAGTGAGCGGGTCTTCCTGAGCAGTGAGTGGGTGTCTCAGCCTGGGCAGTGAGTGGGTGTTCCTGGGCAGTGAGCGGGTGTTCCTGGGCAGTGAGCGTAGCAGTGAGCGTGTGTTCCTTGGCAGTGAGCGGGTGTTCCTGACCAGTGAGCGTGTGTTCCTGACCAGTGAGCGTATGTTCCTGGGCAGTGAGCGGGTGTTCCTGGGCAGAGAGCGGGTGTTCCTGGGCAGTGAGCGGGTGTTCCTGGGCAGAGAGCGGGTGTTCCTGGGCAGTGAGTGGGTGTTCCTGGGCAGAGAGCAGGTGTTCCTGGGCAGTGAGCAGGTCTTCCTGGGCAGTGAGTGGGTGTTCTGGGCAGTGAGCGGGTGTCTCAGTCTGGGCAGTGAGCAGGTGTTCCTGGGCAGTGAGCGTTTGTTCCTGGGCAGTGAGCGGGTGTTCCTGGACTGTGAGCATGTGTGTCTGACCAGTGAGCGTATGTTCCTGGGCAGTGAGCGGGTGTTCCTGGGCAGAGAGCGGGTGTTCCTGGGCAGTGAGTGGGTGTTCCTGGGCAGTGAGCGGGTGTTCCTGGGCAGAGAGCCTGTGTTCCTGGGCAGTGAGCGGGTGTTCCTGGGCAGAGAGCAGGTGTTCCTGGGCAGTGAGCAGGTCTTCCTGGGCAGTGAGCGGGTGTTCTGGGCAGTGAGCGGGTGTCTCAGTCTGGGCAGTGAGCGGGTGTTCCTGGGCAGTGAGCGGGTCTTCCTGGGCAGTGAGCGGGTCTTCCTTGGCAGTGAGCGTGTGTTCTGGGCAGTGAGCGGGTCTTCCTGGGCAGTGAGCATGTGTTCTGGGCAGTGAGCGGGTCTTCCTGGGCAGTGAGCGTGTGTTCTGGGCAGTGAGCGGGTGTTGATGGGCAGTGAGCGGGTGTTCCTGGGCAGAGAGCAGGTGTTCCTGGGTAGTGAGCGGGTCTTTCTGGGCAGTGAGCGGGTCTTCCTGGGCAGTGAGCGGGTGTCTCAGTCTGGGCAGTGAGCGGGTGTTCCTGGGCAGTGAGCGGGTGTTCCTGGGCAGTGAGCGGGTCTTCCTGGGCAGTGAGCGGGTGTCTCAGTCTGGGCAGTGAGCGGGTGTTCCTGGGCAGTGAGCGGGTGTTCCTGGGCAGTGAGCGGGTCTTCCTGGGCAGTGAGCGGGTGTCTCAGTCTGGGCAGTGAGCGGGTGTTCCTGGGCAGTGAGCGGGTGTTCCTGGGCAGTGAGCGGGTCTTCCTGGGCAGTGAGCGTGTGTTCTGGGCAGTGAGTGGGTGTTCCTGGGCAGTGAGCGGGTGTCAGTCTGGGCAGTGAGCGGGTGTTCCTGGGCAGTGAGCGGGTGTTCCTGGGCAGTGAGCGGGTGTACACCAGGGAATGGCTGTGTAGAGGTATTAGCATAAAGGCGCAGACACAAGACAGGCAAAAGACGCAGTCACAGATGCCGCAGCGGGGTGCTCACTCTTCCGAGGGTTGCGGGGGACTACCCAAAAAATTGATAGTCTCCCGCAGGTTGCAGAAGAGCGGCCAGTGTGCGTTACCCCCGGAGCGGCCACCAATCACACAAGCTGATGGTGCTCACTGCGCACGTGCCGCGCTGTGCACAGAATCAGCGGCACAGGGCTGACATGTGTTACTCATATTGTTATTATTATTACTGTGGCATTGTTTATTAGCTGTACGTGTGTGTATACAGCCTGTATATAAAGAAACATCATTATTTTATACTAGAAACGTGGAGTGTGTACTGATAGATATTTATTAGGGTTGCATTCAATATGCCGGTTATCGGGATCCCGTCGCTCAGCATACTGGCGCCGGGATCCTGACAGCCGGGATGCCGACACCTATTTCCCCTCTAGAGGTGTCCAATGACACCCCTGGAGGGAGAATAAACAGCGTGGTGCGCAGTGTGGTAAGCGCAGTGAGCCCGCAAGAGGCTCTTTTATTATTATTATTTATTACCAGTTATATATATAGCGCACACATATTCCGCAGCGCTGTACAGAGAATATTTGGCCAGTCACATCAGTCCCTGCCCCAGTGAGCTTACACTCTATATTCCCTATCACATGTACACACACACATTCACGCTAGGGGTAATTTTGTTGGGAGCCAATTAACCTACCAGTATATTTTTGGATTGTGGGAGGAAACCGGAGTTGCTCTTTTGCACTCACCCCGCTGCCGGCATTCCGCAGTCGGGATTCTGACCACTGGGGTGACGGGCGCCGGTATATAGATACCAACCCATTTATTATGCACACTTACAGACTTGTATTACTGCACCTATACATACTTATCACTAGACTGTGTACTTACAGACACGGACCTATATATATATATATGTGATTAGACTGTGCATCTACAATATACAGGGTGAGTATCCCTTATCCAAAATTAAAAATCCCACATTTTTGGGTCCCCTACTGAGATAATGACATATATATTATATAGTATGTGTATATATAAATATATTATATAGATATATAATATACAATTATATGTGTCATTATCTCATTAGGGGAAACAAAAATGTGGGATTTTTAATTTTGGATAAGGGATACTCAACCTGTGTGTGTGTGTGTATGTATGTATATATATATATATATATATATATATATATACACACACATACAAACAGAAAACCCCGCACTCACCAAAGTAAGGTCACTTATCCTCAACAATTCAATAAATAAATGATGGGGGTTTAGTTAGTGGATTGGCCAAGCACGGAAGCCGGCAAACCACTCGCCAAGGCACCCCACCTTCATGCAGGTCCTACACTATCACAGAGTCTTAAAACCTGACTACTTCACTTCTGTTACACACATCATCTGCCTGCTAGATTTAATGTGCACCTGCCACACACTTCATGGCTTTTAAAGGAACACTCGTCACCTTACATTGGCTTAGATAGATTGCTAAGGAACAGCGGAGACAGGTTCAGGATAATAAGTCCACACAGGGGTGCATGAGAAAGCTAGTGGCCACGGTTAATAAGAGGGTGGTTTTGGGGTGGCAAGTGCTGTGGTTTTCTTTTTGCGTATATGACAGGGTTAATTTATGGTTAACTCTTATTAACCGTGGCCACTAGCTTTCTCATGCACCCCTGTGTGGACTTATTATCCTGAACAGGGGTGTATCTAGGGGTCTGTGCGCCCCTGGCAAAGTAAGGAACTGGCGCCCCCCCCCACCTCCCCCACCCAGGTACACAGAGGGGGGAGTTACAGATAGGCTGAGGTCAGGGACACTGAGGGAGAATTACAGGGAGGGTGCGGGTAGGGACAATGAGGTGGAGGGCTTATAGGGAGGCTGAGGTCAGGGACACTGAGGGGTTGTTACAGGGAGGTCGTGGGCAGGGAAACTGAGGGGGAATTACAGGAGTGTGCGGGCAGGGACACTGAGGGGGAATTATGAGGAGGGTATGGGCAGGGACACTGAGGTGGAATTACAGGAGGGTGTGAGCAGGGACACTGAGGGGGGAGTCACAAGGAGGCCGAGGTCAGGGACACTAAGGGGGAATTACAGGGAGGGTTCGGGAAGGAGAAAATGAGAGGGAGTGGCTACAGGGAGGCTGAGTCAAGGAAATTGAGGGGCAATTACAGGGAGCACCAGGAAGAGACACTGGGCGGGATGTACTAAAGCAAAAATGCGGTAAAACCCCCGAAAACGGGGGTTTTACCGCATTTTCATATTTACTAACACCCTACCGCCGCGTTTTCGGCGTCCAGGGTATCGCCATCTCTGGATGGCGATACCCTATAGAAGCCTATGGGCTTCTTTTCGCCGACCGCCGCAACCCGCCGACACCGTCGACACCGCCGCAGACGCCTCCCCCCCTCCCCCCCAGCTTACCTTCCTCCATGATGCCCCGGACCCGGAAGGTAATCTCCTCCTCCCCCTAGCAACGCAGCCGGACGTCCTTCCGGCTGCAGGGGGGAGGAGGAGGCGACGGGGGCAGCCTGCTGCTGCTACCCGGCATCAAGGCAGTGTGGGGACCCCATGGAGGTGACTGAGACCCCCCGCAGACCACCTAACAGGTATCGCGGGGGGCCTCCGTCACCGCATCGCGATGTTGATCGCATATGTTAGTACATACGCGATCAACATCGCTGCGGTAACCGGCGAGGTGCGGCGATGTATGTTAATACATCCCGCCCACTGAGAGGGAATTACAGGAGTGTGCGGGCAGGGACACTGAGGGGGGAGTCACAGGCAGGCTGAGGTCAGGAACACTGAGGGAGAATTACAGGGAGGGTGCAGGCAGGGACACTGAGGAGGAATTACGGGGAGGGTGGAGGCAGGGACACTGAAGGGGAATTACGAGGAGTGTGCAGGCAGGGACACTGAGGAGGAATTACGAGGAGTGTGCAGGCAGGGACACTGAGGGGGAATTACGAGGAGTGTGCAGGCAGGGACACTGAGGGGGAATTACGAGGAGTGTGCAGGCAGGGACACTGAGGGGGAATTACGAGGAGTGTGCAGGCAGGGACACTGAGGGGGAATTACGAGGAGTGTGCAGGCAGGGACACTGAGGGGGAATTACGGGGAGGGTGGAGGCAGGGACACTGAGGGGGAATTACGAGGAGTGTGCAGGCAGGGACACTGAGGAGGAATTACGAGGAGTGTGCAGGCAGGGACACTGAGGAGGAATTACGGGGAGGGTGGAGGCAGGGACACTGAGGGGGAATTACGAGGAGTGTGCAGGCAGGGACACTGAGGAGGAATTACGAGGAGGGTGGAGGCAGGGACACTGAGATGGAATTACGAGGAGTGTGCAGGCAGGGACACTGAGGAGGAATTACGGGGAGTGTGCAGGCAGGGACACTGAGGAGGAATTACGGGGAGTGTGCAGGCAGGGACACTGAGGGGGAATTACGGGGAGGGTGGAGGCAGGGACACTGAGGAGAAATTACGGGGAGGGTGGAGGCAGGGACACTGAGGGGGAATTACGAGGAGTGTGCAGGCAGGGACACAGAGGGGGAATTACGAGGAGTGTGCAGGCAGGGACACTGAGGGGGAATTACGGGGAGTGTGCAGGCAGGGACACTGAGGGGGAATTACGGGGAGGGTGGAGGCAGGGACACTGAGGGGGAATTACGAGGAGTGTGCAGGCAGGGACACTGAGGAGGAATTACGGGGAGTGTGCAGGCAGGGACACTGAGGAGGAATTACGAGGAGCGTGCAGGCAGGGACACTGAGGGGGAATTACGGGGAGGGTGGAGGCAGGGACACTGAGGAGGAATTACGGGGAGGGTGGAGGCAGGGACACTGAGGGGGAATTACGAGGAGTGTGCAGGCAGGGACACTGAGGGGGAATTACGAGGAGTGTGCAGGCAGGGACACTGAGATGGAATTATGGGGAGGGTGGAGGCAGGGACACTGAGGGGGAATTACGAGGAGTGTGCAGGCAGGGACACAGAGGGGGAATTACGAGGAGTGTGCAGGCAGGGACACTGAGAGCGAATAACGGTTAGGATGCGGGTACGGACACTGACGGAACTACGGGGAGGGTGCAGACAGGGATACTGAGGGAATTATGGGAAGGGTGTGGGCAGGGACACTGAGAGGGAATTACAGGAGTGTATGGGCAGGGTCAAGGAGGGGGCAGTTACAGGGATGGTGCGGGCAGGGACACTGAGGGGGAATTACAGGGAGGGTGCAGGCAGGGACACTGAGGGGATATATGCACACATACATACAGTTAAAAAAAAAACCTCTCTAGGTGTGATAGCACTACATGTCCCAGCAAATCCAGTTGACAAGGTGTGCTGGGACTTGAAGTATCAACACAGCTGGACAGGCAGTCACTGGTCTAGATACCTCTCCATACAGAGCTCTTTGTAACCTGTGATCCAGACTGCCAGGATAGACCATGCAGTGCAGCTACGGTACCGCAGAAAATGTACAGGTATGCTCAGGGTGCACTGCTGACTGGTGCTGATTGTAGTGACTGGAGGTTGGTGACAGATTGTGTGGGACCAATGAGAAGGGGAGCGAATGAGGAAGAGGAAGTGCCTCGCCCCTCCCCATACCTGGAAGTGTCCCGCTCCCTGGCTATATTCACCATCATTGTGACTGTAGTCACAGAGAGTGTCAGAGTGCAATACGCTTCTGAGAGTCCGGCAGTGGATGAGCACTGCTAAGGGATGTACTCAGTGAGAACTACTATGTCATTCTACCCCCTGGCGCGGGTGGCACTGCAGGGCGGCGCCCCCTCCTTGGCCGGCACCCCTGGCAAGTGCCATCCTGGCCAATAGGAAGATACACCCCTGATCCTGAACCTGTCTCCGCTGTTCCTTAGCAATCTATCTAAGCCAATGTAAGGTGACGAGTGTACCTTTAAAAGCCATGAAGTGTGTGGCAGGTGCACATTAAATCTAGCAGGCAGATGATGTGTGTAACAGAAGTGAAGTAGTCGGGTTTTAAGACTCTGTGATAGTGTAGGACCTGCATGAAGGTGGGGTACCTTGGCGAGTGGTTTGCAGGCTTCTGTGCATTGGCCAATCCACTAACTAAACCCCTGTCAAAGTCGGAAAAATATCATGCTACACGTTGCCATATATTCACCTCATGCGCTTGCCCGCTGCACGTGCACATTCTCTCCCGTGCGTGCGGATACTCGCAGCTGCGTGATGGCGCCTCCTCTGCCATGCGCTCGAGCGCGTGGTATGTGCATTTACGGTAGAGTTTGTGTGCGTCTAGCGGGCGACTCAAACGTTAAATAATAAAACCAAATAGTATGTTTTATAGATAATGTTCCCCTTAATAATGACTGTAAGTTTGTTTAATGTAACTGGTCGCTGGACAGAGGAATTCCTCTTTGCATGGTACGAAGGGTCAGACAGGGTTTGAGCAGTTGTGTTTGGTACCTAACTAAAGAACATTTTATTAGAAACAATCCGGTGCTGGTTAGGTAAAGATTAATCGCTCCTGCGTATAGTTATGGCTATCAGTAGTTTCTGGACATTTACTATATTTGCGGTTCATTATCCATGCGGCGGGAATTCTCAGATTCCCTCCCACCTGAGCAGTTTGATATAGTCACAGCCCACCTGTTCAAACTAACCTATGACCTTTTGTTATGATGCGAGGAGACATTCCTGTGTCCAATGAACAATGAGATTGTAGGTCCCTTTGTAGTATACTGTACGCAGTGTATATAAGGACAGCCAGCCTGGCCAGCCCAGTCTTCTCTCCACAAACGGTTATTATCTTGACTAACTCGGAGCTGGTACCAGAGCTGCGCAGCGATCATTCCCCAGTGTGTGTAAGTTATTCTCTGTAACCATTCTAAATCTCTGTTTGTATTTGCCATATTCTCTCTCTCTGTTATTGTATAAGATTGTGACGATATTGTATATTTATGTGTAGTTAGTCTGCTTAGATATTGATGTTAGCCTGTAGTGTATGAACTGTTAACTGTTTTAACTTTTACATAGCTAGATATTGTTAGTAAAGGTGTTGGAACCTTAGCAAGGTATTGTGTGTTTATTACATTGCTGAGAGTATTCAGAGTGTCTCAATCGCTCAAGAGGCTTTCATACAATAGAGGTTAATTAGCATTGCATTGTGCTCACATTACAAAACCAAGGTTTACAGTACAAACTCAATCATTCACTGTGTTGCATACAAGGTTTACTGAGTGTCATCCTGTGAGCATCTGCGCCGCTCGTGTTCTCCTCGTGGTCACGAGCGTACGCTACGCTAGTAGCGTAGCATTACGGTAGTCGGCCGCCTATAGCGTGCTCGACACCACGCGTTAAGTTGTGAGCGAGCGTGTCGCATGTGCGTCTCGACCACGACTAAGCGTCTGCTACGCTAAGTGCGTACCCTTACGGTACCCCATACGCCAATTGCGTACTGAGTCTCTTACCCATTTTATAGTGAATGTAATAAGATAAATAGTTAGCTTTATCAATTGGCGGCTCGTCCGTCCTCCACATATCCGCACCAGCGAACACAGACTTTATATGTCAGCAAGGGCGGGAAGGCAGTATCCCTTCGTATCGGGATACAGTAGTGCTGGCTAGATAAGCGTCTGTTTCGCTACGTTGTAGGAGTGCTGGTAGAATCCGGAACCGGAAGGTAAGAACAGTACGCTATTGTCTTTTAAAACTGTTTATTTCTGTTTTGCGTACGCACACACGCACGCACGCACGCACACACCTGTATTTCTTTTCATTTGTGTATTTTCACACCTCACCTTCCTGTTTGCCATTTCACAATTGATAACGTGCTGAGAAAGATTTGTTGCTATTGGTAGTTAAAAGTAATATTAATACGTTAAGGAATAATTTGTAAAACACGCACACGGCTTGCCTAAGATACAAGGAAGTTCTGTGTGGTGTTCAGTAAATGATTACAGTTAAAGATCATCTACATTGATATAAACGTGTTAATTGTATTTCTGTGGATATACCTGGCTTGCGTACATGTGTCTCTAACAAAGGGCGGGACTAGCGTACGCGACGCAAGGGCCGACGCACGGAGCGTATATTACGCAACGGAGCGTCTGGGTACGCCCACATAATACAAATAATACGATAGTATTGTTTTAGTTAGGCGATAAGGAGGCAAACGCGATAATAGCGCAAACCAATCTCAGTGTCCAAAATTTTAAGCTAATAGATCCTTCTCTAGTTGCAACTCCTCGGGATTAGCCTGCGATACTGAATGAAAGGGATTTCTGCGCAGAAACGAAAGTAAAGAGTATATGAGGTGAAAGAGTGTGTATATATATATATAAGTTTCTAATTTTTGGGGTTGAACCACAGGAAATCATCGAGTTCTCGTGAGGTACATACGTGTAAGTGACTGCACGGTGGCTTGGGAGGCATCCCTTGTTAAACATTAAAAAAAAAAAAGAGCATTAGAGTATAGCAGACCAGAAGGTCTACTGTAGCACAGACCAGGAGGTCCAGACAGACCAGGAGGTCTAGGTACAGCAGACTAAGAAGTCCGCTATAGATAAAGAGTAAAGAAGCACAACACCAGGAAGGGTTGGTGCGGTACCCATATAGGCCATTAAGCTCTGGCTGAAGGAATTCGCAGCCACAATTTTCGATTCCACTGGTCGCTCCGCACATAAGATTAGTTGCTTATGTGCAGAACAATTGTACCGCACGTAATTGTGTGCATTAGTTTGTAACTTGACCCAGTACCGTTTGCGTACGCTAGAGGGGTCATAAACGCTATTTGTACATTCTAACGTGATTTGTGTAATTTTTTTTATTTTAAGGGAGGTTCGCTGGTCACTTGGGAACTATCCAACAACCAATAGTTACTGGAAAGGGTTAAGTGCTCTTCGGATCACACCCACATGTTCCAGTAAATAGAGGTTCAGGTCGCAGGGGCCCTAGGTCGAGTACGCCAGCGCTAGGGCAGTGTGTGGGCGTATTGGTCGACGTGGGCGAGTGAGTGGAGGTACTCGGTAAACTTCCGCCGCCGGCCTACCCCGGACATCTTGGTTTTTGTAAGAGTTCGCTGAAGACCCTGATTTGAAGGTCAGAGGTTGTGAAAGCAACACCTGCAAAGATGGGGGCCAGTTGTTCAGGTAGGGGGCGATCAACCTCGGTTCGGGTTGACTTAGTAAACCGACCAATCGGGTCGGAAAGGTATGTTATGTGTGAGAAATACGGTTCACACACAGAGGTTTTGTGCGATGAATGGGAAAGAATGACTGTGCATGATGGGGAAAAGTTCCCACGGGTAGGCAGTTTTAGTCCCGAGGTGTTACAAAATCTAAGAAGAAGGATATGTCTCATTAAATCTGCAAAGAGACGGATCAAACATTATGATTATTTACAGTTATGGCAACAGGAAGGTGAAATACAAAGAGGATTGGCTCAAGCGGCTGGATCTAACCCTATCAGAAAACTGATAGCCACCGCGCCACCACCACCATACATAACGGGAGAGAAGGTGGTTACAGAGAATGGCACACTGGTGAATGATAAACATGCACTTAGTAACTGTATAAATGTTAAGAATAATGTAACCAAGATTGTTGATGCTAATATTAACCCGTGCAAGCTGTACCCTGTTTTAAACTTTCCCCAGGATTGTGACCAAGAGGATGAGCCAACAACAATATCGGCACTCTCTCTAGCAGCCACCATAGCAGAAACAACAGTGGGCATGTCCCAACCAGTAAGAGCAGTATCAAAGGCCCCAAGTGGAGGTACAGGTGAGGTCGTATCAACTGGTAAGTACGGCACCATACACTATGCTGAAACCATTTCACCACATGTTGTAGAATCTACTCAGAATGATGTTATTGAACTTAATCCCGTTAGGGTAATTGCAGTGCCAAATGGGAAAACTGACACTTCAGGAGTCACTCCTCTCAGACACATCGCCATGCACTGCCCCTTTTCCCGAATGGAATTAAGATCAATGGTGTCTGAATTCCCTGATCCTAGGAAAGATCTAGTTGCAAGCCAGGAATACATTAGAGAGCTAGGAAATACTGTGGAGCCCAATAACAAAGACTGGCAGATATTGCTGAGGGCATGTTTACCCTCCAATGTCGACTCAGCGAGATTTATAGCTGACTGTAAATTAGATGAAGAGGTACCCCTTACGGATGTGTACAACCAAGATAATGTAAAGAGAATAAATTTACAGTTAAAAGAGTATTTTCCAGCTGTTGTCAAATGGAACAAAATTTTCTCCATCAAACAAAAAGAGGGAGAAACAGCTGCTGATTATTTTCATTGGGCAATTACAGGATATGGCTAAGTATACAGGCATAGAAGACATTAAGACAAATGTGAATCATAGAGAAGTAGCAGTATCTGTGTTAATGGATGGTTTAAAGGAAGTATTGAGGACGAGGGTACAGACCACCCAACCATGTTGGCGAGGTCTGTCGGTGGCTACTTTGAGAGAGGCCCCTATTGATCATGATCGGAATATCACCAGACACAGGGAGTCACAAAGTGATAAGTTAATGGCCGTAAGTATACAGGCCCTGACCACAAGGCCACCTCTGTATAAATCTCCAACCCCTGTGGGTAAGTCAAATGTGGTAACTTGTTATTACTGTCATAAAGAGGGACATTTTGCACGAGACTGTAGATCGAAAAATGCACAAAGATCATATCAACCCCCTAGACAACGACATGACACACGAAATTGGGATCAAGGGCCGCAGAGACGGAGTTATGAGCCACACGCAGGGGAAACAAAAAGGTATCCCCCAAAAAGAGACTGGCAAGTCACTGATAGTTCCCATTTACCCCCTTCACAGGTAATAGCTGCCAGCGCAATGCAAGGAGGTCACCACGCACCATAGGGGCGGGGCCACACCTGTAATCTGCAGCCAGTAAAATTAATTGCGAGCCTTGGAAGTGAACCCGAGGTCACAATTGATGTAGCTGGTAAATCTCTAAATTTCCTTGTAGATACGGGGGCGGCCAAGTCAGTGATAAATTCGACCGTGGGCATGAGAACCACTGGTAAAACAATTCCAGCCATGGGAGTAACAGGAGTAGTACAGCACTATTATTTATTTATTATTTATTACCAGTTATTTATATAGCGCACACATATTCCGCAGCGCTTTACAGAGAATATTTTGGCCATTCACATCAGTCCCTGCCCCAGTGGAGCTTACAATCTATATTCCCTACCACATGTACACACACACACATTCACGCTAGGGTTAATTTTGTAGGAAGCCAATTAACCTACCAGTATATTTTTGGATTGTGGGAGGAAACCGGAGTACCCGGAGGAAACCCACGCAAGTACGGGGAGAATATACAAACTCCACACAGTTAGAGCCATGGTGGGAATCGAACCCATGACCTCAGTGCTGTGAGGCAGTAATGCTAACCATTACACCATCCGTACCGCACTACCCTTTAAGCAAACCTGCAGAGAATACGATAGGGCCTTTGCATACCAAGCATTCTTTTCTGCTGGCTGCATCGGCTCCGACTAATCTCCTAGGGAGAGATTTACTGTGCAAAATGGGATGCGTCATATACTGTACTCCTGAAGGTGTGTTCTTGGACATACCCGAAAACCACACTCAGGAAGCGTAGGATATGCTAGACTCCCCAACAAGATTAATGTCACACAGTGTTGTTGTAAATAGGTGTCCGTCCAAGGTAGAGGAAATGATTTCCCAGATACCGGAATCGCTTTGGACCAAGGATGGACAAGACACTGGATTAATGGCAAACGTAGCCCCAGTAGTTGTGCAAGTAAAAAATGGTAGGATTGCTCCAAAAATCCCACAATACCCTCTGAAGCCAGAGGTGGAGTTAGGAGTTTACCCTGTAATAGAGCGCTTGCTACAACAGGGCATTCTGGTAAGAACGTCCAGCACTGCCAATAGTCCCATCTTCCCTGTTAAAAAGAGTGGGGGGAGGGGTTACAGATTAGTGCAGGATCTAAGAGGGATCAACAAAATAGTTGAGAGTCAATTCCCCGTAGTGCCAAATCCAGCTGTCATCCTTATGCAAATCCCTCCCACTGCCAAATTTTTCACTGTGATTGACCTCTGCTCCGCTTTCTTCTCGGTACCTCTGCACCCTGACAGCAACGGAATATGCTGCGCTATATAAGAAACTGTTAATAAATAAATAAATAATAATACTTATTCGCATTCACATACAGAGGAGTTCAGTACACTTGGACTCGATTACCACAAGGTTTCATAGACAGTCCAAGTATTTTCTCACAGGCCCTGCATGATTGTTTACAGTCTTTCCAACCAGAGAGTGGATCAATATTGATACAGTATGTGGATGATTTACTGCTGTGTTCAGATTCACTGGAAGCGTCCCTGAGAGATACGAAACAACTCCTGTTTCATCTTTCAGACACAGGACACAAGGTTTCCAAGGACAAGTTACAATTATGCCAGACCCGTGTGAAGTATTTGGGACACTGTCTAACACAAGGACTGAGACACCTTACCGCTGATAGAATTCAAGCAATTCGTGACATGACCCTGCCACAAACCCAGCAACAGATAAGAACATTTTTAGGAATGTGTGGGTATTGCCGTAACTGGATCCCAGGTTTTTCCATACTAGCCCTACCTTTGCAGGAGATGGTCTCCTCAAGCAAACCTGATCGGATTTCGCACACAGACGAATCTGAGATGGCATTTGAGAGACTTAAACAGTGCCTAACACAGGCACCAGCATTAGGTATGCCTGACTATGGGAAACCCTTTGAGCTGTACGGAACAGAGAGTGCTGGGTGCGCAGCAGGTGTCTTAACCCAGAAGCATGGTGATGCCAGCAGGCCGGTAGCCTACTATAGCGCTCAGCTAGATACGGTAGCGCGATCCCTCCCCACATGCTTGCGAAGCGTTGCAGCAATAGCATTGCTAGTCACAAAGAGCGAAGATGTAGTGCTAGGACACAACCTCACAATTCATACACCACATGCAGTGTCAGCCTTACTGAATTCGGCCCAAACCAGACACGTCTCATCAGCGCGGGTTACAAGATGGGAATTGGCATTGATGGCCCCCGTAAATGTCACCATAAGGAGATGCAGCGCAATAAATCCTGCAACGTATCTCCCAGGCGTGCCTGGACAGGCACAAAGGGTGGAGGATGAGAGTGATGGTGAAGGAGGATTTAATACAGGGGATGACACGCATGATTGTATGGAATATTTGACCCAAAATTTCACGGCAAGGCCTGACATCAGTGACAACCCACTGGAAGATGTAGATTTTACTTTCTACACTGACGGTAGTTGTCACAGACAGACGGACTCGGGAGACTTGTGTACTGGATACGCAGTCGTAGATGACCAAGGTACCATAGAAGCGGAACCGCTAGGCCCACCACACTCAGCACAAGTTGCTGAACTGGTTGCCCTAACCAGAGCATGTGAATTGGCTAAGGGCAAATCAGCCAATATTTACACAGATTCTAGGTACGCCTTCGGAGTAGTCCATGATTTCGGGGCCCTATGGCGCCTCAGAAATTTCATGACGGCAGCTGGCACACCCGTAGCGCATGCAGCCCACATCAAAAGACTTCTAATAGTGATACAGGAACCCGACAGAGTGGCTGTTATCAAGTGTAAAGCTCACACATATAGCCAAGACCCGGTATCACTTGGTAACAGCCGAGCAGACGAAGCTGCTAAATCAGCAGCTAGTAACCCCATACAAACAGACAGTACACAACTGATGGTATTTAATACTATAAACACACAGAAATTGTGTGAAATGCAAAATTTGTGTTCGCCACAGGAAAAGGCAGTCTGGAGGTCAAAAGGATATGGCCAGGAGTCCTCAGGACTCTGGACAGATGGACAGGGTAAGCCAGTGGCACCCAGAGCATACCTTCCAAGTCTAGCGGAAGCGGCACATGGGCTGACTCATCTAGGCAAAGAAGGAATGTGTAAGTTGGTAAGAGCTTGTTGGTGCGCCCCAGGATTTTCTTCCTATGCGGGTAAAAGAGCGATGTCATGTCTCACCTGCTTGAGGAAGAATGTCGGAAAGGCAATACCGACAGAGCCATCCCATATCCCTCCGACAGATGGCCCTTTTCAGGTAATACAAATTGATTTCATACAATTGCCACCTTGTAGAAATTTAAAATATGTATTGGTCTGTATTGATGTGTTCTCAAATTGGGTTGAAGCATTTCCCGTGGCCACAAATACCGCTGTATTTACTGCAAAGAAAATTGTGCAGGAATTTGTGTGTAGGTATGGTATCCCTAGAATCATTGAAAGTGATAGGGGTACCCATTTTACAGGTGAAGTCTTTCAAACAATGTGTAAGTTGATGGGAATTAATAGTAAGCTGCACACTCCGTACCGCCCCCAGGCGAGTGCGAAGGTGGAAAGAGTAAACAGCACTATTAAAAATAAATTGAGCAAGGTAATGACTGAAACAGGACTGTTATGGCCTGAAGCTTTGCCAATCATATTATACAGCATCAGAACCACTCCCAGGTCCCCTCTTAATCTGTCTCCTTTTGAAATTCTGTTTGGTCGACAACCTCATGTTATGATTAACCCCCAGGATGATTTGAAATGTAACAATGAAGTAACCGTAAAGTATTTGGTTAAGATGAGTAAGCAATTGAGGAATCAGAATGATAATCTAAAGTTGGTGATTCCTGATCTGCCAGACAGTAATTGTCATGACATTGAACCTGGGGATTATGTAATGATACGGAATTTTCAACGCTCAGGTTGCCTTATTGACAGATGGGAAGGACCATATCAAGTCTTATTGACCAGCACAACAGCATTGAAGGTTGCCGAGAGAGAGACTTGGGTCCATTCGTCTCATTGTAAAAAGGTCACTGACCCAGAGAGGTCCCGTGATAAAGAACAGACGGTAGAGGTTGTATCACTAGAGTGTCTGTTCAGGGAGGATTGAGACGACACCGGAGCGCTGAGAATAATAAGACCGGAAGCTTGTCGAGCCAGAATTCTTTTTCCCATTTGTTATTTTCTCCAGTTCCCACCTCCCTCCTATTTCCTTTCCCCCTTCTTATTTTTCTCCTTTTACTCCTCTAAGATGGACTTGCCCCAAGAGACTGTGATCCGAATTTTCCTGTTGACCATGATGTTGACCAGGACAGTCTGTTTCGGTGAGAGTACCATGGAGGTCGAGAAAGGATCGGGAATGGGTTCTGATGACCAGGATGCAGGCGTAAATTTCCAAGAGCAACATAATCTCAGAGTAAAGGCGAGTATCAGAAAACGATCTGGTAGCATTGACAATAGAAGGAATTGTGAAGGATTGTTAGCTGAAGAGAACTGCATCTGTAGGCATTGTGACAATATAGTTGAGGATGGGTGCATCAAGAAATGTCAGTCCAGTTTTAATGTCCACATGGACCGGCATCCATTGAGTGACTATCACTCCTTAGTTGGTAAAGTGTTAAACCAGACAGACTGTTGGGTATGCTCTCAAGTACCTCAAGGTCATAGCAAATCAGGACTAGTACCATTCCCTTTAACTGTAGGAGAGGTACTTGAGCCAAGTGGTTGGAGGCCGGTGGACAAGAGGTTTAATATCTCTAGTCCTCCTAGTTTGAAGCTCCACCAATATCATGTGGATAGGTCCTTAGTGTGCTTTAACATTTCCAATCCCCGAAAGCCGGGAAATTGGGAAGTGTCATGGAGTAATCAAACCATGACCTTTTCATACAGACCCGACAGAATGCCCATAGACACAGAACTTATACGCCAGATAGCCGACCATGGAAAATATTTCCGGTATAGGTACACTCTAGGAAGTAGGACCATGCGAGTTGGAGAAGTATCACCAGGATACTGTGCACATATCGTACAACCTGATACGTGTACTAAACAGATGGGAGAATTAGGGTTAGGAGATTTCACATGGAAAATTTGTAACATGATAATGTCATACTGCGTCCCATATGTTCTCCCCGATGATGCATATTTCATATGCGGGAGGAAGGCGTATAAGTGGCTTGCCCCAAACACAGAGGGATTGTGCTATATTGGAAAAGTACTGCCTGAAGTAATGACTGTAACCCATAACAAAATGAAAGATATTCACCGCAGTGCCCAAGCTCCTTATACTCATACTCATTACGAGCACGTCGTTAAACGGCACCTGATAGAGAGGACAGAGCATTCGGCCTCTGATCTGATCCATGAATCCACCGGGATTCAATTCCTACTCGCGTTAGATATCACTCGTACCGCCAGAGGAGTGATAAATTATAGATATATATCTGCGCTTGCAAATTTGTTAGACAATATCACCGAAATGTATGACGACACATTCAGGTATACTGGGAAAGAGTTACAAGCCTACAAAACAGAACTGGTTCAGCATAGGATGATTCTCAATTATCTCACAGCTGTGACAGGCGGGTATTGTGTTACCCTAGCAACTCAATATGGAATAAAGTGCTGCACGTACATTACAAACAGCACTGAGGACCCAGCCGAGGTCATAGACCAAAAGATGGATGACATTTTACAATTAAAGTGGGAGCTTCGAAGGAAACACTATCTCACACTCGCTGCTGTGGGTAATGAGCTGACCAGTTGGGTGTCATGGTTGAACCCACGAAATTGGTTCTCGGGCTTAGGAGAATGGGCCCAAGGTATTATTATGGATGTAGGGAAATTTCTTTTGTGTATTCTGGGAGTCGTCATATTGGTTGGTCTGATATTTAGATGCGTTCGGGTTTTAGCGAAGCGTAAAAGTAGTACCAGGGTGATGAGTCTGAGGAGCGAGGACACTGTACTAACAACAACTAATTTGATTTATGACCCAACGATAGAGACAATGTTGTGATGAAAATGTGATTCCACGGTCCGTTTCTTTCACCCGTTTCTCCTTTGTTTTCCTCCAAGGTACAAAGACATCCGCTTGGAAGAAGAATTTGACAACCTCTTTTATACAGACCATTGATGAACTATGCTACAAGCCCCAATTTCCCTAGTGACTTTAACTTTTACGATAGCCCAACACTTTAGAGACTGTAACTTTATGGACAATGGAACAACTTTTGCTCGTTATTTATAGCAAAAGCACAGAGAGACATCAGACAACATGTACATCAAGACAAGACATCAGACAAGACCTCAATCGGCGAATGCATATTAAACTCACATAGTTTACGACTGCATTTATAATAATTGCTTCTTATCTTCACCTCTACAACCTTCAGGTAATGACACACATAGTCGATAGGGAATATAGATACAGATATCAGCACTCACATATCCCCCCATTCATGTATCATCAACTAAATGTGCTCCCCCATTTGTTGCAACCAAAAGCCGAAAAGAGCTCGGTAAAGTTTGACAGCCCATCCACAGACCCGTAATACGGGATAAGAAGTAATTCAAATGTATACTTCGCAATACCTCGAAGCTTGATTTAAAACACGTACAGAGATACATGACCCCTCAAACATGGATTCATACACACATGCTTCTACTATCCCACTAGGTCATACCTTTTTTCCCACCTGCTCCTCTCCTCCCTTTACCCAATCATAAAATTGTATTTACATTATGACATATATTTTTCTTTTTGAACTGTTTTAGGAAGTGGCAGTTATTGATGACTGCCAAAGGGTGGACTGTCAAAGTCGGAAAAATATCATGCTACACGTTGCCATATATTCACCTCATGTGCTTGCCCGCTGCACGTGCACATTCTCTCCCGTGCGTGCGGATACTCGCAGCTGCGTGATGGCGCCTCCTCGGCCATGCGCTCGAGCGCGTGGTATGTGCATTTACGGTAGAGTTTGTGTGCGTCTAGCGGGCGACTCAAACGTTAAATAATAAAACCAAATAGTATGTTTTATAGATAATGTTCCCCTTAATAATGACTGTAAGTTTGTTTAATGTAACTGGTCGCTGGACAGAGAAATTCCTCTTTGCATGATATGAAGTGTCAGACAGGGTTTGAGCAGTTGTGTTTGGTACCTAACTAAAGAACATTTTATTAGAAACAATCCGGTGCTGGTTAGGTAAAGATTAATCGCTCCTGCGTATAGTTATGGCTATCAGTAGTTTCTGGACATTTACTATATTTGCGGTTCATTATCCATGTGGCGGGAATTCTCAGATTCCCTCCCACCTGAGCAGTTTGATATAGTCACAGCCCACCTGTTCAAACTAACCTATGACCTTTTGTTATGATGCGAGGAGACATTCCTGTGTCCAATGAACAATGAGATTGTAGGTCCCTTTGTAGTATACTGTACGCAGTGTATATAAGGACAGCCAGCCTGGCCAGCCCAGTCTTCTCTCCACAAACGGTTATCATCTTGACTAACTCGGAGCTGGTACCAGAGCTGCGCAGCGATCATTCCCCAGTATGTGTAAGTTATTCTCTGTAACCATTCTAAATCTCTGTTTGTATTTGCCATATTCTCTCTCTCTGTTATTGTATAAGATTGTGACGATATTGTATATTTATGTGTAGTTAGCCTGCTTAGATATTGATGTTAGCCTGTAGTGTATGAACTGTTAACTGTTTTAACTTTTACATAGCTAGATATTGTTAGTAAAGGTGTTGGAACCTTAGCAAGGTATTGTGTGTTTATTACATTGCTGAGAGTATTCAGAGTGTCTCAATCGCTCAAGAGGCTTTCATACAATAGAGGTTAATTAGCATTGCATTGTGCTCACATTACAAAACCAAGGTTTACAGTACAAACTCAATCATTCACTGTGTTGCATACAAGGTTTACTGAGTGTCATCCTGTGAGCATCTGCGCCGCTCGTGTTCTCCTCGTGGTCACGAGCGTACACTACGCTAGTAGCGTAGCATTACGGTAGTCGGCCGCCTATAGCGTGCTCGACACCACGCGTTAAGTTGTGAGCGAGCGTGTCGCATGTGCGTCTCGATCACGACTAAGCGTCTGCTACGCTAAGTGCGTACCCTTACGGTACCCCATACGCCAATTGCGTACTGAGTCTCTTACCCATTTTATAGTGAATGTAATAAGATAAATAGTTAGCTTTATCACCCCCATCATTTATTTATTGAATTGTTGAGGATAAGTGACCTTACTTTGGTGAGTGCTGGGTTTTCTGTTTGTATGTATTAGAGCGATGTGGTCATGGGCTACATGCAGTCCCCAGGGGGGGTGTGGCCAGTCACTATAGGGGGTGTGGCCAGTCACCAACTACACATAGTGCCATGTCCCTTCAGCTGCCTTAGAAACCCCCATATGACAATACATTACCTGTAGGGATCCCCTGAAGGGCAATGCCATAATGGTAAGGGACACGTGACAATACCTCAGCTGTAGGGACATTATGTGACAATATCTCAGCTGTAGGGTTAGGGTTAGGCTGCGAGGAGGGCAGGTTAGGGTTAGGGGGAGGGTTAGGCTGCAGGGGGTGGGTTAGGGTTAGGCTGTGGGGAGGGCAGGTTAGGGTTAGGGGGAGGGTTAGGCTGCAGGGGGTGGGTTAGGGTTAGGCTGTGAGGAGGGCAGGTTAGGGTTAGGGGGAGGGTTAGGCTGCAAGGGGTGGGTTAGGGTTAGGCTGTGGGGAGGGCAGGTTAGGGTTAGGGGGAGGGTTAGGCTGTAGGGGGTGGGTTAGGGTTAGTCTGTGGGGAGGGCAGGTTAGGGTTAGGGGGAGGGTTAGGCTGCAGGGGGTGGGTTAGGGTTAGGCTGCGAGGAGGGCAGGTTAGGGTTAGGGGGAGGGTTAGGCTGCAGGGGGTGGGTTAGGGTTAGGCTGCGAGGAGGGCAGGTTAGGGTTAGGGTTAGGCTGTAGGGGGTGGGTTAGGGTTAGGCTGTGAGGAGGGCAGGTTAGGGTTAGGGGGAGGGTTAGGCTGCAGGGGGTGGGTTAGGGTTAGGCTGTGGGGAGGGCAGGTTAGGGTTAGGGGGAGGGTTAGGCTGTAGGGGGTGGGTTAGGGTTAGTCTGTGGGGAGGGCAGGTTAGGGTTAGGGGGAGGGTTAGGCTGCAGGGGGTGGGTTAGGGATAGGCTGCGAGGAGGGCAGGTTAGGGGGAGGGTTAGGCTGCAGGGGGTGGGTTAGGGTTAGGCTGCGAGGAGGGCAGGTTAGGGTTAGGGGGAGGGTTAGGCTGTAGGGGGTGGGTTAGGGTTAGGCTGTGGGGAGGGCAGGTTAGGGTTAGGGGGAGGGTTAGGCTGCAGGGGGTGGGTTAGGGTTAGGCTGTGGGGAGGGCAGGTTAGGGTTAGGGGGAGGGTTAGGCTGCAGGGGGTGGGTTAGGGATAGGCTGCGAGGAGGGCAGGTTAGGGGGAGGGTTAGGCTGCAGGGGGTGGGTTAGGGTTAGGCTGCGAGGAGGGCAGGTTAGGGTTAGGGGGAGGGTTAGGCTGTAGGGGGTGGGTTAGGGTTAGGCTGTGGGGAGGGCAGGTTAGGGTTAGGGGGAGGGTTAGGCTGCAGGGGGTGGGTTAGGGTTAGGCTGTGGGGAGGGCAGGTTAGGGTTAGGGGGAGGGTTAGGCTGCAGGGGGTGGGTTAGGGTTAGGCTGTGGGGAGGGCAGGTTAGGGTTAGGGGGAGGGTTAGGCTGCAGGGGGTGGGTTAGGGTTAGGCTGCAGGGATGGCAGGTTAGGGTTAGGGGGAGGGTTAGGCTGCAGGGGGTGGGCTAGGGTTAGGCTGCGAGGAGGGCAGGTTAGGGTTAGGGGGAGGGTTAGGCTGCAGGGGGTGGGTTAGGGTTAGGCTGCGAGGAGGGCAGGTTAGGGTTAGGGGGAGGGTTAGGCTGCAGGGGGTGGGTTAGGGTTAGGCTGTGGGGAGGGCAGGTTAGGGTTAGGGGGAGGGTTAGGCTGCAGGGGGTGGGTTAGGGTTAGGCTGTGAGGAGGGCAGGTTAGGGTTAGGGGGAGGGTTAGGCTGCAAGGGGTGGGTTAGGGTTAGGCTGTGGGGAGGGCAGGTTAGGGTTAGGGGGAGGGTTAGGCTGTAGGGGGTGGGTTAGGGTTAGTCTGTGGGGAGGGCAGGTTAGGGTTAGGGGGAGGGTTAGGCTGCAGGGGGTGGGTTAGGGTTAGGCTGCGAGGAGGGCAGGTTAGGGTTAGGGGGAGGGTTAGGCTGCAGGGGGTGGGTTAGGGTTAGGCTGTGGGGAGGGCAGGTTAGGGTTAGGCTGTAGGGGGTGGGTTAGGGTTAGGCTGTGAGGAGGGCAGGTTAGGGTTAGGGGGAGGGTTAGGCTGCAGGGGGTGGGTTAGGGTTAGGCTGCGAGGAGGGCAGGTTAGGGTTAGGGTTAGGCTGTAGGGGGTGGGTTAGGGTTAGGCTGTGAGGAGGGCAGGTTAGGGTTAGGGGGAGGGTTAGGCTGCAGGGGGTGGGTTAGGGTTAGGCTGCGAGGAGGGCAGGTTAGGGGGAGGGTTAGGCTGCAGGGGGTGGGTTAGGGTTAGGCTGCAGGGAGGGCAGGTTAGGGTTAGGGGGAGGGTTAGGCTGCAGGGGGTGGGTTAGGGTTAGGCTGTGGGGAGGGCAGGTTAGGGTTAGGGGGAGGGTTAGGCTGTAGGGGGTGGGTTAGGGTTAGTCTGTGGGGAGGGCAGGTTAGGGTTAGGGGGAGGGTTAGGCTGCAGGGGGTGGGTTAGGGATAGGCTGCGAGGAGGGCAGGTTAGGGGGAGGGTTAGGCTGCAGGGGGTGGGTTAGGGTTAGGCTGCGAGGAGGGCAGGTTAGGGTTAGGGGGAGGGTTAGGCTGTAGGGGGTGGGTTAGGGTTAGGCTGTGGGGAGGGCAGGTTAGGGTTAGGGGGAGGGTTAAGCTGCAGGGGGTGGGTTAGGGTTAGGCTGTGGGGAGGGCAGGTTAGGGTTAGGGGGAGGGTTAGGCTGCAGGGGGTGGGTTAGGGATAGGCTGCGAGGAGGGCAGGTTAGGGGGAGGGTTAGGCTGCAGGGGGTGGGTTAGGGTTAGGCTGCGAGGAGGGCAGGTTAGGGTTAGGGGGAGGGTTAGGCTGTAGGGGGTGGGTTAGGGTTAGGCTGTGGGGAGGGCAGGTTAGGGTTAGGGGGAGGGTTAGGCTGCAGGGGGTGGGTTAGGGTTAGGCTGTGGGGAGGGCAGGTTAGGGTTAGGGGGAGGGTTAGGCTGCAGGGGGTGGGTTAGGGTTAGGCTGTGGGGAGGGCAGGTTAGGGTTAGGGGGAGGGTTAGGCTGCAGGGGGTGGGTTAGGGTTAGGCTGTGGGGAGGGCAGGTTAGGGTTAGGGGGAGGGTTAGGCTGCAGGGGGTGGGTTAGGGTTAGGCTGTGGGGAGGGCAGGTTAGGGGGAGGGTTAGGCTGCAGGGGGTGGGCTAGGGTTAGGCTGCGAGGAGGGCAGGTTAGGGTTAGGGGGAGGGTTAGGCTGCAGGGGGTGGGTTAGGGTTAGGCTGCGAGGAGGGCAGGTTAGGGTTAGGGGGAGGGTTAGGCTGCAGGGGGTGGGTTAGGGTTAGGCTGCGAGGAGGGCAGGTTAGGGTTAGGGTTAGGCTGTAGGGGGTGGGTTAGGGTTAGGCTGTGGGGAGGGCAGGTTAGGGTTAGGGGGAGGGTTAGGCTGTAGGGGGTGGGTTAGGGTTAGGCTGCAGGGAGGGCAGGTTAGGGTTAGGGGGAGGGTTAGGCTGCAGGGGGTGGGTTAGGGTTAGGCTGCGAGGAGGGCAGGTTAGGGTTAGGGTTAGGCTGTAGGGGGTGGGTTAGGGTTAGGCTGTGGGGAGGGCAGGTTAGGGTTAGGGGGAGGGTTAGGCTGCAGGGGGTGGGTTAGGGTTAGGCTGTGGGGAGGGCAGGTTAGGGTTAGGGGGAGGGTTAGGCTGCAGGGGGTGGGTTAGGGTTAGGCTGTGGGGAGGGCAGGTTAGGGTTAGGGGGAGGGTTAGGCTGCAGGGGGTGGGTTAGGGTTAGGCTGTGGGGAGGGCAGGTTAGGGTTAGGGGGAGGGTTAGGCTGCAGGGGGTGGGTTAGGGTTAGGCTGCGAGGAGGGCAGGTTAGGGTTAGGGTTAGGCTGTAGGGGGTGGGTTAGGGTTAGGCTGCGGGGAGGGCAGGTTAGGGTTAGGGGGAGGGTTAGGCTGCAGGGGGTGGGTTAGGGTTAGGCTGCGAGGAGGGCAGGTTAGGGTTAGGGGGAGGGTTAGGCTGTAGGGGGTGGGTTAGGGTTAGGCTGTGGGGAGGGCAGGTTAGGGTTAGGGGGAGGGTTAGGCTGCAGGGGGTGGGTTAGGGTTAGGCTGTGGGGAGGGCAGGTTAGGGTTAGGGTTAGGGTTAGGCTGTAGGGGGTGGGTTAGGGTTAGGCTGCGAGGAGGGCAGGTTAGGGTTAGGGGGAGGGTTAGGCTGTAGGGGGTGGGTTAGGGTTAGGCTGTGGGGAGGGCAGGTTAGGGTTAGGGGGAGGGTTAGGCTGTAGGGGGTGGGTTAGGGTTAGGCTGTGGGGAGGGCAGGTTAGGGTTAGGGGGAGGGTTAGGCTGCAGGGGGTGGGTTAGGGTTAGGCTGTGGGGAGGGCAGGTTAGGGTTAGGGGGAGGGTTAGGCTGCAGGGGGTGGGTTAGGGATAGGCTGCGAGGAGGGCAGGTTAGGGGGAGGGTTAGGCTGCAAGGGGGTGGGTTAGGGTTAGGCTGTGGGGAGGGCAGGTTAGGGTTAGGGGGAGGGTTAGGCTGCAGGGGGTGGGTTAGGGATAGGCTGCGAGGAGGGCAGGTTAGGGGGAGGGTTAGACTGCAGGGGGTGGGTTAGGGTTAGGCTGTGGGGAGGGCAGGTTAGGGTTAGGGGGAGGGTTAGGCTGTAGGGGGTGGGTTAGGGTTAGGCTGTGGGGAGGGCAGGTTAGGGTTAGGGGGAGGGTTAGGCTGCAGGGGGTGGGTTAGGGTTAGGCTGTGGGGAGGGCAGGTTAGGGTTAGGGGGAGGGTTAGGCTGCAGGGGGTGGGTTAGGGATAGGCTGCGAGGAGGGCAGGTTAGGGGGAGGGTTAGGCTGCAGGGGGTGGGTTAGGGTTAGGCTGTGGGGAGGGCAGGTTAGGGTTAGGGGGAGGGTTAGGCTGTAGGGGGTGGGTTAGGGTTAGGCTGTGGGGAGGGCAGGTTAGGGTTAGGGGGAGGGTTAGGCTGCAGGGGGTGGGTTAGGGTTAGGCTGTGGGGAGGGCAGGTTAGGGTTAGGGGGAGGGTTAGGCTGTAGGGGGTGGGTTAGGGTTAGGCTGTGGGGAGGGCAGGTTAGGGTTAGGGGGAGGGTTAGGCTGCAGGGGGTGGGTTAGGGTTAGGCTGCGAGGAGGGCAGGTTAGGGTTAGGGGGAGGGTTAGGCTGTAGGGGGTGGGTTAGGGTTAGGCTGTGGGGAGGGCAGGTTAGGGTTAGGGGGAGGGTTAGGCTGCAGGGGGTGGGTTAGGGTTAGGCTGTGGGGAGGGCAGGTTAGGGTTAGGGGGAGGGTTAGGCTGTAGGGGGTGGGTTAGGGTTAGGCTGTGGGGAGGGCAGGTTAGGGTTAGGGGGAGGGTTAGGCTGCAGGGGGTGGGTTAGGGTTAGGCTGCGAGGAGGGCAGGTTAGGGTTAGGGGGAGGGTTAGGCTGCAGGGGGTGGGTTAGGGTTAGGCTGTGGGGAGGGCAGGTTAGGGTTAGGGGGAGGGTTAGGCTGCAGGGGGTGGGTTAGGGTTAGGCTGTGGGGAGGGCAGGTTAGGGTTAGGGGGAGGGTTAGGCTGCAGGGGGTGGGTTAGGGTTAGGCTGCAGGGAGGGCAGGTTAGGGTTAGGGGGAGGGTTAGGCTGCAGGGGGTGGGTTAGGGTTAGGCTGCGAGGAGGGCAGGTTAGGGTTAGGGGGAGGGTTAGGCTGTAGGGGGTGGGTTAGGGTTAGGCTGCGAGGAGGGCAGGTTAGGGTTAGGCTGTGAGGAGGGCAGGTTAGGGTTAGGGGGAGGGTTAGGCTGTAGGGGGTGGGTTAGGGTTAGTCTGTGGGGAGGGCAGGTTAGGGTTAGGGGGAGGGTTAGGCTGCAGGGGGTGGGTTAGGGATAGGCTGCGAGGAGGGCAGGTTAGGGGGAGGGTTAGGCTGCAGGGGGTGGGTTAGGGTTAGGCTGCGAGGAGGGCAGGTTAGGGTTAGGGGGAGGGTTAGGCTGTAGGGGGTGGGTTAGGGTTAGGCTGTGGGGAGGGCAGGTTAGGGTTAGGGGGAGGGTTAGGCTGCAGGGGGTGGGTTAGGGTTAGGCTGCAGGGAGGGCAGGTTAGGGTTAGGGGGAGGGTTAGGCTGCAGGGGGTGGGTTAGGGTTAGGCTGTGGGGAGGGCAGGTTAGGGTTAGGGGGAGGGTTAGGCTGCAGGGGGTGGGTTAGGGTTAGGCTGTGGGGAGGGCAGGTTAGGGTTAGGGGGAGGGTTAGGCTGCAGGGGGTGGGTTAGGGTTAGGCTGCAGGGAGGGCAGGTTAGGGTTAGGGGGAGGGTTAGGCTGCAGGGGGTGGGTTAGGGTTAGGCTGTGGGGAGGGCAGGTTAGGGTTAGGGGGAGGGTTAGGCTGCAGGGGGTGGGTTAGGGTTAGGCTGTGGGGAGGGCAGGTTAGGGTTAGGGGGAGGGTTAGGCTGCAGGGGGTGGGTTAGGGTTAGGCTGCAGGGAGGGCAGGTTAGGGTTAGGGGGAGGGTTAGGCTGCAGGGGGTGGGTTAGGGTTAGGCTGCGAGGAGGGCAGGTTAGGGTTAGGGGGAGGGTTAGGCTGCAGGGAGGGCAGGTTAGGGGAGGGTTAGATTTTGCGGTCCCTGCCTCCTGCACCCCTATCAGGATACCAAGTAATCAAAATATAGGCGTCGCTATTCTGACCACCGGCATCCTGACTGCTGGTGTCCCATACCCAACCCCCTATAGGAAGTCCTCATGATAATGCCTCAACTATAGGAAATCTCCTTAGAAAAATGCCTCAGCTGTATGGACCCCCTTTACAGCAATGCCACACCTTTAGGGACTCCGCATGACAATGCCTCAGCTGTAGGGACCTTATGTGACAATGCCTCAGATGTGATGATGCCTCAGCTGTAGGGACCTTATGTGACAATACCTCAGATGTAGGAACACCATGTGATGATGCCTCATCTGTAGGGACCTTATATGACAATGCCTCAGCTATAGGAACCCCTTGTGATGATTCCTAAATGTAGAGACCCCATGTGATGATGCCTCAGCTGTAGGAACCCCATGTGATGATGCCTAATCTGTAGGGACCTTATGTGACAATGCTTCAGCTATAGGAGCCCAATGTGAAGATGCCTCATCTGTAGGGCAATTTGGGAACCCCATGTGATGATGCCTCAGCTGTAGGAACCCAATGTGATGATGTCTCAGCTGTAGGAACCCCATGTGATGATGTCTCAGCTGTAGGAACCCCATGTGATGATGTCTCAGCTGTAGGAACCCCATGTGATGATGTCTCAGCTGAAGGAACCCCATGTGATGATGTCTCAGCTGTAGGAACCCCATGTGATGATGCCTCAGCTGTAGGGACCTTATGTGACACTGCCTTAGCTGTGTCACGGCTGTAGTTATTTGTGAATCTGGTCTAGGTCTGGTCTCTGGGTCTGGACTTGAGAGTTGCGGAGGCTTAAAATAAGATCTCTTCATGCAGACATGGCAGTTGGCTGAGGAACGTAAGAAAGGAAGTGACCAGCTATTTGAGTACTGAAACCCTGATGGCGTGAACCACCAGTGCAATAGGTAGCTGGATGGTCACTGAGAACGGAGAGTCTATGAAGACTAGCAATAGGAATGCTTTGAGTCACCAGTAAACAGATTTGCAAAAGGCTGGGTGGAACCAGCACAGCAGGTTTTCCAGATGCTGGACGGAACCAGCGGAGTAGATTTGCAGAAGACTGGGTGGAACCAGCACAGCAGGTTTTCCAGATGCTGGACGGAACCAGCAAAGTAGATTTGCAGAAGGCTGGGTGGAACCAGCACAGCAGTCTTTCCAGATGCCAGGATTGGCTTTCCAACAAGGCAGGTTTTCCAGATGTCGGTATTGGCTTTCCGGCAAGGCAGGTTTTCCAGATGTCGGGATTGGCTTTCCAACAAGGCAGGTTTTCCAGATGTCGGGATTGGCTTTCCGACAAGGCAGATTTTCCAGATGTCGGGATTGGCTTTCCGACAAGGCAGGTTTTCAGATGTCGGGATTGTCTTTCCGACAAGGCAGATTTTCCAGATGTCGGGATTGGCTTTCTGATAAGGCAGGTTTTTCAAAAATGTCGGGACTGGCTTTCCTACAAGGCAGGTTTTCCAGAAGTCCGGATTGGCTTTTCAACAAGGCAGGAGTTCAGAATGCTGGTCGGAACCAGCAAGGCAGGAGTTCAGAATGCTGGACGGAACCAGCAAGGAGGGTTTGTAGAATGCTGGATGAAGACAGCAATGCAGGTTTTCTGGAATGCTGGATGGAACCAGGAGAGCAGGTTTGCTGTGAATGCTGAATGAAGACAGCAATGTAGGTTTTCTGAATATTGGGCGGAACCAACAAGGCATAGATGCCACGATGGAATGCAGAACAGTCTTTAGGTGCACTGGGATGGCACACCAGTGCACTTGGACACGCTGTGATGAAAATAGTGGTATGACCCTTTAATATCAGCCAGACAGTCAGGTGGTGCTGAGATGGCAATAGCACTCTGTCTAATACATCTGAAGATGCAGGCGCTCACTACAAATGGAGAGACAACAAAGCACTGACAGCTTGCCAGTGCTGGGATTTGGAACTTATACCTCTTGCTCACTGCTGATTAGTTGAGGGAGTCACATGATGAGAAAGTGATTCTGGATTGGCCCCAGGAAGGTCAGCTGACCAGGAACTGTCATGGCGATGTCCATAGCTGGTTTTGGGGGAAACTCCAGTGTGGTGTAGTTTGCAGAGATAGACAGTAATGGCCGCAGGCCCTGAGAGCACACGGAGTTGTATCTGGTGACCACTGGATTTGTGGATGCTGGCACGGTAGCATAGGACGGCATGAAGAGACTTACTGAATTCAGCATTCACACAGATGGTTTAATCAACACAAGTGCAGCTCGTTAGCAAGTCTCACTTTCCAGATAGAGAACTCAGGGAACTCATGGTACTGGTGATCTGTTTATCCCAGCCAGCAGAAAACACGCAGGATACAGGGCAGATGGCAGAGGTAAGTCACCAAATGATATGATTTTAGTCAGGATTATGACAAGCTGTAGGAACTCCATGTGAGGATAACTCAGCTGTAGGGACCTTATGTGACAATGCCTCACCTGTAGGAACTCCATGTGAGGATAACTCAGCTGTAGGGACCTTATGTGACAATGCCTCACCTGTAGGAACTCCATGTGAGGATAACTCAGCTGTAGGGACCTTATGTGACAATGCCTCACCTGTAGGAACTCCATGTGAGGATAACTCAGCTGTAGGGACCTTATGTGACAATGCCTCAGCTGTCGTAACCCCATGTGATGATGCCTCAGCTGTAGGGACCTTATGTGACAATGCCTCAGCTATAGGAACCCCATGTGATGATGCCTCAGCTGTAAGGACCTTATATGACAATGACTCAGCTATAGGGACCCCATGTGATGATGCCTCAGCTGTAGGGACCTTATATGACAATGCCTCAGCTATAGGAACCCCATGTGATGATGCCTCAGCTGTAGGGAACTTATATGACACTGCCTCAGCTGTAGGAACCCCATGTGATGATGCCTCAGCTGTAGGGACCTTATGTGACAATGCCTCAGCTGTAGGAACCCCATGTGATGATGCCTCAGCTGTAGGGACCTTATGTGACAATGCCTCAGCTGTAGGAACCCCATGTGATGATAACTCAGCTGTAGGGACCTTATGTGACAATGCCTCACCTGTAGGAACTCCATGTGAGGATAACTCAGCTGTAGGGACCTTATGTGACAATGCCTCACCTGTAGGAACTCCATGTGAGGATAACTCAGCTGTAGGGACCTTATGTGACAATGCCTCACCTGTAGGAACTCCATGTGAGGATAACTCAGCTGTAGGGACCTTATGTGACAATGCCTCACCTGTAGGAACTCCATGTGAGGATAACTCAGCTGTAGGGACCTTATGTGACAATGCCTCAGCTGTAGGAACCCCATGTGATGATGCCTCAGCTGTAGGGACCTTATATGACAATGACTCAGCTATAGGAACCCCATGTGATGATGCCTCAGCTGTAGGGACCTTATATGACAATGCCTCAGCTATAGGAACCCCATGTGATGATGCCTCAGCTGTAAGGAACTTATATGACAATGCCTCAGCTGTAGGAACCCCATGTGATGATGCCTCAGCTGTAGGGACCTTATGTGACAATGCCTCAGCTGTAAGTACCCCATGTGATGATGCCTCAGCTGTAGGGACCTTATGTGACCATGCCTCAGCTGTAGGAACCCCATGTGATGATAACTCAGCTGTAGGGACCTTGTGTGACAATGCCTCAGCTATAGGAACCCCATGTGATGATGCCTCAGCTGTAGGGACCTTATGTGACAATGCCTCAGCTGTAGGAACCCCATGTGATGATGCCTCAGCTATAGGGACCTTATGTGACAATGCCTCAGCTGTGGTAACCCCATGTGATGATGCCTCAGCTGTAGGGACCTTATGTGACAATGTCTCAGCTGTGGTAACCCCATGTGATGATGCATCAGCTGTAGGGACCTTATGTGACAATGTCTCAGCTGTGGTAACCCCAAGTGATGATGCCTCAGCTGTAGGGACCTTATGTGACAATGCCTCAGCTGTGGTAACCCCATGTGATGATGCCTCAGCTGTAGGGACTTTATGTGACAATGCCTCAGCTATAGGAACCCCATGTGATGATAAACTCAGCTGTAGTGACTACTTGATAAAGGAGGGTGAGATTGTCACTCCTGATAATGTAGAATTCCTATACCAGATGGATATACAGCATAAGTGTTATATAACTATGTACCTTGCAAGTGACGTCACAACACGAATAATGATGTGGGAGATCTGGGATTTATCACACTAGACAGTCTTCAGAAAGGGTTCATTATACTTATTATTACAGGTCTATGAGCCCTTCATAGTGTACTGTACTGTAATTGGGCCTCTTCCTCCATCAATGTGATTAGAAATTATCACATTGGTGAAGGAATGAGAAAACGTTGGAGCTCATTGATAAATAACTAATTATTATGTATATTAGGAATAGGGTCTTGTACTCTGCAATAATTGCTGCCTTTTTTTTTTGTAGGATCTTTGTTGCAGGAACGTCGACATTCTCTAAAGGTGAAAATGAATCCTTCCTTATATAAAGAGCCCACTGTGGGACCACTGACCATTTATAGGATGGAGTTAAACTATGTTCAAAATTATCACAAATGGGAGTATGGAGCTGCAGACCCACAAAAGAGCAGCAAAGTCGTAATGATGATTGGTGAATCCGGATCTGGCAAAACGACTCTGATTAATGCCATAATTAACTACATCTTTGGCGTGGAGTGGAAATACGATTACAGACTGGAACTAATTATAGAGAAGAGCCAGCGATCCAAAGTCAACATTTATCAGATCAACCACGCAGAGGACTTTCGTATCCAGGATTCCCTGACCATCATCGACACTAACGGGTATGGAGACACAGCAGATAAGAAGATTATACAGCTGATACGAGAGTTCTTCTCCAGCTCTGACCTCAACCACGTTGACGCCTTATGTTTTGTGAATCCCTCGCCCGCGGCTCACGTAATACCAACACAGCACATGTTTGACTCAGTCCTCTCCATATTTGGCCAAAGCATAAGGGAGAACATCACCTTCTTTAACACTTTTACTGACGGTCAAGACACACCAGATCCGGCTGCGATGACTGGGGCTCTATGCATGAAAGGTTATAAGCACTTCACCTTCAATACCTCTGTCTTGCATGCCAATAATTGCCCCAGCGAGGGCAATAAGGACGAATGTGCTGCTCATGAGAGGCAGTGGGTGATGGGGATGGAAAGCATTGAAAGCTTTTTAAAGCATGTGTCCAATCTATCGAGAAAGACGGTGACTTTAAATACAGATGTTCTCATGAGCAGCAATGCCCTTGAGGTGACGTTGGAAGGGCAGATCCTTAAAATAGAGGAAGCGATGTCGAAACTGCATGAGCTGGAGCAAACGGCAACCCTACTGAAACGCCACCGAGTTGATATTGAAGAGAACGAACATTTTGAGTTCCAAGTGCAGAAAATAGTTAAAAAAAAGCAGCCTACAAGGGAGACGTCCACCAACTGCGGCGCGTGCCTGTCCACGTGCCATCGCGACTGCCTGGTGTTTTCCAAGAAGTTCATTTATTTTTGTGAAGTTTTTCATTGGAATGCAACGTGTAAAGTGTGCGGTCACGGCAAAGACCTCCACTCTTCCGAGAACCTCCTGTGGCAAATCACGATGGAAAGCACCAGGATCACTTACTCTAGCGTCAGGGAGAGGTACAAGAAGGATAACAAGGAGATGACATACGCCAGGGTTCTGGAAGAACTGAAGACTGAGACAGAGAAGGTGGAAGAAGAGGCGCTGAGGCTCATCCGCAGTGCTACCGGCAGCTATCAACTGCTTGAAGGGAAATCGACCAGGTCAGTTGAGGACTTCATCAATCTGCTCATTGCCACCGAGAGACATGAAAGAAAGAGCGGATTTAAAGAAAGAATTGAGATGCTGAATAAAGCCAGATTAAAGTTAAAGGTGTGCAACACATCTGGAGTGGAAGAACGTTTCGCGCACAGCAAATAGTGCGGAAATCTGCGACTACTGAACAGCAAAATTATATTTTTCCTTTGATCATTTTTTTATTCTCCAGGTGAAATCTCCAACAAACTCTCTGCCTTCCTATCTCCGCTCACCGCCATTTGGAATAACTTGGGCTTCCCCCCAGGCTTCTCACCCCTCCGTTCTCAGTCTTGGTTTCGTTCTCAATTTATTCATGACTTTATTGAAGGAGACTCATGGTGTACTTAAGTGTCTCTGATATGCCAATATCATATATCTAGACCTGTATTTTATGAGTTTCTGCAGATCTTATTTCTGCTCCTTACCCAGAGTTTCAATCTTTAGACATTTTACACTTTTTTTGTTCTTAATCAAGAACGTAGTTTGGAGGATGATCTGGGGCATTCCCGAGGTAAGGATTCATGGAGTATTATTAGAAAGAATGTGGCAAAGTCATCTATCTCAATTAAACAGAATTCTTATAGAATCTGTATTAGATGGTATTTGGTACCAACCCGACTTCATCAATTTTTTTCCTCTTCCTCCCCACTCTATTGGCGTGGATGTGGTCAGGTAGGTGACTTTGCACACATTTGGTGGACCTGCCTTATTGTCATTCCTTATTGGGGTTTGCACACATTTGGTGGACTTGCCTTAAGGTCATTCCTTATTGGGGTTTGCACACATTTGGTGGACCCGCCTTATGGTCATTCCTTATTGGGGTTTGCACACATTTGGTGTACCTTCCTTAAGGTCATTCCTTATTGGGGTTTGCAAACATTTGGTGGACTTGCCCTAAGGTCATCCCTTACTGGGATTTGCACAAATTTGGTGGACCTGCCCTAAGTTCGGTGTTGGTGTGGCCCACAGGGACAACCCCCGGTGGGCCACACTGCCTGCCCCCTACCCCCCCTTCCTCTAGGGTTCAGGTTCCACAGTGTACACTTGAATTATACATTATACATATGTTACATTATACTGCATTGCTGTTATTAATCTGGTACATTATCATACATACACATACACTAGCAATATCTACAGCACTCTCTAATGGTTAGCTAAACCTCTGGAGACTAGCCACACCGCTAAACATGTGCCCCAGTCCAACACTGCCTAAGTTCATTCCCTATTGGGGTTTGCACACATTTGGTGGACCTGCCCTAGGTCATTCCTTGTTGGGGTTTGCACACATTTGGTGGACCTTCCCTAGGTCATTCCTTGTTGGGGTTTGCACACATTTGGTGGACCTGCCCTAGGTCATTCCTTGTTGGGGTTTGCACACATTTGGTGGACCTTCCCCAGGTCATTCCTTGTTGGGGTTTGCACACATTTGGTGGACCTGCCCTAGATCATTCCTTGTTGGGGTTTGCACACATTTGGTGGACCTGCCCTAGGTCATTCCTTGTTGGGGTTTGCACACATTTGGTGGACCTGCCCTAAGGTCATTCCTTGTTGGGGTGAGATTGGTAATCTTTTGAGTGATATTTTACAGATTTCAGTGCCTCTGAGTCCTTGGACGGCTTTGTTAGGGATTCTGGATTTAGTAAATTTTTTTTATAAATAATTGTATTTTTTATGTGCTCCAAGCTGCTAGATGTTCGCTAGCAAAGTGTCTGAATCAACCTTCCATCCATCTTTGCATATGGTTAAAGCTAAAATCTGGTTTATTGCTAATATGGAGAAAATGACTGCTTCTCTCCATAATAAAGTAGATAGGGTTAATCAGGTCTGGGGCCCATGGTTCACCTTTGTTTTAGGATTCACTCCCAGAGACTAGGCCCTTGACTCTTATTACCCAGCTGTAGCATCTCTATTGACTTTTTTAAGTGCATTTCTGTTTTTTAGTGTGCAATAATTTTTCCCAGATTGTGGCCTCCATTTCTTTTCTTACTTTTTTATTTTTATTTTTAAGTTAACTTTAAATAAATTGGTCATTTTGAAAATTTGTTAAATACCTATCTTTGAAATGTGGTTGATTACTTCATTTGTGGCAATTTGTGGCATTTTATATATATATATATATTATCTTTTTTTTTTTTTTGCTGTGTTTCGATATTAACGATAAAAAATATGAAATTTAAAACAATATATATATATATTTTTTGTAAAACATAATGATGCTGCATAAGAAACTAAGTGATATTGATGATCAGACGCCATTACTAATTCTTTACTGTATAAATGTTTGGTAATATTGATCTATAAGTCAAATGTATTCCAATAAATTGATAAATATAAACTAATATTGATTTGCATTTTTATGTTCAAACTAATGACTATTTCATGTAGGTAGCAATCTTAGCATATAAAGCACAGAATATGTTAATGATATAAACTTAGGTGACATCCTGAATTCCGCGGACGTCGGCAGATTGTGACTCATCCAATGATGCAATAGTTTACATCTTCTGTATCTATATTGTCTCTGATGTGTCTCTGATGGGTCGCATCTGGGACAAATCAGAGACAATATAAATATAGAAGAGGCGTAAAATAAATTTACAAGCGCAGCATGCGCAGCCTGGGGTCAGGTCTCGTAGACGCACACGGCGCAACAAGGTTGTGACTTGGGTCCACTGTGCAGCTCATCCATATTTGCCAACTTCTAGTTCTTCCCTCCCGGTAGAGATTCTGTTGGAGAGATGCAGCTGATCACTGTGGGGAAAAAGGGGCGAGTTCTTCTTGTCATTGCCCAAGCCCCCTCTCACCCCTGGCATTGTGTTGCAAATCGTAGGTCTATGATCACTTTGTCGCATTTGTTTTGTAACCACGTGATTCTACATGAAGAACTGTCTGATCCCAAATCTGGAGCTGGCAAATTTCCCCAATTTCTCTTCAGGAAGCGCTTCTCATGTGGAAACCCTGTCCACCAGCCCAGGCCACTCCACCCATGCAGAGTCCTGGACCCTACCCACCTGCATCCATGAAACTCCAACCCATGTGGAACTTCTGTCCACCAAGGCCATCTTAACAGCAGTGTAGGCCCCTGGGCACAGCAATGCACTGGGGCCCCTCACCATCCTCCAGCGGTAGGGGGGGGGGGGAGAAATCAGCTGCAGCTTTGATGTACCGCGGGTGGTAGGGGGGGTTCTATCTTCCGCTCAGCATGTAGGACCTGGAGCAGTAATTTCTGCTAATTACTCCTTTACTGCACAGATGGTGGGAGATGGGGCGGGAGGGAGAACACTAAACTGTAGAAGGGACATTGGGCTGAATGAAGGGCCCCAGTACATGACTTCCAGAGTGGTAGCGGGTGTTTAATATGCAGAGGAGGTGTGGATAGTGGCGTGGGCTTAATATTCATCATTTTCCGGTTGGAGGGCAGCTTTCAATGGGCTAAAACACTGGAGAGTCCCACCTTTCAGGAGGTACTGGGGGCACCTTTCAGGAGGTACTGGGGACACCTTTCAGGAGGTACTGGGGACACCTTTCAGGAGGTACTGGGGGCACCTTTCAGGAGGTACTGGGGACACCTTTCAGGAGGTACAGGGGACACTTTTCGGGAGGTACTGGGAACACCTTTCAGGAGATACTGGGGACTTGGTGATCATAGTTTAGGAGCCAGAGCAATCCACCAACTAAAATATAAAACTGCATATGAGGCGTGTGGAGCTGGAGCGGGGACCTGATATCTCTAGTTCTGGGCATGGTAGAGACAAGCTGCCGGTGTCCACCGAAAGAGGAGAATCCCAGCATTTGGAGTATACTAGAAACACTCTAAGTCAGATAGACCCCGAGATATCTTGTTGAGAAGAGCAATTAACAGGCTTTGATGTCAGATATCTCAGGATCCCCAGGGCCAATGTAAAAAAAAAAATCTGGTACCCCCGGAAAAAGAGGACCAACAGCTATCACCCTTATACTCCTGGGCCCTTGGGCAACTGCCAATTGAGCCCATACGATAAGATGGCCCTGCTGTCTACCAGCCCAGGATGCTCCATCCATGCATAGTCCTGGGCCCTACCCACCTGCATCCAAGAAACTCCTTCATCCTTCAAATGAAGAGAAGCAATAGGACACGAGGACATGCACTGAGACTGGCGTTAGCTACAGCCAGACTGACAGGCTGCAGGTATTTGGGGACGGATAAGGCAATCAGTTTTTGGGGCAGACTGAAGCCAGAGGCTATGTGCAAAATCTCTGGTCCTGGCAGCTTAGGTATGGTGGGATTTTTGAGCAACCTTAGGGTAATATAAATCTCTCTGCACATCTTATACCTATGACATGGTTTGACCATGGAGCAAAGTTACTTCTTTTGTTTTTTGGTTTTGCTCCCAACAGTGAATTAGCCCAAATGGCAGTATGTCACAGAGCCTACAACACTTACCCTCATATCCCCGCCAATGGCAGTATGTCACAGAGCCTACAACACTTACCCCCATCTCCCCGCCAATGGCAGTATGTCACAGAGCCTACAACACTTACCCTCATCTCCCCACCAATGGCAGTATGTCACAGAGCCTACAACACTTACCCTCATCTCCCCGCCAAAGGCAGTATGTCACAGAGCCTACAACACTTACCCCCATCTCCCCGCCAATGGCAGTATGTCACAGAGCCTACAACACTTACCCTCATCTCCCCGCCAATGGCAGTATGTCACAGAGCCTACAACACTTACCCTCATCTCCGCGCCAATGGCAGTATGTCACAGAGCCTACAACACTTACCCCCATCTCCCCGCCAATGGCAGTATGTCACAGAGCCTACAACACTTACCCTCATCTCCCCGCCAATGGCAGTATGTCACAGAGCCTACAACACTTACCCCCATCTCCCTGCCAATGGCAGTATGTCACAGAGCCTACAACACTTACCCTCATCTCCCCGCCAATGGCAGTATGTCACAGAGCCTACAACACTTACCCCCATCTCCCCGCCAATGGCAGTATGTCACAGAGCCTACAACACTTACCCTCATCTCCCCGCCAATGGCAGTATGTCACAGAGCCTACAACACTTACCCTCATCTCCCCGCCAATGGCAGTATGTCACAGAGCCTACAACACTTACCCCCATCTCCCCGCAATGGCAGTATGTCACAGAGCCTACAACACTTACCCCCATCTCCCCGCCAATGGCAGTATGTCACAGAGCCTACAACACTGACCCCCATCTCCCTGCCAATGGCAGTATGTCACAGAGCTTACAACACTTACCCCCATCTCCCCACCAATGGCAGTATGTCACAGAGCCTACAACACTTACCCCCATCTCCCCGACAATGGCAGTATGTCACAGAGCCTACAACACTTACCCTCATCTCCCTGCCAATGGCAGTATCTCACAGAGCCTACAACACTTACCCCCATCTCCCCGCCAATGGCAGTATGTCACAGAGCCTACAACACTTACCCCCATCTCCCCACCAATGGCAGTATGTCACAGAGCCTACAACACTTACCCCCATCTCCCCGCCAATGGCAGTATATCACAGAGCCTACAACACTTACCCCCATCTCCCCGCCAATGGCAGTATGTCACAGAGCCTACAACACTTACCCTCATCTCCCCGCCAATGGCAGTATGTCACAGAGCCTACAACACTTACCCCCATCTCCCCGCCAATGGCAGTATGTCACAGAGCCTACAGCACTTACCCTCATCTCCCCGCCAATGGCAGTATGTCACAGAGCCTACAACACTTACCCTCATCTCCCCGCCAATGGCAGTATGTCACAGAGCCTACAACACTTACCCCCATCTCCCCGCAATGGCAGTATGTCACAGAGCCTACAACACTTACCCTCATCTCCCCGCCAATGGCAGTATGTCACAGAGCCTACAACACTTACCCTCATCTCCCCGCCAATGGCAGTATGTCACAGAGCCTACAACACTTACCCCCATCTCCCCGCCAATGGCAGTATGTCACAGAGCTTACAACACTTACCCCCATCTCCCCGCCAATGGCAGTATGTCACAGAGCCTACAACACTTACCCCCATCTCCCCGCCAATGGCAGTATGTCACAGAGCCTACAACACTTACCCCCATCTCCCCACCCTCCTGTCACCCCAGCGGCCATTATTACACTGACACATATTCCATGTACATGTGACTTTATTACATCCAGTGTACACTGATTACAGGTGAGTGCACCATTATCAGCTCTTGGAGAAATCAGCTGCGTAACTGCAACACCCGAGAGATATATCAGAGGGTCAGGGGCAGAGGGTCTCCGTCATCCTTATTACGTGAGCGGCAGCCGCTGTGTACAGTGTTCTCTATAGCTCAGCCTGTGACGAATAATAATTCTCATATAACAGTATATACAATGTGGCGTAACGGTAACTGGCGGACGGAGGGTACAATCTTCCTTCAGATACGGATGTCGGTCCCATTCACTAGGAGGGTCTTCTACTCCGGCATCCTAGGAAGGGGAGAGGTGATCAGAGAGCAGAACCCGCACTGCACACTTACGGCAGAACTCTGTTATATCCCCTCTGTATATCACTGGCAGCACACGCCACGCATCAGTAATGACATTATTATGCCACCCCTCTGTTCATCCCCTTAAGGGAGGTTTATTACAATGCTGTCTCTTGTGGCAGGTGCGCTGTGCGATCGCGTGGGGCACTTTGGTGTTCCTTCTGCTCCCCTCCTCCCTCTAGCATAGTACTCTGCTCAGGAGGGGAGGAGTTATGTGGGATGATGCGAAACTCCGCCCCCTCTGACCGGAGTAGTATTAGGGAAGAGGGAGGAGGGGGAGCGGTAACGCCCGCCAGCCAATATGTATCACCCCCTTGGCAACGAGCATTCCCCTTGGCAACGAACATGGATGCCAGAGCACGAACATGACACCCACCACATGAAACCCATAGCAACGAGTATGACACCCAGTACATGAAACTCCTGGCAATGAGCATGACACCCAGCGCATGCAACCCCTGGCAACGAGCATGACACCCAGCGCATGCAACTCCTGGCAACAAGCATGACACCCAGTGCATGAAACCCCTGGCAACGAGCATGACACCCAGTGCATGCAACCCCTAGCAACGAGCATGACACCCAGTGCATGAAACCCCTGGCAACATGCAGGTAATTTAAAAGTAATTAGAAACCTCACTGTAGGGCATAATGTATCACAGGCAGTGCAGTATGTGGCATAATATGGTCGAGGGAGCCCATTTAGTGAGGCCATGCCCCCTTCGCCGGGGATGCAATTTGTAATGTTTGGGAAGGGGGGGGGCAATTTTTTAATGCTCGCACTAGGAGCCAAATTGTCTACAAACGGTCCTGGTTTATTAAAATTCTTACAATCGTCCTAACATATCGGAAGTAAGGGACTATTGGGCTCATTTATCAAGGAGTGATAAATTTCACCATGAGTGATAAATTGCACCAGCCAATCAGCTCCTAACTGCCATGTTACAGGCTGGGTTTTAAAAATGACAGTTAGGAGCTGATTGGCTGGTGCAAGTTATCACTCACAGTGAAATGTATCAATCATTGATACATGAGCCTATATATATGATGATTTAAGTATATATATATATATATATATATATATATATGTGTGTACTTAAATCATTGATGCTGACTTTAATTTAAGAGCCATATACATAAGCAATGTGGCTAATTAAGTCAAAAATGTAAAATTATACTTGCCAATAAGTTGGAACCCCTGGTATATAGAATATATAATGCAGCATCCCTCTTACTCTCCTCTTCTGCTGATCTAAAGCTTCTCTCACCTTTTTTTTGTCCCAAAAACTTCTACTCGGTCTTCACGAAACTGTAGGATCCAACTATCCTCGTCCCGGCAGTCTTCATGGCTACTTCTGTACAGGTCTTGTTCCTCTGATTCCCCCGGCCCTATAGAGAGATAAGGATAGAGAGAGAGAGGGAGAGAGAGAGAGAGGGAGAGGAGAGAAAGAGGGTAAGCGAGAGAGAGAGAGAGGGAGAGAGAGAGAAAGAGAGAGATATGGGGAAGAGGGAGAGAGCGGTAAGGAGAGAGGGAGAGAGAGAGAAAAAGAGAGAGAGGGGGAAAGAGAGAGAGGGAGAGAGAAAGAGAGGGAGGGAGATAGAGAGGGGGAAAGAGAGCGAGAGAGAGAAAGAGAGAGAGAGAGGGGAAGAGGGAGAGAGCGAAAGGGGAGAGGGAGAAAGAGAGCGAGAGGAGAGAGAGAGAGCAAGAGAGAGAGGGAGAGAGAGAAAGAGAGAGAGATATGGGGAAGAGGGAGAGGGCGGTAAGGAGAGAGGGAGAGAGAGAGAAAAAGAGAGGGGGAAAGAGAGAGAGGGAGAGAGAGAGAAAGAGAGAGGGGGGAAAGAGAGCGAGAGAGAGAAAGAGAGAGAGTTAGGGGAAGAGGGAGAGAGCGATAAGGAGAGAGGGAGGGAGAGAGAGAAATAGAGAGAGGTGTTAGAGAGAGAGGGGGGGAGAGAAAGAGAGAGATGGAGGGAGAGAGAGAGGGAGAAATAGGGAGAGATAGGGAGAAATAGAGAGAGGGGGAGAAAGAGAGAGAAAGAGAGAAATATAGGGGAAGAGGGAGAGAGCAATAAGGAGAGAGAGAGGGAGAGAGAGAGAAAGAGGAAGTGGGAGAGAGAGAGAGAACAAGAGAGAGAGAGGGGGGAGTAGGAGAGTGGAGAGAGAGAAAGGGAGAGGGAAGAGAGAGGGGGATTTGGAGAGGGGGGAGAGAGGGAGAGAGAGAGAGTGGGGGAGAGAAAGTGTAAGAGGGGGAGAGAAAGGGAGAGGGGAGAGAGAGAACAAAAGAGAGAAAGAGAGGGGGAGAAAGTGGGAGGGAGAGAGAACAAGAGAGATAGAGTGAGAGAGAGGAGAGAAAGTGGGAGAGGGGAGAGAGGGGGAGAGAAATTGGGAGAGGGGGCAGAGAGAGAGAGAGAGAGAGAGAGAGGGGGAGAGAGGAAGGGAGAAAGAGAGAGAGGGAGGGGAGAGAGAGAAATTGGGAGGGGGAGAGAGAGAGAGAGAGAGAGAGAGATAGAAAGCCTTATACATTTTCTCACCATCATTTCTAAGAGCCGTTGCTGATATACAGTAAGCTGCCGTTATATATCTCTCATAATAAGAGAGCCAATGAGGATTTGGTGCTGGAATCTCTCGGAGTTACACACCTATCAGGCGGTCGGACTGGTGTGACTGTAAATAATGAAACCCATATTGCTCCTTTGTTTATCCGCCCATTCCGCGGTGTCCGCCCACATCGCAGGCCTGGCATGCACCGGGCATAGTAGGATTGCAGACACATACTGTACATGGAGAACAGAGGGTAGACAGTAACGTTGCCCCTTGGTAAAAGCATGCTGCACTGCAGGTCGGGGCAGTAAAATGTGCAGAGATTTAGGGGTAGATTTACTAACGGTCCTTTTTATTCAAATCCACTGATCATCTCTGGCTTTAAAACAGCAACAGGAATCATGGGTAATCCCGCCTTATTTAGCATTAAGTCCTGCGGCAGATTTAAAGCTTTCGGTCACACCAGAATCAGCGGGGTGACAGACTGAAATTTAGTAAATCTACCCCTTAGATTTGGGAGGGATGTGTCCAAACTCAAATGTAAATTCCATTGGGATACATACAAAAGCAGCCAGTATTTACCCTGCATGCAGACGTAATACATGTATCTGCCCCCCATGCAGTGCAGAATTGGCTGTCCCAAGCAGGGCCAGATTAAGGGGGTAATTTTTTGCAGCCCTGCAATCAGATAGTCGCCACCTACAGGGGGAGTGTATTTTAGCTGTGCAAGTGTGCGAACGCATGTGTAGCTGAGCTGCGCAAACTGATTTTGTGCAGTCTCTGCGCAGCCCACAACTTACTCAGCCGCTGCGATCACTTCAGCCTGTTCGTGTCCGGAATTGACATTAGACACCCGCCCTGCAAACGCTCCGACACGCCTGCGTTTTTCCAGACACTCCCAGAAAACGGTCAGTTGCCACCCACAACCGCCCTCTTCCTGTCAATCTCCTTGCGTTCGCCGGTGTGATCGGATTTTTTCGCTCTATCCCGTCACTGACCGGCGATCCCCGTCGCTGCGGACCATCGTGCTGGGACCATCGCTGCGGACCATCGTGTGGTGCATACACATGCGCAGTTCACACCTAATCGCCCATTGTGCGTAAACGCAACCTAGCGATCAGGTCTGAATTAGCCCCTAAACCTTGGGGAGCCCGGGTGTGTATGTGTGTGTGTGTGTGGGTGTGTGTGTGTGGGGGGGGGGATAAGATTGTGCATTCCTCCCAACATGACTTATTCAGGAGGGTGAATTCTCTCTACCTGGACTTCCCACTTAATATATGATTGGCGTCACCTGTGTTGAACTAATTAATTAGAAAGGTATTTTACCACAGGTGATTGCAATCATAAATTTAGAGGAAAATCTGGATAGAGAGCATTTTATCCCTCCTGGAATGGGTCATGGTGGGAGGTATGGATTGTGTATATTAGATTTAAGCCAGTGGGGTATATTAGATTTAAACTAATAGTGTAATAAATCATAGGTACTGTTTATAGCTCCATCTAACAGAGATACAACTATTTTATAAAGTTTTCTGTAGTGGAACAAAGATAACTTAACCTTAAAATACACACAGAAAATTTAAATCTATAATTTATCTTGTCACATGCAAGAATAGCAGCCGCCTCTGTACTACTTACACACTGGGACAGGACTCAGGAGGACTCTCTATGTGTGTCTCTATCTCTAGACTCGAATTCTCTCATTAGATAAGAGGTTACACCAGACCAGGGCACCCAGTAAGGGAGGAGGAGAAGCTGGGATCCCTGGGTCACTCACAGCTCTCTCCACTCTCCTATCTCTCCTCTGGTTGGGAAGCTCCATCGGTGTCTTATAAAACCTGATACTCCTGTGTCTCCACCTGCACTGCATACCGTCCTGCCTGCATTCTGGCTGCTGGTTCTGCTGCTGCACAATAGGCGTTTCAATGTGATCCCCGGGCAGAATACGCAGCCACACAGACGGTGCTCCCCACAGCAGCTGTAAGTCTTTAACCCATTACTTGTTACCTGATAAAGGCTTTTTTATCACTTTGTGGGATCAGGTAACTGCAGCTGTGGCAGGAGGGCCCACTGGCGTTGGGTGCAGTGTGTGCAGTGCACACGGGAGCCTGAGTCCAGAGGGGGCCCCCACCGCACACACTGCACCCATTTGTAAAATACTCACCCCTCCGGAGTCCAGCGCCATCATCCGCAGAGCCGCTAGAACACCGTGAAAATGGCCCGGCGGCATTTTCATGGCGTTCTGCGCATGCGCAGTAGAGAAATCTCAGGGAAAATGAGCGCCGCGCCATTTTCCCGGAGATCTGGGCATGCACAGTAGAGTCTGAGCCCTCTAGTGCTCAGACTCTACAGCGCTCCGGGCAGAGAGTTAGGGGTCAGACGGAGGAGGCTGAACACGGGCCACGCCCCTGTGAGGGCCGAACACCTGACATGCACTCCACAGCTCCTGCTGACGCACCTCACATATGGGGTGTGCATCCCGCAGCAATGGGAGATAAGAGGACCGGATACAGGGGAGGGGGTAATGGCTGGGGGTGGAGGACAGGCCGAGTCACAGGTAGGTTCCGGTCTTTTCTCTCCTCTGGTCAGTTACTGCTCGCCGCAGGTTACAAACTGGACATCAATGGCTTCAATTTCAATAGAAACTATACAATGAGGGTGGTGACTGGTAGCGCAATTCTCTACAACTGATATATTCTCAATGGCCGATAATTTACCTGCACGAAGCGTGGCCGGACGCAGTCAATGACCTGAGACAGAACCTTGTGAGTCTCATACTCAAACTTGAAACAGGCAAAGCAGTTGAACACGTACTGTGGAGGAAACAGAGCAAGAACAGGGAGGATTAATGGATGTCACACATTGCTGTATATATAATATATATATATATATATATATATATATATATATATATATAGACTAGCTGTATACATGTTTTCCGCATGGGAGTGTCTGATTGTCGCGGTTGTACATATAAATGAGTAATAATCAGGTGAATGTATAGAGATGTAAATGTGAGACGTGTAAGTAAATATAAATCCCTGGTTCTTGGTTAGTATGAGCGAGGTTCGGTTTTACTCGGTTCTCAGAACGGCATCTTATTGGCTATCCAAAACACGTGACATCCGTGAGCCAATAAGATGCCGTTTTGAGAACCGAGTAAAACCGAGTAAAACCGAGTAAAACCGAACCCGCTCATCACTAGCGCCGCGTTACCCGAGGAGCACACGCAGGAGACACGGTAAAAAGTGACAGGAGCATTATTGTAGTTTATTACATTCTACACTCTGGAGGTGGGATCCAAATTCTGATCCGATTGTCCGTTTGGGCGTTATCGTTCCCGCAACGCAAGACACGTATCGGTAATGACGTCATTATGTCGCCCCCTGTCATCCCCTTAGGGGAGGTTTATTATCATTCTAATTACATCGTTTTCCTATTTCCCACCTGAAAAATATCTAGGTTACATTTCATCTTCCTAACATATCGGGGAGTGAGTGAGTGAGTGAGTCTCTGAGTGAGTCAGTGAGTCAGTGAGTCAGTGAATCTCTGAGTGAGTGTGTGAGTGCTTTCACATTTATATATACAGATATAACAATGGATCTAATTCAGACCTGATAGCTCTCCTGTGAATTTGCAGAGGTTTGCGATCGGATAGTCGTCGCCCAGACAGAGTGAAAACCCGCCCCGTGCAAGTCTGTGTACACCGTGCGAAAAGCTCTGCAAACGCCGGCCAGCTGCAAATCCGTACACATCACACTCACATCTAATGATATTTCCGGTCTGTGCGCAGCAGAGGACTTACCCCTACAGTGCGATAGAACCAGGCTGATCGGACCAGAGCTGACATCACACACCCACCCTGAAAATGCTTAGACACGCCTGCGTTTTTCCTGACACTCCCAGAAAACGGTCAGTTACCACCCCCAAACGCCGGCTTCCTGTGAACGCCTAGCAATCAAAAAAAGATGCAGGATTTTTGGGCAGTTTACTCCGCCTCCCGCTGCTTCTAATGGCCGGGCTCAACAGAGGCGCTCAGGGGTTACCCAGCTGTGCCCAGGAAATGCCAGAAGCGCCAATGGCCGGAGGGGCCAGCCCAGCCACCCAAGACGCAGGGGCGGCATGCTTAGATAAGGTATGCGTGAGGTCATGCCCAGGGCGAGTCAGGGTACAGCCCCATAACATGTGCCCAGGTGTCTATGGCATCTGCTACTTTGCAGAATTTACCAAGCTCCAGAACGCGATGGATTTGCATGGTTTAGTCATTGTAGTCTCTCCGAAACATACCGCAACAGTTACCAGGAGAGGAATCCTCAGGATCCCTCCAGGCAGTCTTCACTCACACACGTGCAGTCAGGAATAGTACTAACATTGTATTTCAAGTTTTCTCACAATATTCTGCAATGTTTCTATTTGTATATGTTTAGGACGACTTTGGGGCTGATAGCATAGGGGGAGTACACGTCCATATGGCACTGGCCACAACCAGGGGCACTTGCCCCACCACACTGGTCACACATCCTCTGCTTCTCACTATAGGCCCCTAAACATTTACCGCACAGGCACTTGTGACCCTTAATCCAGCCCTGCCTACATCGCACAGCGCACGCGTCACACAGAGTGTATACACAGAGGCGCAGGAGCGATGAGATGCATGGTCTCAGTAATGCGATGGCAGCAGAGGACATTTCAGTGCTAGCACAGTCAGACGCACAGATGTCCTGTCACCAGGGGAAGACATAAAGTCACAGGCACTACTGAGGACAATGACGCTAAAGGATGGAAGTATTAGATGAGGGAACCGGACATACATTTGGTGGGGTAAGTATGGGGTGGGGGAAATATGGGGTGATGGGCAGGTCATACGTTTGCTGGAGGAGGTATGGGGTGATAAAGCAGGTCATACGTTTGCTGGAGGAGGTATGGGGTGATAGAGCAGGTCATATGTTTGGTGGAGGAAGTATGGGGTAATGGAACAGGTCATAATTTTGGTGGACAGAGTTTGGGGTGATGGAGCAGGTCATATGTTTGGTGGAGGAAGAATGGGGTGATGGAGCAGGTCATATGTTTGGTGGAGGAAGTATGGGCTGATGGAGCAGGTCATACATTTGGTGGAGGAAATATGCGGTGATGGAGCAGGTCATATGATTGGTGGAGGAAGTATGGGGTGATTGAGTCTGTCATACGAGTGGTAGAAGAAGTATGGGGTGGGGGAAGTATGGGGTGATTAAGTCTGTCATACGAGTGGTGGAAGAAGTATTGGGTGGGGAAGTATGGGTAATTGAGGAGGTCATACGATTGGTGGAGGAAGAATGGGGTGATGGAGCCAGACATACCACTGGTGGAGGAAGTATGGGGTGATGGAGCCAGACATACGATTGGTGGAGGAAGTTGGAGATGGACATACAATTTTTGGAAGAAGAATGGGATGGTGGAGCCAGAAATATGAATGGTGGAGGAAGTATGGGGTGATGCAGCCAGACATATAATTGGTGGGGGAAGTATGGGGTGATGGAGTCGGTCGTATGATTGGTGGAGAAAGTATGGTGTGGGGGAGGTATGGGGTGATGGAGCCAGATGTACGATTGGTGGAGTAAGGGTTGGGGTGATGGAGCTGGGCATACAATTAGTGGGGGTAGTATGCGGTGAAAGAGCCAGTCATATACTTGGTAGAGGAAGTATAGAGTGGGGGAAATATGAGATGATGGAGCCTGTCATACAATTGGTGAAGTAATGATGTGATGGAGATGGACATACGGTTGGTGGAGGGAGTATGGGGTGATGCAGCCAGACATATGATTGGTGGGGGAAGTATGGGGTGATGGAGTCGGTAATATGATTGGTGGAGGAAGTATGGGGTGGGGGAAATATGGGGTGATGGAGCCGGTCATATGATTGGTGGAGGAAGTATGGGGTGATGGAGACGGTCATATGATTGGTGGAGGTAGTGTGGGGTAAGGGAAATATGGGGTGATGGAGTCAGACATAAGATTGGTGGAGGAAGTATGGGGTGGGGGAAATATGGGGAGATGGAGTAGGGCATATGATTGGTGGGGGAAGTATGGGGTGATGGAGATGGATATATGATTGGTGGAGGAAGTATGGGGTGATGGAGACGGATATATGATTGGTGGAGGAAGTATGGGGAGATGGAGTAGGGCACAAGATTGGTGAAGGAAGTATGCGGTGATGGAGACGGATATATGATTGGTGGAGGAAGTATGGGGTGATGAAGATGGATATATGATTGGCGGAGGAAATATGGGGTGATGGAGAAGGATATATGATTGGTGGAGGAAGTATGGGGTGATGGAGATGGATATATGATTGGTGGAGGAAGTATGGGGTGATGGAGATGGATATATGATTGGTGGAGGAAGTATGGGGTGATGGAGATGGATATATGATTGGTGGAGGAAGTATGGGGTGATGGAGATGGATATATGATTGGTGGAGGAAGTATGGGGAGATGGAGTAGGGCATATGATTGGTGAAGGAAGTATGCAGTGATGGAGACGGATATATGATTGGTGGAGGAAGTATGGGGTGATGGAGACGGATATATGATTGGTGGGGGACGTATGGGGTGATGGAGATGGATATATGATTGGTGGAGGAAGTATTGGGAGATGGAGTAGGGCATATGATTGGTGAAGGAAGTATGGGGTGATGGAGACGGATATATGATTGGTGGAGGAAATATGGGGTGATGGAGATGGATATATGATTGGTGGAGGAAGTATGGGGTGATGGAGACTGATATATGATTGGTGGAGGAAGTATGGGGTGATGGAGATGGATATATGATTGGTGGAGGAAGTATGGGGTGATGGAGATGGATATATGATTGGCGGAGGAAGTATGGGGTGATGGAGACGGATATATGATTGGTGGAGGAAGTATGGGGTGATGGAGACGGATATATGATTGGTGGAGGAAGTATAGGGTGATGGAGATGGATATATGATTGGGCGAGGAAGTATGGGGTGATGGAGACTGATATATGATTGGTGGAGGAAGTATGGGGTGATGGAGATGGATATATGACTGGTGGAGGAAGTATGGGGTGATAGAGACGGATATATGATTGGTGGAGGAAGTATGGGGTGATGGAGACAGATATATGATTGGTGGGGGAAGTATAGGGTGAAGCATGCACAAATGATTCAGATTTGAGGATGTGACTCTTCTGCTATTGTGATGAGTCAGAGTAACTAAGTTAAAAATAAACTGATCCATAATCATCGGGTATTGTGGAGCCTGGTATAGCCGGCTTGTGAGACCCTCACCCCTTTCTGATTGTACTCGCAATCAGACTTCATCCAGTGATGCTTCGGGCAGGTCGTCTGTTTCACTGTAAACTCCACGTTCACAAATATACCGGCAGCATACTCCTAGACAAAGATAGATGCAGTCAGTAATTGCCAGTAGCAACCCATAACAGCCAGTAACAGCCGGTAATAGCCCGTAACAGCTGGAAATAGCCAGTAACATCCAGTGACAGCCAGTAACAGCCAGTAATAGTGAGTAGTATAGCCAGTAACAGCCAGTAATAGTGAGTAGTATAGCCAGTAACAGCTGGTAATAGCCAGTAACAGCCAGTAATAGTGAGTAGTATAGCCAGTAACAGCCAGTAATAGTGAGTAGTATAGCCAGTAACAGCTGTTAATAGCCAGTAACAGCCAGTAATAGTGTGTAATATAGTCAATAACACCTGGTAATAGCCAGTAACAGCCAATAATAGTGTGTAGTATAGCCAGTAACACCTGTTAATAGCCAGTAACATCCAGTAATAGTGTGTAGTATAGCCAGTAACACCTGGTAATAACCAGTAACAGCCAGTAATAGTGAGTAGTATAGCCAGTAACAGCCGCTAATAACCAGTAATAGCCAGTAACAGCCAGTACAATAGCCAGGAACAGCCAGTAATAGTGAGCAGTATAGCCAGTAACAGCCAGTAACACTTGGTAATAGCCAGTAACAGCCAGTAATAGTGAGCAGTATAGCCAGTAACAGCCGATAATAGCCAGTAACAGCTGGTAATAGCCAGTAACATCCAGTGACAGCCAGTAACAGCCAGTAATAGTGAGTAGTATAGCCAGTAACAGCTGGTAATAGCCAGTAACAGCCAGTAATAGTGTGTAGTATAGCCAGTAACACCTGGTAATAACCAGTAACAGCCAGTAATAGTGAGTAGTATAGCCAGTAACAGCCGCTAATAACCAGTAATAGCCAGTAACAGCCAGTACAATAGCCAGGAACAGCCAGTAATAGTGAGCAGTATAGCCAGGAACAGCCAGTAATTGCCAGTAACACCTGGTAATAGCCAGTAACAGCCAGTAATAGTGAGCAGTATAGCCAGTAACAGCCGATAATAGCCAGTAACAGCTGGTAATAGCCAGTAACATCCAGTGACAGCCAGTAACAGCCAGTAATAGTGAGCAGTATAGCCAGTAACAGCCAGTAATAGTGAGCAGTATAGCCAGTAACAGCCAGTAATAGTTAGTAATAGCCAGTAACAGCCAGTAATAGTGAGCAGTATAGCCAGTAACAGCCAGTAATAGTGAGCAGTATAGCCAGTAACAGCCAGTAATAGTGAGTAGTATAGCCAGTAACAGCCAGTAATAGTGAGCAGTATAGCCAGTAACAGCCAGTAATAGTGAGCAGTATAGCCAGTAACAGTCAGTAATAGTTAGTAATAGCCAGTAACAGCCAGTAATAGTGAGCAGTATAGCCATTAACAGCCAGGAACAGCCAGTAATAGTCAGTAACAGGGAGAAAGAGGGACTGGGGGCATGCCCCCACAGTGATGAAAACAGGAGGTGTGGCTTGTGATCACAGCATTCCTGCAAAGTCACGCCCCTCTTTTGGGGTGCTTTTGCGCCCAGCCACTGTGTAAGGGATCACAGATGTGACGCCCATTGCATCCATCTCTGAGTCCGGCACAGAGGCTGATGGAGGGTACGGACCTATGATGGTACACCCGGCAGGTGCGCCCTCCTTTCACTAAAACACGCCACTAACACTTACGGCACATTTGCACCCATGTAGTAAATAATTTTTTCCTTTACATCCAACAGACGCATTTGTCAATAAGCGTCATTGTAACTGCTAAATGCTACTGTCAGAAGCAAGTGGTTTACCAGATCCGTTTGGACCATAGGATCCGAGGCCCACTCCTGTCTGCTCTGTGCTATAGGTGAGGGTCCTCACAGACAGATTATACCAGCCAGATGCTGGGCCCCTCATATCAGAGAGTCACCCTAGTGGCCCCTAATGTCAGGGCAGCTATGAGCCCATAGTGGTCTGGACCCCTGGCTGTAACCGGCCTCCTCCGATACCTGATTCCTAGTACAGCTCATTGGTTACAGCACAGGTGGAGGCCGAGCGCCCGTACATCCCGCTCTCCAATCTAGAACACTTACAGTTTCTTCTTTTCTCACTAGAGAGGAGAACTTGAATCCATTCTTCAGGTGGTCCTTGGTGTGGAAATCTTCCATTACCAGCCTGACCGCCTTGTTCTGTATCTCCGAGAGTCCATCCACATGGACCGCACCCTCTGCGGCCAGAACCAGCAGCGCAGAAACGAGCCCCCATATCCTAGTGGCGGCCTTCATGGTGATGATATAGACAGACCTGGTTCTCCTGGGAACTGTGGGGAGAAGAACACATCTTGTTACTGAACCCCACACGGATCGCACAAACCCATTTTTCTTCTTGCAACTAACACATTAGACATCAAGCACCGGTAAGACATCAGCAGAAGCAAGGCTGCGTCTTGTGCAGGATAAAGCACGTGCACTAATGCGTTGTCTCAGCCTGAGCCAGGGGCGTAACTATAGTGGGTTCAGGGGATCCATTGCTATGTGGCCCCGAGGCTCAGGGGGCCTGCCTGCACTGCACCCAGCTCACGTGGGCACCAGTGCTGAAACGCACAGTGAGACGAGGTGGCGCTGTATTGGTTAGAGAAAGGGACGGTCTACAAACTACTCGCCGCAATTCTAGTGTCTTACATACACTAGATCAGAGCAATCAGTTTGGCGGCTGTCCCTGTATTCCTCTGAATGGCCGCCGTTTTGCAGGGGAACATGTGCAACTGATGTAGGGGCCTATTGGAGTCATTCTGAGTTGATCGCTCGCTAGCTACTTTTAGCAGCCGTGCAAACGCATTGTCGCCGCCCACCGGGGAGTGTATTTTTGCTTTGCAGAAGTGCGAACGCTTGTGCAGCAGAGTGCCTGCAAAATCTTTTTGTACAAAACAAGACCAGCCCTGTAGTTACTCTTCATGTGCGTTGATTCTAACGACGGAGGGACGGCTTTTGACGTCACACACCCGCCCAGTGATCGCCCAGCCACGCCTACGTTTTCCCTGGCACGCCTGCATTTTTCCAACCACTCCCTGAAAACGGTCGGTTGACACCCAGAAATGCTCACTTCCTGTCAATCTTCCTGCGTTCGGCCGTGCGACTGAAAGCTTCGCTAGAACCTGTGCAAAACCACGATGCTCTTTGTACCCGTACGTTGCGCGTGCACATTGCAGTGCATACACATGCGCAGATTAGCTGTTTTTTTTCACTGATCGCTGCGCTGTGAACAACAATCAACTCGGAAAGACCCCTATGTACTAAGATTTGGAGAATGATAAAAGCACCAACCAACCAGCTCGTTACTGCCACATTTCAAACACAGCCTGTAACATGGCTGCTGATTGGCTGTGACTTTATCTCCACTTTATTTCTCTCCAAGGCTTAGTACATCTCCCCATAGTGTGCAGAGCACAAGGGGAAGAAGACAATTGCAGGTGTTCAGGAGAGCGGTAAGCAGGAGCAGCAATACAGTGTGGTATAGTATAAAATGGAGGCACTACGATGTGGCATAATGTGTACTTGGGCACTAGAATGTGGTATACTGTGAAAGAGGGGCTTGGGGCCCCTACACTCTGTTTCTATGGGGCCCAAAAAGCTGCCCTGGCCTGAGCACCTACGAGCGTTCACAAACAGCCAATCACAAATCATTATCATCATCATCATCATCATCAGTACATTGCCCACAGTTGTATGTAGCCGCCAAAAGACTCTTCCTATCAACCTCTTTATTCCTTTGTATTTTGAATAGATGTGTGTTACCCTGGATATAGTGTGTGTGTCCCTTTAAGAGCACTTACCGATCCGCAGCAGCGGCAGGGGTAGGCACTGGCACAGTAGGAGCTAAGTTGAGCCCATGGTCCGGTTACGTGGTCTGAAGGAGGAGAGCTGATTGGACAGGGGAGCTTGGGAAGAAGAAGAAGGAGCCGGGAGTGGAGACAGTAGGTGCTGGACGCGGAGCAGAGCAGAAGCTGAGGACAAGGGGAGCCGCTGGACATGGGGTGGTGAGAGCAGCGCTGCAGAAGTGTGGGCAGCGGGGTGCGGCCGGGGACCCAAGTGCCAGAGAGCGGGTGGTGACATGCCGCAGCCGAAGACCGAACACCACAAGGCCTTAGGAGAGGCACAGACGCCGCGGCCATCTTGTGTCAGCAAAGAACCATTGGAAGCAGGTCCGGCAAGTACATACCCCCGCCCCAAGGTTCTGAGGGAGTACCTTGCGTAATTGACAGCCCAAACCAAGGGCAAGTGTGCCCACTAAACTCCACCGCCCTTGTCAGTGACTGTGCAGTGTTAGAAGGGCGCAGCCAGCAGCGCCATACTCTACCAGTTAAAACCCACTAACAGGGGTTCACAAAAGACTGAGGGGGGCATTCAGACCTGGCAGTTTGATGATTTTAAGAGGGTATTATTGCCTGTGTTATAAAGAATTACATTTTTGGAATGTATTTCACTATGGGGGTGATTCAGACCTGGTCGCTGCTGTGCGTTTTCACACAGCTATTAACTCCGCATGCATATGCACCGCAATGCGCACGCGCGTCGGCAAACAACAACAGGCATCGCTGGTCCGTGACAGGCTGGTGCAAAAAATGCAATCGCACAGCCATTCGCATGCTGAGTGACAGTAAGAGGATGTTTGTGGGTGGTAACTGCCCGTTTTCTGGGAGTGTCAGAGAAAACGCAGGCGTTCCCAAGCGTTTTCAGGGAGAGTATGCAACGTCAGCTCTGGCCCCGATCAGCCCGTTCTCATCGCACTGGAGGAGTAAATCCTGGGCTGCGCACACACTGCACACAGTAAAAAAATAATTCAATGGTGAGTGTGGTGATAACGGATTTGCAGCGTCCGCTGACTGAGGGATTTTTAGCAGCTCATCGTACACATGTGATCGCACACTTGCACAGCGTATATACACTCCCGTTGGGTGGCGACTATCTGATCGCAGGACAATTTTAGCAGCCCAGCAATCAGGTCTGAATCATCCCCTCATGTTTTCCCATATTTGAGGGAAGTATTATTATCGTTTAATTTATAACAATAGCGCAAACATCTGGTGTACCATCTCTTTATTTATTGCAAATTTAAGTGAAGTCCTGGAACTGAGAGAGACTGAGTTTGTTCAATCTACAGCCCCTCATGTTTAAGTGAGTTTGCCATTGTCAAGTGACACTACCCCTCCTTCGCTAGCTACAACCTCTTTAGATAAAGAACTGAGTACAATTCACAGTATCCTAACCCAGGATTCCCCCATACATCTGTGTGCCCATTTACCCATTGACACGCTGTGGCACAGCAGACTTCAACCAGAGCTCCAACGATATTTGGTGGTGAAGATATTTGTACTTTGGCTAGGGAGAGCTAGAAAGTTATTGTATATGATTACTGAGTATGTTTTCCATTATTCTTCTCATCACCACATTATAGAATGGAATGCTAATGCCTTATGCAATTGTTTATGATTCCAATTATTTTATGTTGATTTGTGATTCCAGTAGTATTCTTCTTCATCTGTGATTCAATCCTATTGTCTTTTGCATACTGAATGATCCTTTGTGATGTGAACTGTAGCAAATTGTCTTCTCTTGTTCTTCTTTGATGCCCAATTATTTTGTGATTCTTTAAATCCAAAGTCAATTAATCAGTCATCTTCAATCCAGAGTTCATTGCAGCTCAATAAAAACACCTCCTGTTGGAATTGCTGACTCACTTCTGATTCGTATTAATCTATCCTGCCTCTCTGAGCATGGTATTACGATATAAGGTACGGGGAACAACATTTAAGGTGAAAGGTTCGTCACATAGCCACCCAACAACTGTGATACCTCTCGCAACCACTTAGACATACCCTGCCAAACCCGGGGGTGTTACCGATGGGCTTTATGTAACAGCCTGCAAGGTGCGGGCACAGGCGATATTTCCTTTTATGTTATTGCCGTCACAGACTACATATATAGTGCACAGTTATATATGTCAGGGTATGAAGACTTTTGCATGCACACTTCAGGATATTATAAAATGTTTCACAACTGAGCTGGATCTGAGCCAGGGAAACATTTATTACAGCCGCCCATTGTTCTCCCAATAACATTGTCAGCCCTTCAGAAAGCCCAATTGTTTCCCTGCGAACGCCTTATTTCCCGGGAGCTGATAGCGTCCTGTGTGGAATTAATTAAAGTGTTTACAGGAAACCATCACATTCCAGGAACGCAGAGTCCTCAAACTTAGGGGGAAATGTATCAAAGATTGGAGAGAGGTAAAGTACTAAGCAATCCGCTCCTAACTGACATGTTTCAAACACAGCCTGTAACATGACAGAAGCTGATTGGTCAGTACTTTATCTCTCTCCAAGGTTTGATAGATATATATATATATATATATATATATCTCCTTCAGAGAGGGAATGGTTTTCTTCTGTGTTGCAGACTGTAATAAGCTGTGGGGGCAGCGGGAGGCTGGAGCATTATATGGGGGGTAAATGTCCCATTATACAGAATATAAGAGCTTATGCATATGGGTGGTCTTCAGTATGCCAAATGTCGGGATCCCGGCGCACAGTATACCGGCGCCGTGATCCCGACACCCGGCATACCGACAGCTATTCTCCCTCATGGGAGTCCACGACCCCCCTGGAGGGAGAATAAATAGCGTGGCGCGCGCAGCGAGCCCGCAAGGGGCTCCTTTGCGCTCACCACACTGTTGGTATGCCGGCGGTCGGGCTCTCGGCGCCGTTATGCTGGTCGCCGGGAGCCCGGCCGCCGGCATACCATACTACACCTTATGCATAGTGGTGTCTGTAGAACTACAAGCACATGAGCGGCAGTGTATACTCATACTTGCAGTGCACAAATGGACATGTGTCACACTGTAATACACACTTGCTGACATTTTACTGGAGATGCAGGAGGGAGGGGTCCATTGGGCCGGTGTGAGGATTCCCCTAGCTGCAAAATGCATCTGACCCACCTGCACTGCTCATGTTACATCTGCCCCACCTGCACTGCTCATGTTACATCTGCCCCACCTACACTGCACGTGTTACATCTGCCCCACCTGCACTGCTCATGTTACATCTGCCCCACCTACACTGCTCATGTTACATCTGCCCCACCTGCACTGCTCATGTTACATCTGCCCCACCTACACTGCACATGTTACATCTGCCCCACCTGCACTGCTCATGTTACATCTGCCCCACCTACACTGCACATGTTACATCTGCCCCACCTACACTGCACATGTTACATCTGCCCCACCTGCACTGCTCATGTTACATCTGTCACACCTGCACTGCACATGTTACATCTGCCCCACCTGCACTGCTCATGTTACATCTGCCCCACCTGCACTGCTCATGTTACATCTGCCACTCCTGCACTGCACATGTTACATCTGCCCCACCTGCACTGCTCATGTTACATCTGTCCCACCTGCACTGCACATGTTACATATGCCCCACCTGCACTGCTCATGTTACATCTGCCCCACCTGCACTGCTCTTGTTACATCTGCCCCACATGCACTGCACATGTTACATCTGCCCCACCTGCACTGCTCATGTTACATCTGCCCCACCTGCACTGCACATGTTACATCTGCCCCACCTGCACTGCTCATGTTACATCTGCCCCACCTGCACTGCTCATGTTACATCTGCCCCACCTGCACTGCACATGTTACATCTGCCCCACCTGCACTACTCATGTTACATCTGCCCCACCTGCACTGCACATGTTACATCTGCCCCACCTGCACTACTCATGTTACATCTGCCCCACCTGAACTGCTCATGTTACATCTGCCCAACCTGCACTGCTCATGTTACATCTGCCACTCCTGCACTGCACATGTTACATCTGCCCCACCTGCACTACTCATGTTACATCTGCCACTCCTGCACTGCACATGTTACATCTGCCCCACCTGCACTGCTCATGTTACATCTGCCCAACCTGCACTGCACATGTTACATCTGCCCTACCTGCACTACTCATGTTACATCTGCCCCACCTGCACTACTCATGTTACATCTGCCCCACCTGCACTGCTCATGTTACATCTGCCACTCCTGCACTGCTCATGTTACATCTGCCACTCCTGCACTGCACATGTTACATCTGCCCCACCTGCACTACTCATGTTATATCTGCCACTCCTGCACTGCACATGTTACATCTGCCCCACCTGCACTACTCATGTTACATCTGCCACTCCTGCACTGCACATGTTACATCTGCCCCACCTGCACTACTCATGTTACATCTGCCACTCCTGCACTGCACATGTTACATCTGCCCCACCTGCACTGCTCATGTTACATCTGCCACTCCTGCACTGCACATGTTACATCTGCCCCACCTGCACTACTCATGTTACATCTGCCACTCCTGCACTGCACATGTTACATCTGCCCCACCTGCACTGCTCATGTTACATCTGCCACTCCTGCACTGCACATGTTACATCTGCCCCACCTGCACTGCACATGTTACATCTGCCACTCCTGCACTGCACATGTTACATCTGCCCCACCTGCACTGCTCATGTTACATCTGCCACTCCTGCACTGCACATGTTACATCTGCCCCACCTGCACTGCACATGTTACATCTGCCACTCCTGCACTGCACATGTTACATCTGCCCCACCTGCACTGCACATGTTACATCTGCCCCACCTGCACTGCTCATGTTACATCTGCCACTCCTGCACTGCACATGTTACATCTGCCCCACCTGCACTACTCATGTTACATCTGCCCCACCTGCACTACTCATGTTACATCTGCCACTCCTGCACTGCTCATGTTACATCTGCCCCACCTGCACTACTCATGTTACATCTGCCCCACCTGCACTACTCATGTTACATCTGCCCCACCTGCATTACTCATGTTACATCTGCCCCACCTGCACTGCTCATGTTACATCTGCCCCACCTGCACTGCTCATGTTACATCTGCCCCACCTGCACTACTCATGTTACATCTGCCCAACCTGCACTGCTCATGTTACATCTGCCCCACCTGCACTACTCATGTTACATCTGCCCCACCTGCACTGCTCATGTTACATCTGCCCCACCTACACTGCTCATGTTACATCTGCCCCACCTGCACTGCTCATGTTACATCTGCCCCACCTGCACTACTCATGTTACATCTGCCCCACCTGCACTACTCATGTTACATCTGCCCCACCTACACTGCTCATGTTACATCTGCCCCACCTGCACTGCTCATGTTACATCTGCCCCACCTGCACTGCTCATGTTACATCTGCCCCACCTGCACTACTCATGTTACATCTGCCCAACCTGCACTGCTCATGTTACATCTGCCCCACCTGCACTGCTCATGTTACATCTGCCCCACCTGTACTACTCATGTTACATCTGCCCCACCTACACTGCTCATGTTACATCTGCCCCACCTGCACTGCTCATGTTACATCTGCCCCACCTGCACTGCTCATGTTACATCTGCCCCACCTGCACTACTCATGTTACATCTGCCCAACCTGCACTGCTCATGTTACATCTGCCCCACCTGCACTACTCATGTTACATCTGCCACTCCTGCACTGCTCATGTTACATCTGCCCCACCTGCACTGCTCATGTTACATCTGCCCCACCTGCACTACTCATGTTACATCTGCCACTCCTGCACTGCTCATGTTACATCTGCCCCACCTGCACTGCTCATGTTACATCTGCCCCACCTGCACTACTCATGTTACATCTGCCCCACCTGCACTGCTCATGTTACATCTGCCCCACCTGCACTGCTCATGTTACATCTGCCCCACCTGCACTGCTCATTGTTTTGCCCAATTGCTAACAGTCCAGCTACAGCCCCCAAAGCCCAGATACATGCACCAGGCAGATACAGAAGGGTATTTGCCACACAGCTCTTTGTACATAACATTTAGGAGGAGATTTATCAAAGTGTGGAGAGAGAGAGCAAGTGGAGAGAGATAAAGTACAGTCAATCAGCTCCAAACTGCCATGTTACAGGCTGTGTTTGAAAAGTTACTTAGGAGCTGACTGGCTGGTGCTTTGGGGGAGATGTACTAAGCAGTGATAAAAGTGGAGAAGTGAGCCAGTGGGGAAGTTGCCAATGGCAACCAATCAGCTGTTCTGTATAGTTTTATAGTATGCAAATTATAAATGTTACGTCAATGCTGATTGGTTGCCATGGGCAACTTTTCCACTGGCTCACTTCTCCACTCTTCTCACTGCTTAGTACATCTCCCCCTTTATCTCTCTCCAAGGCTTAGTACATCTGTCCCTATGTGCGGAGATCTCACATCAGACCCCCCCTTCCCCCTGTCTGAGGGCAGCGTCCTGGTTTCACTTTCACTTCTCCACAATAAAACAGTGAAATGTAATAAAATATTAGAACTTTCTGGAAGCGCTGAGATAACGCAGTGACTGCGAGTCTCTATATAACACAGAGAGTATAGACAATACGTACATTGGGTCTCCGGCGTGCGTGGGGGTCTCTCTTCTGGATGGAGTGAGAGGGGATTTCTGGCGTCTGGATATGACAGTGTCAGGGGAGGAGGCAGAGGGGGCTCAGGAAGGGGGCGTTCTGGAGAGTTTGGGGCCGGTTACTCTGCTCAGTAACAACGTCTGGATCTCGCCGGCTGGGAATCTGCGGCCCCTGTAGACACGTTCTGGCGCACCTTAGTATGAGTGTATCTTGATGCTGGATTTATAACAGATATTCTGGAAGAATCAGAACTCGCCCGGTTTCCCTTTTATAAAATTCTGCTATCAGTCCAGGGGGAGAAATCGTAGAAAATAACCCCGGCGTGCTTCCTACATAACCCCGGCGTGCTTCCTACATAACCCCGGCGTGCTTCCTACATAACCCCGGCGTGCTTCCTACATAACCCTGGCGTGCTTCCTACATAACCGCGGCGTGCTTCCTACATAACACCGGCGTGCTTCCTACATAACACCAGCGTGCTTCCTACATAACACCGGCGTGCTTCCTACATAACCGCGGCGTGCTTCCTACATAACCCCGGCGTGCTTCCTACATAACACCAGCGTGCTTCCTACATAACCGCGGCGTGCTTCCTACATAACCCCGGCGTGCTTCCTACATAACCCTGGCGTGCTTCCTACATAACCGCGGCGTGCTTCCTACATAACACCGGCGTGCTTCCTACATAACACCAGCGTGCTTCCTACATAACACCGGCGTGCTTCCTACATAACCGCGGCGTGCTTCCTACATAACACCAGCGTGCTTCCTACATAACCCCGGCGTGCTTCCTACATAACCCCGGCGTGCTTCCTACATAACACCAGCGTGCTTCCTACATAACCCCGGCGTGCTTCCTACATAACCGCGGCGTGCTTCCTACATAACACCAGCGTGCTTCCTACATAACCCCGGCGTGCTTCCTACATAACCCCGGCGTGCTTCCTACATAACCCCGGCGTGCTTCCTACATAACCGCGGCGTGCTTCCTACATAACCCCGGCGTGCTTCCTACATAACCCCGGCGTGCTTCCTACATAACCGCGGCGTGCTTCCTACATAACCCTGGCGTGCTTCCTACATAACCGCGGCGTGCTTCCTACATAACACCAGCGTGCTTCCTACATAACCCCGGCGTGCTTCCTACATAACACCAGCGTGCTTCCTACATAACCGCGGCGTGCTTCCTACATAACACCGGCGTGCTTCCTACATAACCCTGGCGTGCTTCCTACATAACCGCGGCGTGCTTCCTACATAACACCAGCGTGCTTCCTACATAACACCAGCGTGCTTCCTACATAACCCCGGCGTGCTTCCTACATAACCCTGGCGTGCTTCCTACATAACCGCGGCGTGCTTCCTACATAACACCAGCGTGCTTCCTACATAACCCCGGCGTGCTTCCTACATAACCGCGGCGTGCTTCCTACATAACCCCGGCGTGCTTCCTACATAACCCCGGCGTGCTTCCTACATAACACCAGCGTGCTTCCTACATAACCCCGGCGTGCTTCCTACATAACCCCGGCGTGCTTCCTACATAACACCAGCGTGCTTCCTACATAACCCCGGCGTGCTTCCTACATAACCGCGGCGTGCTTCCTACATAACACCAGCGTGCTTCCTACATAACCCCGGCGTGCTTCCTACATAACCCCGGCGTGCTTCCTACATAACCCCGGCGTGCTTCCTACATAACCGCGGCGTGCTTCCTACATAACCCTGGCGTGCTTCCTACATAACCCCGGCGTGCTTCCTACATAACCCCGGCGTGCTTCCTACATAACCGCGGCGTGCTTCCTACATAACCCCGGCGTGCTTCCTACATAACCCCGGCGTGCTTCCTACATAACCGCGGCGTGCTTCCTACATAACCCCGGCGTGCTTCCTACATAACCCCGGCCTGCTTCCTACATAACCCCGGCGTGCTTCCTACATAACCCCGGCCTGCTTCCTACATAACCGCGGCGTGCTTCCTACATAACCCCGGCGTGCTTCCTACATAACCCCGGCATGCTTGCTGCATAACCCCGGCGTGCATCCTACATAAACCCGGCGTGCTTCCTACATAACGCTGGCATATTGCTACATAACCCCGGCCTGCTTCCTACATAACCCTGGCGTGCTTGCCGCATAACCCTGGCCTGCTAGCTGCATAACCCTGGCCTGCTAGCTGCATAACCCTGGCCTGCTAGCTGCATAACCCTGGCGTGCTTGCTGCATAACCCCGGCCTGCTTCCTACATAACCCCGGCCTGCTTGCTGCGTAACCCCGGCCTGCTTGCTGCATAACTCCGGTCTGCTTGCTGATTAACCCCGTTGTGCTTGCTGGCTAACCCTGGCCTGCTAGCTGCATAACCCCGGCCTGCTTGCTGCATAACCCCGGCCTGCTTGCTGCATAACCCCGGCCTGCTTGCTGCATAACCCCGGCCTGCTTGCTGCATAACCCCGGCCTGCTTGCTGCATAACACCGGCCTGCTTGCTGCATAACCCCGGCCTGCTTGCTGCATAACACCGGCCTGCTTGCTGCATAACTCCGGCCTGCTTGCTGATTAACCCCGTTGTGCTTGCTGGCTAACCCTGGCCTGCTAGCTGCATAACCCCGGCCTGCTTGCTGCATAACCCCGGCCTGCTTGCTGCATAACCCCGGCCTGCTTGCTGCATAATCCCGGCCTGCTTACTGCATAACCCCGGCCTGCTTGCTGCATAACCCCGGCCTGCTTGCTGCATAACCCCGGCCTGCTTGCTGCATAACACCGGCCTGCTTGCTGCATAACCCCGGCCTGCTTGCTGCATAACCCCGGCCTGCTTGCTGCATAACACCGGCCTGCTTGCTGCATAACTCCGGCCTGCTTGCTGATTAACCCCGTTGTGCTTGCTGGCTAACCCTGGCCTGCTAGCTGCATAACCCCGGCCTGCTTGCTGCATAACCCCGGCCTGCTTGCTGCATAACCCCGGCCTGCTTGCTGCATAACCCCGGCCTGCTTGCTGCATAATCCCGGCCTGCTTACTGCATAACCCCGGCCTACTAGCTGCATAACCCCGGCCTGCTTGCTGCATAACCCCGGCGTGCTTGCTGCATAATCCCGGCCTGCTTACTGCATAACCCCGGCCTACTAGCTGCATAACCCCGGCCTGCTTGCTGCATAACCCCGTTGTGTTTGCTGCCTAACCCTGGCCTGCTAGCTGCATAACCCCGGCCTGCTTGCTAACCCCGCCTGCTTGCTGCATAATCCCCAGCCTGCTTGCTGCATAACCCCGGCGTGCTTACTGCATAACCCCGGCGTGCTTGCTGCATAACCCCGGCCTGCTTGCTGCATAACCCCGGATTGATTGCTGCATAACCCTGGCGTGCTTGCTGCATAACCCTGGCCTGCTTCCTACATAACCCGGGCATGCTTGCTGAATAATCCCGGCATGCTAGCTGCATATCCCTGGCCTGCTTTCTGCATAACCCCGGCGTGCTTGCTGCATAACCCCGGACTGCTTGCTGCATAACTCCGGCCTGCTTGCTGCATAACCCCGGTGTGCTTCCTACATAACCCTGGCGTGCTTGCTGCATAACCCCGGCATGCTTCCTACATAACCCTGGCGTGCTTGCTGCATAACCCCGGCGTGCTTCCTACATAACCCCGGCATGCTTGCTGCATAACCCCGGCATGCTTCCTACATAACCCCGGCATGCTTGCTGCATAACCCCCGGCCTGCTTCCTACATAACCCCGGCATGCTTGCTGCATAACCCCGGCATGCTTCCTACATAACCCCGGCGTGCTTGCTGCATAACCCCGGCATGCTTCCTACATAACCCTGGCGTGCTTGCTGCATAACTCTGGCATGCTTGCTGGAGGGGCCTGGTGGGGTCCTGGGTCCACCACTCCTCCTATATGCTTGTGCTGTGGATGGCAGTAGTGGCGCCATCTTCTCAGTGATCTCTTCGGGAAGATGGCGCCGCACAAAGAAAGTCTGGCACTGTGCTGGAGTCTTTGCTCTCTACTGGCCAGCGTCATTTTACCAAATAACCGGGAGGATTGCGCTGGCCGGGGAGGAGGGATCCGCTTCCACATCAAGTAAGGTAGGAAGCGGGAGCCCTCCCCTGCACCCCTCTGCTCCACCGTGTTAAATTGCGCCCTGTTTTGTTCATATGTTTGTAAATCCAGTCATCAGGACACAGAGACATGTGAGTTCACTGCTGTGCTGTTTATTCCATCACCAACTCCAGACACACTGCACCCTGGACCACCCACTTCCCAGCATCCCCCTGGTCCCAGGGACCATCACTGAAGATTCAGGCTTACACACATTAGTAAGGGAGTGTCTACAAATATTAAGCATTCTAATACACTAACATCACATCCTCTTTTCTTTAAAGATAAGCCCTGTACGCTTCAATGCAACAATTAACAACGTCATATTAAGAACATCATCTAACACGTTTCAATGAGTCTCTCAGGTCTGCGTATTTCCCTTTTGGGTCTTTCATACACAGTTTGTGTTTCATCTACCATGTTGGACCTTTCTAGAATCGTGGTTTGTTCACCATTATCAGGATCATCATACATGTCAGATGAAGGGTATTCTTCAGTCATGTTGTCTTCATTATGGTTAGGTTGAGATCTTAAATCCACCCGATTTCTTCTTACTTCCGTTCCACGCTCTGTACGTATAGTATAAGATCTTGGTGCTACTTGTGCTTGCACAATACCTTTCTGCACCCAAATACCTTTCTCGTGATCTCTGAGATGGACTTGGTCACCCGATTTTAGATCCTTACTCAGTCTGACCAACGCTGAGTTATGTGTATTAAGCAGTTCATCATGTATCGGGAGATTTGCTCTAATCCTCCTTCCCATCAGCATTTGTGCAGGAGAAAGTCCATTCTGTAAAGGTGTACTGCGGTAGATTAAAAGACTTTTGTAGAAATCTTCTATACCTTCTTGAGCTTTTTTCATGAGACTCTTTACAGTTTTTACTGAACTTTCCACCAACCCATTTGAGCGTGGATAGTGGGGACTTGACGTAGTATGGACAAATTCCCATTCATGAGCAAATTATCTAAATTCAGCACTGGAAAACTGAGGACCATTGTCAGTGAACACCATGCCTTGCAAAGATTGACTTCATGCAATTGATTACGGCTTTACTAGTAGTTGTATGTAGTGTCTTCACCTCAGGGTAGTTAGAGCAATAATCAGTCACGACAATGTACGTTTTCCCATTACAATCAAACAAATCTGCGCCAACTTTCTGGTACGGTCTCTCTGGCACTGCGTGAGGACTCAGTGGCTCGACTTGCTGTTTTGGTCTATACGTAAGTCATAATTCACATGTAGCTGTAGTCTGTGCTATGTCTTGGTTCATTCTTGGCCAATACATAACTTCACACGCTCTCCGCTTACATTTTTCTTCTCCTAAGTGGCCTTCATGTATCTTGCACAGCATAGTTTTTCTTAGTCGTGCAGGTATGACAAACCTATTGCCTTTGTAAATAATACCATCGACAACTGTAAGGTCACTGCGGTACATCCAATAATCATCGATAGACAGCGGGCACGCATGTTTTTCTGCTGGCCAACCTTTCAGAATGATATCTTTCAACACTTTCATTGTGTCATCTGTCTCAGTTTCTTTCCTAATCTGTTCTTGTCTTGCAAGAGACACTGGTAGAGAAGCTACGATCAAATTAACATAGGCTTCTATCTCTTCATCCATCAGACTTTTGGAACCTTCACTTTTGTCCACAGCACGAGAAAGTGTATCAGCAATGTACATGTATTTGCCGGGACAGTACAGCAAGTGTACATCATATTCCTATAGTCTGATAAGCATTCGTTGAATTCTCATGGGACAGTCATGTAATGATTTAGTCATGATAGCTACCAATGGCCTTTGGTCAGTTTCCACTGTAAATGTTTGACCATACACAAACTGATGAAATCGCTCAGATGCATATGTGATCGCTAGAAGTTCTTTTTCTATCTGAGCATACCTTGTTTCAGCACTTGTCAGTGCTCTTGATGCATAGATTACTGGTTGCCACGTATCCTCATGTTCTTGTAACAGCACTGAGCCTAGGCCAAATTGCGAAGCATCTGCTGAAATTCTTATTCTTTTCGCAGGATCAAAGAATTTTAGCACTGGTTGCTCTGTGATGATCTGTTTCAAGTTTTGCCAACTTTCTTCTTGTTCATGTGACCACATCTACTTGTTATCTTTGTCCAACAACCATCTAAGAGAGGCTGTTTGTTCAGAGAGTTGAGAAATAAACTTTCCTAAGTAAGTAATCATCCCTAGGAATCTTCTGACGTCGTCTTTGTTGTTAGGACGTTCCATGTTCATTATGGCTGATATTTTCCTTGGGTCTGGTTTTACACCTTGATCCGAGACCACGTCGCCCATAAAGGTAAGTGTATTCACGCCAAATTCACATTTGTCCTTGTTTAGCTTTAGATTCACTTTCTTGACAAGTTCCATAACTTGTCTCAATCTAGAATCAAGTTCTTCCTTTGTAGATCCCCAGACAATAATGTCATCCATCATTGTTTCAACACCTGGAATATGTTCAAAAATCATGTGTATCTTTTTGTGATATACTTCTGGAGCAGACAATATTCCATATGGTAGTCGAAGAAATCTGTATTGACCTTCTGGTGTATTAAATGTACAAAGCTTTGAGCTGGCCTCATCTAGCTTCATTTGCCAGAATCCTGAAGATGCGTCCAATTTACTGAACCATTTTGCTCCCAAAAATTGTGACATGATTTCATCTCTGGTTGGTAGTTTGAAATGTTCTCGTTTAATAGCTTTGTTTAAATCTCTGGGGTCTAGACATATTTTGAGTTGTCCATTTTTCTTTTCAACAATTACTAAGGAGCTTACCCATTCAGTAGGCTCATCAACTTTCTGTATCACACCCAAGGCTTCCATGCAATTTAACTCTTGTTTCAGTTTTTCTCTCAGCGCAAACGGCACTTTTCTACAGGGGTGTATCACTGAAGAAACTTGCGTGTCTATATTTATTTTATGCTCTCCAGGCAAACAACCTAGACCTTCAAACAAGTCTCTGTATTCTGTAAACATCGATTTGCAGTCATCTTCTACTTGTGATGTCACCATAAAAAGTTTCTTTAGCAAGCTTAGTTTCTCACAGGAACTTAATCCTAGAATCGGTTGCACATTTCTATCCACAATCAGTAGAGATGTTTTAAACTGTTGTCCCTTATATTTCAGTGTCACTAAGCATGTACCTTTCACAGGAATTTCCTCCCCAGTGTACCCTGTAACTTTCACTTTGGCTGGATGAATTTTAGGTTTCACTCTAAAAGTCTTATAGTCTTGAAACGATATTAAATTCACCTGCGTGCCAGTATCAAGCTTAAAGGGAATGACAATCTCGTTCACAGTTAAATAGACAATCCACAAAGAATTCATCTGTTTGTTTAACAGCATGCACTTTGGTTGTTTTACTTTTAATTTGACAGCATTTGGCAAAGTGATTAAGTCTACCACATTTCATGCAGGTTTTACAATAAGCAGGGCACATTTTAGGATTGCGAGCATTTCCACATCTACTACACATTTCCTTATTAGACTGTGGCTTAGACTGCTTCATTCTTGAGAATGGAGGTTTGCTTGGCTCTGTTTTCTGCACTACATGGACATTAGCATCAACTTCCTTGTGTAACGTTTTGGCTTGAAATCTAGTTATTTCTGCAGATCTACACAAAGTCACTGCCTTGTCTAGTGTTAGTTCTTGCTCTCTCAGCAGTCTCTCTCTGAGTCCATTATCAGGTATTCCACAGACAATACGATCTCTAATCAGTGAATCCTTTAATCACCAAACTCACAGGTTTTACTGAGTGATTGCAGCTCTGTAACATACTGATCAAATCCATCTCCAGACTTCTGATCACATGTGAAAAACTTATATGTTTCAACTGAAAACTATTATAAATGTCCAGCACATCCTCTCCTATCACATGGAGGAAAATGGATGCCTTTGTTTTGTCAGCCTCTGTATCAGCTCCACATGCAGCAAGATATATATTAAACCTTTGCTTAAATCTTTTCCAGTTTTCAGACAAGTTACCAGACATCAGCATGCCGGTTGGAGGAGCTAGTTTATCCATGGTTACTCACTGTTTGAAGAAAGGAGCACACGGCAGGCTTTGCAGACACTGAGTATCACAGCCACAGACTGCTGCAGGATTCCTTCACACTCTGAGAGTAGCAGTCCAAGTTAAACTTCTTCTGACACCATGTTTTGTTCATATGTTTGTAAATCCAGTCATAAGGACACGGAGACATGTGAGTTCACTGCTGTGCTGTTTATTCCATCACCAACTCCAGGCACACACACACTGGACCACCCACTTCCCAGCATCCCCCTGGTCCCAGGGACTATCACTGAAGATTCAGGCTTACACAGATTAGTAAGGGAGTGTCTACAAATATTAAGCATTCTAATACACTAACATCACCCTGTGGAGCACGCGGGGGCCGCTTCATGATCCTGCAATTATTTTATTCTATGCCCTAGTCAACACACCCCATTTATGAAGCCACACCCCACTTTACCAGGCCCACGCCCCTCTTTACCGGGCCCGGCGTGGCTCTCTGCACCCCTGGGGATAAGGGTAAGGTCCCACTGCCAGCAATAACACGAGCTCAGTTATTGTATCATTGAGGTTACTGGGGAATATGTACTAAACCTGGGAGCATGGGCGTCGGAATGGGGGGACAAGGGGCAGCTCGCTCCCCCCAAACATGAGACAGACTCCGATACTGGAGGAGTAGGGGTGCGGCGAGCGGTCAGATGAAATTCCGCTGCCGCACCTTACACCTCCTCCTCCTCTGTAGTGCAGTGGCTCCTGAAGCTGCTTCCCGATGGTCCCAGCGGCCGGATGGCGGACTCACCATGGCTATCCCATGGTGCTGTGATGTACCCAGGCCCGGCCCTACGCATATGCCGACTACTCAGCTGCGTAGAGCGCTGGACCTGTGATGAAGTCACCGTCACTCATTCTCCGCTGCCATAGTTGCCAATTCAGCTTATAATAGGCAAAATTGGGCTTGTTTGTTTTTTTCAAGTTGCTTTATTTTTTTGATGGTTGCTTGTTGCTTGTTTTTGGGCTCATAATTTTTTTTGCTGCTTGTTTTTGGGCTTTTTTTATTTTTTTAAAGGTACCACTGGCACCGCCCATCAGAGGTAGCCATTCATACAGTCATTCAACACAGATACCCACAGAGACATAGGTGAGAAGCTGTGGATGAAGAGATGAATTGGGGGGGTCTTCAATTGTGTCAAATGGCTGTGACGTGACAGTGAAATAATGATAGTGAGCGAGCGCTTTTCTGCACGCTGAGGAGATTGTTCAGAGTTTGTCGCAGATTTTTCTATTTTAGCAAAATCTGCGACCACCAAAATCGCACGCTGGGGGTCGCCCAGAATAGGGCAAGGCTACCCAGCATGTGTGGTACTGCCCCGCAATGCGATTGCAATTCAAATAGAGATTGACCCCTGACTGTGCAGCATAGCAGGGGCACCGCCGCCATGTTTCCAATCGCAGAAACGCAGGCGACATCATTGGCTGGCCCTGAAAACAGCCATGACATGTCTGTGTTTACTGTGACACTCCCCCCTCCCCCCAATGTCGCAACACTGCCCATAGACACCCGTCGTCTGTCAATTATGATGCAAATGCGTCCTTCCGGGATGCGATCGCATCATGACAGCATGCGCAGGTGGCTGATAATCAGTCTGTGTCAGGGTCTGAATAAGCCCATAATGTCTACCACCGACTGGATGTAGTTACCCGGCTGTCGGGATCCCGGCATTAAGGATCCTGATGTCGATATCCTGACAGATGGGAATGCCGACAGCGCTCGCCGCGGGTTTTCTCACTCGTGTGCGTCCACAACACCCATAGAGTGACAATAAAACCTGTGGTGAGTGCAGTGAGCCACCGTGCCGTGGCGATCGCACTCTTTGCGCTTGCCACACTGCCGGTATTTTGGCGGCCGGGATACCGCTGTTGTTATATTGACAGCTGGCATCCCGTCCGCCGAGATATCATTACCATCCCGACTGGAGAACCGGATACCAGAAGAAAAAGTTCAAGAAACTGAAAGCTATCCACCTGACTTCAAGATCCAGAACTTGTCTTCAGTCCATCCAGCAGCACCTGAGATAGGTGGTCTTCAGTTTGCCGAATGTCGGGATCCCGGCGCACAGTATACCGGCGCCGGAATCCCGACACCCGGCATACCGACATATATTCTCCCTCGTGGGGGTCCACGTCCCCCCTGGAGGGAGAATAAAGTAGTGTGGTGCGCGTAGCGTGGCGAGCGCAGCGAGCCCGCAAGGGGCTCCTTTGCGCTCGCCACGGTGTCGGTATGCCGGCGGTCGGGCACCCGGCGACGGTATGCTGGTCGCCGGGAGCCCGGCCGCCGGCATACCATACTACACCCCCTGAGATAACACTGAGTAGCAGCCAGACATAGCACTAATATTTATATGTATTTTAATTAGGAAACCAAAAACTTAAGTTGGGCTTTTCTGGCGGCTTTTTAGGAAGGGTTTGGGTTTGTTTTTTACTCATCAGTTGCTTGTTTTTCATTTAATAGTTGGCAACACTGTCCACTGCGCGCCACCTGCTGCTCACGGCCCACATCCTGCCGCTTTGCACCCGCCGCTCACCACCTGCCGCTGACCTCTCTCCACCCGCCGCCGCGCTCACCACCCACATCCCACCATGGACAGTAACAAGCAGGCTCCCCTGACAAGCGCACAGAGGGGATCTGCAATGATCCGCCTCCCGAGTGGCTGCTCTGTCTCCACAGCCCTCCCCGATGCCAGAGAAAAGGGGGAGGGAGACAGTGCAGCATCTACTAACGAAGGGGAGCTGGAGCTATGACCTACAGATGGAGGGTATGTGCAGCTCGCCTGTACAATGTGTCAGTGTGCCCCTCGTTGCTGTTATATATGTATGTGTGTGTGTGTGTGTGTGTGTGTCAGTGTGCCCTTTATGCAATCTATGTAACTTGTATAAGCGGCTCTGCTGTGGTGTAACGTGTATAAGTGTCTCCTCTGTGATGTAGCGTGTATAAGTGTCTCCTCTGTGATGTAGCGTGTATAAGCGGCTCTTCTGTGGTGTAACGTCTATACGCGGCTCTACTGTGGTGTAACGTGTATAAGTGTCTACTCTGTGGTGTAACGTGTATAAGCGGCACTTCTGTGGTGTAACGTGTATAAGTGGCACTTCTGTGGTGTAACGTGTATAAGTGGCACTTCTGTGGTGTAACATGTATAAGCGGCTCTTCTGTGGTGTAACGTGTATAAGCGGCACTTCTGTGGTGTAACATGTATAAGCGGCTCTTCTGTGGTGTAATGTGTATAAGTGTCTCCCCTGTGGTGTAACGTATATAAGTGTCTACTCTGTGGTGTAACGTGCATAAGTGTCTCTTCTGTGGTGTAACGTGTATACGCGGCTCTACTGTGGTATAACGTGTATACGCGGCTCTACTGTGGTGTAACGTGTATAAGTGTCTCCTCTGTGATGTAACGTGTATAAGTGTCTCCTCTGTGATGTAGCGTGCATAAGCGGCTCTTCTGTGGTGTAACGTGTATACGCGGCTCTACTGTGGTGTAACGTGTATAAGCGGCACTTCTCTGGTGTAACGTGTATAAGTGTCTACTCTGTGGTGTAACGTGTATAAGTGTCTACTCTGTGGTGTAACGTGTATAAGCGGCACTTCTGTGGTGTAACATGTATAAGCGGCTCTTCTGTGGTGTAACGTGTATAAGCAGCACTTCTGTGGTGTAACATGTATAAGCGGCTCTTCTGTGGTGCAACGTGTATAAGTGTCTCCCCTGTGGTGTAACGTATATAAGTGTCTACTCTGTGGTGTAACGTGTATAAGTGTCTCTTCTGTGGTGTAACGTGTATACGCGGCTCTATTGTGGTGTAATGTGTATACGCGGCTCTACTGTGGTGTAACGTGTATAAGCAGCTCTACTGTGGTGTAACGTGTATAAGCGGCTCTTCAGTGGTGTAACGTGTATAAGCGGCACTTCTGTGGTGTAACGTGTATAAGTGTCTACTCTGTGGTGTAACGTGTATAAGTGTCTCCCCTGTGGTGCAACGTATATAAGTGTCTACTCTGTGGTGTAACGTGTATAAGTGTCTCTTCTGTGGTGTAATGTGTATACGCGGCTCTACTGTGGTGTAACGTGTATACGCGGCTCTACTGTGGTGTAACGTGTATAAGCAGCTCTACTGTGGTGTAACGTGTATAAGCGGCTCTTCAGTGGTGTAACGTGTATAAGCGGCACTTCTGTGGTGTAACGTGTATAAGTGTCTACTCTGTGGTGTAACGTGTATAAGTGTCTACTCTGTGGTGTAACGTGTATAAGTGGCTCTTCTGTGGTGTAACATTTATAAGCGGCTCTTCTGTGGTGTAATGTGTATAAGTGTCTCCCCTGTGGTGTAACGTATATAAGTGTCTACTCTGTGGTGTAACGTGTATAAGTGTCTCCTCTGTGATGTAGCGTGTATAAGCGGCTCTACTGTGGTGTAACGTGTATAAGCAGCTCTACTGTGGTGCAACGTGTATAAGCATATTTTCTGTGGTGTAACGTGTATACGCGGCTCTACTGTGGTGTAACGTGTGTAAGCGGCACTTCTGTGGTGTAACGTGTATACGCGGCTCTACTGTGGTGTAATGTGTATAAGCGGCTCTACTGTGATGTAACGTGTATAAGCGTCTCTTCTGTGGTGTAACGTGTATACGCGGCTCTACTGTGGTGTAACGTGTATAAGCAGCTCTCCTGTGGTGTAACGTGTATAAGCGGCTCTTCTGTGGTGTAATGAGTATACGCGGCTCTGCTGTGGTGTAACGTGTATAAGCGTCTCTTCTGTGGTGTAACGTGTATAAGCGTCTCTTCTGTGGTGTAACATGTATAAGCGGCACTTCTGTGGTGTAACGTATATAAGTGTCTACTCTGTGGTGTAACGTGTATAAGCGGCACTTCTGTGGTGTAACGTGTATAAGTGTCTACTCTGTGGTGTAACGTGTATAAGTGTCTACTCTGTGGTGTAACGTGTATAAGCGGCACTTCTGTGGTGTAACATGTATAAGCGGCTCTTCTGTGGTGTAACGTCTATAAGCAGCACTTCTGTGGTGTAACATGTATAAGCGGCTCTTCTGTGGTGTAACGTGTATAAGTGTCTCCCCTGTGGTGCAACGTATATAAGTGTCTACTCTGTGGTGTAACGTGTATAAGTGTCTCTTCTGTGGTGTAATGTGTATACGCGGCTCTACTGTGGTGTAACGTGTATACGCGGCTCTACTGTGGTGTAACGTGTATAAGCAGCTCTACTGTGGTGTAACGTGTATAAGCGGCTCTTCAGTGGTGTAACGTGTATAAGCGGCACTTCTGTGGTGTAACGTGTATAAGTGTCTACTCTGTGGTGTAACGTGTATAAGTGTCTACTCTGTGGTGTAACGTGTATAAGCGGCTCTTCTGTGGTGTAACATTTATAAGCGGCTCTTATGTGGTGTAATGTGTATAAGTGTCTCCCCTGTGGTGTAACGTATATAAGTGTCTACTCTGTGGTGTAACGTGTATAAGTGTCTCCTCTGTGATGTAGCGTGTATAAGCGGCTCTACTGTGGTGTAACGTGTATAAGCAGCTCTACTGTGGTGTAACGTGTATAAGCATATTTTCTGTGGTGTAACGTGTATACGCGGCTCTACTGTAGTGTAACGTGTGTAAGCGGCACTTCTGTGGTGTAACGTGTATACACAGCTCTGCTGTGGTGTAACGTGTACAAGCGGCTCTACTGTGGTGTAACGTGTATAAGCGGCTCTTCTGTGGTGTAACGTGTATACGCGGCTCTACTGTGGTGTAATGTGTATAAGCGGCTCTACTGTGATGTAACGTGTATAAGCGTCTCTTCTGTGGTGTAACGTGTATACGCGGCTCTACTGTGGTGTAACGTGTATAAGCAGCTCTCCTGTGGTGTAACGTGTATAAGCGGCTCTTCTGTGGTGTAATGAGTATACGCGGCTCTGCTGTGGTGTAACGTGTATAAGCGTCTCTTCTGTGGTGTAACGTGTATAAGCGTCTCTTCTGTGGTGTAACATGTATAAGCGGCACTTCTGTGGTGTAACGTATATAAGTGTCTACTCTGTGGTGTAACGTGTATAAGTGTCTCCTCTGTGGTGTAGCGTGTATAAGCGGCTCTGCTGTGGTGTAACGTGTATAAGCGGCTCTTCTGTGGTGTAACGTGTATAAGCGTCTTTTTCTGTGGTGTAACGTGTATAAGCATCTCTTCTGTGGTGTAACGTGTATAAGCGGCCCTTCTGTGGTGTATCGTGCATAAATGTCTCCTCTGTGGTGTAATGTGTATAAGCGGCTCTTCTGTGGTGTAACATGTATAAGTGTCTCCTCTGTGGTGTAACATGTATAAGTGTCTCCTCTGTGGTGTAACATGTATAAACGGTTCTACTGTGGTGTAACGTGTATAAGCGGCTCCTCTGTGGTGTAACGTGTATAAGCGGCTCTACTGTGGTGTAACGTGTATAAGCGGGTCTGCTGTGGTGTAACGTGTATAAGCGGCTCTTTTGTGGCATAACGTGTATAAGCGGCTCTTCTGTAGTGTAACGTGTATAAGCGGCTCTACTGTGGCGTAACGTGTATAAGTGGCTCCTCTGTGGTGTAACGTGTATAATTGGCTCTACTGTGGTGTAACGTGTATAATCGGCTCTACTGTGGTGTGACGTATATTATCGGCTCTACTGTGGTGTAACGTGTATAAGCGGCTCCTCCGTGGTGTAAAGTGTATAATCGGCTCTACTGTGGTGTAACGTGTATAATCGGCTCTACTGTGGTGTAACGTGTATAATCGGCTCTACTGTGGTGTAACATGTATAATCGGCTCTACTGTGGTGTAACGTGTATAAGTGGCTCTACTGGGGTGTGATGTGTATAAGCTGATCTACTGGGGTGTGATGTATATAATCGGCTCCTCTGTGGTGTGACGTGTAGAATCGTCTCTACTGTGGTGTAACGTGTATAATCGTCTCTACTGGGGTGTGATGTGTATAAGCGACTCTACTGTGGTGTGACGTGTATAATCGGCTCTACTGTGGTGTAACGTGTATAAGCGACTCTACTGTGGTGTGACGTGTATAATCGGCTCTACTGTGGTGTAACGTGTATAATGGGCTCTACTGTGGTGTAACGTGTATAATCGGCTCTACTGTGGTGTAACGTGTATAAGTGGCTCTACTGGGGTGTGATGTGTATAAGCTGATCTACTGGGGTGTGATGTATATAATCGGCTCCTCTGTGGTGTGACGTGTAGAATCGTCTCTACTGTGGTGTAACGTGTATAATCGTCTCTACTGGGGTGTGATGTGTATTAGCGACTCTACTGTGGTGTGACATGTATAATCGGCTCTACTGTGGTGTAACGTGTATAAGTGGCTCTATATATTCCACTAAGGGGCGCATACCAAAAAAAATTAGGCTCGGGTCGGCCCTGGCTGTACCATTGCCAGCCACCTCTTCTCCTCCCACCGTACCGCCTCTCTCCATCTCCTGCAGGTGAAGACTCCCGGCCTCCTCCATGGTGCCGACTCCTCCTCTATAGTAGCCCCACCCCCTCCTCCGCAGTGTTTCTTCCCACAGTACTCCTTGAGGTAGGACTCCTCAACTTAGGGGCGCCAAACTGAGATTCTAGTCTGGCCCCCCCCCCAACCAAAAAAACGTTCTGACGCCCCTGCCTGGGAGAGAGGTAAAGTGGAGAGTGATATAGTACCAGCCAATCAGCTCCTAACTGCCATGTTACAGGCTGTGTTTCCAGGGCCGGTGCAAGGTCTCTCAGCACCCCAGGCAGAGCTTCAGCCTAGCGCCCCCTATCCTGCAATCACCACCACCACCACCTCTCGGAGGGGAGATGCAGGTGGCCACTAGGTGGGCATCATTATACATATACAGAGAACAGGAACAACACTCAGGGGAGACCCATTAGTCAAAGTATATTTGCAGCTATATCCCCGAAAACCCAATAGACGCAAATATAATGTATCACCTGACTGTATGTAGGATGGACTGCAGGAAGTATCTCAGCATCTCCGAGACCTGCTGCCATCCCTCCATTGCCACCCGCCACCGCATCACCATAGCTTTCTATGGGGTATACCATGCTCCCTGATTTACCAATATCTGGAATGGGATCTCTGGGGCTACCTGATGATGGCGGAAGCCCATGTAGCCTATGGGCCACTCACCGCACGTGTGGCCGGGCAGAGGTTTCCGCCGGAACACTCCCCGGAAGTGGCCTCTGTGCAGTGCGGTTACGTGTTACCTCGCATGCAAAGACTCCACCGGCAGCCGTCTGAGTACATCTTTTGTATTACCAGTTATGTATATAGCGCACACATATTCCGCAGCGCTGTACAGAGAATATTTGTCCAGTCACATCAGCCCCTGCCCCAGTGAGCTTACACTCTATTTCTCTTACGTCCTAGAGGATGCTGGGGACTCCGTAAGGACCATGGGGTATAGACGGGCTCCGCAGGAGACATGGGCACTACAAAGAACTTTTAGTATGGGTGTGCACTGGCTCCTCCCTCTATGCCCCTCCTCCAGACCTCAGTTAGATCTTGTGCCCAGACAGACTGGGTGCATTACAGGGAGCTCTACTGAGTTTCTCTGAATAAAGTATTTTGTTAGGTTTTTTATGTTCAGGGAGCTCTGCTGGCAACAGGCTCCCTGCATCGTGGGACTGAGGGGAGAGAAGCAGATCTACTTAAGTGATAGGCTCTGCTTCTTAGGCTACTGGACACCATTAGCTCCAGAGGGATCGGTACGCAGGTCTCACCCTGCCATTCGTCCCGGAGCCGTGCCACCGTCCTCCTCACAGAGCCGGAAAATAGAAGCCGGGTGAGTATGAGAAGAAAAGAAGACTTCAGAGGCGGCAGAAGACTTCAGATCTTCACTGAGGTAACGCACAGCAGTAACGCTGCGCGCCATTGCTCCCACACACTACACACACTGACAGGCACTGATGGGTGCAGGGCGCAGGGGGGCACCCTGGGCAGCAATAAACCTCTGGACTGGCAATAAGGGTACATTAGGCTGCGGAGGCAGTAAATACAGAGATCCCCCGCCATTTTTTGTATATTGAAGCGGGACCGAAGCCCGCCGCTGGTGGGGGCGGAGCTTGATCCCTCAGCACTAACAGCGCCATTTTCTCCACAGAACGCTGCAGAGAAGCTGGCTCCCCGGACTCTCCCCTGCTGCACTCGGTGACAGAGGGCTGAAAAGAGGGGGGGGGGGGGGGGGGGCATTTTTAAGGCGCAGTGAGTGTATACACATTGATTATATATATAAAAAGCGCTATCTGGGTTTTATTCCAGTGTCAGTTGGCGCTGGGTGTGTGCTGGCATACTCTCTCTCTGTCTCTCCAAAGGGCCTTGTTGGGGAACTGTTCCCTTATAGATATATCCCTGTGTGTGTGTGTGGGGGTGTCGGTACGTGCATGTCGGCATGTCTGAAGCGGAAGGCTCGTCCAAGGAGGAGGTGGAGCAGATGAGTGGTGTGTCTCCGTCGGCAACAGCGACTCATGATTGGATGGACATGTGGCATATGTTAAATGCAAGTGTAGCATCATTACATAAGAGACTGGACAAAGCATAGTCCAGGGTGTCGACAGGGGGTCAATCCACGGATTGGACCGAGTCACAGGGCCCTTCTGGGTCTCAAAAACGTCCCCTATCCCAAATAGTAGACACTGGTACCGACACGGATTCCGACTCCAGTGTCAACTACGATGATGCAAAATTACACCCAAGGGTGGCAAAAAGTATTCATTATATGATTATGGCAATAAAAGATGTTTTGCATATCACAGATGACCCCTCTGTCCCTGACACGAGGGTGCGCATGTATAAGGAAAAGAAACCTGAGGTAACCTTTCCCCCATCTCATGAGCTGAACGCGTTATTTGAAAAAGCTTGGGAAACTCCAGATAAAAAATTGCAGATTCCCAAGAGGATTCTTATGGCGTATCCTTTCCCTGCACAGGACAGGGTACGTTGGGAATCCTCGCCCAGGGTGGACAAGGCTTTAACACGCCTGTCCAAGAAGGTGGCGCTACCGTCTCCGAACACGGCAGCCCTCAAGGATCCTGCTGATCGCAGACAGGAGACTACTTTAAAGTCTATTTATACGCATACGGGTGCCTTGCTCAGACCAGCAATAGCATCGGCATGGGTATGTAGCGCAGTTGCAGCATGGACAGATACCTTGTCAGCTGACCTTGATACCCTAGACAGGGATACCATTTTATTAACCTTAGCCCACATTAAAGACGCAGTCTTATATATGAGGGACGCTCAAAGAGACGTTGGGCTGCTGGGTTCCAGAGCCAATGCCATGGCTATTTCTGCGAGACGAGCTCTGTGGACCCGCCAATGGACGGGTGATGCCGACTCAAAGAAGCATATGGAGGTTTTACCTTACATGGGTGAAGTGTTGTTTGGGGAGGGGCTCACGGACCTGGTTTCCACAGCTACCACGGGTAAATCTACCTTTTTACCTTTTGTTCCCCAACAGCAAAAGAAAACTCCACAGTATCAGATGCAGTCCTTTCGGTCGCATAAGTCCAGAAGAGGTCGGGGCTCCTCATTCCTTGTCAGAGGTAAGGGTAGAGGGAAAAGAACACCAGCTTCGGCTAGTTCCCAGGAGCAGAAGTCCTCCCAGGCTTCTACAAAATCCGCCGCATGACGCTGGGGCTCCCCTAAGGGAGTCCGCACCAGTGGGGGCACGCCTTTGACTTTTCAGCCAGATCTGGTTTCTTTCAGACGTGGATCCTTGGGTGATGGTAATTGTTTCCCAAGGCTACAAGCTGGAATTCGAAGAGGTGCCCCCTCGCCGATTTTTCAAGTCGGCCTTGCCAGCTTCACCCCCGGAGAGGGAAGTAGTGTTAGCTGCAATTCAAAAGCTGTGTCAACAGCAAGTGGTTGTCAAGGTTCCCCTGGTCCAACAGGGAAATGGGTATTATTCAACCCTATTTGTGGTCCCGAAGCCGGATGGTTCGGTCAGACCCATTTTAAATCTAAAATCCCTAAACCTGTACTTGAAAAAGTTCAAATTCAAGATGGAATCGCTCCGAGCTGTAATATCCAGCATGGAAGGGAGGGATTTTATGGTGTCACTAGACATAAAGGATGCATACCTTCATGTCCCCATATATCCCCCTCATCAGGAGTACCTGAGATTCGCTGTACAGGACTGTCATTACCAGTTTCAGACGTTGCCGTTTGGGCTTTCCACGGCCCCGAGGATTTTCACCAAGGTAATGGCGGAGATGGTGGTGCTCCTGCGCAGGCAGGGAGTCACAATTATCCCATACTTGGATGATCTCCTGATAAAGGCGAGATCGAGAGATCAATTGCTGAAGAGCGTGTCGCTTTCCCTGAGAGTGCTGCAACAGCACGGTTGAATTCTCAATCTGCTAAAGTCACAAATGGTTCCAACGACTCGGCTATCATTCCTAGGCATGATTCTGGACACGGAACAAAAGAGGGTTTTTCTCCCATTGGAAAAAGCCCAGGACCTCCAGAACATGGTCAGAGACCTGCTAAAACCAAAAAGAGTGTCTGTTCATCAATGCACTCGAGTTCTGGGAAAAATGGTGGCAGCCTACGAGGCCATCCCCTTCGGCAGGTTTCATGCGAGGACTTTTCAGTGGGACCTTCTGGACAAGTGGTCCGGGTCCCATCTACAAATACATCAGAAAATAACCCTGTCCCCCAGGGCCAGGGTGTCTCTCCTGTGGTGGCTACAGAGTGCTCACCTTCTAGAGGGTCGCAGGTTCGGCATTCAAGACTGGGTTCTGGTGACCACGGACGCGAGCCTCCGAGGATGGGGAGCAGTCACACAAGGAAGAAATTTTCAGGGACTATGGTCAAGCCAGGAGGCTTGTCTACACATCAACATATTGGAATTGAGGGCCATATACAACGGCCTACGACAAGCGGAGAACCTTCTTCGCGACCTACCGGTTCTGATTCAATCAGACAACGTCACAGCCGTGGCTCATGTAAACTGCCAAGGCGGGACAAGGAGCAGAGTGGCGATGGCGGAAGCCACCAGGATTCTTCGCTGGGCGGAAAATCACGTAAGCGCTCTGTCAGCTGTCTTCATTCTGGGAGTGGACAACTGGGAAGCAGACTTCCTCAGCAGACACGATCTCCATCCAGGGCCAAAATTTACTGAGAATTCGAGTTTGTCCGATTTGTGTTTTTTTTTCTAAGTCCCAATCCGGGAATTCACTAAGCACCAATCTCGGCAGTGTTTTGACTGTTCGTAATGGTTTGATTAGCAAAGTTCAGAAATACGAATGAATAGACCATCGGTCAAACGCGGCTGTTATTTCATGCAATACGGGAATTCACTATTCATTCGTATTTGGGTGTTAGTTTCTGAGTGCTCAATTGCGGTCGTATTTTTTTGCGATTCGGTAAAAAAAGCGGCAAAAAATAGACCTGCTTTTTTCAATCGTGTTTACATGTGTTGCATCTCAAAAATCAATCACACCTGAATACGGATGCCTATAAAAGGATGTTAGGCCCAATTCAATCCACCTACACTCAGAAATGGCAGCAGGACTGTGGACCAGTGATCTTTTGTGTTCTGTGGGATTCTTCAGACTCAGACATCAGCCTGTAAGTAACCAGGGCCAACAAACTGAACATGGTCAGCAGGTTGTACAGGTTCCGCGGAGGCTGCGCAGGCCTCGTTTTTTTAGGGGGCGTTTAAACTTGAACGCATTGTCCGATGATAAGGTCATACAGATGTTCCGTCTAAATCGTAACAACATTTTCCGTCTGTATGACCTTGTCAAACTGGGCCTAGACCCTGAGACAGCACGCTCTCGCCCTGTCTCAGGCCTGCACAAACTCCTGGCTGTGTTGCACTTTCTGGCTACTGGCAGCTTTCAGGCTGTGTCTGGGGATGTCATAGGAATCTCACAGCCCTCATTTTCCAGAATATTAACACAGGTGATGTATACCTAACTACCTCTTCTGTTTTTTGTTTGTTTTCATTTCTCGGTGGCCAGTTCTGTCCTAAAATCTCATGTTTATTGTTCTTTCAAATATACACACAGGTGTTGGCTGTTTTGCAGCCCCACATCGATGCCTCAATCTGCTTCCCTACCAAGGAGTCTCAGTGGCATGCCGTCAGCAGTGGCGCACCCAGGGGGGGTTTCCGAGTACCCAGAAACCCCCCTCCACTATAAAAATGTTTTTTATTTTTTTTTAAGCTGCATGAGTATTATTAATGACTGTCTAACGTCCTCTGCAGCCTGCTGTCTTCCTGGTGGCACTTGCAAGTGCAATAAAAGTTTACTTTATTTTAATTATAGTACATATATATCCATGTGCCTACATATATACACATGTATATACATACATACATACATACATATAAACACACACACACATATGATATATATATATATATATATATATACATGTGTGTATATATATGTGTACTGTATGTGTGTGTGTATATATATATATATATATATATGTAATAGGATGGAGGTACGGCACTCACGGCTTCCAATAACGGACACAACGCGGTCACGTCTATGTAGTAACGTTTCAGTGCCCCAGCACTGTCGTCAGACTTTATTAAAGAATAAAAGCAAAATGTACATACCTTTATAGCAAGTGAATTAAAACAGTGAAACCACGCCGGACGCCGGGATCGGGACAAAGCACCCGCCCAGCGGCAGCAGATGATGACATCATAAATCTAAACACCAATGAACGAACACCATTACAACCACATCACCATGATGATATTAAAAACAGGAAATAAGCGGAAGTAATACAGAAGCATAATACAAAATGGATATAATAGCATAGATGACACATTGAAAAGTCAATATAATAGATCAGCATTGTTACACAAGCTAATAAATCAATGTATAACATACAAATAGAGCAGCATGTTGAGCCAGGACTAAATGCATAATCAATAGAAACAAGCATATGAAATACCGTCATTCAGACCCTTAGGAGCTAGAACACCCAAACGCATGATCCATCGGGTCTCACATTGTAATAGTTTGCGTGATCGATCACCCCCTCTAATAGAGGCGGGGACATGGTCGATCATACGATAACGCAAACTATTAAGGGGATGACGAAGCTCGACAAAGTGCCTAGCAACTGGTTGATCGGAACAACCACTTTTCAGAGCATTCCTAATTGCTGAACGGTGTGCAGACATCCGTTCTTTAAATTTACGTTCGGTCTTTCCCACGTAGCTAAGGCCACATGGGCAAATAAGTTGATAGACAACAAAAGTAGAATTACATGTTAACTAGAGATGAGCGGGTTCGGTTTCTTTGAATCCGAACCCGCACGAACTTCACTTTTTTTTTCACGGGTCCGAGCGACTCGGATCTTCCCGCCTTGCTCGGTTAACCCGAGCGCGCCCGAACGTCATCATGACGCTGTCGGATTCTCGCGAGACTCGGATTCTATATAAGGAGCCGCGCGTCGCCGCCATTTTCACACGTGCATTGAGATTGATAGGGAGAGGACGTGGCTGGCGTCCTCTCCATTAGAATAGATTAGAAGAGAGAGAGAGAGAGAGAGATTGTGCAGACAGAGTTTACCACAGTGACCAGTGCAGTTGTTGTTAAGTTAACTTTTATTTAATATATCCGTTCTCTGCTATATCCGTTCTCTGCCTGAAAAAAACGATACACAGCAGTCACACAGTGTGACTCAGTCTGTGTGCACTCAGCTCAGCCCAGTGTGCTGCACATCAATGTATAAAAGCTTATAATAATTGTGGGGGAGACTGGGGAGCACTGCAGGTTGTTATAGCAGGAGCCAGGAGTACATAATATTATATTAATTTAAAATTAAACAGTGCACACTTTTGCTGCAGGAGTGCCACTGCCAGTGTGACTAGTGGTGACCAGTGCCTGACCACCAGTATAGTAGTATATTGTTGTATACTATCTCTTTATCAACCAGTCTATATTAGCAGCAGACACAGTACAGTGCGGTAGTTCACGGCTGTGGCTACCTCTGTGTCGGCAGTCGGCACTCGGCAGGCAGTCCGTCCATCCATAATTGTATAATTATATACCACCTAACCGTGGTATTTTTTTTTCTTTCTTTATACCGTCGTCATAGTCATACTAGTTGTTACGAGTATACTACTATCTCTTTATCAACCAGTGTACAGTGCGGTAGTTCACGGCTGTGGCTACCTCTGTGTCGGCAGTCGGCAGGCAGTCCGTCCATCCATAATTGTATTATTATAATATATACCACCTAACCGTGGTTTTTTTTTCATTCTTTATACCGTCATAGTGTCATACTAGTTGTTACGAGTATACTACTATCTCTTTATCAACCAGTGTACAGTGCGGTAGTTCACGGCTGTGGCTACCTCTGTGTCGGCAGTCGGCAGGCAGTCCGTCCATCCATATTTGTATTATAATATATACCACCTAACCGTGGTTTTTTTTTCATTCTTTATACCGTCATAGTGTCATACTAGTTGTTACGAGTATACTACTATCTCTTTATCAACCAGTGTACAGTGCGGTAGTTCACGGCTGTGGCTACCTCTGTGTCGGCAGTCGGCAGGCAGTCCGTCCATCCATAATTGTATTATAATATATACCACCTAACCGTGGTTTTTTTTTCATTCTTTATACCGTCATAGTCAGTCATACTAGTTGTTACGAGTATACTACTATCTCTTTATCAACCAGTGTACAGTGCGGTAGTTCACGGCTGTGGCTACCTCTGTGTCGGCACTCGGCAGGCAGTCCGTCCATCCATAATTGTATTATAATATATACCACCTAACCGTGGTTTTTTTTTCATTCTTTATACCGTCATAGTGTCATACTAGCTGTTACGAGTATACTACTATCTCTTTATCAACCAGTGTACAGTGCGGTAGTTCACGGCTGTGGCTACCTCTGTGTCGGCAGTCGGCAGGCAGTCCGTCCATCCATAATTGTATTATAATATATACCACCTAACCGTGGTTTTTTTTTCATTCTTTATACCGTCATAGTGTCATACTAGTTGTTACGAGTATACTACTATCTCTTTATCAACCAGTGTACAGTGCGGTAGTTCACGGCTGTGGCTACCTCTGTGTCGGCAGTCGGCAGGCAGTCCGTCCATCCATAATTGTATTATAATATATACCACCTAACCGTGGTTTTTTTTTCATTCTTTATACCGTCATAGTCAGTCATACTAGTTGTTACGAGTATGCTACTATCTCTTTATCAACCAGTGTACAGTGCGGTAGTTCACGGCTGTGGCTACCTCTGTGTCGGAACTCGGCAGGCAGTCCGTCCATCCATAATTGTATTACAATATATACCACCTAACCGTGGTTTTTTTTTCATTCTTTATACCGTCATAGTCAGTCATACTAGTTGTTACGAGTATACTACTATCTCTTTATCAACCAGTGTACAGTGCGGTAGTTCACGGCTGTGGCTACCTCTGTGTCGGAACTCGGCAGGCAGTCCGTCCATCCATAATTGTATTACAATATATACCACCTAACCGTGGTTTTTTTTTCATTCTTTATACCGTCATAGTCAGTCATACTAGTTGTTACGAGTATACTACTATCTCTTTATCAACCAGTGTACAGTGCGGTAGTTCACGGCTGTGGCTACCTCTGTGTCGGCACTCGGCAGGCAGTCCGTCCATCCATAATTGTATTACAATATATACCACCTAACCGTGGTTTTTTTATACCACCTAACCGTGGCAGTCCGTCCATAATTGTATACTAGTATCCAATCCATCCATCTCCATTGTTTACCTGAGGTGCCTTTTAGATCTGCCTATAAAATATGGAGAACAAAAAAGTTGAGGTTCCAAAATTAGGGAAAGATCAAGATCCACTTCCACCTCGTGCTGAAGCTGCTGCCACTAGTCATGGCCGAGACGATGAAATGCCAGCAACGTCGTCTGCCAAGGCCGATGCCCAATGTCATAGTACAGAGCATGTCAAATCCAAAACACCAAATATCAGTAAAAAGCCTCTTTTTTTCTTTGCGTCATGTGCTGTTTGGGGAGGGTTTTTTGGAAGGGACATCCTGCGTGACACTGCAGTGCCTCTCCTAGATGGGCCCGGTGTTTGTGTCGGCCACTAGGGTCGCTAATCTTACTCACACAGCTACCTCATTGCGCCTCTTTTTTTCTTTGCGTCATGTGCTGTTTGGGGAGGGTTTTTTGGAAGGGACATCCTGCGTGACACTGCAGTGCCACTCCTAGATGGGCCCGGTGTTTGTGTCGGCCACTAGGGTCGCTTATCTTACTCACACAGCGACCTCGGTGCAAATTTTAGGACTAAAAATAATATTGTGAGGTGTGAGGTATTCAGAATAGACTGAAAATGAGTGTAAATTATGGTTTTTGAGGTTAATAATACTTTGGGATCAAAATGACCCCCAAATTCTATGATTTAAGCTGTTTTTTAGTGTTTTTGGAAAAAAACACCCGAATCCAAAACACACCCGAATCCGACAAAAATAATTCGGTGAGGTTTTGCCAAAACGCGTTCGAACCCAAAACACGGCCGCGGAACCGAACCCAAAACCAAAACACAAAACCCAAAAAATTTCAGGCGCTCATCTCTAATGTTAACAAATGTTTAATAAAAATAATCTTTCCCGTATGAGGATGTGCAAAACTGTTACCAGCCAAAAGAAATTGGCAGGTAACGCATGTGCAACGTACACAGCCAGTCTGTTGTAAAGTGGGAGGGTTTTTAGCAACATCAGATTTCACAAGGAAATCACGTAAATTACGACCACGAGAATAACAGGGCATAAGCCGGGTATGATTAAGTGGTAAAAGATGATCAGACTCAATCAAAGGCCAATGTTTTTTAGTAATATTATTAATTAAAGGGGAAGATACATTATATCTGTTAACCCAAGGGAATCTATCGGATTTATTAGAGCTTCTTGAACTAGATGCCAATAGGGAATTGCGATCTATTTTTAATACTCTAGCCTTAGTAACAAGCAGATCATCAAGTGCTAGAGATGAGCGCCGGAAATTTTTCGGGTTTTGTGTTTTGGTTTTGGGTTCGGTTCCGCGGCCGTGTTTTGGGTTCGACCGCGTTTTGGCAAAACCTCACCGAATTTTTTTTGTCGGATTCGGGTGTGTTTTGGATTCGGGTGTTTTTTTCCAAAAAACCTAAAAAACAGCTTAAATCATAGAATTTGGCGGTCATTTTGATCCCAAAGTATTATTAACCTCAAAAACCATAATTTCCACTCATTTTCAGTCTATTCTGAATACCTCACACCTCACAATATTATTTTTAGTCCTAAAATTTGCACCGAGGTCGCTGTGTGAGTAAGATAAGCGACCCTAGTGGCCGACACAAACACCGGGCCCATCTAGGAGTGGCACTGCAGTGTCACGCAGGATGGCCCTTCCAAAAAACCCTCCCCAAACAGCACATGACGCAAAGAAAAAAAGAGGCGCAATGAGGTAGCTGTGTGAGTAAGATTAGCGACCCTAGTGGCCGACACAAACACCGGGCCCATCTAGGAGTGGCACTGCAGTGTCACGCAGGATGTCCCTTCCAAAAAACCCTCCCCAAACAGCACATGACGCAAAGAAAAAAAGAGGCGCAATGAGGTAGCTGTGTGAGTAAGATAAGCGACCCTAGTGGCCGACACAAACACCGGGCCCATCTAGGAGTGTCACTGCAGTGTCACGCAGGATGTCCCTTCCAAAAAACCCTCCCCAAACAGCACATGACGCAAAGAAAAAAAGAGGCGCAATGAGGTAGCTGTGTGAGTAAGATAAGCGACCCTAGTGGCCGACACAAACACCGGGCCCATCTAGGAGTGGCACTGCAGTGTCACGCAGGATGTCCCTTCCAAAAAACCCTCCCCAAACAGCACATGACGCAAAGAAAAAGAAAAGAAAAAAGAGGTGCAAGATGGAATTGTCCTTGGGCCCTCCCACCCACCCTTACGTTGTATAAACAAAACAGGACATGCACACTTTAACCAACCCATCATTTCAGTGACAGGGTCTGCCACACGACTGTGACTGATATGACGGGTTGGTTTGGACCCCCCCCAAAAAAGAAGCAATTAATCTCTCCTTGCACAAACTGCCTCTACAGAGGCAAGATGTCCACCTCATCATCACCCTCCGATATATCACCGTGTACATCCCCCTCCTCACAGATTATCAATTCGTCCCCACTGGAATCCACCATCTCAGCTCCCTGTGTACTTTGTGGAGGCAATTGCTGCTGGTCAATGTCTCCGCGGAGGAATTGATTATAATTCATTTTAATGAACATCATCTTCTCCACATTTTCTGGATGTAACCTCGTACGCCGATTGCTGACAAGGTGAGCGGCGGCACTAAACACTCTTTCGGAGTACACACTTGTGGGAGGGCAACTTAGGTAGAATAAAGCCAGTTTGTGCAAGGGCCTCCAAATTGCCTCTTTTTCCTGCCAGTATAAGTACGGACTGTGTGACGTGCCTACTTGGATGCGGTCACTCATATAATCCTCCACCATTCTATCAATGTTGAGAGAATCATATGCAGTGACAGTAGACGACATGTCCGTAATCGTTGTCAGGTCCTTCAGTCCGGACCAGATGTCAGCATCAGCAGTCGCTCCAGACTGCCCTGCATCACCGCCAGCGGGTGGGCTCGGAATTCTGAGCCTTTTCCTCGCACCCCCAGTTGCGGGAGAATGTGAAGGAGGAGATGTTGACAGGTCGCGTTCCGCTTGACTTGACAATTTTGTCACCAGCAGGTCTTTCAACCCCAGCAGACTTGTGTCTGCCGGAAAGAGAGATCCAAGGTAGGCTTTAAATCTAGGATCGAGCACGGTGGCCAAAATGTAGTGCTCTGATTTCAACAGATTGACCACCCGTGAATCCTTGTTAAGCGAATTAAGGGCTCCATCCACAAGTCCCACATGCCTAGCGGAATCGCTCCGTGTTAGCTCCTCCTTCAATGTCTCCAGCTTCTTCTGCAAAAGCCTGATGAGGGGAATGACCTGACTCAGGCTGGCAGTGTCTGAACTGACTTCACGTGTGGCAAGTTCAAAGGGCATCAGAACCTTGCACAACGTTGAAATCATTCTCCACTGCGCTTGAGACAGGTGCATTCCACCTACTATATCGTGCTCAATTGTATAGGCTTGAATGGCCTTTTGCTGCTCCTCCAACCTCTGAAGCATATAGAGGGTTGAATTCCACCTCGTTACCACTTCTTGCTTCAGATGATGGCAGGGCAGGTTCAGTAGTTTTTGGTGGTGCTCCAGTCTTCTGTACGTGGTGCCTGTACGCCGAAAGTGTCCCGCAATTCTTCTGGCCACCGACAGCATCTCTTGCACGCCCCTGTCGTTTTTTAAAAAATTCTGCACCACCAAATTCAAGGTATGTGCAAAACATGGGACGTGCTGGAATTTGCCCATATTTAATGCACACACAATATTGCTGGCGTTGTCCGATGCCACAAATCCACAGGAGAGTCCAATTGGGGTAAGCCATTCCGCGATGATCTTCCTCAGTTGCCGTAAGAGGTTTTCAGCTGTGTGCGTATTCTGGAAAGCGGTGATACAAAGCGTAGCCTGCCTAGGAAAGAGTTGGCGTTTGCGAGATGCTGCTACTGGTGCCGCCGCTGCTGTTCTTGCGGCGGGAGTCCATACATCTACCCAGTGGGCTGTCACAGTCATATAGTCCTGACCCTGCCCTGCTCCACTTGTCCACATGTCCGTGGTTAAGTGGACATTGGGTACAACTGCATTTTTTAGGACACTGGTGAGTCTTTTTCTGACGTCCGTGTACATTCTCGGTATCGCCTGCCTAGAGAAGTGGAACCTAGATGGTATTTGGTAACGGGGGCACACTGCCTCAATAAATTGTCTAGTTCCCTGTGAACTAACGGCGGATACCGGACGCACGTCTAACACCAACATAGTTGTCAAGGCCTCAGTTATCCGCTTTGCAGCAGGATGACTGCTGTGATATTTCATCTTCCTCGCAAAGGACTGTTGAACAGTCAATTGCTTACTGGAAGTAGTACAAGTGGGCTTACGACTTCCCCTCTGGGATGACCATCGACTCCCAGCAGCAACAACAGCAGCGCCAGCAGCAGTAGGCGTTACACGCAAGGATGCATCGGAGGAATCCCAGGCAGGAGAGGACTCGTCAGAATTGCCAGTGACATTGCCTGCAGGACTATTGGCATTCCTGGGGAAGGAGGAAATTGACACTGAGGGAGTTGGTGGGGTGGTTTGCGTGAGCTTGGTTACAAGAGGAAGGGATTTACTGGTCAGTGGACTGCTTCCGCTGTCACCCAAAGTTTTTGAACTTGTCACTGACTTATTATGAATGCGCTGCAGGTGACGTATAAGGGAGGATGTTCCGAGGTGGTTAACGTCCTTACCCCTACTTATTACAGCTTGACAAAGGGAACACACGGCTTGACACCTGTTGTCCGCATTTCTGGTGAAATACTTCCACACCGAAGAGCTGATTTTTTTGGTATTTTCACCTGGCATGTCAACGGCCATATTCCTACCACGGACAACAGGTGTCTCCCCGGGTGCCTGACTTAAACAAACCACCTCACCATCAGAATCCTCCTGGTCAATTTCCTCCCCAGCGCCAGCAACACCCATATCCTCCTCATCCTGGTGTACTTCAACACTGACATCTTCAATCTGACTATCAGGAACTGGACTGCGGGTGCTCCTTCCATCACTTGCAGGGGGCGTGCAAATGGTGGAAGGCGCATGCTCTTCACGTCCAGTGTTGGGAAGGTCAGGCATCGCAACCGACACAATTGGAGTCGGACTCTCCTTGTGGATTTGGGATTTCGAAGAACGCACAGTTCTTTGCGGTGCTACTGCTTTTGCCAGCTTTAGTCTTTTCATTTTTCTAGCGAGAGGCTGAGTGCTTCCATCCTCATGTGAAGCTGAACCACTAGCCATGAACATAGGCCAGGGCCTCAGCCGTTCCTTGCCACTCCGTGTGGTAAATGGCATATTGGCAAGTTTACGCTTCTCCTCCGACAATTTTATTTTAGGTTTTGGAGTCCTTTTTTTACTGATATTTGGTGTTTTGGATTTGACATGCTCTGTACTATGACATTGGGCATCGGCCTTGGCAGACGACGTTGCTGGCATTTCATCGTCTCGGCCATGACTAGTGGCAGCAGCTTCAGCACGAGGTGGAAGTGGATCTTGATCTTTCCCTAATTTTGGAACCTCAACATTTTTGTTCTCCATATTTTAATAGGCACAACTAAAAGGCACCTCAGGTAAACAATGGAGATGGATGGATTGGATACTAGTATACAATTATGGACGGGCTGCCGAGTGCCGACACAGAGGTAGCCACAGCCGTGAACTACCGCACTGTACTGTGTCTGCTGCTAATATATAGACTGGTTGATAAAGAGATAGTATACTCGTAACTAGTATGTATGTATAAAGAAAGAAAAAAAAAACACGGTTAGGTGGTATATACAATTATGGACGGGCTGCCGAGTGCCGACACAGAGGTAGCCACAGCCGTGAACTACCGCACTGTACTGTGTCTGCTGCTAATATATAGACTGGTTGATAAAGAGATAGTATACTCGTAACTAGTATGTATGTATAAAGAAAGAAAAAAAAACCACGGTTAGGTGGTATATACAATTATGGACGGGCTGCCGAGTGCCGACACAGAGGTAGCCACAGCCGTGAACTACCGCACTGTACTGTGTCTGCTGCTAATATATAGACTGGTTGATAAAGAGATAGTATACTCGTAACTAGTATGTATGTATAAAGAAAGAAAAAAAAACCACGGTTAGGTGGTATATACAATTATGGACGGGCTGCCGAGTGCCGACACAGAGGTAGCCACAGCCGTGAACTACCGCACTGTACTGTGTCTGCTGCTAATATATAGACTGGTTGATAAAGAGATAGTATACTCGTAACTAGTATGTATGTATAAAGAAAGAAAAAAAAACCACGGTTAGGTGGTATATACAATTATGGACGGGCTGCCGAGTGCCGACACAGAGGTAGCCACAGCCGTGAACTACCGCACTGTACTGTGTCTGCTGCTAATATATAGACTGGTTGATAAAGAGATAGTATACTCGTAACTAGTATGTATGTATAAAGAAAGAAAAAAAAACCACGGTTAGGTGGTATATACAATTATGGACGGGCTGCCGAGTGCCGACACAGAGGTAGCCACAGCCGTGAACTACCGCACTGTACTGTGTCTGCTGCTAATATATAGACTGGTTGATAAAGAGATAGTATACTCGTAACTAGTATGTATGTATAAAGAAAGAAAAAAAAACCACGGTTAGGTGGTATATACAATTATGGACGGGCTGCCGAGTGCCGACACAGAGGTAGCCACAGCCGTGAACTACCGCACTGTACTGTGTCTGCTGCTAATATATAGACTGGTTGATAAAGAGATAGTATACTCGTAACTAGTATGTATGTATAAAGAAAGAAAAAAAAACCACGGTTAGGTGGTATATACAATTATGGACGGGCTGCCGAGTGCCGACACAGAGGTAGCCACAGCCGTGAACTACCGCACTGTACTGTGTCTGCTGCTAATATATAGACTGGTTGATAAAGAGATAGTATACTCGTAACTAGTATGTATGTATAAAGAAAGAAAAAAAAACCACGGTTAGGTGGTATATACAATTATGGACGGGCTGCCGAGTGCCGACACAGAGGTAGCCACAGCCGTGAACTACCGCACTGTACTGTGTCTGCTGCTAATATAGACTGGTTGATAAAGAGATAGTATACTCGTAACTAGTATGTATGTATAAAGAAAGAAAAAAAAACCACGGTTAGGTGGTATATACAATTATGGACGGGCTGCCGAGTGCCGACACAGAGGTAGCCACAGCCGTGAACTACCGCACTGTACTGTGTCTGCTGCTAATATAGACTGGTTGATAAAGAGATAGTATACTCGTAACTAGTATGACTATAAAGAAAGAAAAAAAAACCACGGTTAGGTGGTATATACAATTATGGACGGGCTGCCGAGTGCCGACACAGAGGTAGCCACAGCCGTGAACTACCGCACTGTACTGTGTCTGCTGCTAATATATAGACTGGTTGATAAAGAGATAGTATACTCGTAACTAGTATGTATGTATAAAGAAAGAAAAAAAAACCACGGTTAGGTGGTATATACAATTATGGGCGGGCTGCCGAGTGCCGACACAGAGGTAGCCACAGCCGTGAACTACCGCACTGTACTGTGTCTGCTGCTAATATAGACTGGTTGATAAAGAGATAGTATACTCGTAACTAGTATGACTATAAAGAAAGAAAAAAAAACCACGGTTAGGTGGTATATACAATTATGGACGGGCTGCCGAGTGCCGACACAGAGGTAGCCACAGCCGTGAACTACCGCACTGTACTGTGTCTGCTGCTAATATATAGACTGGTTGATAAAGAGATAGTATACTCGTAACTAGTATGTATGTATAAAGAAAGAAAAAAAAACCACGGTTAGGTGGTATATACAATTATGGACGGGCTGCCGAGTGCCGACACAGAGGTAGCCACAGCCGTGAACTACCGCACTGTACTGTGTCTGCTGCTAATATAGACTGGTTGATAAAGAGATAGTATACTCGTAACTAGTATGTATGTATAAAGAAAGAAAAAAAAACCACGGTTAGGTGGTATATACAATTATGGACGGGCTGCCGAGTGCCGACACAGAGGTAGCCACAGCCGTGAACTACCGCACTGTACTGTGTCTGCTGCTAATATAGACTGGTTGATAAAGAGATAGTATACTCGTAACCAGGGCTGTTTCTAGACAATTTGGCTCCCAGTGCGAGATTTGAAAATGCGCCCCCCCCCCCCCCTTTGCTATATAAAACAAACAAAAAAAAAAAACTGCGTCCCCCTCCCCCCATATAGCTATAAAAAGAAAATGCATGTGCTCGCCGAAGGCGCACGCGCTCCCGACAAGGGTGTGTGGCCTGATTAAAATGGGTGTGGTCTCATTAAAGTGGGCATGGCCTCATCTGATATCATCACGCCCACCACAGGGGGGAAAAAATAAAAATAAAAAGTCCCCATTTTACACATTACAGCAGGCAAGTGTCCCAATTTAAACACAGTGCGGCAGACAGGCATCCCAATTTAAACATAGTGCGGCAGGCAGGCGTCCCCATTTTACACAGCGCGGCAGGCAGGTGTGCCCATTTTACACAGTACGGCAGGCAGGTGCCCCCATTTTACACAGTACGCAGGCAGGTGCCCCCATTTTACACAGTACGCAGGCAGGTGCCCCCATTTTACACAGTACGGCAGGCAGGTGCCCCCATTTTACACAGTACGGCAGGCAGGTGCCCCCATTTTACATAGTGCGGCAGGCAGGTGTCCCCATTTTACACAGTACGGCAGGCAGGTGCCCCCATTTTACACAGTACGGCAGGCAGGTGTCCCCATTTTACACAGTACGGCAGGCAGGTGTCCCCATTTTTCACAGTGCGGCAGACAGGTGTCCCCATTTTATACAGTGCGGCAGACAGGTGTCCCCATTTTACATAGTGCGGCAGACAGGTATCCCCATTTTACATAGTGCGGCAGACAGGTATCCCCATTTTATATAGTGCGGCAGACAGGTATCCCCATTTTATGTAGTGCGGTAGGCAGGTATCCCCATTTTATATAGTGCGGCAGACAGGTATCCCCATTTTTCACAGTGCGGCATGCAGGTGTCAAGTGGGGGGGAAGGAAGAGGGAGAGAGATTATACTTACATGTTCCCGCTCTTCAGGTCCGGCCGCCTCACGTCCGCCGGCCGCCTCCTCCTTCCACGCTTATCTTCTCTCCTCCCTCTTCCCGAGCGCTCCTGCTCGGGGGGCGGAGTTTCGCGGAATGACGCGTTTGCGTCGTGACGTCACGACGCAAACGCGTCATTCCGCGAAACTCCGCCCCCCGAGCAGGAGCGCTCGGGAAGAGGGAGGAGAGGAGAAAAAGACCCACGAAGTGCCGCGGCGGGCGCCCCGTGCGGTTGCACGGCTCGCCCGCCGCTAGAAACGGCACTGCTCGTAACTAGTATGTATGTATAAAGAAAGAAAAAAAAACCACGGTTAGGTGGTATATACAATTATGGACGGGCTGCCGAGTGCCGACACAGAGGTAGCCACAGCCGTGAACTACCGCACTGTACTGTGTCTGCTGCTAATATATAGACTGGTTGATAAAGAGATAGTATACTCGTAACTAGTATGTATGTATAAAGAAAGAAAAAAAAACCACGGTTAGGTGGTATATACAATTATGGACGGGCTGCCGAGTGCCGACACAGAGGTAGCCACAGCCGTGAACTACCGCACTGTACTGTGTCTGCTGCTAATATATAGACTGGTTGATAAAGAGATAGTATACTCGTAACTAGTATGTATGTATGTATAAAGAAAGAAAAAAAAACCACGGTTAGGTGGTATATACAATTATGGACGGGCTGCCGAGTGCCGACACAGAGGTAGCCACAGCCGTGAACTACCGCACTGTACTGTGTCTGCTGCTAATATAGACTGGTTGATAAAGAGATAGTATACTCGTAACTAGTATGACTATAAAGAAAGAAAAAAAAACCACGGTTAGGTGGTATATACAATTATGGACGGGCTGCCGAGTGCCGACACAGAGGTAGCCACAGCCGTGAACTACCGCACTGTACTGTGTCTGCTGCTAATATAGACTGGTTGATAAAGAGATAGTATACTACTAATATTATATATACTGGTGGTCCGGTCACTGGTCACTAGTCACACTGGCAGTGGCACTCCTGCAGCAAAAGTGTGCACTGTTTAATTTTAATATAATATTATGTACTCCTGGCTCCTGCTATAACCTATAACTGGCACTGCAGTGCTCCCCAGTCTCCCCCACAATTATAAGCTGTGTGAGCTGAGCACAGTCAGATATATATATACATTGATGCAGCACACTGGGCTGAGCAGTGCACACAGATATGGTATGTGACTGAGTCACTGTGTGTATCGTTTTTTTCAGGCAGAGAACGGATATATTAAATAAAACAAACAACTGCACTGTCTGGTGGTCACTGTGGTCGTCAGTCACTAAACTCTGCACTCTCTTCTACAGTATCACAGCCTCAGGTCAATCTCTCTCTCTCTCTCTCAACCCTAATCTAAATGGAGAGGACGCCAGCCACGTCCTCTCCCTATCAATCTCAATGCACGTGTGAAAATGGCGGCGACGCGCGGCTCCTTATATAGAATCCGAGTCTCGCGATAGAATCCGAGCCTCGCGAGAATCCGACAGCGTCATGATGACGTTCAGGCGCGCTCGGGTTAACCGAGCAAGGCGGGAAGATCCGAGTCGCTCGGACCCGTGAAAAAAAACATGAAGTTCGGGCGGGTTCGGATTCAGAGAAACCGAACCCGCTCATCTCTAGTGAGTACCCCCTTAGGACAAATTTAGTAATTAATGTATCAATTTGTTTAGCAGCAACCTCAATATTGGAATTGATTCTGTGCAATCGAATCATTTGCGAATAAGGCAAACCACGAATCAGGCTTTTAGGATGGCAACTAGTGGCTTGTAAAAGCATATTACGGTCAGTTGGTTTCGTAAATAATGATGTGTTAATTTGCCCATCATTCACAGAAATCATGACATCAAGAAAAGAGATCTGATCTCTACTATAAGTATAAGTAAATTTGATAGGAGATAGCCCATCATTATGGGTTTCAATGATCTTAATGAAATCGCCAATATCACCTTGCCAGACAATCAACAGATCGTCGATAAAACGTGAAAAAAATAACAATCTACTAGAAATTGCAGGATCAATGAAAAATAAATCATGCTCAACAGCAAACATTACTGTATTTGCATAAGCAGGGGCTGCGCTAGAGCCCATAGAGCAACCTTTGACCTGCAAGAAAAATTGATTATCATATAAAAAGAAATTTTTAGTCAAAATCAATTCAAATAGTGTCAGAAAAAATTCAATATACAAAGCAGAAAATTAACAGATATAATGTATCTTCCCCTTTAATTAATAATATTACTAAAAAACATTGGCCTTTGATTGAGTCTGATCATCTTTTACCACTTAATCATACCCGGCTTATGCCCTGTTATTCTCGTGGTCGTAATTTACATGATTTCCTTGTGAAATCTGATGTTGTTAAAAACCCTCCCACTTTACAACAGACTGGCTGTGTACGTTGCACATGCGTTACCTGCCAATTTCTTTTGGCTGGTAACAGTTTTGCACATCCTCATACGGGAAAGATTATTTTTATTAAACATTTGTTAACATGTAATTCTACTTTTGTTGTCTATCAACTTATTTGCCCATGTGGCCTTAGCTACGTGGGAAAGACCGAACGTAAATTTAAAGAACGGATGTCTGCACACCGTTCAGCAATTAGGAATGCTCTGAAAAGTGGTTGTTCCGATCAACCAGTTGCTAGGCACTTTGTCGAGCTTCGTCATCCCCTTAATAGTTTGCGTTATCGTATGATCGACCATGTCCCCGCCTCTATTAGAGGGGGTGATCGATCACGCAAACTATTACAATGTGAGACCCGATGGATCATGCGTTTGGGTGTTCTAGCTCCTAAGGGTCTGAATGATGGTATTTCATATGCTTGTTTCTATTGATTATGCATTTAGTCCTGGCTCAACATGCTGCTCTATTTGTATGTTATACATTGATTTATTAGCTTGTGTAACAATGCTGATCTATTATATTGACTTTTCAATGTGTCATCTATGCTATTATATCCATTTTGTATTATGCTTCTGTATTACTTCCGCTTATTTCCTGTTTTTAATATCATCATGGTGATGTGGTTGTAATGGTGTTCGTTCATTGGTGTTTAGATTTATGATGTCATCATCTGCTGCCGCTGGGCGGGTGCTTTGTCCCGATCCCGGCGTCCGGTGTGGTTTCACTGTTTTAATTCACTTGCTATAAAGGTATGTACATTTTGCTTTTATTCTTTAATAAAGTCTGACGACAGTGCTGGGGCACTGAAACGTTACTACATAGACGTGACCGCGTTGTGTCCGTTATTGGAAGCCGTGAGTGCCGCACCTCCATCCTATTATATGCTTATATTGTGAGGGCACCGGCTGCTTTACTTGTTATTACTTTGGGAGTGCCATTCCTTCTTCTATATATATATATATATCTCTGCATGTTTAATATGCTATGTATATGTGTATATGGGTTCACTACGATCTCCTGGCGGCCGGCCTCCCGGCGACCAGCATACCGGCGCCGGGAGGCCGGCCGCCGGCTTACCAACAGTGTGGCAAGCGCAAATGAGCCCCTTGCGGGCTCGCTGTGCTCGCCACGCTACGCGCGCCACACTATTCTATTCTCCCTCCAGGGGGGTCGTGGACCCCCACGAGGGAGAATAAGTGTCGGTATGCCGGCGGTCAGGCTCCCGGCGCCGGTATGCTGGTCGCCGGGAGCCCGACCGCCGGCATACTGAAGACCACCCGTGTATATGTATGTGTGTGTGTATGTATATATATATATGTGTGTGTAGATATATGTGTATATATATATATATATATATATATATGTGTAGATATATATATATATATATATATACACACACACACACAGACACACTAGTTTTACGGACCCAGCATATACTGGGTCACCTCAGTCCCCACCCCCGTGATTGGCTCCGCCCAGTTCTGGAAACCCCCCCATGCAAATCCTGCGTTTGCCACTGGTCAGGGTAGATTTCTATGAGCTGGCTGGCATGCCCAATGTGCTTGGAGCCATAGATTGCACACACATTCAGCTGAGACCACCTAGGGGCAGGCAGCACATATATACTAATCGCCATTTCGAACACTCCACAAATGTGCAGGTGGTTTGTGATGCAAATCTCAAAATAATGAGTGTTGTTGCTGGTTACCCTGGGGGCTGCCATGACTCCTTCATCCTCAGTCAGTCATCCCTCTTTGATAAGTTTGAGGACGGACAAATGCCAGATGGATGGCTGCTGGGTATGTAATTTGATATGTGTAGGCTTGCGTATACTTTGTCCAAATACAGGGGCAGATGTATTAACCTGTAGAAGGCATAAGGAAGTGAGAAACCAGTGATATGTGCAAGGTGATAAAGGCACCAGCCAATCAGCTCCAATATTTAAATGAACATTTAGGAACAGATTGTCCGCTGCCTTTATAACCTTGCACATATCACTGGTTTATCACTTCCTTATGCCTTCTACAGGTTAATACATCTGCCCCACAGTGTGTTACTTATGTGTTGCTGTATCTTAACATGAATCACGTTACTATATCTGTCTTTTAGGTGATGGAGGATATGGCTGTTTCTCTTGGCTACTAACTCCATTGTCCTGACCTGATACCCCTGCTGAACACAATTACAATAATGCACAAAAGTCCACGCGGAATGTGATAGAAAGATGTTTTGGTGTGCTGAAATCTAGGTTTCGGTGTCTGGATAAGTCTGGTGGCCTTTTGTTGTATAGTCCCTCCAAGGTGACTCAAATTGTGTTCTGCTGCTGCTTTCTTCATAACATGTGTTTGCAACGACATCTGCCACATGTTGAGGAGGAGGAGGAGGATGAAGAAAGCAGCCAGCAAGCAGAGGAATTAGAGACATCTGGTGATACTTGGAGTACAGATGTAGGGAGGCAGGTTAGGCAAGAGCTCATCACTCGCTATTTCTAAGGTAAGTTTGTTTTGCTTATTTCATTTGTTGTGTAATCATAAATAGATGTTGGCCCATTTTTAGTGTAAAAACCATTACTCAGAATGTGTCTGTCTCCTTGAGACATACAAACATACCCTCGCTTTATGCAAAACAAATGTCGCATGTGTCTTGTGTTTTAAAAAAAAATCTAAACAACAGATTATGAGTGGCATGCATTAAGTCTGGATAAGTGTTCGTAAACTTGCACTGATAATTTATTACAAGCACACATAATCCACATAGTAATTTATTTAGTATTTTACTTTATGATTGTGTTGGACGTCCTAATGCACAGGTTCTCAAACTCGGCTCTCAGGACCACACACAGTGCATGTTTTGCAGGTAACCCAGTAGAAGCACAGGTGTATGAATTACTCACAGACACATTTTAAAAGGTTCACAGGTGGAGCTAATTATGTCACTTGTGATTCTGTGAGGAGACCTGCAAAACATGCACTGTGTGGGGTCCTGAGGGCTGAGTTTGAGAACCTGTGTTCTAAATAAACAGTCCTCAACATATAATATGTTAGCCTTGAGGAATACATGTGTCCCTATGTGTGATGCTCCATCATATTTAAGGGACACAAACTTACTCTCATCAAAAATAATTTATTTTGTAATGTTTGCTGCAGTAAACTTGCTGATTTGTAAGGAAATACACAGTTTGCCACATATATACATTATTATCCACATTATTTGTGTTTTGGTTTAGAATTTCTTTTTTTTTTTTGTTTCTGCATCATGTGTAATAACATTATTACTCATTTTTAACACACACAAACATGGCCCAACAATAATGACATTCATTTTGGCAATGAATTATCTCAATTCAATGACAACATATTAAAAGCTTTTTACGCAACTCAATTGTGTTATTCTTGTAATGTTGTATAGAGAAGAAAGGTAAAATAGTTAACAATCACATTGTAATTTGGATTGGCTGCAGGATATGAGAATTATTGGAATCTAGAAAGAGTAATGATTATAAAAAAATCAAGTGGTATGGTTACTTCCTGCTAACATGTATGTGCAGCTCCAACAACATTTCCCTCCTCCAAAAATAAACAAAGATGGTAAAGAATAAATGTGCGTACAAATTTGATGCTGTTGTTTGTAGCACTTATAATTAATGATGTTGTATAAATTGTCAAGGAGCTAAGTGTTATATATATTTAGCCAAACATACACTTACTAACTATTTTGAATTACTTCTCATAAATGTTAAATTTGTTTGTTTTGTTTTATTTTTTTTGGGTGCCTGCTTGTCCTGCTCTTTGCCAATAGCACTGTTGTGTTGTCGTGCTCTAGTGGAGCGTCTTGGTGGTGATGAGACTGGCGTGATATTTGGAATAGTCGTACCAGAACTGCTGCTTGTTTGCTGTTGGTGCATGGATCTGAGTGTTTCATTCAGGTTAGTGAGGGTGGCATTGAGTTCACGTGTAGCAGCATTTTGATTGTCTACAATTCGGAATAAACTTTCATTCATCTTTTGATTGTTTTGAAAAATGTTCATATAACTTTGCTGTTGTCTGTGCTGTTCTTCCATTAGTCTGTGCTGTTCTTCCATTATGCGCTGTAAGTTGCCCATGACCTGTGTAATGTCTGTACGCATGAGTTCCATGGTATTGCCAATTCTGGTTGTTTGTTCATTTTGTCTACTCAGATTTCTGGTGATTCTTCTGAGGTGACATGGTATTCTTGCAAACATTTGTGTCTGCCTACGCAGGCAATCTTCATTAGTGGCCTGCTGTCTAGCCCAAATGGTCCAAAACACCTGATCAGGGCCTTGTCTTACTGGTGTTGTTGGGCTGTGTTGTGGTGGTGGTGTGCTTTGCTGTGGTGGTGTACTCACAGGTGCTGGGGGGCTGATTCCTTGGCTTAATGGCTGCATTTCTAACATGATTGTCTCCTCCATGTCACTGTGTTGCAGTTGTTGCGGAGGGATGCTGTTACCAGGACTAGAAGCTGAAATGTATAATAATTCGCCGTTAGCTATCCATATGTTTGATAAATGAAAACAAATCACTACACATGGAACACATGTCATTCACTGTTGCTTTCAGATATTCTGCCTAGCAACATCATCACTCATAACTTAAATACATACATATGCCTGTTTGTGGCAAATGTGTCTGGTTACTTAATTGTGAAAGCAAACACTTTAGTTTTATTGTAGATCAGACATACTCCAACATAAAAACACATTGTAACCCATAATGTGTTACCTTATAGCTTTTCTCAAACAAACATAGTAATGTTTTTATATGTATTTAGCAATGTGAGCTCAAACACACATGATAAAATTTGAAAATCAACCTTACTATTTGCAAAAATTAAACATGAGTTTCTGTTGCAGCATCTTACACACAATGTTCTACTGTATGCCTCAAGTGGACATACATATCTTTACTGGATGTGGACAAGGCCATTTTGTTTGGATTCCATTTCATGTTTTACTTACTTCGGTAATTATTTAAGTTTTTGATGTGTTTTTACTTAATGCGGTTAAGAAAAAGTTTGTTAACGATCTGAAATTGTGTACATTTATTTCAGTTTGATACTCACAATCAAGATGAGGGGAGTGTGGATGACGTCTTGGAGGTGTGTCCAAAATTTGGAGTGGGGGGACCGAACATACTGTGGATAATCTTTGTGGTGGGGTAGCCTGCTGTGGTTGGCCCTGAACATCAGCCCTTGCTTTCTTTGCTGCCACAGGCTTTTTGTGGTGGTGGTGTCTTCCAGAAGTCCCACTTCTGCTGCTCCAGACTTCTTTTGATGGACCTATTAATGAAAGTTAAATTTTGTTATGCCCATTCCTTTACAAAAATACCCTATACTACAATGGACACTTTACCTGCTTCCGCAGCGTCATCATCATCAGATGTGATGGGAGTTACTGGAGGACAAGTAGTACTGCTTTTTACAAACACTGTAAAAAAAAATATGTATTCATGCTATTGTTGATACATCCACCCATTATGCTTATAAACATTTATTCTTTAAGAAATGCTTGCTTTATTTTTCTGAAAAACATAATGACCGGAAACCAAAAAACCACTACATAAAACAATAAACATTGTCCAATAGCCATATGCACTATGGAAAGTTCAACACAGGAAAACATGTACAGGACACTGACATAGGCCACAAGTAAAAATACATACATTAACAACCAAAAACACACACATCTTCATTTTGTAATGAAAGGAAAAATATTACAGATGCAATATAGAAATTGCTGTGTGATGTGGCACTCCAAACACACATTACCACTATATGAGCCAAACAAAAACAAAAAACACACACAAAAAAATTACACTGCAGTGTTGTGTCACGGTACAAATACAAACTCAAACTGAACAAACAAGTAGTGGTTTTTAATAAAAAAAATATTAGATTCAGTACTAATGACATTACACATGTAAGTGGTTTCCAAACCACTTTCCACTACTCCAGCCTCTAACATGACAACCACTGTTTTGGAAACATTGCACATGGATAACCTAAATATAAAACACTAGGTGCTTCATCGCGCCCTACGGGCGCTCTTCACACCGTCGCAAGGGGCTACGCCCCCTTAACCCTTGCATGCCTTTCTGGGGTTCAATATTTGTGTTATATGGAGTATCACCTGCATTCCTTTGTTAGTGGTTAAATATTGCACAATGAAAGGGTGTGCGATGGTGAAGGAGGCGCAGCCCCTCGCGACGGTGTGAACAGCACCTGCAGGCCACAATGTACAGAATGTAGCGGGTGCGGGGGGTACTGCGGATGGTGTCTGTAGATGCTGCGGATGGAGGGGGGGCGGAAGTGGGGGTTGGGCCCGGATGGGGAAGGGTTGGGAGGTGCTGCGGGTGGGGGAGGGGCAGAGGAGTGGGGGATGCAGATGGGGAGGGGTCCGGAGGCACTGCAGGTGGGGGAGGGGCAGGGGTGCCATGGGTGGGGGAGGGGCAAGTGTGGGGATGTTGCAGATGGGTGAAGGGTTCCGGAGGTGCTGTGGGATGGGAAGAGGCGGGAGTGCCGCTGGTGGGGTAGGGGTCCGCAGGCGCCATGGGTAGGGGAGGGGCAGGTACGGGTGTTGCGGCGGATGGGGAAGGAGGTCTGGAGGTGCTGCAGGTGGTGGAGGGGCAGGTGCGGGGGTGCCATTGGTGGGGGAGGGGTGGGTGAGGGGGGGACCGCGTATGGAGGAGGGTGTCTGCAGATGCTGCGGGTGGAGGGGGGCAGGTGTGGGGGAGACATATAAGGGGGGGGAATGGTGGAGGGGGCCTGGAGATTGCTGGTGGTGGTGAAGGGGCGGAGGAGTGGGAGCCGCGGGTGGTGTAGGGGGTCTGGAGGCACAGCATGTGGGGGAGGGGTGGAGTGCCGCATGTGGTGGAGGGGAAGGTGCGGAGGTGTGGTGCATTGGGGAGAGGTCTGGAGGTGCTGCGGGTACTGTACCTGCCAAAAAGGTAGTTGGAGGGTATGCAGTAACAGGGCCAGGACAGGGGTGACAGGGTCAGAACAGGGTTGACTGGGCCAGCACAGGGGTGACAGGGTCAGAACAGGGGTGACGGGGCCAGGACAGGGGTGACGGGGCCAGGACAGGGGTGACGGGGCCAGGACACGGGCGACGGGGCCAGGACAGAAATGACAGGGACAGGATAGGGGTGACAGGGTCAGTGTAGGGGCGGCAGGACCAGGACAGGGGTGACAGGGCCAGTATAGGGTTGACAGGGCAAGCACAGGGGTGACAGGGCCAGGATAGGGGTAGCAGGGCCAGCATAAGGGTGACAGGGCCAGGATAAGGGTGAAAGGGCCAGGATAAGGGTGAAAGGGCCAGGATAAGGGTGGCAGGTCAAGGCCAGGGGTGACAGGGACATGACAGAACACAGGGCATGGGAGAGATTGGTATTAGGGACAGAACAGTGGTGACAGACAGATGTGTGTTACCGGAGTCACTGCTGCTGGCTGCTGCTGTTCCACTCCAACCTGTTGGGATCTGCTGCTGGTGGAGACTTGGCATGGCTGACTCTCTCAGGCTGTAGTCCTGCTTCCTCTGCCCGTCCGCATCACTCCCCCCCTCCTCAGTCACACACCGCAGACCTCGCGCAGCTGCCGGGCACTGTGGTAAGGGGAGACTGGGAGTGACTGGTTAGCTCCCAGGAGACGCTGATGCTGGAGGGAGGAGGGGGTCAGAGCCTGCAAGCAGCGCGGACTTCTGCAGCGCTACCCGCCGGCTAAAGTGTGTGAAGGAGCTGGGCGCACCTCACTGCGGGTGGCAGCGCTGCAGCTAGCGGTGGGGTTGCCGGGGCTGGAGATAACAGAGGCAGTACGGAAAGTGCACAGCGGCTGGTGACCCACAAAACTACAGCTAAGAAGCGTGGAGTGTACCAGAAAGTGACGCTCCTCCGCGCCAGAGAGACCCTGCTTAGTATGCTGATGTGGGGGTCAAGTATGGCATACCCCCTCACACACCCCCATACCTCCCAAATGTCCCAATTTTCGCGGGACAGTCCCATTTTTGGGGGGTCTGTCCCGCTGTTCCACCCGCGGGTCGCAGTGTCCCACGGTGGGGGGTGGGGGGGCAGTTGGAAAGCTCCTGTACTCGCTGTTCTGCTTAGCAGAGCAGCGGTGAATAGTGGAGACAGAGGGAGAGGGGGCATCAGGGGGTACGGATTAAGGGGGGGGTTCCAGCAGCAGAGCCGGATTAAGGGGGGGGGGGGCAGGCGGTACGTACCGTTGGCACCACAGTTTTAGGGGGCCCCCCGGCTGGAGTAGCTCTGTCCCAGCTCAGAAGCTCCCCCGTCCTGCCAGCAACAGCGGCAGCATTGTGTTACAGTCAGCACACGCTGCTGCATATTGGCAGGTCTGTGGTGTTGCATGGAGGCAGCAGTCTCCCTGCTTTCTTCTGCCTGTGCGGGTGTGTAGGGGGGAGCGACCACCTCCTCTGGATTTAGCCCTAGCTGAGGGGCTATAATCCCATAAAAAAAAATCCCGGAATTTGCATAAGGGGGCGTGGCCTCGCGTCCCGCGATTAGGCCACGCCCCCAACCCCACAGCAGGCACAGCAATGAGATAGGGCTCCCCTTTCTCAAGTACCCTGTGCCCCCCGGACTCATAATCAGCCCCTGGGGGCATGCCAGCAGCTCACAGAGCGCTGGGCATGCCCCCTCACTGACGAAAACGGGGCCCTCCCGTGAAGCCACGCCCCCTTTTCGCTGTGTGTGTGTGTGTGTGTGTGTGTGTGTGTGTGTGTGTGTGTGTGTGTGTGTGTGTGTGTGTGTGTCCCTCCTTCTGCCTGAAGAAAGCTCCTGAAGAAAGCTGGGAGGTATGCAGTGTTGCCAACTCTGAAATGAAAAACAAGCAACCGATGACTGAAAAATAAGCCCAAAACAAGCCCAAACCAATCCTAAAAAGCCCCCAAAAAAGCCCAATTTAAGTTTTGGGTTTTTAATATAAAAAACAAACATTATTGTTTGTCTTATTAAAATACATATAATTATTTATACAACCTGCATTTAAGGTCTTTACAATTATATTTATCAGCACAAAACTGGCTTTTAAAGAATACTGGAATTTTTATAAATATTATTATAGTTAGAGTTTGGAATTTACGATACTATACTTTCATGTTTCCTCTAAAGTGAAAATTGTCAGCTTATATATCTGTTGTCATTTGTATTTATTGTGAAATATTTATTCTATGGAAAGATAAAACAAACAATCTTACAACATCCAACTTTGTATTTCTATTAAATAAATAAAGAGGCCAAACCAAGGTAACAAAAACAAAAGTACTTTATTAATAAAACATTGTAAGTAACATTTTTGTATTATTAAGACCATTCAAAATAATAAATGCATATATAAATATTAAAAAGTAACTCAATTCAATAACAAATAACAAAGGAATTACTGAGAGGTAAAGTGCATTGCAGATGGCGCACTGTGCAAAGTAAAGTGCACTGCAGATGGCACACTGTGTGAGGTAAAGTGCACTGCAGATGGCACACTGTGTGAGGTAAAGAGCATGGCACACTGTGTGAAGTAAAGTGCATTGCAGATGGCACACTGTGTGAGGTAAAGAGCATAGCACACTGTGTTAAGTAAAGTGCATTGCAGATGGTACACTGTGTGAGGTAAGGTGCATGGCACACTGTGTGAGGTAAAGTGTATTGCAGATGGCATACTGCGAGGTAAAGTACATAGCACACTGAATTACAAAGGTTTTATATAAAATGGATTTAAGCAAATTCTTCCGAGCTGTCTCCATCATCTATAGAAGCTTCCATGTTATACATTCCTGAGTTGAAGCGCTGATGCATATTGGTAGTTGGTTTAAAGTCTTTACAACAAATACCCAAGCGTCTTAAACCATATCTGACATAAAGAATACCACATAAAGTATTTTGACTCATCCGGTTCCTCAGTTTAGACTTCACAATATTCATTTGTGAGAAAACCCGTTCCACATCAGCGTTGCTGAGGGGCATGGCTAAAAGTGACAGTGCAAATAATGCCAGATCTTTGAAGCACCTTTCATCACTGCTGTCTTTGAAATTGTACACTTCAACCCAAAATTTCTCAGCATTCTTATCTTCTGTATTCTTCCAGTCCTGGAAATTAATCGATTGGTACTGGGTGTCCAAAGCTCCAAGGTCTCCTTTGAATATCTTCAACATTGAGATGCTTGAAAGCTGTGGTTTAGCACGTGACAGGATTATTGATGGACTGAATGCAGCCATAGATTTCCAGAGAGAAATATTGGCAGGAAGCCTTGCCTGTACCTGCTTGGCAGCTTCTAACACAAAATCTCTACATCTGTGTTTCAAGTTAGTTTCAACGTCATTGCTGATATGTGCTTCACCAACAGCAATAGTAAAATGAACTCCAAAATTTACAACACACAGGGGCAGGTGGCATGATGTGTCACTCACATTTACATCTAGGAGCTTGGAGTCATCACCAGGAATGCTTTCTTGAAATATTATTTTAGATAGAAGGGTACGGTAAAAAGCATACAGACAGTCAAGCATCTTAAAAGCATTACCAGACTCTAACTGGAAGAGCTTATTAATGCGTTGAAATTCCTGCAGAACAGGTGTCAAAAACTGTAAATAAAGTTTGTTGACAGGGTCACAGTACATCTGGTAGAGAAGTTCCGCGTCATAGCATCGCTGTTTGTCCTTACTCAGCTGAAAGTGTAACTTTAGTTCCTCCCACTGGTTCAGAATCCGCTCACAACAAGTGTACATTGAGAGCCATCTTGTACCTGATACTTGAAGAAGCTTCAGTGGTGTTTCCCCCTGATTAATCAAACTATATATAGTTGCATATTCGTGTTGCCTTAGGGAACTGTGGGAAAACCAATTGTAGGAGTGGGATACCAGGTATTCCAGATTTCGTGGCAGTGTCTCTACAGCTTTACTAGCACATAGCTGAATAGAGTGGCAAACACATTTGACAAGGTTTAGATCGGTATTCTTCTGAAGAAGATGAGTATAAACGGAGTTCTTTCTTCCAACCATAACATTACAACCATCAGTTCCAATGCCAATGCAATTTTGGAAATTCAGATTAATACAGTCAATAAAACGGAGTAGTGCTGTAGCAATCGCTTCTGCTGTTTCCCCTCCTAAACTCACCATTCCCAAAAATGTTGATACGATCTTGTTCAGGGAGCAGCTGAAGTATCGCACTACCACACATAACTGTTTAACAGTAGAGACGTCTGTGCTCTCATCGATGACCAACGAGTATAGGGACTGGCCGATATCATCAATAAGCTCAGACAACATGCATGGTCCAATTACATTATTTATCAATGAAGTGCACTTTGTTCTATGCAGATGAAGTTCTTTTTCAAACGTAGATCCTGCAAGCTCCCCAAGGTGATCCACAGACATAGTAGCAGAATGGCATGCAATATAACAAGCCAGTCTCAGTTCTGCTGTACGGTTTGATGTGGATGGCTTATCAGCTGTAAATCCAAGGTTTGTTAGCCGCATCCCTGATAGTCCTTTGCAGTTGCTCTTATGTTTGTCAGTGTTTGCATGTTGCAGAAGGTCTGCATGATGGACACGGATAGTTGCTGCACAAAACCGGCATGCCGCTTTTGTATCATCGCCAACCACTGGCCTCACCCAATCCTTCAGGCCATTTTCCTTTTCCCAGCTGGCACTGTATCTCTTGCCATACTTAGCCCATTTTGTTGGTGCCATTCTCAATGTCTGGAGTACAGAAGACAACAGGGTGTCAAAACAAAATAACTGTACTATAGAATCAGTATAATATCTGCCATTTCTACGTGATTACACTTGCAGGTAGGACCACTGTTATGTTGACAAGTCTTCAATAACCTACAAAGCGCTAGAATGCAGCCTCCAGATCAATAGTCCTTGAGGATATCCCCACATCCTAAATATCTAAAAATACCACAAGTAGGACAATATTACCTGCTAGCTTTTAAAAACAATAAATAAAAAAGGTAGCATTCATGTATTCATAACAGCAGCTCACACACAGATATGTAACATGCTTACCGTAGTAGTGCTATGTCTGGCTATTTCTCAGCGTAATTTCAGCTGCTGCTGGATGGATTGAAGATAAATTCTGAAACTTGAAGACAAGTGGATATACTGTAGCTAGCTTTCAGTTTCTTGAACTTTTTCTTCTGGTATCTGATTCTCCTAGTCTGTGATAGACATTATATAGAAACTATTGTGACCTTGTGAACCAACCACAAGTCACAATTCCTGAGTCCTGATTGAATTGCTTCACTGTTGAGTGTCTGGTCAGTGTCTTTGTTGTTGTCATTGTTAAAAACAAATTAGCCCTACTGAATACACACAGAATACACACAACTGGCAGTCGTCAACAATAGACATAATGAATGACTCATCATAATTTCTTTAAATCCCTATTCATCTATCCATCCACAACGTCTCACCTATGTCTGTGTGAGGATCTGTGTTGAATGGATGAATGACTAATTATCTCTGAAAGTTGGTGTCAGTGATACATTATCTCTGAAAGTTGGTGTCAGTGATACCTAAAAACAAAAGAAGCCCAAAAACAAGCGGCAAAAAAAATTATAAGCCCAAAAACAAGCAACAAGCAACCACCAAAAAAAATAAGCAACCAGAAGAAAAAACAAGCCCAATTCCGCTTGTTATAAGCTGAATTGGCAACTATGGAGGTATGCACCCTGCCTGTGCCATGTCCATACTATCTGCTTCTGCAGCTGCTCCTAGTGTCCTATAGATTTGGCCAGATCTGTGACTCATTTGACTAACTCCGCCCACTGCTGTGACTCCGCCCAGCGTTAGCAAATGAATCACAAAATCACAGATCTGGGCTATTATATAGGAGATAGGCCAAATTAAACATCCAAAAATGTCCAAAAGGAAAACATTATTGCTGGACAATTCAATGACACACCAAGTCCAAACTACACATGCAAAATATACTGGGAAAAAACACATGACATACAATAAAGTAAGACGTTACATTGGCTTTTGTATAAAACATTACCCATAACAATGTATTTGCTGACACACACTTGAAGATGGGAGTCATATGCAACGTCACATGACACACATTTAAAAAAAAATAAAAAAATAAGGTCATAGAATGTTAATGCAAATACACATGCTCACCATTCTTCCTGGGCCTATCTGAATCCCGGACATGGGTTGCAGAGACTACTTCAGGAGGTATTACACTCCGCATGGGCTCCTCATAGTCCAGATATGTGGCAATAAAGGGCGGACCACCACCGGTTTTTCGAGCCGACTTCGCCTCCTTGGCCATTTTGGACTTGACACGTCGATTTATGTCATAGTACCGTTTGCGGCACGTGTCCTCCGTCCGCTTGACCACCCCCTCACAATTGACAGCAGCAACAACTTTCACCCACAACACCGTCTTCCGTGTTGGCACCTTGGCGGACTCAGGCCCAAATAGCTGCCTCTGATACTTCATCAGCTCACGCACTAATGCCACATTTTCTGCATAACTAAACTTGACATTCCGCCCAGTCTTAGTAGTGGTGCGTGGCTGCGGAGCTGTCTGACTGTCACTATCACTGTCACTTGAGGCTGCTGCAGCAACATCACCCACCTCCTCCACCACACTAGCCTCACTTACACTTACCTCCTCCACCTGACCGACCTCCTCCCCCTCACTCACACCCTCCACCTCACCCACCTCTGAGTCACACATAATTGTGTGTCTAAATACTTAACACAGGGAAAAAAACAAAAAAAACAACACACTCCTCCACTACCACTACACAACTCACACACACACACACACACACACACACACACACACACACACACACACACACTGACAAGGGATTATAAAGAAAAATAACTTGGACCAAAAATGAGACAAAACCACAAAAAACAAGACTACAAGAATGACAAGACGACTTACAAACACAATACCACACTCAGAAATCGATACCAACACTCCTCACCAAAACACTAATTCACCTACCTCCACAGCACAACCTCCCTCCTCCTCACCACTAACTAAACCCACGAGGTGCGGACGGCTTGGGGCGTATTTATATGGTTGCGCACAGACACTCCTACCATCTGAAACACAACCAATCACGAACGGGGATGAAAATCGAAACTAAAAGTGAAAATGCGGCCGGGGTCTTAAAAAAAACCTGCCGCGTTTAACTTAGAAAAAATACCGGTAAAAACAACCAAAAGACGTACGCAAATGACCATGACGGGCGAGAATGGTCCAAAAAAACCCGACTGGCATCGACATCGGAAAACACGAAAAGCATAAAGTCGACTGCTTCGTAACTTGGCGTATATAGTTTCAAAAAGTTGCATGAAAATGCACCCGATACAAGACGAGTTTAAACACTACACAATCCGACACAAACACGAATATTAGTAAATATTGGCCCAGGAGAGTGGGGACTTCATCAAGAAGTTTTTGCAGAGATAAGTTTTTGGGGAATTCCTCAAATAGACATAATGGCGTCACGCCTCAACAAGAAGCTTCGGAGGTATTGTGCCAGGTTACGGGACCCTCAGGCAGTAGCAGTAGACGCTCTGGTGACACCATGGGTGTTTCAGTCGGTCTATGTGTTTCCTCCTCTTCCTCTCATCTCAAAAATATTGAGAATCATAAGACAAAGAAGAGCGCAGACAACACTCATTGTTCCAGATTGGCCTCGAAGGGCCTGGTACTCAGATCTTCAGGAAATGCTCACAGAAGATCCGTGGCCTCCTCCTCTCAGGAGGACCTGTTAAAGCAGGGGCCCTGTGTGTTCCAAGACTTACCGCGGTTACGTTTGACGGCATGGCGGTTGAACACCGAATCCTAGCTGAGAAAGGTATTCCGGAGGAAGTCATCCCTACTCTGATAAAGGCTAGGAAGGAGGTGACGGCAAAGCATTATCACCGTATCTGGAGGAAGTATGTATCTTGGTGTGAAGCCAAGAATGCTCCTACGGAAGATTTACATCTGGGCCGGTTTCTCCACTTTCTACAGACAGGAGTGGATATGGGCCTGAAGTTAGGCTCCATTAAGGTACAGATTTCGGCCCTATCTATATTCTTCAGAAGGAATTGGCTTCTATCCCAGAAGTTCAGACGTTTGTGAAGGGAGTGCTGCACATCCAGCCCCCCTTTGTGCCCCCAGTGGCACCGTGACCTTAACTTGATGTTAAGTTTCCTGAAATCTCACTGGTTTGAGCCTCTTCGAACGGTTGAATTAAAATTTCTCACGTGGAAGGTGGTCATGTTATTGGCCTTGGTATCGGCAAGGCGGGTGTCTGAATTGGCGGCCTTGTCCCACAAGAGCCCCTATTTGATTTTCCATGTGGATAGAGCGGAGTTGAGGACTCGTCCTCAATTTTTGCCTAAGGTGGTTTCTTCATTTCATATGAACCAACCTATTGTGGTGCCTGTGGCTACGGGGGACTGGGAGGACTACAAGTGCCTGGATGTAGCCAGGGCCTTAAAGATTTATGTAGCCAGGACGGCTAGGGTTAGGAAAACAGAGGCTCTGTTTGTCCTGTATGCAACCAACAAGGTTGGCGCTCCTGCTTCTAAGCAGACTATTGCTCGCTGGATCTGTAACACGATTCAGCAGGCTCATTCTACGGCTGGATTGCCGTTACCGAATTCAGTAAAGGCCCATTCCACTACAGCTGCAAGACTAGTATATAGTTGTTGCTTACATAAGGGTTATGTTACAGTTAGAATCGATCTTTGACTGATGCTGTTGTTTGTTCATACTGTTAACTGGTTGCGTATATTCCAAGTTATATGGTGTGATTGGTGTGGGCTGGTATGAATCTTGCCCTTAGATTAACAAAATCCTTTCCTCGTACTGTCCGTCTCCTCTGGGCACAGTTCTCTAACTGAGGTCTGGAGGAGGGGCAGGGCCGGATCTAGGGGGGGGCGAAGGGGGCCCCCCTAACACAGTCATAGCCACGCCCACTTTTGAGCAGAAGGGAGCTCTCAGGGGAGAGCCTGAGGCAGAACGATGTGCTGCAGCTTTTACCACAGCAGCACAGAAGATCCAGGAGAGCAAGGGTTACAGAGCATTTGCCCCTCGCTTGCTGGTGTGTGGGTACTAGGGCTAATAAATACAATTACCCCATAGCACAGTCACATTTACATAGAATAATCACAAAGCTCTATCTCAGTCTCACTCAAAAAGTTTAGTCAGAATTGAGAGAGGATGAGTTAGGATTGCAGACAGGAAGTGTTGGGACTGTAGAGGGAGGAGTCAAGATTAAACAGTAAACCGCCCCCCCTAAAGAAAAGTCTAGATCCGTGTTACGGTTCCTAAAATCTCACTGGTTTTGAACCTCTTCAGACGTTTGAATTGAAATTTCTCACTCGGAAGGTGGTCATGTTGTTGGCCTTGGCATCTGCTAGGCGGGTGTCCGAATTGGCGGCCTTGTCTCACAAGAGCCCCTATTTGATTTTCCATGTGGATAGAGCAGAGTTGAGGACTCGTCCTCAATTTTTACCTAAGGTGGTTTCTTCATTTCATTTGAACCAACCTATTGTGGTGCCTGTGGCTACGAGTGTCTTGGTGGACTCCAAGTCTCTGGATGTAGTCAGGGCCTTAAAAATTTATGTAGCCAGGACAGCTAGGGTTAGGAAAACAGAAGCACTGTTTGTCCTGTATGCAGCCAACAAAGTTGGCGCTCCTGCTTCAAAGCAGACTATTGCTCGCTGGATCTGTAACACGATTCAGCAGGCTCACTCTACGGCTGGATTGCCATTACCGAATTCTGTAAAGGCCCATTCCACTAGGAAGGTGGGCACTTCTTGGGCGGCTGCCCGAGGCGTCTCGGCTTTACAGCTTTGCCGAGCAGCTACTTGGTCGGGTTCAAACACTTTTGCAAAGTTCTATAAGTTTGATACCCTGGCTGATGAGAACCTCGCGTTTGCTCAGTCAGTGCTGCAGAGTCATCCGCACTCTCCCGTCCGGTCTGGAGCTTTGGTATAAACCCCATGGTCCTTACGGAGTCCCCAGCATCCTCTAGGACATAAGAGAAAATAAGATTTTAAACCTACCGGTAAATCTTTTTCTCCTAGTCCGTAGAGGATGCTGGGCGCCCGTCCCAAGTGCGGACTACTTCTGCAAGACTTGTATATAGTTTTGCTTACATAAGGGTTATGTTATAGTTTTCATCGGTCTTGGACTGATGCTATGTTGTTTTCATACTGTTAACTGGTTTGTATATCCCATGTTATACGGTGTGTATGGTGTGGGCTGGTATGAATCTTGCCCTTAGATTAACAAAATCTTTTCCTCATATTGTCCATCTCCTCTGGGCACAGTTTCTCTAACTGAGGTCTGGAGGAGGGGCATAGAGGGAGGAGCCAGTGCACACCCATTCTAAAGTTCTTTATAGTGCCCATGTCTCCTGCGGAGCCCATTTATACCCCATGGTCCTCACGGAGTCCCCAGCATCCTCTACGGACTAGGAGAAAAAGATTTACCAGTAGGTTTAAAGTCACATCAGCCCCTGCCCCACCGGAGCGTACACAACCACATTGCGGTGTGCCGTACATCTGCAAACTGCGCGTACTGCGCGGTCATTTGCATTGCGGGTGCATCTCCCTGTAGGATGCATCAGCAACATGTTTGTCAGTGGCGGGCATTGGGTGGGTGGCAACGTGGGCTTGCCGGGAACTTTTTTGGGGCGGCTGCTTGATGTCACATGCAGCCTCTCTGATCTAAAACTAAATTGCGGACGCATCGTGAGTCAGCGTCACACATTCTGGGCGGTCTTGCCCTGTGCGGCCCCCAGCATGTGAGGAGATGGACGCAGATCTTGTTGCGTATGTGGCGAGCTGCGTCCGTCTCTGAATAACCCCCTATATTCCCTACCACACGCACACACTTACACACTAGGGTTACTTGTGTTGGGAGACAATTTACCTAGCAGTATATATCTGGTTTGTGGGAGGAAACCCCCGTGAATCAAATCCATGACCTGAGCGCTGTGAGGCAGTAATGCTAACCACTACACCATCCGTGCTGCATATGGGGTCTGCTGATATTTATGTGTATACATACATAAACACACACATACTGTACATACTATTTATTTATATGCTTCTTATTCCATCCTGCATATGCCCTGTATTGTGCCCCTGCGTCTGTGTTTTCCCTATCATGCTGCTTACACCCCCCCATCGAGCTGTAAGATCCGCACTGTCCGGGGTTACTTACCTAAAAGTAGTTTTCCCTGGGCATTGGCCTGGTTCCTCCTGCAGGCAGCAGCAGCATTACAGCGACGCTGCGAGCGCAGACATGTAGTCAGGTGCTGTGTTACATCAGTAGGACCCCGACATTGAGTTACACAAATGTACACACTGGCGCACACTAAGCTCTCAAAGGGTTAACAATTCCTCTAGCATTCACACCAGCACACTAACACACAAGCATCACACCAGCACACTAACACGCCAGCATCACACCAGCACACTAACACGCCAGCATCACACCAGCACACTAACACGCCAGCATCACACCAACACACCAGCATCACACCAGCACACTATCACGCCAGCATCACACCAGCACACTAACACGCCAGCATCACACCAGCACACTAACACGCCAGCATCACACCAGCACACTAACACACCAGCATCACACCAGCACACTAACACACCAACATCACACCAGCACACTAAAACACCAGCATCACACAAGCACACTAACACGCCAGCATCACACCAGCACACTAACACGCCAGCATCACACCAGCACACTAACACGCCAGCATCACACCAGCACACTAACACGCCAGCATCACACCAGCACACTAACACGCCAGCATCACACAAGCACACTAACACACCAGCATCACACCAGCACACTAACACACCAGCATCACACCAGCACACTAACACGCCAGCATCACACCAGCACACTAACACGCCAGCATCACACCAGCACACTAAAACACCAGCATCACACCAGCACACTAACACACCAGCATCACGCCAGCATCACACCAGCACACTAACATGCCAGCATCACACCAGCACACTAACACGCCAGCATCACACCAGCACACTAACACGCCAGCATCACACCACCACACTAACACACCAGCATCACACCAGCACACTAACACGCCAGCATCACACCAGCACACTAACACGCCAGGATCACACCAACACACTAACACGCCAGCATCACACCAGCACACTAACACGCTAGCATCACACCAGCACCACACCAGCACACTAACACACCAGCATCAAACCAGTATCACACCAGCACACTAACACGCCAGCATCACACCAGCACACTAACACGCCAGCATCACACCAGCACACTAAGCCATCACACCAACACACTAACACGCCAGCATTACACCAGCACCACACCAGCACACTAACACACCAGCATCAAACCAGTATCACACCAGCACACTAACACACCAGCATCACACCAGCACACTAACACGCCAGCATCACACCAACACACTAACACGCCAGCATCACACCAGCACACTAACACGCCAGCATCACACCAGCACACTAACACGCCAGCATCACACCAGCACACTAACACGCCAGCATCACACCAGCACACTAACACGCCAGCATCACACCACCACAGTAACACACCAGCATCACACCAGCACACTAACACGCCAGCATCACACCAGCACACTAACACGCCAGCATCACACCAGCACACTAACACGCCAGCATCACACCAGCACACTAACACGCCAGCATCACACCAGCACCACACCAGCACACTAACACACCAGCATCAAACCAGTATCACACCAGCACACTAACACGCCAGCATCACACCAGCACACTAACACGCCAGCATCACACCAGCACACTAAGCCATCACACCAACACACTAACACGCCAGCATCACACCAGCACACCAACACACCAGCATCACACCAGCACACTAACACACCAGCATCACACCAGCACACTAACACACCAGCATCACACCAGCACACTAACACACCAGCATCACACCAGCACACTAAAACACCAGCATCACACCAGCACACTAACACACCAGCATCACGCCAGTATCACACCAGCACACTAACACGCCAGCATCACACCAGCACACTAACACGCCAGCATCACACCAGCACACTAACATCACACGAGCACACTAACACGCCAGCATCACACCAGCACACTAACACGCCAGCATCACACCAGCACACTAACACGCCAGCATCACACCAGCACACTAACACGCCAGCATCACACTAACACACCAGCATCACATCAGCACACTAACACGCCAGCATCACACCAGCACACTAACACACCAGCATCACTACAGCACACTAACACACCAGCATCACACCAGCATCACACTAACACACCAGCATCACACCAGCACACTAACACACCAGCATCACACCAGCACATTAAAACACCAGCATCACACCAGCACACTAACACGCCAGCATCACACCAGCACACTAACACACCAGCACACTAACACGCCAGCATCACACCAGCACACTAACACGCCAGCATCACATCAACACACTAACACGCCAGTATCACACCAGCACACTAACACGCCAGCATCACACCAACACACTAACACACCAGCATCACACCAGCACACTAACACACCAGCATCACACCAGCACACTAACACGCCAGCATCACACCAGCACACTAACACACCAGCATCACGCCAGCATCACACCAGCACACTAACACGCCAGCATCACACCAGCACACTAACACGCCAGCATCACACCAGCACACTAAGCCATCACACCAACACACTAACACGCCAGCATCACACCAGCACACCAACACGCCAGCATCACACCAGCACACTAACACGCCAGCATCACACCAACACACTAAAACACCAGCATCACACCAGCACACTAACACACCAGCATCACGCCAGCATCACACCAGCACACTAACACGCCAGCATCACACCAGCACACTAACATGCCAGTATCACACCACCACACTAAGCCATCACACCAACACACTAACACGCCAGCATCACACCAGCACACCAACACGCCAGCATCACACCAGCACACTAACACGCCAGCATCACACCAGCACACTAACACGCCAGCATCACACCAGCACACTAACACGCCAGCATCACACCAGAACACTAACACGCCAGCATCACACCAACACACTAACACGCCAGCATCACACCAGCACACTAACACGCCAGCATCACACCAGCACACTAACACACCAGCATCACACCAGCACACTAACACACCAGCATCACACCAGCACACTAAAACACCAGCATCACACCAGCACACTAACACACCAGCATCACGCCAGTATCACACCAGCACACTAACACGCCAGCATCACACCAGCACACTAACACGCCAGCATCACACCAGCACACTAACATCACACGAGCACACTAACACGCCAGCATCACACCAGCACACTAACACGCCAGCATCACACCAGCACACTAACACGCCAGCATCACACCAGCACACTAACACGCCAGCATCACACTAACACACCAGCATCACACCAGCACACTAACACGCCAGCATCACACCAGCACACTAACACACCAGCATCACTACAGCACACTAACACACCAGCATCACACCAGCATCACACTAGCACACTAACACACCAGCATCACACCAGCACACTAAAACACCAGCATCACACCAGCACACTAACACGCCAGCATCACACCAGCACACTAACACACCAGCATCACATCAACACACTAACACGCCAGTATCACACCAGCACACTAACACGCCAGCATCACACCAGCACACTAACACACCAGCATCACACCAGCACACTAAAACACCAGCATCACACCAGCACACTAACACGCCAGCATCACACCAGCACACTAACACACCAGCATCACACCAGCACACTAACACGCCAGCATCACTCCAGCACACTAACACGCCAGCATCACATCAACACACTAACACGCCAGTATCACACCAGCACACTAACACGCCAGCATCACACCAGCACACTAACACACCAGCATCACACCAGCACACTAACACGCCAGCATCACACCAGCACACTAAAACACCAGCATCACACCAGCACACTAACACACCAGCATCACGCCAGCATCACACCAGCACACTAACACGCCAGCATCACACCAGCACACTAACACGCCAGCATCACACCAGCACACTAACACGCCAGCATCACACCAATGTGGGAATGTGTCCTGTTTTACAGGACACATTCCAGCTGCAGCAACCAGGGCGCCTGTGTCCCCTGCGGGACAATGTCTCTGACAGCGCGGGGACAGCTTGTCTGTCCCCAGCGCCTGTCAGTGTGTGGCGGCGGCGGGTGTCCGGTGCAGGGATTACCTTTTTCCCTGCACCGGACAAGAGACTGCAGGGGCATTTGAATCTTGGCGCCCTCCGGGAGCCAATCGCGGCTCCCGGAGCGGCAGCCAATCTGAGAGGGACGCGGCGAGCCAATCGGCGCTCGCCGCGTTATAGGCCCCGCCCCCGGCGTCTGACGTCAGACGCCGGGCGGGAGCCTGAAGACAGGACGGCGCGCAGGAGCGCGAAGAGAAGAAGACGCGACGGGCGGGAGCAGAGGTCAGCGCGCGCGCGGAAGAGCGCGAGGAGGAGGTCAGCGGTCGGGCTCCGGGAAGAAGATGTCCAGCGGCGGCTGGACGCGGAGCAGCGGAGGCGACGCCGCTGGCCAGGACGGGTCAGCGGCAGAAGAGGACGCTGGAGTTCCCTGGAGCAGGTGAGGCCTCGGTGAGGCAACCTTCACCCCCTCCCCTCTTCCTCCCTCGACCACCAGGGACGGGCATTAGGCCCGAGGGCACAATTCAGGCACTAGGCCTGTGGCGCAGCTAGGAGTTTGAGGGCCAATATTTGATTAGGTGGTTTGGGCATTAGGCCCAAGCCACCCTACCCCTGTGGCACCAGTTAGGCGGGCACTAGGCCCGGGGGCAAATCAGGCAATAGGCCTGCGGGGCATTAGAGGGCGTTAGGCCCTAGTGTATTTTTGGCAATTAGGGAATATTAAGGTGACCCTGGGCACAAGGCCCAGGTCACCCAACGGGCAATAAGTTAGGCGGGCGCTAGGCCCGTGGGTGAAGTCAGGCCTCCGGCCTGGGCGCAGTCAGGGGGCGCTAGGCCCAGCGAGTAAGTACCCCCCCCAAGGTGAATAAAGGTGGCACTGGGCACTAGGCTCGGGCCACCCTGAGGTATTTAGGCAGTCAGGCCTGAGGCCCACATAAGGGAAGGCACAGGAGGTGGGTAGGCCGTGCGGTGCCCACCCCCTTCCAACGGCAGGTAGGGATTAAAAAGGGACAGCACCATTTTGTGTTGTATTTCCGATGCGTGTGTTACCGTGCAGGGCAAAATGTTGTTATAGAGTTTGTGCATAGTTGTGTTGCACCACTTACACTTAGGCCAGTTTGAGGGCTTTGTTATGCAGTTAGTGTAGCGGACGCACACTAGATTAGAGTTAGGCCCTGCACGGCTGTTTCTCTCCTTGCCTCCTTACAGGGACCTGTAAGTGGAGAAGATCGGAGTACAAGACGTAGGACGGTGAGTAACATCTGTCTGTGTGTTCCTTCTGTGTGTCCCTATCTATCTCCCTTCCTTCAGGGCAATGGTGAGCCTTGCACGCCGGTGCAAGGTAGAATTTCCACCTGGCGCGAGAGTGCCAGTAGGTGAAATTCGGGCTCTGAGGCGGACGCCTGGGATGACCCTGACCTAGCCCGAAAGCACTATTTTTCTTTAGGTCGGAGGGCGTTTCGGTCCACAGTCCGGAGGACAGCACTCAGAAATCTCCTTCCTCCTAGGTTGTCGTGTCCGGGTCCGACGGAAGAGTTGCCAGGTCCGTTGAAGGTTCCGGTACCTGAAGGTGAGAGAGAGCGGCGCCTGGTGAGTACCGAGTCTACACCTGCACGGCAGCAGGCACCACACGCACCGCAGCCGCACCTCTCACACTTGGCGTAGTCGGCAGGATCAAAGAGACCGGATCACGGACACGATGTGGAACGCCACCAAGAAGACCTCCCTGCGGACGGCTCCGGAGGAGACTCACACCCGGATGTGTGCGGACCAGAGCGACTGGGTGACGGTGTCTGGGGCAGACATCCTGAAGATGGTGCAGCGGTCGGTCCAGCGTGGAAAGGAAGAGCGCCGGGAGAAGGGGCACAAGAAAGCCGCTGTGATGCCCTGCAAGAAATGTCGGCAAACAGGGCACTTTGCCAGCGAGTGTACTTGGCGAGAGACGTCCCCAAAGAAGGTGGTCCAGGAAGCGGACCGAAGACGTCAGCAGGGCCAAGTGAAGAAGGAGTCCCGATGTTTGCTCTGCGGAAACTACGGGCATGAGCACAACAGTTGTCCTTGGGACGAAGAGTTGAGCGAAGACAAGGTTGATTCCTGGTGTGAAAGCTGTGGAGATCCCCGACATCGGCTCCTGAAATGTCCATGGACTGAAGACAGGACGGACTACGAGGCCACGGTGAAGCAGCTGACGGAATCTCGTCAGCAGCTTTGGGACCGGGTGGCTGCAGAGCCTGTGTGTGCGCTCTGCGAGGCGAGAGGACATGCGCTGCCCGATTGTCCGTGGAATGAAGACCGGATGATTGCGGATGGTCGCGCCCAGAGATGGGAGGAGGAAACCAGGGAAATGGAGCGGAAGGCCTTGCTGGAAGTTAGTTCGCAGGTGCCCGTTTCCTCTGAGCCGGAACCAACGGGTGAAGATTCCCCAGTAAATGAGGTGGACCAGGAACCCGTCTTGGAGAAGGTGGCAGTGGCCCTCCCTTGTTGGAAGTGTCGGCGACCAGGACATGCAGCCAGTGAGTGCCCCTGGGAAGATGCCGCGGACCTACTCTGTCCCAAGAAAGTGACCCCATTAACGAAGGATCCTTTCCCGCATCAGGCGGAGGTGGACGACTGGGAGGAGAAGAAACCACGCTGTGAAGAAAGGCGTGAAGACCCAGTGACGAGGATGTCCGGAATCTCCCCGCGTTGGAACCGTCCACGACCAGGACGTGCGGAACAGGTGTGTCCCGGGTACCTAGAGATGCCAGCGGAAGCGAAGGAGTACGCTGAGGAATTAGAGATACCAGCGGAAGAGAAGTACGCTGAGGAAGCAGACGTACCAGCGGAAGAGACTAAGTACGCTGAGGAGGAAAATGATACCCCAGTCCAGATATCGGAGGAGGACTCGGACTACGGTGAGCTGTCCGCCGACGAATCCCTCCAAGAACAGATGGAGGACGACTCTGGCATCGGAAGCGCCGACGAGAGTGACTGGCAGGATCGGGTGGAGTCGTGCTCCCAGTTGAATGCCCTCCATGAAGAGGAGGAGATAGTCCTGGAGCAATACCTGCCGGAAGTACCGAGTTGGACGGACGTACGGGGAGAGGATCGTGATGCCGTGGGAGGACCCGTTCCAGAGTGTCACAACTGAGGGCCTGAGCTGACGGGAGGCAGCCTCAGTTGTAGGGGCTGAGATGTAACGGAACCTGGGAGGTTGTATCAGACCCCTAGACATGTAAGTAACATGTAGAAGAACTGCCCGAAGGCGTGACCACGACAACCAGGGTAAAAGTCAATGATGTTTATTTATGACAAACTCCGTAACACAGCAGCAGTAAAAGAAAACATAAAAATCAGCAGAGGATAAATACAGTTCCTGGGTACTACAGGGTGGCAAGGGCCACAGAGCTCTGGTAGTGTGAGACAGTTCTTATCATCTTCTAGTTGGAAAGTCCTTACCAGGCCCGACTGTAGCAATGGAGATAGCCCAGGATCGTACCAGCTGGTGTTCCAGGAAAAGCTGGGCTGCTGTGGATAAAACGGCTGCTGTGGGTACTGGCTGGAACCAGACTGATGTTGGCACGGAGTGGATACTGGCTGGAACCAGTTAAATAATAAATGTAGTTTGAGAGCGATGAAATATGAAGTGATGTTTGGAGCTTGAGAGCGATGAAATTATAATGCCGGTGATAATTGGTAATCTGTAGAAAAGGGTACCGGCACTTTAAGAAGAGCTGATCTCTGCTGGAAGCTGATTGCTGTAAGCAGGTGGATCTGTAGCTGGAAGCAGATGAATCCAAATGGATAGGAGAGTCAGGCTACACCGCAGGTGGAATGCTGGTGCGGGTCTCTTTAGTGGAGGTTTGGAGATAGGAACTGGAACCTGGAAAACAACCACAGGAGAGAGACAAACTGGAACTAGGTTTGACAACCAAAGCACTGACGCCTTCCTTGCTCAGGCACAGAATATTTATACCTGCAGCAAGGAAGGGATTGGCTAGGCAATTATGCAGATTAACAATGCAGACAGCAGATTGGTGGAAATGAACAGATGACAGAATCCATGATGGCTGCGCCCATGCAGACACTTGGAGGGAAGTTTGGTTTGTAATCCATGTGGGAATTAAAACAGCAATGGCGGTGCCGGCCACAGGAGACAGGAGACACCAGACTGATAAGTGCACATCTAAACCACGCGGGCACAGCGGAGGCCGCGGCTGACGTAATCGCCACTCTGACACTCTGCATGCAGAAACTCAGGGACAGCGGCGGAGGCCGCGGGAGACGCCATTCCGGATGTAACATGGCGCCGCTGTGACCGCGTCTCAGAGTGACAGGAGAGGAGGCAGGAATGTGGATATCAGTATAACAGATGGGATCCGGTCCTGGAACGCTGAGCCAGCCTTAGGAGGCATCTGAAGGGTAAGTAATGGCGTCCAGATACCCGGATCGTGACAGCACCCCCCCCTTTAGGAGTGGCCCCAGGACACTTCTTTGGCTTTTGAGGAAACTTGGAATGGAATCTCCGGACCAAGGCAGGAGCATGGACATCAGAAGCATTGGTCCATGAGCGTTCCTCAGGGCCGTAACCCTTCCAGTCAATAAGATACTGTAGTTGACCGTAACGGAGACGTGAGTCCAGGATCTTGGCCACTTCATACTCAACACCTCGTTGAGTTTGGACTTTCGGAGTTGAAGGAAGTGAGGAATGAAACCGATTCAGGATCAGCGGTTTCAACAGGGAAACATGGAATGTCCTGGGTATTTTTAAGAAGGGAGGTAACTGAAGTCTGTAAGCAACAGGATTGATGACTTGCTCAATTTTGAAAGGACCAATGTAGCGAGGTGCAAACTTCATACTGGGGACTCATAACCTCAAATTCTTCGTGGATAACCATACCCGATCACCCACCTTGAGAGCAGGAACTGCTCTACGCTTCTTGTCCGCAAACTTCTTATACCTGAACGATGCCTTGAGCAGAGCTGCTCGTACACTCTTCCAGTTGTTTGCAAACTGATGCAAGGTGCTATCCACTGCTGGAACAGAAGTTGCTGGGAGCGGTTGGAATTCAGGGACTTTAGGGTGGAATCCAAAGTTGGTGAAGAATGGTGTTGAAGAAGATGAGGAATGATACTGATTGTTATGACAGAACTCGGCCCAGGGAAGTAACTGAACCCAGTCATCTTGAGAGGAAGACACATAGATGCGGAGGAAGGCCTCCAAGTCCTGATTCACCCTCTCAGTTTGATCATTGGTCTGAGGATGGTAAGCCGTGGAAAACTTTAGTTTGACTTGGAGGACTTGACATAAACTTCGCCAGAATTTGGCTGTGAATTGAACTCCTCGATCTGAGATAATTTCTTCAGGCAGACCGTGGAGTCGGAAGATCTCTTGTATGAACACTTGAGCCAACTTGGAAGCTGATGGAAGACCGGTGAGAGGAATGAAGTGTGCCATCTTGGTGAACCGGTCAACTACCACCCAGATGGTATTGAACTTGTTGCACATGGGTAAGTCTGTAATGAAATCCATCGACAAATGGGTCCATGGTCGACGGGGAACGGATAGTGGAACCAGTTGCCCCGCAGGCGACTGGCGGGAGACTTTATGTTGGGCACACTTTGGGCAAGATGCAATAAACTCCATGATGTCCTTTCTCAGAGTTGGCCACCAATAGGACCTAGAGATAAACTCCAGGGTTTTTTGGATACCTGTATGTCCGGAAAAACGGGAAGCATGGGCCCAATGCATGAGCTTCTTCCTCAGTACCGGCTTCACAAAACTTTTCCCTAGTGGGGGCGTAGAGTCCATCCCTACCGTGGAGAATGCCAACGGATTGATAATAGGATGCTTGTCTGAAGACTCTGACTCATTCTCTTGCTCCCATGAGCGGGAAAGGGCATCGGCCTTGCGATTCTGAGAGCCCGGACAGAACTGGAGTTTAAAGTCGAACCTGGAAAAGAAAAGTGCCCATCTGGCCTGACGAGGGTTGAGACATTGTGCGCCTTTCAGATATAAAAGGTTCTTGTGGTCTGTAAGTATGGTGATTGAATGAGAAGCTCCCTCCAACAGATATCTCCACTCCTCTAGACCGAGCTTGATGGCTAGCAACTCCTGGTCGCCAATGGCATAGTTGCGCTCCGCTGGGGAGAACTTCCGAGAGAAGAAACTGCAAGGATGTAAATGGCCATCTTTAGCCCTCTGAGATAACACCGCTCCTACTCCAACGGAGGAGGCATCCACCTCTAAGATGAAAGGAGAGTAGATGTCGGGCTGTTTCAGAACTGGTGCAGAGATGAACCGTTGTTTTAAGAGATGAAAAGCTTGCGTAGCTTCTTCAGACCACTTGGACGGGTTAGCACCCTTCTTAGTTAAAGCAGTAATAGGCGCCACAATGGTGGAAAAGTCTCGTATAAACTTTCTGTGATAATTGGCGAACCCTAAGAACCTCTGGACCCCTTTGAGTGTTAAGGGTATCGGCCAATTCTGGATTGCTTGTAGTTTCTCAGGATCCATCTCTAGTCCGGAACCGGACACAATGTAACCTAGAAACGGAATGGACTTGACTTCAAAGACGCATTTCTCTAATTTGCAATAGAGATGATTGACACGGAGACGGGACAGAACCTCTTTTACCCAAAAACGATGTTCCTCTAAATTGTTGGCAAAAATGAGGATATCATCTAGATAGACTACGACATGACGGTATAAAATGTCTCTGAAGATCTCATTGACAAAATGCTGGAAGACAGCTGGAGCATTGCTCAATCCGAAGGGCATGACGAGGTACTCATAATGTCCGTCACGGGTGTTAAAGGCGGTCTTCCACTCGTCACCCTCACGGATCCGGATGAGATTGTATGCACCTCTCAAGTCCAGCTTTGTAAAGATGGTAGCTCCGCTGACTCTATCAAAGAGCTCAGTAATCAGGGGTAGTGGATAGCGGTTCTTGATGGTAATGTCGTTCAGACCTCTGTAGTCAATGCACGGCCGCAGACCACCATCTTTTTTCTTTACGAAAAAGAAGCCTGCGCCGGCTGGAGAAGAGGAAGGTCGAATGAACCCCTTTGCTAGGTTCTCTTTAATGTATTCCTCCTTGGAATGCGTCTCAGGCAGAGACAACGGGTAAGTTCGGCCTCGAGGTGGAACCTTCCCTGGAACGAGATCAATCGGGCAGTCCCATTCTCTATGAGGAGGAAGGATATCAGCAGAGGCTTTACTGAACACATCCGTGAAATCTTGATATGGAGGAGGTGGAACATCAGACGACCTGGGGGAGGAAGAACAGACAGGCAATACTTTAAACAAACATGTCTCAGCACAGGAGGGACCCCATGCCAGAATCTGCGTAGTCGTCCAATCAATAGATGGATTGTGAAGACGGAGCCATGGAAGGCCCAGGACCACAGGATGTGTGGCTCTTGGAATCACTAAAAAAGAAATAAATTCAGAATGAAGAACTCCCACTCTCAGACGAACTGGTAGAGTCCTTAGAGAAATAACTGCATCAAAAATCTTGCTGCCATCCACGGCAGTTAAGGAAATGGACGAAGGAAGTCTCTCGGTGGGTAGGGACCACCGTTTAACATAGGCTTCGGTAATAAAGTTCCCAGCTGCTCCGGAATCAAGGAGGGCAATGACGTTCCGGTAACGTTGAGCAATTTGGAGCGACACTGGGAGATTACAATCATGAGGAGATGGAGAGGAGATCATTACTCCTAGCCGGCCCTCTCCTGGGCGAGCTAGGGTTTGGAGTTTTCCCGGACGTTCGGGACAGGCATTGATGGTGTGAGACGGAGCTGCACAGTAAAGACAAAGAGACTCAGAGAGACGTCTTCGGCGCTCAGCAGGAGTTAATCGGGAACGGACAATTTGCATGGGCTCGTCTTTAGATGGTGACAGTTGGCGAGGAGGAGGAGCAGAAGATTTTGGAGCAGATGATCTTCCACGCTCAGTTGCTCTCTCTCTGAAACGTAAATCAACTTTCGTGCAGAGTGAGATTAGCTCATCTAACTTGGAAGGTAAGTCTCTGGTAGCTAACTCATCTTTAATACGCTCAGATAAGCCATGCCAGAATGCAGCATACAGGGCCTCGTCGTTCCATGCCAGTTCGGATGCCAGGATCTGGAACTGTATAAGATATTGTCCTACAGTACGTGATCCCTGACGTAAACGGAGAATCTCAGATGAAGCTGAAGTTACCCGGCCTGGCTCGTCGAAGATACGCCTGAATGTTGACACGAATGCAGTGTAGGAGGATAGCATGGTGTTGGACCTCTCCCATAACGGTGATGCCCAATCAAGGGCTGAGCCACTGAGAAGAGAGATAATGTAGGCAATTTTTGTACGGTCACTGGGAAAATTGCCAGGTTGTAGCTCAAACTGAATCTCACACTGGTTGAGAAATCCCCTGCAGAATCTTGGAGATCCGTCAAATTTTGCTGGCGTTGGAAGATGAAGACGTGGAGCAGAAATGGGTAAGGTGGGTGGGGTTATAGCTGGAGTCACTGTGGTTGACGCACCGGACGCGTCTGATCCACGGAGGGTTGTCTGAATCCCATCCAGCCGAGTAGAGAGATCCTGGAGACAGCGGATGATGTGGCCCTGTGCAGCCTCCTGATGTTCAAGTCGGGCTGCCAGTTCTTGCATCGGCCTGGCCGCTTGATCCTGGTCTCCGGCTGGATTCATATGGTCAGTGCTTACTGTCACAACTGAGGGCCTGAGCTGACGGGAGGCAGCCTCAGTTGTAGGGGCTGAGATGTAACGGAACCTGGGAGGTTGTATCAGACCCCTAGACATGTAAGTAACATGTAGAAGAACTGCCCGAAGGCGTGACCACGACAACCAGGGTAAAAGTCAATGATGTTTATTTATGACAAACTCCGTAACACAGCAGCAGTAAAAGAAAACATAAAAATCAGCAGAGGATAAATACAGTTCCTGGGTACTACAGGGTGGCAAGGGCCACAGAGCTCTGGTAGTGTGAGACAGTTCTTATCATCTTCTAGTTGGAAAGTCCTTACCAGGCCCGACTGTAGCAATGGAGATAGCCCAGGATCGTACCAGCTGGTGTTCCAGGAAAAGCTGGGCTGCTGTGGATAAAACGGCTGCTGTGGGTACTGGCTGGAACCAGACTGATGTTGGCACGGAGTGGATACTGGCTGGAACCAGTTAAATAATAAATGTAGTTTGAGAGCGATGAAATATGAAGTGATGTTTGGAGCTTGAGAGCGATGAAATTATAATGCCGGTGATAATTGGTAATCTGTAGAAAAGGGTACCGGCACTTTAAGAAGAGCTGATCTCTGCTGGAAGCTGATTGCTGTAAGCAGGTGGATCTGTAGCTGGAAGCAGATGAATCCAAATGGATAGGAGAGTCAGGCTACACCGCAGGTGGAATGCTGGTGCGGGTCTCTTTAGTGGAGGTTTGGAGATAGGAACTGGAACCTGGAAAACAACCACAGGAGAGAGACAAACTGGAACTAGGTTTGACAACCAAAGCACTGACGCCTTCCTTGCTCAGGCACAGAATATTTATACCTGCAGCAAGGAAGGGATTGGCTAGGCAATTATGCAGATTAACAATGCAGACAGCAGATTGGTGGAAATGAACAGATGACAGAATCCAAGATGGCTGCGCCCATGCAGACACTTGGAGGGAAGTTTGGTTTGTAATCCATGTGGGAATTAAAACAGCAATGGCGGTGCCGGCCACAGGAGACAGGAGACACCAGACTGATAAGTGCACATCTAAACCACGCGGGCACAGCGGAGGCCGCGGCTGACGTAATCGCCACTCTGACACTCTGCATGCAGAAACTCAGGGACAGCGGCGGAGGCCGCGGGAGACGCCATTCCGGATGTAACATGGCGCCGCTGTGACCGCGTCTCAGAGTGACAGGAGAGGAGGCAGGAATGTGGATATCAGTATAACAGATGGGATCCGGTCCTGGAACGCTGAGCCAGCCTTAGGAGGCATCTGAAGGGTAAGTAATGGCGTCCAGATACCCGGATCGTGACACAGAGGAAGACATGGGACCTTTGGAGATGCCCCACGAGGAGATGCGACAGATGGTGGTTGTTGCCCGGGAGGAAACGGATGCCCCGGAGGATTCCGCTGTTGGGTGGTGGTCGGTACCACCCCCTGAAGACAGGGACGATGCCACTGACGATCTGAAAGGCCAGGAGTGGGTGACTGTTGTCCCCGTGGAGGAAGAGTCCCCTTGGTGGCCAACGTCGAGCGACCGTGAGGAGATGCCACTCCCCCAGAGGATCCGCCGATGGAGGTCGGGAGGTAAGAAGAGGAACCCGGAGCTGGAGGTGGAAGGAGGTGGGGTCACAGCCCGTCCGGGCTGGGCCCTCGAACACAACCTCGCCGGAGGGACCTTGGAATTCCCTGACCCGCGGACGATGGACGTCGTGGAGATCTTTGTAGGGACTACAAAGGAAAAAGGGGGGGGAAATGTGGGAATGTGTCCTGTTTTACAGGACACATTCCAGCTGCAGCAACCAGGGCGCCTGTGTCCCCTGCGGGACAATGTCTCTGACAGCGTGGGGACAGCTTGTCTGTCCCCAGCGCCTATCAGTGTGTGGCGGCGGCGGGTGTCCGGTGCAGGGATTACCTTTTTCCCTGCACCGGACAAGAGACTGCAGGGGCATTTGAATCTTGGCGCCCTCCGGGAGCCAATCGCGGCTCCCGGAGCGGCAGCCAATCTGAGAGGGACGCGGCGAGCCAATCGGCGCTTGCCGCGTCATAGGCCCCGCCCCCGGCGTCTGACGTCAGACGCCGGGCGGGAGCCTGAAGACAGGACGGCGCGCAGGAGCGCGAAGAGAAGAAGACGCGACGGGCGGGAGCAGAGGTCAGCGCGCGCGCGGAAGAGCGCGAGGAGGAGGTCAGCGGTCGGGCTCCGGGAAGAAGATGTCCAGCGGCGGCTGGACGCGGAGCAGCGGAGGACGACGCCGCTGGCCAGGACGGGTCAGCGGCAGAAGAGGATGCTGGAGTTCCCTGGAGCAGGTGAGGCCTCGGTGAGGCAACCTTCACCCCCTCCCCTCTTCCTCCCTCGACCACCAGGGACGGGCATTAGGCCCGAGGGCACAATTCAGGCACTAGGCCTGTGGCGCAGCTAGGAGTTTGGGGGCCAATATTTGATTAGGTGGTTTGGGCATTAGGCCCAAGCCACCCTACCCCTGTGGCACCAGTTAGGCGGGCACTAGGCCCGGGGGCAAATCAGGCAATAGGCCTGCGGGGCATTAGAGGGCGTTAGGCCCTAGTGTATTTTTGGCAATTAGGGAATATTAAGGTGACCCTGGGCACAAGGCCCAGGTCACCCAACGGGCAATAAGTTAGGCGGGCGCTAGGCCCGTGGGTGAAGTCAGGCCTCTGGCCTGGGCGCAGTCAGGGGGCGCTAGGCCCAGCGAGTAAGTACCCCCCCCAAGGTGAATAAAGGTGGCACTGGGCACTAGGCTCGGGCCACCCTGAGGTATTTAGGCAGTCAGGCCTGAGGCCCACATAAGGGAAGGCACAGGAGGTGGGTAGGCCGTGCGGTGCCCACCCCCTTCCAACGGCAGGTAGGGATTAAAAAGGGACAGCACCGTTTTATGTTGTATTTCCGATGTGTGTTTTGTTACCGTGCAGGGCAAAATGTTGTTATAGAGTTTGTGCATAGTTGTGTTACACCACTTACACTTAGGCCAGTTTGAGGGCTTTGTTATGCAGTTAGTGTAGCGGACACACACTAGATTAGAGTTAGGCCCTGCACGGCTGTTTCTCTCCTTGCCTCCTTACAGGGACCTGTAAGTGGAGAAGATCGGAGTACAAGACGTAGGACGGTGAGTAACATCTGTCTGTGTGTTCCTTCTGTGTGTCCCTATCTATCTCCCTTCCTTCAGGGCAACGGTGAGCCTTGCACGCCGGTGCAAGGTAGAATTTCCACCTGGCGCGAGAGTGCCAATAGGTGAAATTCGGGCTCTGAGGCGGACGCCTGGGATGACCCTCACCTAGCCCGAAAGCACTATTTTTCTTTAGGTCGGAGGGCGTTTCGGTCCACAGTCCGGAGGACAGCACTCAGAAATCTCCTTCCTCCTAGGTCGTCGTGTCCGGGTCCGACGGAAGAGTTGCCAGGTCCGTTGAAGGTTCCGGTACCTGAAGGTGAGAGAGAGCGGCGCCTGGTGAGTACCGAGTCTACACCTGCACGGCAGCAGGCACCACACGCACCGCAGCCGCACCTCTCACACCAACACACTAACACGCCAGCATCACACCAGCACACTAACACGCCAGCATCACACCAACACACTAACACGCCAGCATAGGCGTGCGCACGGGGGGTTGCCTGGTGCGCACAGGCACCCCCTAATGTGCGGCACCCCCCACACGCCACGCCTGCTACAGAACAGTACAGTGAACCCAGCTTGCTGCAGGTCCTGTGCGCCGCTGCCTCCTCTCCCTGCCCCGGCTGGCCAGTTGCTGCTGATTACAAAGGGTTTCTTATAAGTGGGCGTGGTCACGGGGACCGGCGATTAGGCCACGCCCCCAACTTTCCCTGAGCCCGGCAATCTGTGTGCACTGTACAGGGCTGTACAGTGCACACAGATTGCCGGGCTCAGGGCTGCTTTCTCTTGCTGGGCCAGGTGGCTCTGTAACAACAACAGCCATCCCATGGAGCCTGGGAAGGAGAACATAAGGTTTGTGTCAGTGTATTTGACAGTGTTTGTTAGTGTGTGTCTGTGTGTATTAGCAGGCTCGGCAACATGCAGATGTGAAGAGTACAGCCATGTTCTGAGGCTCAGGGGCCCCAAAGTTCTGACCCCACCCCTCTGTTCTATGTCTGCTGCAGCATACATGATCTATGAGGAGCAGGAGGAACACTGGGGGTAATTCAGAGTCGATCGTAGATGTGCTAAATGTAGCACAGCTACGATCATTTACTCTGACATTCGGGGGACCGCCCTGCACAGGCCCTGCTCCCCCCCCCCCCCCCCCCCCCCGCACAGGTACAGAACATCGCACGGCGGCGATGCTTTTGTACCTGGCAAGTAGCTCCCTGCCTGTACAACTACGCCTCCCCCCCATTGGCATGCCCCCTCCTGCCCCACGACCGCCTCTGCCTGTCAATCAGGCAAAGGCGTTCGGAGCCAGTGAGATGCTAATTAAATTGATTAGGGCCGGCGCTGGGCATAATGTGAATGTTCGGCTCATAACGTGGCATAATGTGAATTTCGGCTGATACTGTGTGGCATAATATATATTTTGGCTCATACCTTGTGGCATAATGTTTTTTCGGCTCATACGGTGTGACATAATGTGAATTTGGCTCATACCGTGTGGCACAATGTGAAATATGGGCACTACTGTCAGTAGCTGGTGAGCATGGGGACATGTATGACAAATGCTGGTGTCCTGCAGAGGAGGAGTGTGATGGCATATGTGTATATTTGAAACGTTACTTTTGTTATATTTAAACTCAAATGTTCGGCCCCCTAAATCTCCTGTACTTCTCAGAATGTCCCACTCAAGATTAGGGTGTAGGTGCTTAGGGGCGTGGTGTGTGTGCAAGGGGTGGGGAGTCGAATGCATATGCACCTATGCCCACCACTCTCTAGTTCCGCCACTGGGTCAGGTATAGGTTGGGGAAGTGTAAGCAGCGATAGGCTGCAGTGGCAGCTAGCACTCAGGATTATGCCATAGCAGACAGTCCGTACCGGCCGGTGGTCGCACCATTATATTTCATTTTATTTCTCTGGGGTGTATTATATCTACTTTATTATTAGGAACTAGGGAGAAATTAGATTAAGCCATGTGATTTTACTGCTAGAATGTAACATAGTGCCAGACACGCCCCTCCTGCGGTGCACCCCCTAATAAAATTAGCTGCGCACGCCTATGCACGCCAGCATCACACCAGCACACTAACACGCCAGCATCACACCAGCACACTAACACACCAGCATCACGCCAGTATCACACCAGCACACTAACACGCCAGCATCACAGCATCACACCAGCACACTAACACGCCAGCATCACACCAGCACACTAAAACACCAGCATCACACCAGCACACTAACACACCAGCATCACGCCAGTATCACACCAACACACTAACACGCCAGCATCACACCAGCACACTAACACGCCAGCATCACAGCATCACACCAGCACACTAACACGCCAGCATCACACCAGCACACTAACACGCCAGCATCACACCAGCACACTAACACACCAGCATCACACCAGTATCACACCAGCACACTAACACGCCAGCGTCACACCAGCACACTAACACGCCAGCGGCACACCAGCATACAAACATGCCAGCGTCACACCAGCACACTAACACGCCAGCGTCACACCAGCACACTAACACGCCAGCATCACACCAGCACACTAACACGCCAGCATCACACCAGCACACTAACACACCAGCATCACGCCAGTATCACACCAGCACACTAACACGCCAGCATCACACCAGCACACTAACACGCCAGCGTCACACCAGCACACTAACACGCCAGCGTCACACCAGCACACAAACACGCCAGCGTCACACCAGCACACTAACACGCCAGCGTCACACCAGCACACTAACACGCCAGCGTCACACCAGCACACTAACACGCCAGCGTCACACCAGCACACCAACACGCCAGCATCACACCAGCACACTAACACGCCAGCATCACACCAGCACACTAACACACCAGCATCACACCAGCACACTAACACGCCAGCATCACACCAGCACACTAACACGCCAGCATCACACCAGCACACTAACACACCAGCATCACGCCAGTATCACACCAGCACACTAACACGCCAGCATCACACCAGCACACTAACACGCCAGCGTCACACCAGCACACTAACACGCCAGCGTCACACCAGCACACAAACACGCCAGCGTCACACCAGCACACTAACACGCCAGCGTCACACCAGCACACTAACACGCCAGCGTCACACCAGCACACTAACACGCCAGCGTCACAACAGCACACTAACACGCCAGCATCACACCAGCACACTAACACGCCAGCATCACACCAGCACACTAACACGCCAGCACACTAACACGCCAGCATCACACCAGCACACTAACCCGCCAGCATCACACCAGCACACTAACACGCCAGCATCACACTAACACACCAGCATCACACAAGCACACTAACACGCCAGCATCACACCAGCACACTAACACACCAGCATCACACCAGCATCACTACAGCACACTAACACACCAGCATCACACCAGCACACTAACACACCAGCATCACACCAGCACACTAACACACCAGCATCACACCAGCACACTAAAACACCAGCATCACACCAGCACACTAACACGCCAGCATCACACCAGCACACTAACACGCCAGCATCACACCAGCACACTAACACGCCAGCATCACATCAACACACTAACATGCCAGTATCACACCAGCACACTAACACGCCAGCATCACACCAACACACTAACACACCAGCATCACACCAGCACACTAACACACCAGCATCACACCAGCACACTAACACGCCAGCATCACACCAGCACACTAACACACCAGCACACTAACACACCAGCATCACACCAGCACACTAACACACCAGCACACTAACACACCAGCATCACACCAGCACACTAACACACCAGCACACTAACACGCCAGCACACTAACACACAGTGCCGTTTCTAGCGGCGGGCGAGCCGTGCAACCGCACGGGGCGCCCGCCGCGGCACTTTGCATGTACTTATGTCTCCCTCCTCCCGAGCACTCCTGCTCGGGGGGCGGGGTTTCGTAGAATGACGCATTTGCGTCGTGACGTCACGACGCAATCGCGTCATTCCGCGAAACCCCGCCCCCCCAGCAGGAGTACTCAAGAGGGAGAAGGAGCAGACAAGCCAGGGAGAAGGAGCAGACAAGCGTTGGAGGAGGTGGCCGGCGCGAGGGAGGTGAGGCGGCCCTACCCGAAGAGCGGGAAGATCTTCTATGTGTAAGTAGTCTCTCTCTCCTCTCTCTCTCTCTCCCTTCCCCCCCCACTTGACACCTGCCTGCCGCACTGTTTCAAATGGGGACACCTGCCTGCCGCACTCTGTAAAATGGGGACACCTGCCTGCGTACTGTGTCAAATGGGGACACCTGCCTGCCGCACTTTGTAAAATGGGGACACCTGCCTGCCGTGCTGTGTAAAATGGGGACACCTGCCTGCTGCACTGTGTAAAATGGGGGCACCTGCCTGCCGCACTGTGTAAAATGGGGACACCTGCCTGCTGCGCTGTGTAAAATGGGGACACCTGCCTGCCGCGCTGTGTAAAATGGGGACACCTGCCTGCCGTACTGTGTAAAATGGGGACACCTGCCTGCCGTGCTGTGTAAAATGGGGACACCTACCTGCTGCGCTGTTTAAAATGGGGACACATGCCTGCGTACTGTGTAAAATGGGGACACCTGCCTGCCGTGCTGTGTAAAATGGGGACACCTGCCTGCCGTACTGTGTAAAATGGGGACACCTGCCTGCCGTGCTGTGTAAAATGGGGACACCTGCCTGCTGTGCTGTTTAAAATGGGGACACATGCCTGCGTACTGTGTAAAGTGGGGACACCTGCCTGCCGTGCTGTGTAAAATGGGGACACTTGCCTACCATACTGTGTAAAATGGGGACACGTGCCTGCCATACTGTGTAAAATGGGGACTTTTTATTTTTTTATTTTTTTTCCCTGTGGTGGCCGTGATGATATCAGATGAGACCACGCCCACTTTAATGAGACCACGCCCATTTTAATCAGGCCACACACCCTTGTCGGGAGCGTGCGCATGCTTTTTCTTTTTATAGCTATGGGGGGGGCGCATTTTTTTTTATAGCAATGGGGGGTGGGGGGCGCATTTTGAAATCTCGCACTGGGAGCCAAATTGGCTAGAAACGGCCCTGGTCACACACCAGCATCCCAGCGACAGTGGCCCCGCAATACATCCTTTCTATAAAACATCTGATTTATTAGAGTAACAAGAACAAACTTCTTCAACTTTAGATTTAATATAAAAGGTACAATACAGCGCTTATAACAACACATACAAATAATGACACAAAATAAGAATGAAATGACAGAGAACAGAAGATGTACGTAGGATTATATACTCTGTATGCTGGGGCAATGGCAGAATTGTTTTATATGGGTGTTTTATCCCGAGCGTCCTTCTGTGATGTCACTGAGAGCGGCGTTCCTCTGTAATCGGAACTTGTACCAAAACCAGCCGGGAATTCCCACAGCGGGGTCTGTCCTCTTATCTGAGGTCTGTAGTCACATAGGGGGAGATGAGTCAAGCCTTGGAGAGAGATAAAGTACCAACCAACCAGCTCCTACATTTTCCAATCACAGTCTGTTACGCGGCAGGTAGAAGCAGATTGGTTGGTACTTTATCTCTCTCCACTTTATGTCTCACCACGGCTTGATACATCTTCCCCATAGACACTGTTTAGTTGAAACCCTGCTCCCCACACCCACTTGCCATGTGACAAGAATAGCACCTTCTTCTCGCCCCAATACACCCGTCTGTACAAAAAAATTACATAGTTATCCAAGATTTATTCTCCAAGTGGAAACTGAGTTATTATACGGAATCCACAGACGTGGTGGCCCTGGGTCTGACGCACATGCAGTCCCTTCTCCGTATGCCCGTGGCATTCTACTTCATCTCATATGCAAATGCCAGAATCTGCCGCAGTGTACAGGAAAACCGGGGAAGCCTGTCCCGCCCACTGCGTATGAGTCTGCAGGCTCAGCCGTCGCACCAGCAACATGCTGGGAGCAAGAGATCCGTCAGAAACAGACATCCCATATTCATCTGAACGCTATGAACGCCATGGTAGTTAATTTACCCGCCCATGACCCTCCCACTTAATGGGGCTGTTGCTTGTGAATGCATGGTCGCCCCCCCCCCCCCCCCCCCCCAGGCAGCTGACCCCATTGTTTGATGGCATTAGCTCATAGAGGAACCGTCTCCAGGCCAGTATCACAGAGTGCAACCCACATAGACCACAGCGGCTAACGCCATCCTCAATGTGTGTGGCCGGGGCCACACCCTGCAATGCTTTGTGGCCCTTATAGTAACCTCCGGGTGCCGCGGCTGCCGGGGGGAATGGAGGGGTGATCTGCTGCTGTCCCTCCTTCATACATTGGGGTGATAGCAAATATCTGCGGGTGTATCCGGAAATATTGCATGATGAACAGTCCCCTATGTCTGGCGGTACGATGATAAATGTATCACACGTATCACAGTTACTCGCCGACTCAGGCGCTGACTCTCTACGGCCGCCATGTTGCTGGTTCTGCAATAATATGGAGCATTTACCCAGTTATATATCATATCATGTTACTTTTATATAAAATACAAATAATAACTTTGTGATATACATGATGTCTTTGATATGTGATAACAGACTATATAAATATATAACTTATTAATTACATACAGGGAATGAACCAATTAATTCGTTTAATATAGTTTTTTGCTTTTTCATAGCGATAATTTTCTCTATTTCTCACGTATAAAATGTTACATTTGGCTTCGGTCAGTTTCACAAATATTTTTATATTCTGCAAATTTTCACGCGTCAATTTAATATAAATGTTATTTTAATAATGGACGCTTCGTATATAAAGTAAATATAAGTCTGTAGCCCTCCGCGTTCCTCTCTCCTCCTCCTGCACAGACAACATCCTGGCGTCCCGCAGTCATCTATAGATACGTTGTCACAGATTCATTGTAATATATTGGGTACAGGGTACACGGATAATATCCCACCCTCCGGAATCCGGAATATGGCTTCTCCTCCTCCTGGCGGTTATGTCAGGGGGCGTCCTGTATGGAGAGGAAAGCGACGACATGTAACGGCCGCTCTCAGTGTCAGCATAAAGGGTTAATTCATGATAAACCGCTCCAGTAACTGTAATAGCTCTGGAATATGTGGGTGATACAGATATACCCTCATACGGGTGTAGTATGGTATGTCGGCGACCAGCATACCGGCGCCGGGAGCCCGACCGCCGGCATACCAACAGTGTGGCGAGCGCAAATGAGGGAGAATATCTGTCGGTATGCCGGCTGTCGGGATTCCGGCACGGGTATACTGTGCGCCGGGATCCCGACAGTCGGCATATTGAAGACCACCCCCTCATACACCTAGTGCTATTGCACTAATGGCGTGAAACACTTTAGGCGGTGGGTATGCCGCAACACGGATAGTGAGTTTCACAATGTAGTGTCTTCTACGGACCGCAGCTGCACACACACGGACTCGTCGCGTTCTGGAGACTTACGGGTTAATCCTTTTGTTTGTGAAGGGTGCGAGTTGCCGTGGCACCCATCGCGGACTAGTTTCTGCCCGAATTGGCACAAAGTTGCTCAGAGCCATATGGGACAGAGGGCACTTTGTGCGAGTTCAGGAAGCCGCAAAGTGACTCACGAGTTAATCTTATATAACTGGAGAGACCCCTCAGCGTTCGCGCTTTTCTTGCAATTGCAGCAGTGTACACAATGGGGGTCATTCAGACCTGGTCGCAAGCAGGCGATTTTTGCACTTCTGCGACCAGGTAGTCGCCGCCTACAGGGGAGGGGTTAATCGCTGTGCAGGGGTGCGATCGCGTTTGCAGTCTCTGCACAGCTCAGGACTTACTCTTCCAGTGCGATGATCGGGGCCGGAGCTGACGTCAGGAAACCGCCCTTCAAACGTCCGGCCACGCCTGCGTTTCTCCACCCCTCCTTAAAAACGGTCAGTTGCCACCCACAAACGCCCTCTTCCTGTCAATCTTCTTGCGATCGCCTGTGCAATCACTTTCTTCATTCAACCCGTCGCTGTCTGGCAATCCCCGTCGCCGGGGGGCCACGCACCTGCGCATTGCGGTGCATACACATGCGCAGTTCTGACCTGATCGCAGCGCTGCACAAAAAGCTAGCGTGCTGTCACGTCTGAATGACCCCCAATGTTCATTCATATTTGTCACTGAGCTCCACGCAGTGCAGCCTGGCGCAGGGCCACCATCAGGAGGGTACTGGGGGCAAAGCTGTCCCGGCCTCTATGACAGAGAAGGAAGGGCCCGGGCCGCTCATACCTCCGTCTACCTGCCGCCGTCCGTCCCCGTTCCTCCCCGACCATCCGCATTCCGCTCCCCTCTATTGAAAACGTCCCTCCCAAAATGGCTGCCGCCTCAGAGGAGACAATTATTAAAGATATTAGAGGAGCCTCCTCTAGTATCTTTAATAACTGTCTCCTCTGAGGTGGAGGCCATTTTGGGAGGGACGATTTCAATAGAATCCTGCAGGGAAAATCCCCTGATCAGCAGAACCCCTGACAACGAGCAGGTCCTGGCACCATTACTGTGGGGGCATAATATGGTGTCAGATTCTAGCAATTATCTTCTAGAAGGTGTTAGATAAATGATAAGCAGAATCTGGTTGCTATGGGAACATCTCCACTTCTCTAAAGCCGCACCTTAGTAAATATGACCAATATTCTCCTGTAGAACCCAGGACAGCATCGTGCCCCAGTAATCCTGACTGTCACTGCTGGAAGGTGACGGGGTGACAGCGGTGGGAGTCTGTGGCCTGATACCTGGGGGGAAATGGGGGGGGTCTCCCAGCACTGGAGCACATTAATGGCGGAGAGTTACTTACGCACGGATCAGTCCTCCTCGCTGGAGCTGGAAGAGTCCGGAATAGACCCCAGAGCTGTTCTACAGCCAAGATGGCGGCATTGGTTTCCCGTCCTGTGCTGCAGGGGCTGGAACCTGCCGTGCTGTCTGTGATGTCTGGTCACATAGATCTGCGGGGACACAAACCCCCCAAATGCGTCATTTATACAGAGGACCCGGAAACTGAGAAATCACTTTATCAATATCTGCCTTGTACAGACGTGTGGTATAGAGCGTAGATAAAATGGAGTGAGATAGCTGTATATAATTATTATACTCCCCCCTGGCAGCATCTGGTACCTGGCGACTGTTCCCCGATAGTAAATCACTACGGAATACACAGAGCCTGGGAGATGGCCGTAGCATCTATCTCAGCCCCTGTCACTAGTGAGGGAATCCTCCCCTGTCTCACTCGTTCTGAGGACAATGTGACTGTGCAACGCCCTGAGGCCTAATTCTACCCAATCCCCAGTCCAAGGTGTTACCCCTCTGACCCCCAGCCCCAAACCATTCTCCACCATAGACAACCACAACCGAAGTTATCCACTCATAAATCCAGCTGTGGCTCTTCAGCTGCTGTGAACTACAAATACCAGCACATCCTGCCAGAGAGCCGTTCCAGCAGACATTACAGCAATGGTAGGTAGCCTGGAACCACATGTCCCAGCATGAACTGTGGCACTCCAAAGAATGATAGGTCGCCCAATAAGGGTTCTGGTATCACTCCACATACACTCCAAAATTCACACATACTGTATATACTTTCCAGGCACCCCCAGTAAGATACACTAGACCCCCCCCCCCTCCCCCCATAATATACACTCCAGGCACCACCTACATACCCTCCAACTGTACCTTTTTGGCCGGTACAGTACCGTTTTTTTAAGGTCTGTACCGGCCAAAAAGGGCTTTGTACCGATTTTTGACTCACTGCATCTCCATTGAAAGTATAGGAAAGGGGGCGTGGCCACGCCCCCTTTACCCGCGACCACGCCCGCTTTCCTTGTTTGTACCGGTTTTTACGTGTACAATGTTGGAGGGTATGCACCTATAAGATCCACTCCAGCCTCCGTCCCCCCTTCCCTCCAGTAATATGCACTCCAAACTCCCAATAGTAATCACCAGACCCCCAGTGTATATTCTCCACTTTCCTGGCACCCCAGTAATATATTCTCTAGAAAGATGCACTTAAGCCCCCCACCCCCACCCCCCCCAACCAACACACACACTTCCCTGGTAACATACATTCCAGCCAACCCCACCTCACCCCACCCCAGAATCTAGTAATATACTCTCCAGCTCCCCCCTCCCAATAAGATACTCTCCAGGCACCACCTGCAAGATACACTCCAACCGCCCCCCCTTCCCCCTAGTAATATGCACTCTAACCCCCCCCCCCCAGTAATCCAATAACCACCAGGTCCCCCAGTGTATACTCTTAACTTTCAAGGCACCCCAGTAATATACTCTCCAGGAAGATGCAATCCAGCCCCACCTCCCTCCCTTCCCCCAGTAATATACCCACTAGTCTCCCCCAGTAATATACGCTCCAGGTACCTTCAGGGAGATGCACTCCAGCCCCACCTCCCTCCCTTCCCCCAGTAATACACACACTAGGCTCCCCCAGTAATATACTCTTCAGGCACCTTCAGGAAGATGCACTCCAGCTCCCCCCCTCCCTTCTGTGATGTTAGTGTATTAGAATGCTTAATATTTGTAGACACTCCCTTACTAATCTGTGTAAGCCTGAATCTTCAGTGATGGTCCCTGGGACCAGGGGGGTGCTGGGAAGTGGGTGGTCCAGGGTGCAGTGTGCCTGGAGTTTGTGATGGAATAAACAGCACAGCAGTGAACTCACATGTCTCTGTGTCCTGATGACTGGATTTACAAACGTATGAACAAAACATGGTGTCAGAAGAAGTTTAACTTGGACTGCTAGTGCTCTCAGTGTGAAAGAATCTTGCAGAAGTCTGTAAGGCTGTGATACTCAGTGTCTGCAAAGCCTGCCGTGTGCTCCTATCTTCAAACAATGAGTAACCATGGATAAACTAGCTCCTCCAACCGGCATGCTGATGTATGGTAACTTGTCTGAAAACTGGAAAAGATTTAAGCAAAGGTTTAATATATATCTTGCTGCATGTGGAGCTGATTCAGAGGCTGACAAAATGAAGGCATCCATTTTCCTCCATGTGATAGGAGAGGATGTGCCAAGGAAAAATGTGACATATGAAAGATATAAGTTTTTCACATGTGATCAGAAGTCTGTAGATGGATTTGATCAGTATGTTACAGAGCTGCAATCACTCAGATAAACCTGTGAGTTTGGTGATTTAAAGGATTCACTGATTAGAGATCGTATTGTCTGTGGAATACCTGATAATGGACCCAGAGAGAGATTGCTTAGAGAGCAAGACCTAACACTAGAAAAGGCAGTTACTATGTATAGATCTGCAGAAATAACTAGATTTCAAGCCAAAAAGTTACACAAGGACGCTGATGCTGCTGTATATGTAGTGCAGAAAACAGAGCAAAGCACACCTCCATTCTCAAGAGTGAAGCAGTCTAAGCCATAGTCTAATAAGGAAATGTGTAGTAGATGTGGAAATGCTCACAATCCTAAAATGTGCCCTGCTTATGGTAAAACCTGCATGGTATGTGGTAGACTTAATCACTTTGCCAAATGCTGTAAAATTAAAAGTAAAACAACCAAAGTGCATGCTGTTAAACAAACAGATGAATTATTTGTGGATTGCATTGAACTTTGCAGTGCAGATAAGAAAGAATGGATTGTCCCTTTAACTGTGAACGAGATTGTCAGTCCCTTTAAGCTTGATACTGGCGCGCAGGTGAATTTAATATCAGTTCAAGACTATAAGACTTTTAGAGTTAAACCTAAAATTCATCCAGCCAAAGTGAAAGTTACAGGGTACACTGGGGAGGAAATTCCTGTGAAAGGTTCATGCTTAGTGACACTGAAATATAAGGGACAACAGTTTAAAACATCTCTACTGATTGTGGATAAAAATGTGCAACCGATTCTAGGATTAAGTTCCTGTGAGAAACTTAGCTTGCAAAAGAAAGTTTTTATGGTGACATCACAAGTAGAAGATGACTGCAAATCGATGTTTACAGAATACAGAGACTTGTTTGAAGGTCTAGGTTGTTTGCCTGGAGAGCATAAAATAAATATAGACACGCAAGTTTCTTCAGTGATACACCCCTGTAGAAAAGTGCCGTTTGCGCTGAGAGAAAAACTGAAACAAGAGTTAAATCGCATGGAAGCCTTGGGTGTGATACAGAAAGTTGATGAGCCTACTGAATGGGTAAACTCCTTAGTAATTGTTGAAAAGAAAAATGGACAACTCAGAATATGTCTAGACCCCAGAGATTTAAACAAAAGTATTAAACGAGAACATTTCAAACTACCAACCAGAGATGAAATCATGTCGCAATTTGCGGGAGCAAAATGGTTCAGTAAATTGGACGCATCTTCAGGATTCTGGCAAATGAAGCTAGATGAGGCCAGCTCAAAGCTTTGTACATTTAATACACCAGAAGGTAGATACAGATTTCTTCGACTACCATATGGAATATTGTCTGCTCCAGAAGTATATCACAAAAAGATACACATGATTTTTGAACATATTCCAGGTGTTGAAACAATGATGGATGACATTATTGTCTGGGGATCTACAAAGGAAGAACTTGATTCTAGATTGAGACAAGTAATGGAACTTGTCAAGAAAGTGAATCTAAAGCTAAACAAGGACAAATGTGAATTTGGCATGAATACACTTACCTTTATGGGCGACGTGGTCTCGGATCAAGGTGTAAAACCAGACCCAAGGAAAATATCAGCCATAGTGAACATGGAACATCCTAACAACAAAGACGACGTCAGAAGATTCGTAGGAATGATTACTTACTTAGGAAAGTTTATTTCTCAACTCTCTGAAAGAACAGCCTCTCTTAGATGTTGTTGACAAAGATAACGAGTGGATGTGGTCACATGAACAAGAAGAAAGTTGGCAAAACTTGAAACAGATCATTACAGAGCAACCAGTGCTAAAATTCTTTGATCCTGCGAAAAGAATAAGAATTTCAGCAGATGCTTCGCAATTTGGCCTAGGCTCAGTGCTCTTACAAGAACATGAGGCTACATGGCAACCAGTAATCTATGCATCAAGAGCTGAATCAAGGTATGCTCAGATAGAAAAAGAACTTCTAGCGATCACACATGCATGTGAGCGATTTCATCAGTTTGTGTATGGTCAAACATTTACAGTGGAAACTGACCACAAGCCATTGGTAGCTATCATGACTAAATCATTACATGACTGTCCCATGAGAATTCAACGAATGCTTATCAGACTACAGAAATATGATGTACACTTGCTGTACTGTCCCGGCAAATACATGTACATTGCTGATACACTTTCTCGTGCTGTGGACAAAAGTGAAGGTTCCAAAAGTCTGATGGATGAAGAGATAGAAGCCTATGTTAATTTGATCGTAGCTTCTCTACCAGTGTCTCTTGCAAGACAAGAACAGATTAGGAAAGAAACTGAGACAGATGACACAATGAAAGTGTTGAAAGATATCATTCTGAAAGGTTGGCCAGCAGAAAAACATGCGTGCCCGCTGTCTATCCATGATTATTGGATGTACCGCAGTGACCTTACAGTTGTCGATGGTATTATTTACAAAGGCAATAGGTTTGTCATACCTGCACGACTAAGAAAATCTATGCTGTGCAAGATACATGAAGGCCACTTAGGAGAAGAAAAATGTAAGCGGAGAGTGCGTGAAGTTTTGTATTGGCCAAGAATGAACCAAGACATAGCACAGACTACAGCTACATGTGAATTATGTCTTACGTATAGACCGAAAAAACAACAAGTCGAGCCACTGAGTCCTCACGCAGTGCCAGAGAGACCGTACCAGAAAGTTGGTGCAGATTTGTTTGATTGTAATGGGAAAACGTACACTGGGGGTAATTCCGAGTTGTTCGCTCGCTAGCTGCTTTTAGCAGCATTGCACACGCTAAGCCGCCGCCCTCTGGGAGTGTATCTAGGCTTAGCAGAATTGCGAACGAAAGATTAGCAGAATTGCGAATATAAATTTCTTAGCAGTTTCTGAGTAGCTCCAGACCTACTCACAAATAGCGATCAGTTCAGTCAGTTTCGTTCCTGGTTTGACGTCACACACACGCCCAGCGTTCGGCCAGCCACTCCCCCGTTTCTCCAGACACTCCCACGTTTTTCCCTGAAACGCCTGCGTTTTTCCGCACACTCCCAGAAAACGGCCAGTTTCCACCAAGAAACACCCACTTCCTGTCAATCACACTACAATCAGCAGAACAATGAAAAAACTTTGTTACGCCGTGAGTAAAATACCAAACTTTTGAACTAATTTACTTGGCGCAGGCGCGCTGCGTACATTGCGCATGCGCAGTTTGCGACTAATCGCTCCGTAGCGGAAAAAAATAACGAGCGAACAACTCGGAATGACCCCCATTGTTGTGACTGATTATTACTCTTAACTACCCTGAGGTGAAGACACTACATACAACTACTAGTAAAGCCGTAATCAATTGCATGAAATCAATCTTTGCAAGGCATGGTGTTCCTATGTGTTAGGGTCTCCTGCCCTGTACTGCCACATCGTCATGGCAACCGGGAGACAAGTGCTAGCGGAGTAACCTGAGCGCAGCTGATACTCCGGTTCGGGTCTTTTGCTGTGCAGTGGTTACAGGCTTTGTGCACAGCAGGGGATCCGGTGCTGGTTTTTGTGCTCACAGTCTGTGAGGTCTGAGTGGGGCGTGGACAGCACCTGCTTTATAAACCCTCTTCTCAGGTTAAGCAGATGCTGCTGAATCTTTGTTGGTTAGTTAGTTCCTGAAAGCTAGCTAGTACTGTGTAGCTTTGTATTTGTTGTTGCTTACTGCAAATAGGCCTGGGAATTTGGTACTACACTCTGCCAATCCAGACCTAGCAGTAATACTAGAGTCAGTCGTTTAACCTGCTGGGATTCTTTTGCTACTCTGTGAACTTAGCAAGTTTGCGGCTGTATTCTCAGACTTGTCTGCCTAAATCCTATCTCACTGTGCAAGGTGTTCAGGTGTCAGTTTAGTGGCAGTAAGCTGAACCAGTGCACTGCAAGTGAGGACTAGGATTGTGGAGACTCTCCTTGTGTCTATTATTCCATCTCTGACCAAGGAGTTTACTGCCACACCCGTTGGTAACCCTCTAGGGTTTTGCTGTTGCCCTTAGCAACAGCATTTCGGGTTCTCTACGTATTAAAACACAACATCTTGCTTTTTCCATCTGAGCATTCCTAATACTAGGGAGACACCCAGTTTCTTAGCCTCTGGGCTTCTCTGTTCACTTTGTGTTTATTTTATTACCCTATCACCTTCTGTGTACGTAATGTCATATTCCCCAGTCTGTCTGTGAGTTCATTTGTTTGACCAGCTTCGTACTGCCACCATTTTTTCTAAGATTGACCTACGCGGGGCGTACAATCTAATCCGAATAAGAGAGGGGGATGAATGGAAGACTGCCTTTAATACCCACTCAGGGCATTATGAATATTTGGTGATGCCTTTTGGGCTCTGTAATGCCCCGGCAGTCTTCCAGGATTTCATGAACGATGTACTCAGGGAATATTTGGATAGATTCTTAGTTGTATACTTAGATGACATCCTAATCTTCTCCCATTCCCTGGAGGAACATCGGAAGCATGTACGCTTAGTCCTCCAGAAACTCAGAGACCACCGGCTTTGGGCAAAGCTGGAGAAGTGCGAATTTGAAGTTCAGCAAATCGCATTTCTAGGATATATTATCTCCCCAGAAGGTTTCCAAATGGAGGGTTCCAAGGTACAGGCAGTCCTGGATTGGGTGCAGCCCACTAGTTTGAAGGCGCTTCAGCGTTTCCTGGGCTTTGCGAATTTTTATAGACGATTTATCGCTGGATTTTCGTCTATAGTGGCGCCCTTGGTGGCACTCACTAAGAAAGGGGCGGATGTTGCTCACTGGTCTTGTGAGGCTAAAGCGGCTTTTGCCCGTCTCAAAAGGGCATTTGTCTCGGCCAAGGTGCTGCGACACCCAGATCCAGAGCGTCCTTTTGTGGTGGAGGTGGATGCCTCTGAGATGGGTATTGGGGCAGTGCTCTCTCAGATGGGAGTGTCTGATAATCGCCTTCATCCCTGCGCTTACTTTTCCCGTAAATTTTCGCCTGCCGAGATGAATTATGACGTGGGTAACCGGGAATTGTTGGCTATTAAGGATGCACTCGAGGAGTGGAGACACTGGCTTGAGGGGGCTAAGTTTGTGGTCTCAATTCTCACCGACCATAAGAATCTGGCATATTTAGAGTCAGCGAAGCATCTCAATGCCAGGCAGGCACGATGGGCTTTGTTTTTTGCTCGTTTTAATTTTTTGATAACATATCGCCCTGGGTCAAAAAACATCAAGGCTGATGCGCTCTCGCAGAGTTTTGCTCCAATCCAGGAGACCACCGAGGAGCCGTTGCCCATTGTGTCCCCATCATGTATTAAAGTGGGCATTACCCAGGACCTCTTGTCATTAGTCCTTAGAGCACAGGAGCAGACTCATCCAGACCTTCCGGTAGGTCTTTTGTTTGTGCCTCCTAGGTTAAGACAGCGAGTGTTCCTGGAATTCCATGCCAAGAAGTCGGCAGGTCACCCGGGTATTGCCAGAACTCGGGAGTTGCTATCTAGGGCGGTGTGGTGGCCCTCGGTGGCTAAGGATGTGAATCAGTGGGTTCGGGCATGTGACATCTGTGCCCGAAATAAGACTCCTAGAGGGGTTCCTGTTGGCCCATTACATCCACTCTCTATTCCATCTAAGCCATGGACCCACATTTCAATGGATTTTGTGGTGGACTTGCCCAAATCCTCGGGGATGACAGCCATCTGGGTTGTTGTTGACAGGTTTTCGAAGATGGCGCACTTTGTTCCACTGGTTGGGCTGCCATCGGCCAGACGCCTGTCTGAATTATTTATGCAGCATGTTGTGCGTCTCCACGGGTTGCCACTTGATGTGGTCTCTGACCGCGGATCCCAGTTTGTGGCCAAATTCTGGAGGGCATTTTGTTCCGATCTCCAGATTTCTGTCAGCTTGTCGTCAGGCTACCATCCGCAGTCTAATGGGCAGACTGAAAGGGTGAACCAGTCCTTGGAGCAGTTCCTCAGGTGTTATGTCTCCAAGTGTCAGACTGACTGGGTTGCTCATCTGTCCATGGCGGAGTTTGCCTATAACAACGCGGCTCACTCTGCTACAGGGATCTCTCCCTTCCTTTGTGTGTATGGGCATCATCCTAAGGCCAATTCTTTTGACCCCCTGGACTCCACGCCTGGTGGTTCCTCTGTGGTTTCGGTCCTTAGAGGTATTTGGAGGAAAGTGAAGAAAGCCCTTGTGTCTGTGTCATTAGTGACCAAAAGGGTTTTTGATAAGCGGAAAAGACCCTGCAGCTTCAAATTAGGAGACTTCGTCTGGTTGTCTACCAAGAATTTGAAGTTGAGACAGCCATCTCATAAGTTAGGCCCCCGGTTCATCGACCCTTATAAGATCACCAGGGTTATCAATCCGGTGGCATTTCAGTTAGATCTGCCCCGTTCTTTGGGTATCAATAAAACATTTCATTGTTCCCTTTTAAAACGGGCGATTAGTAATCCTTCTTCCAGTGGAAGACCTTCCCCTCTTCTGATACGTGGCCAGAGGGAGTTTGTTGTTGAAAGGATTCTTGACTCCAAGATGGTTCGGGGTCGGCTGTCATTTTTGGTGCACTGGAAGGGGTATGGCCCGGAGGAGCGGTCGTGGGTGCGCAGTTGTGATCTTCATGCCCCCAGACTGATACGCTCTTTCTTCTCGCAGTTCCCCGATAAACCCGGTGGTAGGGGTTCTTTGACCCCTCGTCAGAGGGGGGGTACTGTTAGGGTCTCCTGCCCTGTACTGCCACGTCGTCATGGCAACCGGGAGACAAGTGCTAGCGGAGTAACCTGAGCGCAGCTGATACTCCGGTTCGGGTCTTTTGCTGTGCAGTGGTTACAGGCTCTGTGCACGGCAGGGGATCCGGTGATGGTTTTTGTGCTCACAGTCTGTGAGGTCTGAGTGGGGCGTGGACAGCACCTGCTATATAAACCCTCTTCTCAGGTTAAGCAAATGCTGCTGAATCTTTGTTGGTTAGTTAGTTCCTGAAAGTTAGCCAGTACTGTGTAGCTTTGTATTTGTTGTTGCTTACTGCAAATAGGCCTGGGAATTTGGTACTACACTCTGCCAATCCAGACCTAGCAGTAATACTGGAGTCAGTCGTTTAACTTGCTGGGGTTCTTTTGCTACTCTGTGAACTTAGCAAGTTTGCGGCTGTATTCTCAGACTTGCCTGCCTAAATCCTATCTCACTGTGCAAGGTGTTCTGGTGTCAGTTTAGTGGCAGTAAGCTGAACCAGTGCACTGCAAGTGAGGATTAGGATTGTGGAGACTCTCCTTGTGTCTATCATTCCATCTCAGACCAAGGAGTTTACTGCCACACCCGTTGGTAACCCTCTAGGGTTTTGCTGTTGCCCTTAGCAACAGCATTTCGGGTTCTCTACGTATTAAAACACAACATCTTGCTTTTTCCATCTGAGCATTCCTAATACTAGGGAGACACCCAGTTTCTTAGCCTCTGGGCTTCTCTGTTCACTTTGTGTTTATTTTGTTACCCTATCACCTTCTGTGTACGTAATGTCATATTCCCCAGTCTGTCTGTGAGTTCATTTGTTTTGCATCCCTATCCGTTCAGACACCAGTACATTCCTGCAGGCACTGGTGTGCATAACAGTTCAGACACCAGTACATTCCTGCAGGCACTGGTGTGCATAACAGTTCAGACACCAGTACATTCCTGCAGGCACTGGTGTGCATAACAGCTCAGACACCAAACACTCCTGCAGGCACTGGTGTGCATAACACTATGGAAGTGTTCACTGACAATGGTCCTCAGTTTTCCAGTGCTGAATTTAGACAATTTGCTGATGAGTGGGAATTTGTCCATACTACATCAAGTCCCCACTATCCACGCTCAAATGGGTTGGTGGAAAGTTCAGTAAAAACTGTAAAGAGTCTCATGAAAAAAGCTCAAGAAGGTAAAGAAGATTTCTACAAAAGTCTTTTACTCTACCGCAGTACACCTTTACAGAATGGACTTTCTCCTGCACAAATGCTGATGGGAAGGAGGATTAGAGCAAATCTCCCGATACATGATGAACTGCTTAATACACATAACTCAGCGTTGGTCAGACTGAGTAAGGAACGTCAACAGGCGAAACAGAAACTGTTCCATGACAGGCGAGCAAAAAGCTTATCTGATCTAAAATCGGGTGACCAAGTCCGTCTCAGAGATCACGAGAAAGGTATTTGGGTGCAGAAAAGTATTGTGCAAGCACAAGTAGCACCAAGATCTTATACTATACGTACAGAGCGTGGAACGGAAGTAAGAAGAAATCGGGTGGATTTAAGATCTCAACCTAACCATAATGAAGACAACATGACTGAAGAATACCCTTCATCTGACATGTATGATGATCCTGATAATGGTGAACAAACCACGATTCTAGAAAGGTCCAATATGGTCGATGAAACACAGACTGTGTATGAAAGACCCAAAAGGGAAATACGCAGACCTGAGAGACTCATTGAAACATGTTAGATGATGTTCTTAATATGACGTTGTTAATTGTTGCATTGAAGCGTACAGGGCTTATCTTTAAAGAAAAGAGGATGTGATGTTAGTGTATTAGAATGCTTAATATTTGTAGACACTCCCTTACTAATCTGTGTAAGCCTGAATCTTCAGTGATGGTCCCTAGGACCAGGGGGATGCTGGGAAGTGGGTGGTCCAGGGTGCAGTGTGCCTGGAGTTGGTGATGGAATAAACAGCACAGCAGTGAACTCACATGTCTCTGTGTCCTGATGACTGGATTTACAAACGTATGAACAAAACACCTTCCCCCAGTAATACACACACTAGGCTCCCCCAGCAATATACTCTCCAGGCAGCTCCAGGAAGATGCACTCCAGCTCCCCCCCCCTCCCTTCCCCCAGTAATACACACACTAGGCTCCACCAGTAATATACTCTCCAGGCACCTTCAGGAAGATGCACTCCAGCTCCCCCCCTCCCTTCCCCCAGTAATACACACACTAGGCTCCCCCAGTAATATACTCTCCAGCCCCCCCAGTAATAGACACTTTAGGCCACCAAAGGTATGTACCACCCACCTCCTCACTGGAGCTGGAAGACATCACCCTCCGGTGTGGGTTGCACCTCGGCAGGACACAGGGGGAGTTATATATCCCCTCCCGCTGAGGCTTCTGAGGCCTTTGTCTTCCCATTGTCTGTAGCGTCTCTCCTCTTCTAGTCTCACTTGTGGTTCCCTCCTGTGCGGAGACAAAGTCAGTAATAAATTCCAGGAAATGACTGATTATTGATTTACAAATAACACTCAATGTATATCCTGCCCCAATCCTGACCCTGAAATTGACCAAACCCAAAAATAATGGGAGATTCCATAAAATACTCTGGACAGGTCTTATAGTTGGACACTGTATGAGGATGTTGCATCATTGCCATCCATTTTGTCATACAGGAAGTGTTTGCTATACCAGAAGTGTTTGTTATACAGGAAGTGTCTCTTCTGCCATTGTTCAGCATGGTGCAGTGAGTAAAGTCACATGTCTGTAGCTCTCCAGAGTTCTGTAGTAATTTGCACACAGATATTATAGGTTTCCTGCAAACTATAACAAGCAGGAAAGTGGAGAGCAAATCCTCGCGTTGCACTCCACCTGCGGTGCATTCGGCATGTTTGAGTCAAATCTAACTCTCCCTGCACGTTACATCTGCCCCAACTGCAGTGTAACATGGTTTTGCCCAATTTCTAACTTTTTTGTTTTGCTAACAATTCTGAATAACCCCCTGAGTCATTTATGAAAGTGAAAGTAAGTTACTTTATCTGGAAAGGACTGAGTTTATTTGCCCAAGGAACTCTTATTACTAAGCTGTATTTGTTGAGAGACACTACAATACCTTCTTTAGCTTCATCCTCTTTAAATAAGAGTTACAGTGACATTCTTACTAACACAGGATTACTTGTGTTCACATGCGCCATTCCCCCACTGCAAACTGTGGCATTTCAAGATTCAAAGAGAGCTCCAACGTTATTTGCACGTGAAGATTATAACAACTTGGTTAAGGAAAGATAGGACCTTAGCAACTGTTATTGTGAAATTGTGTTTTTCATTACTCTTCTCATCACCACATTATAGTTTATTAATGCAATACACAAATATCCGTGATTTGATTGTCTTTTGCATTCTTGAATGATCCAATGTGATGTGAACTGTAGTCAATTGTTTTCTCTTTATCTTCTTTTTATGCCCTATTCTTCTTGTGATTACCTAATATTTTGCCAATTTACCAATCACCTTCTGTTTCTGGCTCACTCTTGTTTCGTATCAATCTATCCTACCTCTCTGAGCAAGGTACGGGGAACAACATTTCAAGGGAAAGGTCTGTCACATAGCCACCCAACACCTGTGATACATCTCTCAACCACTTAGACATACCTGCCAACCCCAGGGATGTTAAATACACAGGTGCCACGGGGCAGTAATGGTGCCGGCCCCAGGCAATGCATCCTGGGAGGTGAGGGCATTTAATTCTTAACTACAATTTATTAAGATGCCAGCAGTGATACTGGCGGGAAGGGGGTACAAGGCAGATACAGCTTAAAATCTGGGTTGGGTCCAGTACAGAGTTGCAGATTGCTCTGGGAGGACGGCAGCCAGGTCGGCACAGCAATGGGATATACGATGAGTGTATGTGGGCGGGGTCTTGTCTTAAGTGGTTGTGGGTAGGGGCGTGGCAGGGGGTGGGATTTGGCTTATATGATGTGTTTCAGCATGAAGCGTGCCAACAGCCATCCGATGCACCCACTTTACTCAGTAAGTGGTTGGCGGGGTATGGGCAGCTTCGGGAGACTTGCTTACTTTCCTGGGGGGCTGGGAGCACCACCTAATTTTCGGAGCCTTCTGGCTGTTCTGGGAGAATAAGCAATTATGGCTGGGTTGGGTCCAGTATTCACAATTAAGTATGACCCCCGCCCCCACACAGTAGTCACACCCACTCCGTACCGGGGCCCATGGGTGCTGTGACTCCAACATGTAATAATACCCCGTGCTTTCACTTACTAGATGCAGGCATATCCGCAGGGATTGTAAGCTTGCATGAGCAGGGCCCTCTATCCTTCCTCTTATCTGCATGAAAACTGTAATTATGTGCCTGTGTGACTGCTGTGTGACTGTGTGACTGCTGTGTGTCTGTGTGACTGCTGTGTGTCTGTGTGACTGCTGTGTGACTGTGTGACTGCTGTGTTTGCTGTACTTATGTATCTTGTTGTCAGTGTTATCCCCTACAAGCAAACCTTACAAATGAATAATGCTAATAATAATAATAATAATAATAACTAATTTGTTTTAATCATCTGCCATAACTTCATTTCCCCATTAGATGGCGCTGCGACCCCAATAAATGGTAGAACAGGATTTACAGTTTCACAAATTACAAAAAAACGTTTTGGGGTTATTTATACTTTTAAAACCACACAAAAGAAAATATTGAAATCATTCTACATAGCGCTCCTTCTGCAGCCACCTAAGTATGTGTCCAGAATTAAAGGGATGAGGTGGTAACCCTAAATCGTGTCCTGATTTGTATTTGCGCAACTTCTGAGAATTAATGCAGAAGAGGCGGTGGCTAGAGACAGATCAGCAGATTCCTAGCAGCCCGCTGCAGAACATTACAGCAAAATCTCCCTGCAGAACATCACATAGTAAGCTCTCCGCAGAACATTACGCCAGTACATCTCTGCAGAACATTGCACTGTAAACTCGCTGCAGAACATTACAGAAAAATCTCCCTGCAGAACATCACATAGTAAGCTCTCCGCAGAACATTACACCAGTACATCTCTGCAGAACATTGCACTGTAAACTCGCTGCAGAACATTACAGAAAAATCTCCCTGCAGAACATCACATAGTAAGGTCTCCGCAGAACATTACACCAGTACATCTCTGCAGAACATTGCACTGTAAACTCGCTGCAGAACATTACAGCAAAATCTACCTGCAGAACATTACATAGTAAGCTCTCCGCAGAACATTACGCCAGTACATCTCTGCAGAACACTGCACTGTAAACTCGCTGCAGAACATTACAGCAAAATCTCCCTGCAGAACATTACATAGTAAGCTCTCCGCAGAACATTACACCAGTACATCTCTGCAGAACACTGCACTGTAAACTCGCTGCAGAACATTACAGCAAAATCTCCCTGCAGAACATCACATAGTAAGCTCTCCGCAGAACATTACGCCAGTACATCTCTGCAGAACATTGCACTGTAAACTCGCTGCAGAACATTACAGAAAAATCTCCCTGCAGAACATCACACAGTAAGTTCTCCGCAGAACATTACACCAGTACATCTCTGCAGAACATTGCACTGTAAACTCGCTGCAGAACATTACAGCAAAATCTCCCTGCAGAACATCACATAGTAAGCTCTCCGCAGAACATTACACCAGTACATCTCTGCAGAACATTGCACTGTAAACTCGCTGCAGAACATTACAGCAAAATCTACCTGCAGAACATTACATAGTAAGCTCTCCGCAGAACATTACGCCAGTACATCTCTGCAGAACACTGCACTGTAAACTCGCTGCAGAACATTACAGCAAAATCTCCCTGCAGAACATTACATAGTAAGATCTCCGCAGAACATTACACCAGTACATCTCTGCAGAACACTGCACTGTAAACTCGCTGCAGAACATTACAGCAAAATCTCCCTGCAGAACATTACATAGTAAGGTCTCCGCAGAACATTACACCAGTACATCTCTGCAGAACATTGCACTGTAAACTCGCTGCAGAACATTACAGCAAAATCTCCCTGCAGAACATTACATAGTAAGCTCTCCGCAGAACATTACAACAGTACATCTCTGCAGAACATTGCACTGTAAACTCGCTGCAGAACATTACAGCAAAATCTCCCTGCAGGACATTACATCGTAAGCATTCCACAGAACATTACACAAGTACCTCTGCAGAACATCTGAGCTCTGTGCAGAACATTGAACTGAAATCGCACTGCAGAACCTCTATGCAGAACATTACACTGTAACTTCTCTGCAAAACATTACCCGAGTCCTCGGTGTCACTCCTAGGCTGGGAGTCACTGTCTTCTGGCAGCAGCCGAGGCACCGGTCATTGATGGCGTTTGGTTCGGTTTCCAGTGCTCCGTTGCCCTCTGTCCGGAAAACAATCTGCCCCACTGTGTTTGAGAGTTCAGGACTGGTGGTTGCTTTACCCTGAGGACAGGGAACAGGAGATATAAACTGCAAATCCACATATTCTCTGTTATTCATAAAATATCTCATTGCACCTGTGACACCAAGGACAACAGCGGCGTAAGTTATACCGCCCCCCAAGTGGCCGCACTGTTTCTGGGACTGAAGTGGGTCAGGGCTAGCTCTAGCCAGAAATGACAAATGACAACATTATTCTTCATTATTTCCCCCCATATCATGGCTGAGCTGATCTGTACCTGTCAGGGTAACCCCACAAGTGATTCTCCTTCAGTCACCCCACCAGAATGTCTCCCAGACAGCAGAGAGATGGAGCAGATGCAACAGCTTTCAGAAGAGATGAGACTTTGATCAGGTCTTGTTCACAATACTAAATATAAGATCTCCAAGGGCTCCTACAAGACTATGTCCTCTTTGTATACTCTTATAATGTTCTCTCCACAGATAATGTTGTATCCTCTTATAATGTTCTCTCCACAGCCTCCTACAATACTATGTCTTCTCCACGGCCTCCTACAAGAGTATGTCCTCTCCACATCCTCCTACAAGACTATGTCCTCTCCACGACCTCCTACAAGACTATGTCCTCCCTGCATCCTCCTACAAGACCATGTGCTCTCCACAACCTCTTACAAGAATATGTTCTCCCTGCATCCTCCTACAAGACTATGTTCTCCCTGCATCCTCCTACAAGACTATGTTCTCCCTGCATCCTCCTACAAGACTATATTCTCCCTGCATCCTCCTACAAGACTATATTCTCCCTGCATCCTCCTACAAGAATATGTTCTCCCTGCATCCTCCTACAAGACCATGTGCTCTCCACAACCTCCTACAAGACTATGTTCTCCCTGCATCCTCCTACAAGACCATGTGCTCTCCACAACCTCCTACAAGACTATGTTCTCCCTGCATCCTCCTACAAGAATATGTTCTCCCTGCATCCTCCTACAAGACCATGTGCTCTCCACAACCTCTTACAAGACTATGTTCTCCCTGCATCCTCCTACAAGACTATGTTCTCCCTGCATCCTCCTACAAGACCATGTTCTCCCTGCATCCTCCTACAAGACTATGTTCTCCATGTATCCTCCTACAAGACTATATTCTCCCTGCATCCTCCTACAAGACTATGTTCTCCCTGCATCCTCCTACAAGACCATGTGCTCTCCACAACCTCTTACAAGACCATGTTCTCCCTGCATCCTCCTACAAGAATATGTTCTCCCTGCATCCTCCTACAAGACTATGTTCTCCCTGCATCCTCCTACAAGACTATGTTCTCCCTGCATCCTCCTACAAGACCATGTTCTCCCTGCTTCCTCCTACAAGACCATATCCTCTCCACAACCTCCAAGACTATGTTCTCCATGTATCCTCCTACAAGACTATATTCTCCCTGCATCCTCCTACAAGACTATGTTCTCCCTGCATCCTCCTACAAGACCATGTGCTCTCCACAACCTCTTACAAGACTACAAGACTATATTCTCCCTGCATCCTCCTTCAAGACTATATTCTCCCTGCATCCTCCTACAAGACTATGTTCTCCCTGCATCCTCCTACAAGACCATGTTCTCCCTGCATCCTCCTACAAGACTATGTTCTCCCTGCATCCTCCTACAAGACTATGTTCTCCTTGCATCCTCCTACAAGACTATGTTCTCCCTGCATCCTCCTACAAGACCATGTTCTCCCTGCATCCTCCTTCAAGACTATGTTCTCCCTGCATCCTCCTACAAGACTATATTCTCCCTGCATCCTCCTACAAGACTATATTCTCCCTGCATCCTCCTTCAAGACTATATTCTCCCTGCATCCTCCTTCAAGACTATGTTCTCCCTGCATCCTCCTACAAGACCATATTCTCCCTGCATCCTCCTTCAAGACTATGTTCTCCTTGCATACTCCTACAAGACTATGTTCTCCCTGCATCCTCCTACAAGACTATGTTCTCCCTGCATCCTCCTACAAGACCATGTTCTCCCTGCATCCTCCTTCACGACTATGTTCTCCCTGCATCCTCCTACAAGACTATATTCTCCCTGCATCCTCCTTCAAGACTATGTTCTCCCTGCATCCTCCTACAAGACTATTCTCCCTGCATCCTCCTTCAAGACTATGTTCTCCCTGCATCCTCCTACAAGACTATATTCTCCCTGCATCCTCCTTCAAGACTATATTCTCCCTGCATCCTCCTACAAGACTATATTCTCCCTGCATCCTCCTTCAAGACTATATTCTCCCTGCATCCTCCTACAAGACTATGTTCTCCCTGCATCCTCCTACAAGACTATGTTCTCCCTGCATCCTCCTTCAAGACTATATTCTCCCTGCATCTTCCTACAAGACTATGTTCTCCATGCATCCTCCTTCAAGACTATATTCTCCCTGCATCTTCCTACAAGACTATATTCTCCCTGCATCCTCCTACAAGACTATGTTCTCCATGCATCCTCTTTCAAGACTATATTCTCCCTGCATCCTCCTTCAAGACTATATTCTCCCTGCATCTTCCTACAAGACTATGTTCTCCCTGCATCCTCCTTCAAGACTATATTCTCCCTGCATCTTCCTACAAGACTATGTTCTCCATGCATCCTCCTTCAAGACTATATTCTCCCTGCATCTTCCTACAAGACTATATTCTCCCTGCATCTTCCTACAAGACTATATTCTCCCTGCATCCTCCTACAAGACTATATTCTCCCTGCATCCTCTTTCAAGACTATATTCTCCCTGCATCCTCCTTCAAGACTATATTCTCCCTGCATCTTCCTACAAGACTATGTTCTCCCTGCATCCTCCTACAAGACCATGTGTTCTCCACAACCTCCTACAAGACTATGTTCTCCCTGCATCCTCCTACAAGACTATATTCTCCCTGCATCCTCTTTCAAGACTATATTCTCCCTGCATCCTCCTTCAAGACTATATTCTCCCTGCATCTTCCTACAAGACTATGTTCTCCCTGCATCCTCCTACAAGACCATGTGCTCTCCACAACCTCCTACAAGACTATGTTCTCCCTGCATCCTCCTTCAAGACTATATTCTCCCTGCATCTTCCTACAAGACTATGTTCTCCATGCATCCTCCTTCAAGACTATATTCTCCCTGCATCTTCCTACAAGACTATATTCTCCCTGCATCTTCCTACAAGACTATATTCTCCCTGCATCCTCTTTCAAGACTATATTCTCCCTGCATCCTCCTTCAAGACTATATTCTCCCTGCATCCTCCTTCAAGACTATGTTCTCCTTGCATCCTCCTACAAGACTATATTCTCCCTGCATCTTCCTACAAGACTATATTCTCCCTGCATCCTCCTACAAGACTATATTCTCCCTGCATCCTCCTACAAGACTATGTTCTCCCTGCATCCTCCTACAAGACTATATTCTCCCTGCATCCTCCTTCAAGACTATATTCTCCCTGCATCCTCCTACAAGACTATGTTCTCCCTGCATCCTCCTACAAGACTATATTCTCCCTGCATCCTCTTTCAAGACTATATTCTCCCTGCATCCTCCTTCAAGACTATATTCTCCCTGCATCCTCCTTCAAGACTATGTTCTCCTTGCATCCTCCTACAAGACTATATTCTCCCTGCATCTTCCTACAAGACTATATTCTCCCTGCATCCTCCTACAAGACTATATTCTCCCTGCATCCTCCTACAAGACTATGTTCTCCCTGCATCCTCCTACAAGACTATATTCTCCCTGCATCCTCCTACAAGACTATATTCTCCCTGCATCTTCCTACAAGACTATATTCTCCCTGCATCCTCCTACAAGACTATATTCTCCCTGCATCTTCCTACAAGACTATATTCTCCCTGCATCTTCCTACAAGACTATGTTCTCCATGCATCCTCCTTCAAGACTATATTCTCCCAGCATCTTCCTACAAGACTATATTCTCCCTGCATCCTCCTACAAGACTATATTCTCCCTGCATCCTCCTTCAAGACTATGTTCTCCCTGCATCCTCCAACAAGACTATATTCTCCCTGCATCCTCCTTCAAGACTATGTTCTCCTTGCATCCTCCAACAAGACTATGTTCTCCCTGCATCCTCCTTCAAGACTATATTCTCCCTGCATCCTCCTACAAGACTATATTCTCCCTGCATCCTCCTTCAAGACTATGTTCTCCTTGCATCCTCCAACAAGACTATGTTCTCCCTGCATCCTCCTACAAGACTATATTCTCCCTGCATACTCCTACAAGACTATGTTCTCCCTGCATCTTCCTACAAGACTATATTCTCCCTGCATCCTCCTACAAGACTATATTCTCCCTGCATCCTCCTACAAGACTATATTCTCCCTGCATCCTCCTTCAAGACTATATTCTCCCTGCATCCTCCTTCAAGACTATGTTCTCCTTGCATCCTCCTACAAGACTATATTCTCCCTGCATCTTCCTACAAGACTATATTCTCCCTGCATCCTCCTTCAAGACTATATTCTCCCTGCATCCTCCTTCAAGACTATGTTCTCCTTGCATCCTCCTACAAGACTATATTCTCCCTGCATCTTCCTACAAGACTATATTCTCCCTGCATCCTCCTTCAAGACTATGTTCTCCCTGCATCCTCCTTCAAGACTATATTCTCCCTGCATCCTCCAACAAGACTATGTTCTCCCTGCATCCTCCAACAAGACTATATTCTCCCTGCATCCTCCTTCAAGACTATGTTCTCCTTGCATCCTCCAACAAGACTATGTTCTCCCTGCATCCTCCTTCAAGACTATGTTCTCCTTGCATACTCCTACAAGACTATGTTCTCCCTGCATCTTCCTACAAGACTATATTCTCCCTGCATCCTCCTTCAAGACTATGTTCTACCTGCATACTCCTACAAGACTATGTTCTCCCTGCATCCTCCTACAAGACTATATTCTCCCTGCATCCTCCTTCAAGACTATATTCTCCCTGCATCCTCCTTCAAGACTATGTTCTCCCTGCATACTCCTACAAGACTATGTTCTCCCTGCATCCTCCTACAAGACTATATTCTCCTTGCATCCTCCTACAAGACTATGTTCTCCCTGCATCTTCCTACAAGACTATATTCTCCCTGCATCCTCCTTCAAGACTATGTTCTCCTTGCATCCTCCTACAAGACTATATTCTCCCTGCATCTTCCTACAAGACTATATTCTCCCTGCATCCTCCTTCAAGACTATGTTCTCCTTGCATCCTCCTACAAGACTATATTCTCCCTGCATCATCCTACAAGACTATATTCTCCCTGCATCCTCCTTCAAGACTATGTTCTCCTTGCATCCTCCTTCAAGACTATGTTCTCCTTGCATCCTCCTTCAAGACTATGTTCTCCCTGCATCTTCCTACAAGACTATATTCTCCCTGCATCCTCCTTCAAGACTATGTTCTCCTTGCATCCTCCTACAAGACTATGTTCTCCCTGCATCCTCCTACAAGACTATATTCTCCCTGCATCCTCCTTCAAGACTATGTTCTCCTTGCATCCTCCTACAAGACTATGTTCTCCCTGCATCCTCCTACAAGACTATATTCTCCCTGCATCCTCCTTCAAGACTATATTCTCCCTGCATCTTCCTACAAGACTATGTTCTCCCTGCATCCTCCTACAAGACTATGTTCTCCCTGCATCCTCCTTCAAGACTATATTCTCCCTGCATCTTCCTACAAGACTATGTTCTCCCTGCATCCTCCTACAAGACTATGTTCTCCCTGCATCCTCCTACAAGACTATGTTCTCCATGCATCCTCCTTCAAGACTATATTCTCCCTGCATCTTCCTACAAGACTATATTCTCCCTGCATCTTCCTACAAGACTATATTCTCCCTGCATCCTCCTTCAAGACTATATTCTCCCTGCATCTTCCTACAAGACTATATTCTCCCTGCATCCTCCTTCAAGACTATATTCTCCCTGCATCCTCCTACAAGACTATGTTCTCCCTGCATCCTCCTTCAAGACTATATTCTCCCTGCATCTTCCTACAAGACTATGTTCTCCCTGCATCCTCCTACAAGACTATGTTCTCCCTGCATACTCCTACAAGACTATGTTCTCCTTGCATACTCCGACAAGACTATGTTCTCCCTGCATCCTCCTACAAGACTATGTTCTCCCTGCATCCTCCTACAAAACTATGTTCTCCCTGCATCTTCCTACAAGACTATATTCTCCCTGCATCCTCCTTCAAGACTATATTCTCCCTGCATCCTCCTTCAAGACTATATTCTCCCTGCATCTTCCTACAAGACTATATTCTCCCTGCATCCTCCTTCAAGACTATATTCTCCCTGCATCCTCCTTCAAGACTATGTTCTCCTTGCATCCTCCTACAAGACTATATTCTCCCTGCATCTTCCTACAAGACTATATTCTCCCTGCATCCTCCTTCAAGACTATATTCTCCCTGCATCCTCCTTCAAGACTATGTTCTCCTTGCATCCTCCTACAAGACTATATTCTCCCTGCATCTTCCTACAAGACTATATTCTCCCTGCATCCTCCTTCAAGACTATGTTCTCCCTGCATCCTCCTACAAGACCATATTCTCCCTGCATCCTCCTTCAAGACTATGTTCTCCTTGCATACTCCTACAAGACTATATTCTCCCTGCATCCTCCTTCAAGACTATGTTCTCCTTGCATACTCCTACAAGACTATGTTCTCCCTGCATCCTCCTACAAGACTATATTCTCCCTGCATCCTCCTTCAAGACTATGTTCTCCTTGCATACTCCTACAAGACTATGATCTCCCTGCATCCTCCTACAAGACTATATTCTCCCTGCATCTTCCTACAAGACTATATTCTCCATGCATCTTCCTACAAGACTATATTCTCCCTGCATCCTCCTTCAAGACTATGTTCTCCTTGCATCCTCCTACAAGACTATATTCTCCCTGCATCCTCCTTCAAGACTATGTTCTCCCTGCATCCTCCTACAAGACTATATTCTCCCTGCATCCTCCTTCAAGACTATGTTCTCCCTGCATCCTCCTACAAGACTATTCTCCCTGCATCCTCCTACAAGACTATATTCTCCCTGCATCCTCCTACAAGACTATATTCTCCCTGCATCCTCCTTCAAGACTATGTTCTCCTTGCATCCTCCAACAAGACTATGTTCTCCCTGCATCCTCCTACAAGACTATATTCTCCCTGCATACTCCTACAAGACTATGTTCTCCCTGCATCTTCCTACAAGACTATATTCTCCCTGCATCCTCCTACAAGACTATATTCTCCCTGCATCCTCCTACAAGACTATATTCTCCCTGCATCCTCCTTCAAGACTATATTCTCCCTGCATCCTCCTTCAAGACTATGTTCTCCTTGCATCCTCCTACAAGACTATATTCTCCCTGCATCTTCCTACAAGACTATATTCTCCCTGCATCCTCCTTCAAGACTATATTCTCCCTGCATCCTCCTTCAAGACTATGTTCTCCTTGCATCCTCCTACAAGACTATATTCTCCCTGCATCTTCCTACAAGACTATATTCTCCCTGCATCCTCCTTCAAGACTATGTTCTCCCTGCATCCTCCTTCAAGACTATATTCTCCCTGCATCCTCCAACAAGACTATGTTCTCCCTGCATCCTCCAACAAGACTATATTCTCCCTGCATCCTCCTTCAAGACTATGTTCTCCTTGCATCCTCCAACAAGACTATGTTCTCCCTGCATCCTCCTTCAAGACTATGTTCTCCTTGCATACTCCTACAAGACTATGTTCTCCCTGCATCTTCCTACAAGACTATATTCTCCCTGCATCCTCCTTCAAGACTATGTTCTACCTGCATACTCCTACAAGACTATGTTCTCCCTGCATCCTCCTACAAGACTATATTCTCCCTGCATCCTCCTTCAAGACTATATTCTCCCTGCATCCTCCTTCAAGACTATGTTCTCCCTGCATACTCCTACAAGACTATGTTCTCCCTGCATCCTCCTACAAGACTATATTCTCCTTGCATCCTCCTACAAGACTATGTTCTCCCTGCATCTTCCTACAAGACTATATTCTCCCTGCATCCTCCTTCAAGACTATGTTCTCCTTGCATCCTCCTACAAGACTATATTCTCCCTGCATCTTCCTACAAGACTATATTCTCCCTGCATCCTCCTTCAAGACTATGTTCTCCTTGCATCCTCCTACAAGACTATATTCTCCCTGCATCATCCTACAAGACTATATTCTCCCTGCATCCTCCTTCAAGACTATGTTCTCCTTGCATCCTCCTTCAAGACTATGTTCTCCTTGCATCCTCCTTCAAGACTATGTTCTCCCTGCATCTTCCTACAAGACTATATTCTCCCTGCATCCTCCTTCAAGACTATGTTCTCCTTGCATCCTCCTACAAGACTATGTTCTCCCTGCATCCTCCTACAAGACTATATTCTCCCTGCATCCTCCTTCAAGACTATGTTCTCCTTGCATCCTCCTACAAGACTATGTTCTCCCTGCATCCTCCTACAAGACTATATTCTCCCTGCATCCTCCTTCAAGACTATATTCTCCCTGCATCTTCCTACAAGACTATGTTCTCCCTGCATCCTCCTACAAGACTATGTTCTCCCTGCATCCTCCTTCAAGACTATATTCTCCCTGCATCTTCCTACAAGACTATGTTCTCCCTGCATCCTCCTACAAGACTATGTTCTCCCTGCATCCTCCTACAAGACTATGTTCTCCATGCATCCTCCTTCAAGACTATATTCTCCCTGCATCTTCCTACAAGACTATATTCTCCCTGCATCTTCCTACAAGACTATATTCTCCCTGCATCCTCCTTCAAGACTATATTCTCCCTGCATCTTCCTACAAGACTATATTCTCCCTGCATCCTCCTTCAAGACTATATTCTCCCTGCATCCTCCTACAAGACTATGTTCTCCCTGCATCCTCCTTCAAGACTATATTCTCCCTGCATCTTCCTACAAGACTATGTTCTCCCTGCATCCTCCTACAAGACTATGTTCTCCCTGCATACTCCTACAAGACTATGTTCTCCTTGCATACTCCGACAAGACTATGTTCTCCCTGCATCCTCCTACAAGACTATGTTCTCCCTGCATCCTCCTACAAAACTATGTTCTCCCTGCATCTTCCTACAAGACTATATTCTCCCTGCATCCTCCTTCAAGACTATATTCTCCCTGCATCCTCCTTCAAGACTATATTCTCCCTGCATCTTCCTACAAGACTATATTCTCCCTGCATCCTCCTTCAAGACTATATTCTCCCTGCATCCTCCTTCAAGACTATGTTCTCCTTGCATCCTCCTACAAGACTATATTCTCCCTGCATCTTCCTACAAGACTATATTCTCCCTGCATCCTCCTTCAAGACTATATTCTCCCTGCATCCTCCTTCAAGACTATGTTCTCCTTGCATCCTCCTACAAGACTATATTCTCCCTGCATCTTCCTACAAGACTATATTCTCCCTGCATCCTCCTTCAAGACTATGTTCTCCCTGCATCCTCCTACAAGACCATATTCTCCCTGCATCCTCCTTCAAGACTATGTTCTCCTTGCATACTCCTACAAGACTATATTCTCCCTGCATCCTCCTTCAAGACTATGTTCTCCTTGCATACTCCTACAAGACTATGTTCTCCCTGCATCCTCCTACAAGACTATATTCTCCCTGCATCCTCCTTCAAGACTATGTTCTCCTTGCATACTCCTACAAGACTATGATCTCCCTGCATCCTCCTACAAGACTATATTCTCCCTGCATCTTCCTACAAGACTATATTCTCCATGCATCTTCCTACAAGACTATATTCTCCCTGCATCCTCCTTCAAGACTATGTTCTCCTTGCATCCTCCTACAAGACTATATTCTCCCTGCATCCTCCTTCAAGACTATGTTCTCCCTGCATCCTCCTACAAGACTATATTCTCCCTGCATCCTCCTTCAAGACTATGTTCTCCCTGCATCCTCCTACAAGACTATTCTCCCTGCATCCTCCTACAAGACTATATTCTCCCTGCATCTTCCTACAAGACTATATTCTCCCTGCATCCTCTTTCAAGACTATATTCTCCCTGCATCCTCCTTCAAGACTATATTCTCCCTGCATCCTCCTTCAAGACTATGTTCTCCTTGCATCCTCCTACAAGACTATATTCTCCCTGAATCCTCCTTCAAGACTATATTCTCTCTGCATCCTCCTTCAAGACTATATTCTCCCTGCATCCTCCTACAAGACTATATTCTCCCTGCATCCTCCTTCAAGACTATGTTCTCCTTGCATACTCCTACAAGACTATGTTCTCCTTGCATACTCCTACAAGACTATATTCTCCCTGCATCCTCCTTCAAGACTATGTTCTCCTTGCATTTTCCTACAAGACTATATTCTCCCTGCATCTTCCTACAAGACTATATTCTCCCTGCATCCTCTTTCAAGACTATATTCTCCCTGCATCCTCCTTCAAGACTATGTTCTCCTTGCATCCTCCTACAAGACTATATTCTCCCTGCATCTTCCTACAAGACTATATTCTCCCTTGCATCCTCCTTCAAGACTATATTCTCCCTGCATCCTCCTTCAAGACTATGTTCTCCTTGCATCCTCCTACAAGACTATATTCTCCCTGCATCTTCCTACAAGACTATATTCTCCCTGCATCTTCCTACAAGACTATATTCTCCCTGCATCCTCTTTCAAGACTATATTCTCCCTGCATCCTCCTTCAAGACTATGTTCTCCTTGCATCCTCCTACAAGACTATATTCTCCCTGCATCTTCCTACAAGACTATATTCTCCCTTGCATCCTCCTTTAAGACTATATTCTCCCTGCATCCTCCTTCAAGACTATGTTCTCCTTGCATCCTCCTACAAGACTATATTCTCCTTGCATCCTCCTACAAGACTATATTCTCCCTGCATCTTCCTACAAGACTATATTCTCCCTGCATCTTCCTACAAGACTATGTTCTCTCTGCATCCTCCTACAAGACTATGTTCTCCCTGCATCCTCCTACAAGACTATATTCTCCCTGCATCCTCCTTCAAGACTATATTCTCCCTGCATCTTCCTACAAGACTATATTCTCCCTGCATCCTCCTACAAGACTATATTCTCCCTGCATCCTCCTTCAAGACTATGTTCTCCCTGCATCCTCCTTCAAGACTATATTCTCCCTGCATCCTCCTACAAGACTATATTCTCCCTGCATCTTCCTACAAGACCATGTTCTCCCTGCATCCTCCTACAAGACTATGTTCTCCTTGCATCTTCCTACAAGACCATGTTCTCCCTGCATCCTCCTACAAGACTATGTTCTCCCTGCATCCTCCTTCAAGACTATATTCTCCCTGCATCTTCCTACAAGACTATATTCTCCCTGCATCCTCCTTCAAGACTATATTCTCCCTGCATCCTCCTTCAAGACTATGTTCTCCCTGCATCCTCCTACAAGACCATATTCTCCCTGCATCCTCCTACAAGACTATGATCTCCTTGCATCCTCCTACAAGACTATGTTCTCCCTGCATCCTCCTACAAGACTATATTCTCCCTGCATCTTCCTACAAGACTATATTCTCCCTGCATCCTCCTTCAAGACTATGTTCTCCCTGCATCCTCCTACAAGACCATATTCTCCCTGCATCCTCCTTCAAGACTATGTTCTCCTTGCATACTCCTACAAGACTGTATTCTCCCTGCATCCTCCTTCAAGACTATGTTCTCCTTGCATACTCCTACAAGACTATGTTCTCCCTGCATCCTCCTACAAGACTATATTCTCCCTGCATCCTCCTTCAAGACTATGTTCTCCTTGCATACTCCTACAAGACTATGTTCTCCCTGCATCCTCCTACAAGACTATATTCTCCCTGCATCTTCCTACAAGACTATATTCTCCCTGCATCCTCCTTCAAGACTATGTTCTCCCTGCATCCTCCTACAAGACCATATTCTCCCTGCATCCTCCTTCAAGACTATGTTCTCCTTGCATCCTCCTACAAGACTATATTCTCCCTGCATCCTCCTTCAAGACTATGTTTTCCCTGCATCCTCCTACAAGACTATATTCTCCCTACATCCTCCTTCAAGACTATGTTCTCCCTGCATCCTCCTACAAGACTATTCTCCCTGCATCCTCCTACAAGACTATATTCTCCCTACATCCTCCTTCAAGACTATGTTCTCCCTGCATCCTCCTACAAGACTATTCTCCCTGCATCCTCCTACAAGACTATATTCTCCCTGCATCCTCTTTCAAGACTATATTCTCCCTGCATCCTCCTTCAAGACTATGTTCTCCTTGCATACTCCTACAAGACTATATTCTCCCTGCATCCTCCTTCAAGACTATGTTCTCCTTGCATACTCCTACAAGACTATGTTCTCCCTGCATCCTCCTACAAGACTATATTCTCCCTGCATCCTCCTTCAAGACTATGTTCTCCCTGCATCCTCCTACAAGACCATATTCTCCCTGCATCCTCCTTCAAGACTATGTTCTCCTTGCATACTCCTACAAGACTATGTTCTCCCTGCATCCTCCTACAAGACTATGTTCTCCCTGCATCCTCCTACAAGACCATATTCTCCCTGCATCCTCCTTCAAGACTATGTTCTCCTTGCATACTCCTACAAGACTATATTCTCCCTGCATCCTCCTTCAAGACTATGTTCTCCTTGCATACTCCTACAAGACTATGTTCTCCCTGCATCCTCCTACAAGACTATATTCTCCCTGCATCCTCCTTCAAGACTATGTTCTCCTTGCATACTCCTACAAGACTATGTTCTCCCTGCATCCTCCTACAAGACTATATTCTCCCTGCATCTTCCTACAAGACTATATTCTCCCTGCATCTTCCTACAAGACTATATTCTCCCTGCATCCTCCTTCAAGACTATGTTCTCCTTGCATCCTCCTACAAGACTGTATTCTCCCTGCATCCTCCTTCAAGACTATGTTCTCCCTGCATCCTCCTACAAGACTATATTCTCCCTGCATCCTCCTTCAAGACTATGTTCTCCCTGCATCCTCCTACAAGACTATTCTCCCTGCATCTTCCTACAAGACTATATTCTCCCTGCATCTTCCTACAAGACTATATTCTCCCTGCATCCTCTTTCAAGACTATATTCTCCCTGCATCCTCCTTCAAGACTATATTCTCCCTGCATCCTCCTTCAAGACTATGTTCTCCTTGCATCCTCCTACAAGACTATATTCTCCCTGCATCCTCCTTCAAGACTATATTCTCCCTGCATCCTCCTTCAAGACTATATTCTCCCTGCATCCTCCTACAAGACTATATTCTCCCTGCATCCTCCTTCAAGACTATGTTCTCCTTGCATACTCCTACAAGACTATATTCTCCCTGCATCCTCCTTCAAGACTATGTTCTCCTTGCATCTTCCTACAAGACTATATTCTCCCTGCATCTTCCTACAAGACTATATTCTCCCTGCATCCTCTTTCAAGACTATATTCTCCCTGCATCCTCCTTCAAGACTATGTTCTCCTTGCATCCTCCTACAAGACTATATTCTCCCTGCATCTTCCTACAAGACTATATTCTCCCTTGCATCCTCCTTTAAGACTATATTCTCCCTGCATCCTCCTTCAAGACTATGTTCTCCTTGCATCCTCCTACAAGACTATATTCTCCCTGCATCTTCCTACAAGACTATATTCTCCCTGCATCTTCCTACAAGACTATGTTCTCCATGCATCCTCCTTCAAGACTATGTTCTCCTTGCATCCTCCTACAAGACTATATTCTCCCTGCATCTTCCTACAAGACTATATTCTCCTTGCATCCTCCTACAAGACTATATTCTCCCTGCATCTTCCTACAAGACTATATTCTCCCTGCATCTTCCTACAAGACTATGTTCTCTCTGCATCCTCCTACAAGACTATGTTCTCCCTGCATCCTCCTACAAGACTATATTCTCCCTGCATCCTCCTTCAAGACTATATTCTCCCTGCATCTTCCTACAAGACTATATTCTCCCTGCATCCTCCTACAAGACTATATTCTCCCTGCATCCTCCTTCAAGACTATGTTCTCCCTGCATCCTCCTACAAGACTATGTTCTCCTTGCATCTTCCTACAAGACCATGTTCTCCCTGCATCCTCCTACAAGACTATGTTCTCCTTGCATCTTCCTACAAGACCATGTTCTCCCTGCATCCTCCTACAAGACTATGTTCTCCCTGCATCCTCCTACAAGACTATATTCTCCCTGCATCTTCCTACAAGACTATATTCTCCCTGCATCCTCCTTCAAGACTATATTCTCCCTGCATCCTCCTTCAAGACTATGTTCTCCCTGCATCCTCCTACAAGACCATATTCTCCCTGCATCCTCCTACAAGACTATGATCTCCTTGCATCCTCCTACAAGACTATGTTCTCCCTGCATCCTCCTACAAGACTATATTCTCCCTGCATCTTCCTACAAGACTATATTCTCCCTGCATCCTCCTTCAAGACTATGTTCTCCCTGCATCCTCCTACAAGACCATATTCTCCCTGCATCCTCCTTCAAGACTATGTTCTCCTTGCATACTCCTACAAGACTATATTCTCCCTGCATCCTCCTTCAAGACTATGTTCTCCTTGCATACTCCTACAAGACTATGTTCTCCCTGCATCCTCCTACAAGACTATATTCTCCCTGCATCCTCCTTCAAGACTATGTTCTCCTTGCATACTCCTACAAGACTATGTTCTCCCTGCATCCTCCTACAAGACTATATTCTCCCTGCATCTTCCTACAAGACTATATTCTCCCTGCATCCTCCTTCAAGACTATGTTCTCCCTGCATCCTCCTACAAGACCATATTCTCCCTGCATCCTCCTTCAATACTATGTTCTCCTTGTATCCTCCTACAAGACTATATTCTCCCTGCATCCTCCTTCAAGACTATGTTCTCCCTGCATCCTCCTACAAGACTATATTCTCCCTACATCCTCCTTCAAGACTATGTTCTCCCTGCATCCTCCTACAAGACTATTCTCCCTGCATCCTCCTACAAGACTATATTCTCCCTGCATCCTCTTTCAAGACTATATTCTCCCTGCATCCTCCTTCAAGACTATGTTCTCCTTGCATACTCCTACAAGACTATATTCTCCCTGCATCCTCCTTCAAGACTATGTTCTCCTTGCATACTCCTACAAGACTATGTTCTCCCTGCATCCTCCTACAAGACTATATTCTCCCTGCATCCTCCTTCAAGACTATGTTCTCCCTGCATCCTCCTACAAGACCATATTCTCCCTGCATCCTCCTTCAAGACTATGTTCTCCTTGCATACTCCTACAAGACTATGTTCTCCCTGCATCCTCCTACAAGACTATGTTCTCCCTGCATCCTCCTACAAGACCATATTCTCCCTGCATCCTCCTTCAAGACTATGTTCTCCTTGCATACTCCTACAAGACTATATTCTCCCTGCATCCTCCTTCAAGACTATGTTCTCCTTGCATACTCCTACAAGACTATGTTCTCCCTGCATCCTCCTACAAGACTATATTCTCCCTGCATCCTCCTTCAAGACTATGTTCTCCTTGCATACTCCTACAAGACTATGTTCTCCCTGCATCCTCCTACAAGACTATATTCTCCCTGCATCTTCCTACAAGACTATATTCTCCCTGCATCTTCCTACAAGACTATATTCTCCCTGCATCCTCCTTCAAGACTATGTTCTCCTTGCATCCTCCTACAAGACTATATTCTCCCTGCATCCTCCTTCAAGACTATGTTCTCCCTGCATCCTCCTACAAGACTATATTCTCCCTGCATCCTCCTTCAAGACTATGTTCTCCCTGCATCCTCCTACAAGACTATTCTCCCTGCATCTTCCTACAAGACTATATTCTCCCTGCATCTTCCTACAAGACTATATTCTCCCTGCATCCTCTTTCAAGACTATATTCTCCCTGCATCCTCCTTCAAGACTATATTCTCCCTGCATCCTCCTTCAAGACTATGTTCTCCTTGCATCCTCCTACAAGACTATATTCTCCCTGCATCCTCCTTCAAGACTATATTCTCCCTGCATCCTCCTTCAAGACTATATTCTCCCTGCATCCTCCTACAAGACTATATTCTCCCTGCATCCTCCTTCAAGAAAATGTTCTCCTTGCATACTCCTACAAGACTATATTCTCCCTGCATCCTCCTTCAAGACTATGTTCTCCTTGCATCTTCCTACAAGACTATATTCTCCCTGCATCTTCCTACAAGACTATATTCTCCCTGCATCCTCTTTCAAGACTATATTCTCCCTGCATCCTCCTTCAAGACTATGTTCTCCTTGCATCCTCCTACAAGACTATATTCTCCCTGCATCTTCCTACAAGACTATATTCTCCCTGCATCCTCTTTCAAGACTATATTCTCCCTGCATCCTCCTTCAAGACTATATTCTCCCTGCATCCTCCTTCAAGACTATGTTCTCCTTGCATCCTCCTACAAGACTATATTCTCCCTGCATCCTCCTTCAAGACTATATTCTCCCTGCATCCTCCTTCAAGACTATATTCTCCCTGCATCCTCCTACAAGACTATATTCTCCCTGCATCCTCCTTCAAGACTATGTTCTCCTTGCATACTCCTACAAGACTATATTCTCCCTGCATCCTCCTTCAAGACTATGTTCTCCTTGCATCTTCCTACAAGACTATATTCTCCCTGCATCTTCCTACAAGACTATATTCTCCCTGCATCCTCTTTCAAGACTATATTCTCCCTGCATCCTCCTTCAAGACTATGTTCTCCTTGCATCCTCCTACAAGACTATATTCTCCCTGCATCTTCCTACAAGACTATATTCTCCCTTGCATCCTCCTTTAAGACTATATTCTCCCTGCATCCTCCTTCAAGACTATGTTCTCCTTGCATCCTCCTACAAGACTATATTCTCCCTGCATCTTCCTACAAGACTATATTCTCCCTGCATCTTCCTACAAGACTATGTTCTCCATGCATCCTCCTTCAAGACTATGTTCTCCTTGCATCCTCCTACAAGACTATATTCTCCCTGCATCTTCCTACAAGACTATATTCTCCTTGCATCCTCCTACAAGACTATATTCTCCCTGCATCTTCCTACAAGACTATATTCTCCCTGCATCTTCCTACAAGACTATGTTCTCTCTGCATCCTCCTACAAGACTATGTTCTCCCTGCATCCTCCTACAAGACTATATTCTTCCTGCTTCCTCCTTCAAGACTATATTCTCCCTGCATCTTCCTACAAGACTATATTCTCCCTGCATCCTCCTACAAGACTATATTCTCCCTGCATCCTCCTTCAAGACTATGTTCTCCCTGCATCCTCCTTCAAGACTATATTCTCCCTGCATCCTCCTACAAGACTATATTCTCCCTGCATCTTCCTACAAGACCATGTTCTCCCTGCATCCTCCTACAAGACTATGTTCTCCTTGCATCTTCCTACAAGACCATGTTCTCCCTGCATCCTCCTACAAGACTATGTTCTCCCTGCATCCTCCTACAAGACTATATTCTCCCTGCATCTTCCTACAAGACTATATTCTCCCTGCATCCTCCTTCAAGACTATATTCTCCCTGCATCCTCCTTCAAGACTATGTTCTCCCTGCATCCTCCTACAAGACCATATTCTCCCTGCATCCTCCTACAAGACTATGATCTCCTTGCATCCTCCTACAAGACTATGTTCTCCCTGCATCCTCCTACAAGACTATATTCTCCCTGCATCTTCCTACAAGACTATATTCTCCCTGCATCCTCCTTCAAGACTATGTTCTCCCTGCATCCTCCTACAAGACCATATTCTCCCTGCATCCTCCTTCAAGACTATGTTCTCCTTGCATACTCCTACAAGACTATATTCTCCCTGCATCCTCCTTCAAGACTATGTTCTCCTTGCATACTCCTACAAGACTATGTTCTCCCTGCATCCTCCTACAAGACTATATTCTCCCTGCATCCTCCTTCAAGACTATGTTCTCCTTGCATACTCCTACAAGACTATGTTCTCCCTGCATCCTCCTACAAGACTATATTCTCCCTGCATCTTCCTACAAGACTATATTCTCCCTGCATCCTCCTTCAAGACTATGTTCTCCCTGCATCCTCCTACAAGACCATATTCTCCCTGCATCCTCCTTCAAGACTATGTTCTCCTTGTATCCTCCTACAAGACTATATTCTCCCTGCATCCTCCTTCAAGACTATGTTCTCCCTGCATCCTCCTACAAGACTATATTCTCCCTACATCCTCCTTCAAGACTATGTTCTCCCTGCATCCTCCTACAAGACTATTCTCCCTGCATCCTCCTACAAGACTATATTCTCCCTGCATCCTCTTTCAAGACTATATTCTCCCTGCATCCTCCTTCAAGACTATGTTCTCCTTGCATACTCCTACAAGACTATATTCTCCCTGCATCCTCCTTCAAGACTATGTTCTCCTTGCATACTCCTACAAGACTATGTTCTCCCTGCATCCTCCTACAAGACTATATTCTCCCTGCATCCTCCTTCAAGACTATGTTCTCCCTGCATCCTCCTACAAGACCATATTCTCCCTGCATCCTCCTTCAAGACTATGTTCTCCTTGCATACTCCTACAAGACTATGTTCTCCCTGCATCCTCCTACAAGACTATGTTCTCCCTGCATCCTCCTACAAGACCATATTCTCCCTGCATCCTCCTTCAAGACTATGTTCTCCTTGCATACTCCTACAAGACTATATTCTCCCTGCATCCTCCTTCAAGACTATGTTCTCCTTGCATACTCCTACAAGACTATGTTCTCCCTGCATCCTCCTACAAGACTATATTCTCCCTGCATCCTCCTTCAAGACTATGTTCTCCTTGCATACTCCTACAAGACTATGTTCTCCCTGCATCCTCCTACAAGACTATATTCTCCCTGCATCTTCCTACAAGACTATATTCTCCCTGCATCTTCCTACAAGACTATATTCTCCCTGCATCCTCCTTCAAGACTATGTTCTCCTTGCATCCTCCTACAAGACTATATTCTCCCTGCATCCTCCTTCAAGACTATGTTCTCCCTGCATCCTCCTACAAGACTATATTCTCCCTGCATCCTCCTTCAAGACTATGTTCTCCCTGCATCCTCCTACAAGACTATTCTCCCTGCATCTTCCTACAAGACTATATTCTCCCTGCATCTTCCTACAAGACTATATTCTCCCTGCATCCTCTTTCAAGACTATATTCTCCCTGCATCCTCCTTCAAGACTATATTCTCCCTGCATCCTCCTTCAAGACTATGTTCTCCTTGCATCCTCCTACAAGACTATATTCTCCCTGCATCCTCCTTCAAGACTATATTCTCCCTGCATCCTCCTTCAAGACTATATTCTCCCTGCATCCTCCTACAAGACTATATTCTCCCTGCATCCTCCTTCAAGAAAATGTTCTCCTTGCATACTCCTACAAGACTATATTCTCCCTGCATCCTCCTTCAAGACTATGTTCTCCTTGCATCTTCCTACAAGACTATATTCTCCCTGCATCTTCCTACAAGACTATATTCTCCCTGCATCCTCTTTCAAGACTATATTCTCCCTGCATCCTCCTTCAAGACTATGTTCTCCTTGCATCCTCCTACAAGACTATATTCTCCCTGCATCTTCCTACAAGACTATATTCTCCCTTGCATCCTCCTTCAAGACTATATTCTCCCTGCATCCTCCTTCAAGACTATGTTCTCCCTGCATCTTCCTACAAGACTATATTCTCCCTGCATCTTCCTACAAGACTATGTTCTCCATGCATCCTCCTTCAAGACTATGTTCTCCTTGCATCTTCCTACAAGACTATATTCTCCCTGCATCTTCCTACAAGACTATATTCTCCCTGCATCCTCTTTCAAGACTATATTCTCCCTGCATCCTCCTTCAAGACTATGTTCTCCTTGCATCCTCCTACAAGACTATATTCTCCCTGCATCTTCCTACAAGACTATATTCTCCCTTGCATCCTCCTTCAAGACTATATTCTCCCTGCATCCTCCTTCAAGACTATGTTCTCCTTGCATCCTCCTACAAGACTATATTCTCCCTGCATCTTCCTACAAGACTATATTCTCCCTGCATCTTCCTACAAGACTATGTTCTCCATGCATCCTCCTTCAAGACTATGTTCTCCTTGCATCCTCCTACAAGACTATATTCTCCCTGCATCTTCCTACAAGACTATATTCTCCTTGCATCCTCCTACAAGACTATATTCTCCCTGCATCTTCCTACAAGACTATATTCTCCCTGCATCTTCCTACAAGACTATGTTCTCTCTGCATCCTCCTACAAGACTATGTTCTCCCTGCATCCTCCTACAAGACTATATTCTCCCTGCATCCTCCTTCAAGACTATATTCTCCCTGCATCTTCCTACAAGACTATATTCTCCCTGCATCCTCCTACAAGACTATATTCTCCCTGCATCCTCCTTCAAGACTATGTTCTCCCTGCATCCTCCTTCAAGACTATATTCTCCCTGCATCCTCCTACAAGACTATATTCTCCCTGCATCTTCCTACAAGACCATGTTCTCCCTGCATCCTCCTACAAGACTATGTTCTCCTTGCATCTTCCTACAAGACCATGTTCTCCCTGCATCCTCCTACAAGACTATGTTCTCCCTGCATCCTCCTACAAGACTATATTCTCCCTGCATCTTCCTACAAGACTATATTCTCCCTGCATCCTCCTTCAAGACTATATTCTCCCTGCATCCTCCTTCAAGACTATGTTCTCCCTGCATCCTCCTACAAGACCATATTCTCCCTGCATCCTCCTACAAGACTATGATCTCCTTGCATCCTCCTACAAGACTATGTTCTCCCTGCATCCTCCTACAAGACTATATTCTCCCTGCATCTTCCTACAAGACTATATTCTCCCTGCATCCTCCTTCAAGACTATGTTCTCCCTGCATCCTCCTACAAGACCATATTCTCCCTGCATCCTCCTTCAAGACTATGTTCTCCTTGCATACTCCTACAAGACTATATTCTCCCTGCATCCTCCTTCAAGACTATGTTCTCCTTGCATACTCCTACAAGACTATGTTCTCCCTGCATCCTCCTACAAGACTATATTCTCCCTGCATCCTCCTTCAAGACTATGTTCTCCTTGCATACTCCTACAAGACTATGTTCTCCCTGCATCCTCCTACAAGACTATATTCTCCCTGCATCTTCCTACAAGACTATATTCTCCCTGCATCCTCCTTCAAGACTATGTTCTCCCTGCATCCTCCTACAAGACCATATTCTCCCTGCATCCTCTTCAAGACTATGTTCTCCTTGTATCCTCCTACAAGACTATATTCTCCCTGCATCCTCCTTCAAGACTATGTTCTCCCTGCATCCTCCTACAAGACTATATTCTCCCTACATCCTCCTTCAAGACTATGTTCTCCCTGCATCCTCCTACAAGACTATTCTCCCTGCATCCTCCTACAAGACTATATTCTCCCTGCATCCTCTTTCAAGACTATATTCTCCCTGCATCCTCCTTCAAGACTATGTTCTCCTTGCATACTCCTACAAGACTATATTCTCCCTGCATCCTCCTTCAAGACTATGTTCTCCTTGCATACTCCTACAAGACTATGTTCTCCCTGCATCCTCCTACAAGACTATATTCTCCCTGCATCCTCCTTCAAGACTATGTTCTCCCTGCATCCTCCTACAAGACCATATTCTCCCTGCATCCTCCTTCAAGACTATGTTCTCCTTGCATACTCCTACAAGACTATGTTCTCCCTGCATCCTCCTACAAGACTATGTTCTCCCTGCATCCTCCTACAAGACCATATTCTCCCTGCATCCTCCTTCAAGACTATGTTCTCCTTGCATACTCCTACAAGACTATATTCTCCCTGCATCCTCCTTCAAGACTATGTTCTCCTTGCATACTCCTACAAGACTATGTTCTCCCTGCATCCTCCTACAAGACTATATTCTCCCTGCATCCTCCTTCAAGACTATGTTCTCCTTGCATACTCCTACAAGACTATGTTCTCCCTGCATCCTCCTACAAGACTATATTCTCCCTGCATCTTCCTACAAGACTATATTCTCCCTGCATCTTCCTACAAGACTATATTCTCCCTGCATCCTCCTTCAAGACTATGTTCTCCTTGCATCCTCCTACAAGACTATATTCTCCCTGCATCCTCCTTCAAGACTATGTTCTCCCTGCATCCTCCTACAAGACTATATTCTCCCTGCATCCTCCTTCAAGACTATGTTCTCCCTGCATCCTCCTACAAGACTATTCTCCCTGCATCTTCCTACAAGACTATATTCTCCCTGCATCTTCCTACAAGACTATATTCTCCCTGCATCCTCTTTCAAGACTATATTCTCCCTGCATCCTCCTTCAAGACTATATTCTCCCTGCATCCTCCTTCAAGACTATGTTCTCCTTGCATCCTCCTACAACACTATATTCTCCCTGCATCCTCCTTCAAGACTATATTCTCCCTGCATCCTCCTTCAAGACTATATTCTCCCTGCATCCTCCTACAAGACTATAATCTCCCTGCATCCTCCTTCAAGAAAATGTTCTCCTTGCATACTCCTACAAGACTATATTCTCCCTGCATCCTCCTTCAAGACTATGTTCTCCTTGCATCTTCCTACAAGACTATATTCTCCCTGCATCTTCCTACAAGACTATATTCTCCCTGCATCCTCTTTCAAGACTATATTCTCCCTGCATCCTCCTTCAAGACTATGTTCTCCTTGCATCCTCCTACAAGACTATATTCTCCCTGCATCTTCCTACAAGACTATATTCTCCCTTGCATCCTCCTTCAAGACTATATTCTCCCTGCATCCTCCTTCAAGACTATGTTCTCCCTGCATCTTCCTACAAGACTATATTCTCCCTGCATCTTCCTACAAGACTATGTTCTCCATGCATCCTCCTTCAAGACTATGTTCTCCTTGCATCCTCCTACAAGACTATATTCTCCCTGCATCTTCCTACAAGACTATATTCTCCCTGCATCTTCCTACAAGACTATATTCTCCCTGCATCCTCTTTCAAGACTATATTCTCCCTGCATCCTCCTTCAAGACTATGTTCTCCTTGCATCCTCCTACAAGACTATATTCTCCCTGCATCTTCCTACAAGACTATATTCTCCCTTGCATCCTCCTTCAAGACTATATTCTCCCTGCATCCTCCTTCAAGACTATGTTCTCCTTGCATCCTCTTACAAGACTATATTCTCCCTGCATCTTCCTACAAGACTATATTCTCCCTGCATCTTCCTACAAGACTATGTTCTCCCTGCATCCTCCTACAAGACTATGTTCTCCCTGCATCCTCCTACAAGACTATGTTCTCCCTGCATCCTCTTTCAAGACTATATTCTCCCTGCATCCTCCTTCAAGACTATATTCTCCCTGCATCTTCCTACAAGACTATATTCTCCCTGCATCCTCCTACAAGACTATATTCTCCCTGCATCCTCCTACAAGACTACATTCTCCCTGCATCCTCCTTCAAGACTATGTTCTCCCTGCATCCTCCTTCAAGACTATATTCTCCCTGCATCCTCCTACAAGACTATATTCTCCCTGCATCCTCCTACAAGACTATATTCTCCCTGCATCCTCCTTCAAGACTATGTTCTCCCTGCATCCTCCTTCAAGACTATATTCTCCTTGCATCCTCCTACAAGACTATGTTCTCCCTGCATCCTCCTACAAGACTATATTCTCCCTGCATCTTCCTACAAGACTATATTCTCCCTGCATCCTCTTTCAAGACTATATTCTCCCTGCATCCTCCTTCAAGACTATATTCTCCCTGCATCCTCCTTCAAGACTATGTTCTCCTTGCATCCTCCTACAAGACTATATTCTCCCTGCATCCTCCTTCAAGACTATATTCTCCCTGCATCCTCCTTCAAGACTATATTCTCCCTGCATCCTCCTACAAGACTATATTCTCCCTGCATCCTCCTTCAAGAAAATGTTCTCCTTGCATACTCCTACAAGACAATATTCTCCCTGCATCCTCCTTCAAGACTATGTTCTCCTTGCATCTTCCTACAAGACTATATTCTCCCTGCATCTTCCTACAAGACTATATTCTCCCTGCATCCTCTTTCAAGACTATATTCTCCCTGCATCCTCCTTCAAGACTATGTTCTCCTTGCATCCTCCTACAAGACTATATTCTCCCTGCATCTTCCTACAAGACTATATTCTCCCTTGCATCCTCCTTCAAGACTATATTCTCCCTGCATCCTCCTTCAAGACTATGTTCTCCCTGCATCTTCCTACAAGACTATATTCTCCCTGCATCTTCCTACAAGACTATGTTCTCCATGCATCCTCCTTCAAGACTATGTTCTCCTTGCATCCTCCTACAAGACTATATTCTCCCTGCATCTTCCTACAAGACTATATTCTCCCTGCATCTTCCTACAAGACTATATTCTCCCTGCATCCTCTTTCAAGACTATATTCTCCAAGCATCCTCCTTCAAGACTATGTTCTCCTTGCATCCTCCTACAAGACTATATTCTCCCTGCATCTTCCTACAAGACTATATTCTCCCTTGCATCCTCCTTCAAGACTATATTCTCCCTGCATCCTCCTTCAAGACTATGTTCTCCTTGCATCCTCTTACAAGACTATATTCTCCCTGCATCTTCCTACAAGACTATATTCTCCCTGCATCTTCCTACAAGACTATGTTCTCCCTGCATCCTCCTACAAGACTATGTTCTCCCTGCATCCTCCTACAAGACTATGTTCTCCCTGCATCCTCTTTCAAGACTATATTCTCCCTGCATCCTCCTTCAAGACTATATTCTCCCTGCATCTTCCTACAAGACTATATTCTCCCTGCATCCTCCTACAAGACTATATTCTCCCTGCATCCTCCTACAAGACTACATTCTCCCTGCATCCTCCTTCAAGACTATGTTCTCCCTGCATCCTCCTTCAAGACTATATTCTCCCTGCATCCTCCTACAAGACTATATTCTCCCTGCATCCTCCTACAAGACTATATTCTCCCTGCATCCTCCTTCAAGACTATGTTCTCCCTGCATCCTCCTTCAAGACTATATTCTCCTTGCATCCTCCTACAAGACTATGTTCTCCCTGCATCCTCCTACAAGACTATATTCTCCCTGCATCCTCCTTCAAGACTATGTTCTCCCTGCATCCTCCTACAAGACTATTCTCCCTGCATCCTCCTACAAGACTATATTCTCCCTGCATCCTCTTTCAAGACTATATTCTCCCTGCATCCTCCTTCAAGACTATGTTCTCCTTGCATACTCCTACAAGACTATATTCTCCCTGCATCCTCCTTCAAGACTATGTTCTCCTTGCATACTCCTACAAGACTATGTTCTCCCTGCATCCTCCTACAAGACTATATTCTCCCTGCATCCTCCTTCAAGACTATGTTCTCCCTGCATCCTCCTACAAGACCATATTCTCCCTGCATCCTCCTTCAAGACTATGTTCTCCTTGCATACTCCTACAAGACTATGTTCTCCCTGCATCCTCCTACAAGACTATGTTCTCCCTGCATCCTCCTACAAGACCATATTCTCCCTGCATCCTCCTTCAAGACTATGTTCTCCATGCATACTCCTACAAGACTATATTCTCCCTGCATCCTCCTTCAAGACTATGTTCTCCTTGCATACTCCTACAAGACTATGTTCTCCCTGCATCCTCCTACAAGACTATATTCTCCCTGCATCCTCATTCAAGACTATGTTCTCCTTGCATACTCCTACAAGACTATGTTCTCCCTGCATCCTCCTACAAGACTATATTCTCCCTGCATCTTCCTACAAGACTATATTCTCCCTGCATCTTCCTACAAGACTATATTCTCCCTGCATCCTCCTTCAAGACTATGTTCTCCTTGCATCCTCCTACAAGACTATATTCTCCCTGCATCCTCCTTCAAGACTATGTTCTCCCTGCATCCTCCTACAAGACTATATTCTCCCTGCATCCTCCTTCAAGACTATGTTCTCCCTGCATCCTCCTACAAGACTATTCTCCCTGCATCCTCCTACAAGACTATATTCTCCCTGCATCCTCCTACAAGACTACATTCTCCCTGCATCCTCCTTCAAGACTATGTTCTCCCTGCATCCTCCTTCAAGACTATATTCTCCCTGCATCCTCCTACAAGACTATATTCTCCCTGCATCCTTCTACAAGACTATATTCTCCCTGCATCCTCCTTCAAGACTATGTTCTCCCTGCATCCTCCTTCAAGACTATATTCTCCTTGCATCCTCCTACAAGACTATGTTCTCCCTGCATCCTCCTACAAGACTATATTCTCCCTGCATCTTCCTACAAGACTATATTCTCCCTGCATCCTCTTTCAAGACTATATTCTCCCTGCATCCTCCTTCAAGACTATATTCTCCCTGCATCCTCCTTCAAGACTATGTTCTCCTTGCATCCTCCTACAAGACTATATTCTCCCTGCATCCTCCTTCAAGACTATATTCTCCCTGCATCCTCCTTCAAGACTATGTTCTCCCTGCATCCTCCTACAAGACTATATTCTCCCTGCATCCTCCTTCAAGAAAATGTTCTCCTTGCATACTCCTACAAGACAATATTCTCCCTGCATCCTCCTTCAAGACTATGTTCTCCTTGCATCTTCCTACAAGACTATATTCTCCCTGCATCTTCCTACAAGACTATATTCTCCCTGCATCCTCTTTCAAGACTATATTCTCCCTGCATCCTCCTTCAAGACTATGTTCTCCTTGCATCCTCCTACAAGACTATATTCTCCCTGCATCTTCCTACAAGACTATATTCTCCCTTGCATCCTCCTTCAAGACTATATTCTCCCTGCATCCTCCTTCAAGACTATGTTCTCCCTGCATCTTCCTACAAGACTATATTCTCCCTGCATCTTCCTACAAGACTATGTTCTCCATGCATCCTCCTTCAAGACTATGTTCTCCTTGCATCCTCCTACAAGACTATATTCTCCCTGCATCTTCCTACAAGACTATATTCTCCCTGCATCTTCCTACAAGACTATATTCTCCCTGCATCCTCTTTCAAGACTATATTCTCCCTGCATCCTCCTTCAAGACTATGTTCTCCTTGCATCCTCCTACAAGACTATATTCTCCCTGCATCTTCCTACAAGACTATATTCTCCCTTGCATCCTCCTTCAAGACTATATTCTCCCTGCATCCTCCTTCAAGACTATGTTCTCCTTGCATCCTCTTACAAGACTATATTCTCCCTGCATCTTCCTACAAGACTATATTCTCCCTGCATCTTCCTACAAGACTATGTTCTCCCTGCATCCTCCTACAAGACTATGTTCTCCCTGCATCCTCCTACAAGACTATGTTCTCCCTGCATCCTCTTTCAAGACTATATTCTCCCTGCATCCTCCTTCAAGACTATATTCTCCCTGCATCTTCCTACAAGACTATATTCTCCCTGCATCCTCCTACAAGACTATATTCTCCCTGCATCCTCCTACAAGACTACATTCTCCCTGCATCCTCCTTCAAGACTATGTTCTCCCTGCATCCTCCTTCAAGACTATATTCTCCCTGCATCCTCCTACAAGACTATATTCTCCCTGCATCCTCCTACAAGACTATATTCTCCCTGCATCCTCCTTCAAGACTATGTTCTCCCTGCATCCTCCTTCAAGACTATATTCTCCTTGCATCCTCCTACAAGACTATGTTCTCCCTGCATCCTCCTACAAGACTATATTCTCCCTGCATCCTCCTTCAAGACTATGTTCTCCCTGCATCCTCCTACAAGACTATTCTCCCTGCATCCTCCTACAAGACTATATTCTCCCTGCATCCTCTTTCAAGACTATATTCTCCCTGCATCCTCCTTCAAGACTATGTTCTCCTTGCATACTCCTACAAGACTATATTCTCCCTGCATCCTCCTTCAAGACTATGTTCTCCTTGCATACTCCTACAAGACTATGTTCTCCCTGCATCCTCCTACAAGACTATATTCTCCCTGCATCCTCCTTCAAGACTATGTTCTCCCTGCATCCTCCTACAAGACCATATTCTCCCTGCATCCTCCTTCAAGACTATGTTCTCCTTGCATACTCCTACAAGACTATGTTCTCCCTGCATCCTCCTACAAGACTATGTTCTCCCTGCATCCTCCTACAAGACCATATTCTCCCTGCATCCTCCTTCAAGACTATGTTCTCCATGCATACTCCTACAAGACTATATTCTCCCTGCATCCTCCTTCAAGACTATGTTCTCCTTGCATACTCCTACAAGACTATGTTCTCCCTGCATCCTCCTACAAGACTATATTCTCCCTGCATCCTCATTCAAGACTATGTTCTCCTTGCATACTCCTACAAGACTATGTTCTCCCTGCATCCTCCTACAAGACTATATTCTCCCTGCATCTTCCTACAAGACTATATTCTCCCTGCATCTTCCTACAAGACTATATTCTCCCTGCATCCTCCTTCAAGACTATGTTCTCCTTGCATCCTCCTACAAGACTATATTCTCCCTGCATCCTCCTTCAAGACTATGTTCTCCCTGCATCCTCCTACAAGACTATATTCTCCCTGCATCCTCCTTCAAGACTATGTTCTCCCTGCATCCTCCTACAAGACTATTCTCCCTGCATCCTCCTACAAGACTATATTCTCCCTGCATCTTCCTACAAGACTATATTCTCCCTGCATCCTCTTTCAAGACTATATTCTCCCTGCATCCTCCTTCAAGACTATATTCTCCCTGCATCCTCCTTCAAGACTATGTTCTCCTTGCATCCTCCTACAAGACTATATTCTCCCTGCATCTTCCTACAAGACTATATTCTCCCTTGCATCCTCCTTCAAGACTATATTCTCCCTGCATCCTCCTTCAAGACTATGTTCTCCTTGCATCCTCCTACAAGACTATATTCTCCCTGCATCCTCCTTCAAGACTATGTTCTCCCTGCATCCTCCTACAAGACTATTCTCCCTGCATCTTCCTACAAGACTATATTCTCCCTGCATCTTCCTACAAGACTATATTCTCCCTGCATCCTCTTTCAAGACTATATTCTCCCTGCATCCTCCTTCAAGACTATATTCTCCCTGCATCCTCCTTCAAGACTATGTTCTCCTTGCATCCTCCTACAAGACTATATTCTCCCTGCATCCTCCTTCAAGACTATATTCTCCCTGCATCCTCCTTCAAGACTATATTCTCCCTGCATCCTCCTACAAGACTATATTCTCCCTGCATCCTCCTTCAAGAAAATGTTCTCCTTGCATACTCCTACAAGACTATATTCTCCCTGCATCCTCCTTCAAGACTATGTTCTCCTTGCATCTTCCTACAAGACTATATTCTCCCTGCATCTTCCTACAAGACTATATTCTCCCTGCATCCTCTTTCAAGACTATATTCTCCCTGCATCCTCCTTCAAGACTATGTTCTCCTTGCATCCTCCTACAAGACTATATTCTCCCTGCATCTTCCTACAAGACTATATTCTCCCTTGCATCCTCCTTCAAGACTATATTCTCCCTGCATCCTCCTTCAAGACTATGTTCTCCCTGCATCTTCCTACAAGACTATATTCTCCCTGCATCTTCCTACAAGACTATGTTCTCCATGCATCCTCCTTCAAGACTATGTTCTCCTTGCATCTTCCTACAAGACTATATTCTCCCTGCATCTTCCTACAAGACTATATTCTCCCTGCATCCTCTTTCAAGACTATATTCTCCCTGCATCCTCCTTCAAGACTATGTTCTCCTTGCATCCTCCTACAAGACTATATTCTCCCTGCATCTTCCTACAAGACTATATTCTCCCTTGCATCCTCCTTCAAGACTATATTCTCCCTGCATCCTCCTTCAAGACTATGTTCTCCTTGCATCCTCCTACAAGACTATATTCTCCCTGCATCTTCCTACAAGACTATATTCTCCCTGCATCTTCCTACAAGACTATGTTCTCCATGCATCCTCCTTCAAGACTATGTTCTCCTTGCATCCTCCTACAAGACTATATTCTCCCTGCATCTTCCTACAAGACTATATTCTCCTTGCATCCTCCTACAAGACTATATTCTCCCTGCATCTTCCTACAAGACTATATTCTCCCTGCATCTTCCTACAAGACTATGTTCTCTCTGCATCCTCCTACAAGACTATGTTCTCCCTGCATCCTCCTACAAAACTATATTCTCCCTGCATCCTCCTTCAAGACTATATTCTCCCTGCATCTTCCTACAAGACTATATTCTCCCTGCATCCTCCTACAAGACTATATTCTCCCTGCATCCTCCTTCAAGACTATGTTCTCCCTGCATCCTCCTTCAAGACTATATTCTCCCTGCATCCTCCTACAAGACTATATTCTCCCTGCATCTTCCTACAAGACCATGTTCTCCCTGCATCCTCCTACAAGACTATGTTCTCCTTGCATCTTCCTACAAGACCATGTTCTCCCTGCATCCTCCTACAAGACTATGTTCTCCCTGCATCCTCCTACAAGACTATATTCTCCCTGCATCTTCCTACAAGACTATATTCTCCCTGCATCCTCCTTCAAGACTATATTCTCCCTGCATCCTCCTTCAAGACTATGTTCTCCCTGCATCCTCCTACAAGACCATATTCTCCCTGCATCCTCCTACAAGACTATGATCTCCTTGCATCCTCCTACAAGACTATGTTCTCCCTGCATCCTCCTACAAGACTATATTCTCCCTGCATCTTCCTACAAGACTATATTCTCCCTGCATCCTCCTTCAAGACTATGTTCTCCCTGCATCCTCCTACAAGACCATGTTCTCCCTGCATCCTCCTTCAAGACTATGTTCTCCTTGCATACTCCTACAAGACTATATTCTCCCTGCATCCTCCTTCAAGACTATGTTCTCCTTGCATACTCCTACAAGACTATGTTCTCCCTGCATCCTCCTACAAGACTATATTCTCCCTGCATCCTCCTTCAAGACTATGTTCTCCTTGCATACTCCTACAAGACTATGTTCTCCCTGCATCCTCCTACAAGACTATATTCTCCCTGCATCTTCCTACAAGACTATATTCTCCCTGCATCCTCCTTCAAGACTATGTTCTCCCTGCATCCTCCTACAAGACCATATTCTCCCTGCATCCTCCTTCAAGACTATGTTCTCCTTGTATCCTCCTACAAGACTATATTCTCCCTGCATCCTCCTTCAAGACTATGTTCTCCCTGCATCCTCCTACAAGACTATATTCTCCCTACATCCTCCTTCAAGACTATGTTCTCCCTGCATCCTCCTACAAGACTATTCTCCCTGCATCCTCCTACAAGACTATATTCTCCCTGCATCCTCTTTCAAGACTATATTCTCCCTGCATCCTCCTTCAAGACTATGTTCTCCTTGCATACTCCTACAAGACTATATTCTCCCTGCATCCTCCTTCAAGACTATGTTCTCCTTGCATACTCCTACAAGACTATGTTCTCCCTGCATCCTCCTACAAGACTATATTCTCCCTGCATCCTCCTTCAAGACTATGTTCTCCCTGCATCCTCCTACAAGACCATATTCTCCCTGCATCCTCCTTCAAGACTATGTTCTCCTTGCATACTCCTACAAGACTATGTTCTCCCTGCATCCTCCTACAAGACTATGTTCTCCCTGCATCCTCCTACAAGACCATATTCTCCCTGCATCCTCCTTCAAGACTATGTTCTCCTTGCATACTCCTACAAGACTATATTCTCCCTGCATCCTCCTTCAAGACTATGTTCTCCTTGCATACTCCTACAAGACTATGTTCTCCCTGCATCCTCCTACAAGACTATATTCTCCCTGCATCCTCCTTCAAGACTATGTTCTCCTTGCATACTCCTACAAGACTATGTTCTCCCTGCATCCTCCTACAAGACTATATTCTCCCTGCATCTTCCTACAAGACTATATTCTCCCTGCATCTTCCTACAAGACTATATTCTCCCTGCATCCTCCTTCAAGACTATGTTCTCCCTGCATCCTCCTACAAGACTATATTCTCCCTGCATCCTCCTTCAAGACTATGTTCTCCCTGCATCCTCCTATAAGACTATTCTCCCTGCATCTTCCTACAAGACTATATTCTCCCTGCATCTTCCTACAAGACTATATTCTCCCTGCATCCTCTTTCAAGACTATATTCTCCCTGCATCCTCCTTCAAGACTATATTCTCCCTGCATCCTCCTTCAAGACTATGTTCTCCTTGCATCCTCCTACAAGACTATATTCTCCCTGCATCCTCCTTCAAGACTATATTCTCCCTGCATCCTCCTTCAAGACTATATTCTCCCTGCATCCTCCTACAAGACTATATTCTCCCTGCATCCTCCTTCAAGAAAATGTTCTCCTTGCATACTCCTACAAGACTATATTCTCCCTGCATCCTCCTTCAAGACTATGTTCTCCTTGCATCTTCCTACAAGACTATATTCTCCCTGCATCTTCCTACAAGACTATATTCTCCCTGCATCCTCTTTCAAGACTATATTCTCCCTGCATCCTCCTTCAAGACTATGTTCTCCTTGCATCCTCCTACAAGACTATATTCTCCATGCATCTTCCTACAAGACTATATTCTCCCTTGCATCCTCCTTCAAGACTATATTCTCCCTGCATCCTCCTTCAAGACTATGTTCTCCCTGCATCTTCCTACAAGACTATATTCTCCCTGCATCTTCCTACAAGACTATGTTCTCCATGCATCCTCCTTCAAGACTATGTTCTCCTTGCATCCTCCTACAAGACTATATTCTCCCTGCATCTTCCTACAAGACTATATTCTCCCTGCATCTTCCTACAAGACTATATTCTCCCTGCATCCTCTTTCAAGACTATATTCTCCCTGCATCCTCCTTCAAGACTATGTTCTCCTTGCATCCTCCTACAAGACTATATTCTCCCTGCATCTTCCTACAAGACTATATTCTCCCTTGCATCCTCCTTCAAGACTATATTCTCCCTGCATCCTCCTTCAAGACTATGTTCTCCTTGCATCCTCTTACAAGACTATATTCTCCCTGCATCTTCCTACAAGACTATATACTCCCTGCATCTTCCTACAAGACTATGTTCTCCCTGCATCCTCCTACAAGACTATGTTCTCCCTGCATCCTCCTACAAGACTATGTTCTCCCTGCATCCTCTTTCAAGACTATATTCTCCCTGCATCCTCCTTCAAGACTATATTCTCCCTGCATCTTCCTACAAGACTATATTCTCCCTGCATCCTCCTACAAGACTATATTCTCCCTGCATCCTCCTACAAGACTACATTCTCCCTGCATCCTCCTTCAAGACTATGTTCTCCCTGCATCCTCCTTCAAGACTATATTCTCCCTGCATCCTCCTACAAGACTATATTCTCCCTGCATCCTCCTACAAGACTATATTCTCCCTGCATCCTCCTTCAAGACTATGTTCTCCCTGCATCCTCCTTCAAGACTATATTCTCCTTGCATCCTCCTACAAGACTATGTTCTCCCTGCATCCTCCTACAAGACTATATTCTCCCTGCATCCTCCTTCAAGACTATGTTCTCCCTGCATCCTCCTACAAGACTATTCTCCCTGCATCCTCCTACAAGACTATATTCTCCCTGCATCCTCTTTCAAGACTATATTCTCCCTGCATCCTCCTTCAAGACTATGTTCTCCTTGCATACTCCTACAAGACTATATTCTCCCTGCATCCTCCTTCAAGACTATGTTCTCCTTGCATACTCCTACAAGACTATGTTCTCCCTGCATCCTCCTACAAGACTATATTCTCCCTGCATCCTCCTTCAAGACTATGTTCTCCCTGCATCCTCCTACAAGACCATATTCTCCCTGCATCCTCCTTCAAGACTATGTTCTCCTTGCATACTCCTACAAGACTATGTTCTCCCTGCATCCTCCTACAAGACTATGTTCTCCCTGCATCCTCCTACAAGACCATATTCTCCCTGCATCCTCCTTCAAGACTATGTTCTCCATGCATACTCCTACAAGACTATATTCTCCCTGCATCCTCCTTCAAGACTATGTTCTCCTTGCATACTCCTACAAGACTATGTTCTCCCTGCATCCTCCTACAAGACTATATTCTCCCTGCATCCTCATTCAAGACTATGTTCTCCTTGCATACTCCTACAAGACTATGTTCTCCCTGCATCCTCCTACAAGACTATATTCTCCCTGCATCTTCCTACAAGACTATATTCTCCCTGCATCTTCCTACAAGACTATATTCTCCCTGCATCCTCCTTCAAGACTATGTTCTCCTTGCATCCTCCTACAAGACTATATTCTCCCTGCATCCTCCTTCAAGACTATGTTCTCCCTGCATCCTCCTACAAGACTATATTCTCCCTGCATCCTCCTTCAAGACTATGTTCTCCCTGCATCCTCCTACAAGACTATTCTCCCTGCATCCTCCTACAAGACTATATTCTCCCTGCATCTTCCTACAAGACTATATTCTCCCTGCATCCTCTTTCAAGACTATATTCTCCCTGCATCCTCCTTCAAGACTATATTCTCCCTGCATCCTCCTTCAAGACTATGTTCTCCTTGCATCCTCCTACAAGACTATATTCTCCCTGCATCCTCCTTCAAGACTATATTCTCCCTGCATCCTCCTTCAAGACTATATTCTCCCTGCATCCTCCTACAAGACTATATTCTCCCTGCATCCTCCTTCAAGATTATGTTCTCCTTGCATACTCCTACAAGACTATGTTCTCCTTGCATACTCCTACAAGACTATATTCTCCCTGCATCCTCCTTCAAGACTATGTTCTCCTTGCATCTTCCTACAAGACTATATTCTCCCTGCATCTTCCTACAAGACTATATTCTCCCTGCATCCTCTTTCAAGACTATATTCTCCCTGCATCCTCCTTCAAGACTATGTTCTCCTTGCATCCTCCTACAAGACTATATTCTCCCTGCATCTTCCTACAAGACTATATTCTCCCTTGCATCCTCCTTCAAGACTATATTCTCCCTGCATCCTCCTTCAAGACTATGTTCTCCTTGCATCCTCCTACAAGACTATATTCTCCCTGCATCTTCCTACAAGACTATATTCTCCCTGCATCTTCCTACAAGACTATGTTCTCCATGCATCCTCCTTCAAGACTATGTTCTCCTTGCATCCTCCTACAAGACTATATTCTCCCTGCATCTTCCTACAAGACTATATTCTCCCTGCATCTTCCTACAAGACTATATTCTCCCTGCATCCTCTTTCAAGACTATATTCTCCCTGCATCCTCCTTCAAGACTATGTTCTCCTTGCATCCTCCTACAAGACTATATTCTCCCTGCATCTTCCTACAAGACTATATTCTCCCTTGCATCCTCCTTCAAGACTATATTCTCCCTGCATCCTCCTTCAAGACTATGTTCTCCTTGCATCCTCCTACAAGACTATATTCTCCCTGCATCTTCCTACAAGACTATATTCTCCCTGCATCTTCCTAAAAGACTATGTTCTCCCTGCTTCCTCCTACAAGACTATATTCTCCCTGCATCCTCCTACAAGACTATATTCTCCCTGCATCCTCCTTCAAGACTATGTTCTCCCTGCATCCTCCTTCAAGACTATATTCTCCCTGCATCCTCCTACAAGACTATATTCTCCCTGCATCCTCCTTCAAGACTATATTCTCCCTGCATCCTCCTACAAGACTATGTTCTCCCTGCATCCTCCTTCAAGACTATATTCTCCCTGCATCCTCCTACAAGACTATATTCTCCCTGCATCTTCCTACAAGACTATATTCTCCCTGCATCTTCCTACAAGACCATGTTCTCCCTGCATCCTCCTACAAGACTATGTTCTCCCTGCATCCTCCTACAAGACTATATTCTCCCTGCATCTTCCTACAAGACTATATTCTCCCTGCATCCTCCTTCAAGACTATATTCTCCCTGCATCCTCCTTCAAGACTATGTTCTCCTTGCATCCTCCTACAAGACTATATTCTCCCTGCATCTTCCTTCAAGACTATGTTCTCCTTGCATACTCCTTCAAGACTATGTTCTCCTTGCATACTCCTACAAGACTATGTTCTCCCTGCATCCTCCTACAAGACTATATTCTCCCTGCATCTTCCTACAAGACTATATTCTCCCTGCATCCTCCTTCAAGACTATGTTCTCCTTGCATACTCCTACAAGACTATGTTCTCCCTGTATCCTCCTACAAGACTATATTCTTCCTGCATCCTCCTACAAGACTATATTCTCCCTGCATCCTCCTTCAAGACTTTGTTCTCCTTGCATAATCCTACAAGACTATGTTCTCCCTGTATCCTCCTACAAGACTATATTCTTCCTGCATCCTCCAACAAGACCATGTTCTCCCTGCATCCTCCAACAAGACTATATTCTTCCTGCATCCTCCAACAAGACCATGTTCTCCCTGCATCCTCCAACAAGACCATGTTCTCCCTGCATCCTCCAACAAGACCATGTTCTCCCTGCGTCCTCCTCCAAGACCATGTTCTCCCTGTGTCCTCCTACAACACCATGTTCTCCCTGTGTCCTCCTACAAGACTATGTTCCCCCTGCATCCTTATACAAGACTATGCGTCTGAGAGGACAATTATTCTGTGCAACTTTGGGGCCTGTTATTGCAGTTGGAATATTGCTGAAGGCACAAGCGGATAGTGGTCATCTTCTCTCTGCTCTCTTACACCGCTCTCTGGAGCCCACTATGTGACACAGAGTATTTTTAGTATCAGTATATAGTTTGTCCAGTTTATAGTTTTCTGCCCTTGACCCCTTGCCGGTTACTTACACTGACTGGTGCTTTAGCTCCACAGCAGCCGAGGCAGTGATATTCCAGCCCACTCTCCGGGTCTATTGGCGGGGGAGAGGCCTCTTCCACTTTCCCAGCAACCTGCACAATATTGGGGAAATACATTATATTGCCGCAAGTCCTTATTCACCACCCCAATGTTTCCTCCCAGGTGGGTGGAAAGTGATGATCATCAATGAGCTGTGCACACCCAGCCCTCATCTTTTGGGAGATTGTTAGAGTTGTCAGGGAGATCACAATTACTTTAGGGAGTCTCCCTAATATTGAGGGAGAGCTGGCAAATACTGCCCTATATACACATTATACACATATACATTCAATCCCTACATATATATGTATATTACATTGCTACCTTACTAGTATATATATATATATATATATAATACTAATCGTATGGACCGGCACTCCCACTTGTGATACAATATGCTCCGGTGCCCTCTCGCATAAATAGGCAGGGTAGAAGCAGGTAAGATCGCAGTGGCACTTGAAGTCTTCGAAAACCAAAAGCTTGTATTAAAAAATCCCATAACATCCCAACGTTTCGAGGCTAACATGCCTTGACAAAGGGGCATATTAGCCCTGAAACGTTGGGATATTATGTGATTTTTTTTAATACATGCTTTTGGTTTTGGAAGACTCCAAGTGCCGCTGCGTTTTTACCTGCTTCTACCATATATATATATATTAGGATTTTAATAGCTACCGGTAAATCCTTTTCTCTTAGTCCGTAGAGGATGCTGGGGTCACATCAAGAACCATGGGGTATAGACGGGATCCACAGGAGACATGGGCACTTTAAGGCTTTCAAAGGGGTGTGAACTGGCTCCTCCCTCTATGCCCCTCTTCTAGACTCCAGTTATAGGAACTGTGCCCAGGGAGACGGACATTTCGAGGAAAGGGATTTATTGTTAAACTAAGGTGAGATACATACCAGCTCACACCTCAAGCACGCCGTACAACATGGCATTCAACATAACGCAAGTCAACGGCATGAACAACGTCAGCAACAGGCTGACTATAAATGTAACACAACATGCGTGTAACCAGAACTAATAACTGCAGATACAGTACGCACTGGGACGGGCGCCCAGCATCGTCTACGGACTAAGAGAAAAGGATTTACCGGTAGGTATTAAAATCCTATTTTCTCATACGTCCTAGAGGATGCTGGGGTCACATCAAGAACCATGGGGTTATACCAAAGCTCTAGAACGGGCGGGAGAGTGCGGATGACTCTGCAGCACCGATTGACCAAACATGAGGTCCTCATCAGCCAGGGTATCAAACTTGTAGAACTTCGTAAAGGTGTTTGATCCCGACCACGTAGCCACTCGGCAAAGTTGTAATGCCGAGATCCCCCGGGCAGCCGCCCAGGACGAGCCCACCTTTCTGGTAGAATGGGCCTTCACCGATTTCGGTAACGGCAATCCAGCCGTAGAATGAGCCTGCTGTATCGTATGACAGATCCAGCGCGCAATAGTCTGCTTGGAAGCAGGAGCCCCAATCTTGTTGGGAGCATACAGGACAAACAGAGCCTTCGTTTTCCAAAACTGAGCCGTTCTGGCGACATAAATTTTCAAAGCACTGACTACATCGAGAAACTTCGATTCCAGCAAGGCGTCAGTAGCCACTGGCACCCCAATAGGTTGGTTCAAGTGGAATGACAAAACCACTTTCGGCAGAAATTGCTGACGAGTCCTCAACTCCGCTCTATCTTCATGGAAGATCAAATAAGGGCTCTTGTGAGACAAGGCCGCTAATTCAGACACCCGCCTTGCGGATGCCAAGGCCAACAGCATGACCACTTTCCAAGTGAGGAATTTCAACCCTACCTTCTGTAAAGGTTCAAACCAATAAGATTGAAGGAATTGCAACACCACGGTAAGATCCCACGGTGCCACTGGGGGCACAAAGGGAGGTTGGATGTGCAACACGCCTTTCACGAAAGTCTGAACTTCTGGAAGGGAGGCCAATGGTTTTTAGAAGAAAACTGATAAAGCTGAAATTTGTACTTTAATTGAGCCCAACTTTAGGCCTGCATCCACACCGGCTTGTAGAAAATGGAGAAAACGTCCCAACTGAAATTCTTCCGTAGGAGCCTTCTTGGATTCACACCAAGACACGTATTTTCTCCAAATACGGTGGTAATGTTTAGACGTTACTCCTTTTCTGGCCTGAATAAGAGTGGGGATGACTTCCTCGGGAATACCCTTTCGGGCTAGGATCCGGCGTTCAACCACCAAGCTGTCAAACGAAGTTGCGGTAAGTCTTGGAACACGCGCGGCCCCTGCTGTAACAGGTCCTCCCTCAGAGGAAGAGGCCAGGGATCTCCTATGAGTAATTCCTGAAGATCCGGATACCAAGCCCTCCTTGGCCAGTCTGGAACAATGAGGATCGCGGGAACCTTTGTTCTTCTTATGATCTTTAACACTTTTGGAACGAGTGGAAGCGGAGGAAACACATCCACCGACTGAAACACCCATGGTGTCACTAGGGCGTCCACGGCTATTGCTTGAGGGTCTCTCGACCTGGAACAATATCTCTGAAGTTTCTTGTTGAGGCGAGACGCCATCATGTCTATTTGAGGGATTCCCCAAAGACTTGTCACTTCTGCAAAGACCTCTTGATGAAGACCCCACTCTCCTGGATGGAGATTGTGTCTGCTGAGGAAGTCTGCTTCCCAGTTGTTCACTCCTGGAATGAAGATCGCTGACAGAGCGCTTGTATGCCTTTCCGCCCAGCGGAGAACCTTTGTGGCCTCTGCCATTGCCGCTCTGCTCTTTGTTCCGCCCTGGCGGTTTATGTACGCTACTGCAGTTATGTTGTCCGACTGAATCAAGACGGGCCGATTGCGAAGAAGATGTTCCGCTTGTAGAAGGCCGTTGTAAATGGCCCTTAACTCCACAACATTTATGTGTAGACAAATTTCCTGGCTTGACCATCTTCACTGGAAGCTTTCCCCCTGTGTGACTGCTCCCCAGCCTCGGAGACTCGCATCCATGGTCACTAGGATCCAATCCTGGATCCCGAACCTGTGTCCCTCTAGGAGATGAGAGCTGTGCAGCCACCACAGGAGAAGGATTATCCTTCGGTGTATGTGCAGATGGGACCCGGACCACTTGTCCAACAGGTCCCACTGAAACACTCTGGCATGGAACCTGCCAAACTGAATGGCCTCGTAGGCCGCCACCATCTTTCCCAGCAGCCAAGTGCATTGATGGATCGATACTCTTGCTGGTTTCAGAATTTGTTTGACCAGGTTCTGAATTTCCAGAGCCTTTTCCACTGGAAGAAAAACTCTGTAATTCTGTGTCCAAAATCATTCCCAATAACGACAGCCGTCTCGTCGGAACCAACTGTGATTTTGGCACGTTCAGGAGCCAACCATGCTGCTGCAGAATTGTCAGGGAGAGCGTAATGTTCTGCAGTAATTGTTCCCTGGATCTTGCCTTTATCAGGAGATCGTCCAAGTACGGGATAATTGTGACTAGTCATGGGCAAAGTGATTCACTGAACTGAGTTGAGACACATGACTCAGTTCAGTGAAGTGTCTGGAGTCAGTGTCTCGGCACAGGAGTCATGACTCATTTGTACTGGAATGTATTGCAGAGACTGCACATGAATCAATGAGTTGCCAGTGCTGGAGGATCAGTGCTGGACTCATGGAGTTATTCAGCTGCAGTGATTGTACAGTGTATCTGGGGGAGGCAGCTGCTTATGCCCTGATAATAATATATTAAGTTAACATAGATTCACTGTTATGTTGATATATTATTAATAAACACTTATTGCATACTAGTTATAGAATATGCACATTACTTCTGGCTGAGGAGAGAAAGCTTAACAGCCATGAAACACATCATTCAGTCTGTAACTAAACCAAATATTTTTTTATTTTTTTTATCTTGCATACTTTGCTAATTGGATGATTTTAGGTGGCCTTGGATTTATTATATTATCCACTATCTAGCCTCCAGGGAGTTTGCCACCCACAATCACACTGAGCAGGATCAGTGAGCACTGAGCTGAGAGCCCTGTACCACAGGGGCTCCACCTCCTGCTGCATGAATCAGATTCATTCACTGAGTCACTGAGTCTACACAGTGTACAACTGTCTCACTCACTGGCAGACTCAGGATGAATCATGATTCATGACATGGATCAGGCACAGCAGCAGAGCACTCACTGACTGGTGAGTCGTGACTGCTCCCTCCCACTGGGTGTCACCTGGTATAGCCTCTGGCCAATCACAGCTAAAGACACTCAGCAGAACACACTGACTGAAGGACACACTGAGTCTCCTCTCTGGCTAAGAGAGGCTGCTGCTACACTGTGAGTGACTCGAATCATTCATACTTCCTGATGATTCCAGTCACTGTGTTGAGACAGAGAGTCAGTAGCCATCTCTAATTGTGACCCCTTGCTTGCGCAGGAGAACCATCATTTCGGCCATTACTTTGGTGAAAATCCTCGGAGCCATGGACAGACCAAACGGCAACGTCTGAAATTGGTAATGACAATCCTGCACAGCAAACCTCAGATAAGCCTGATGTGGAGGATATATGGGAACGTGTAAGTAGGCATCCTTTATGTCGACCGACACCATAACATCCCCTTCCTCCAGACTGGAGATCACTGCTCGGAGAGATTCCATCTTGAATTTGAATTTTTTTAGGTAGAAATTGAGGGATTTGAGGTTTAGGATTGGTCTGACTGAGCCGTCTGGCTTCGGGACCACGAACAGGCTTGAATAAAAAAAGCCTTCTCCCGGTTGCGACGGGGGAACCTTGACAATGACTTGATTGTGACACAATTTTTGGATTGCCGCGCATACCACCTCCCTGTCCGGAAGAGAAGCTGGCAAGGCCGATTTGAAAAATCGGTGAGGGGGAACGTCTTGAAACTCTAGTTTGTACCCCTGGGACACTATTTCTAAAACTCATGGGTTCAGGGCCGAACGAGCCCAGAACTGACTGAAGAGCTTGAGACGTGCCCCCACCGGTGCGGACTCCCGCAGAGGAGCCCCAGCGTCATGCGGTGGACTTGCCAGAAGCCGGGGAGGACTTCTGCCCCTGGAAACCGGCCACGGGCGGTGATCGTTTACCCCTTCCCTTTCCTCTAGTAGCAAGGAAGGAAGACCCTCGGCCCTTTCTGTATTGGGCCGAAAGGACTGTATCTGATAGTGGTGTGCTTTCTTTTGTGGTGCAGACACATAAGGTAAAAATTATGACTTACCCGCGGTAGCCGTAGATACCAAGTCAGTGAGGCCGACACCAAACAATACACCACCTTTATACGGCAGAGTTTCCATAGCTTTCTTAGAGTCAGCATCAGCATTCCATTGATGAATCCACAATGCCCTCCCAGCCGAGACTGCCATGGCATTGGCCCTTGATCCCAAGATGCCAATATCCCTCGCAGCTTCCTTTAGGTAGACTGCTGCGTCCCTTATATAACCCAGTGTCAAAAGAATGCTATCCCTGTCCAGGGTATCTATTTCAGATGACAACTTATCTGCCCATTTTTCAACAGCACTACTCACCCACGCAGATGCAATGGCTGGTCTGAGTAGCGTACCCGTGGTGACATAAATGGATTTCAATGTATTTTTCTGCCTACGATCCGCAGGATCCTTTAGGGCTGCCGTGTCCGGGGATGGAAGAGCCACCTTTTTGGACAGCCGTGATAGAGCTTTGTCCACAACGGGGGGTGACTCCCATTTTTCCCTGTCCCCAGAGGGAAATGGATATACCACTGGAATTCTTTTGGGAATCTGAAACTTTCTGTCAGGATTTTCCCAAACCTTTTCACAAAGCGTGTTCAGTTCATGAGAGGGAGGAAGCGTTACCTCAGGTTTCTTCCCTTTATACATACAGACCCTAGTATCAGGAACAGTAGGGTCCTCAGTGATATGTAATACGTCTTTTATTGCCATAATCATGTACTGAATGCTCTTTGCCAGTTTTTGATCTAATCTGGCCTCACTATAGTCGACACTTGAGTCAGTGTCCATGTCGGTATCCATGTCTGCCAGTTGGGCAAATGAACGCTTTTGTGACCCCGAAGGGGTCTGGACTTGAAACAATACATCCTCTACGGATTTCTTCCATGCCTGGTTCTGAGACTCAGATTTATGTAATCTCTTATTTATCAGAGCCACATTAGCATTCAAAGCACTCAAAACATTCACCCAGTCATGTGTCGGCGGTGCCGACAGGGTTACTCCCACAGCTGTTGTTTGTGTCCCTAATACAGTCTCCTCCTGGGAAGAGCACTCCGCCTCAGACATGCCGACACATGTGCACTCCAACACACGCAGACACACTGGGCCTATAGGGAACAGACCCACAGTAAAGCCTGTCAGAGGGACACAGAGGGAGTTATTGCCAGCCCACATCCCAGCGCTCAATCCCGGTCCGAAACACACAGAAATACCCCAGACTTGCAGCGCTTTTATAATTTATCAATAATGCACCAAAATAGCTGTGCCTCTCCCCCCCCCCCCCCCCCCCCCCCCCCCCGTTTTTCACCCAGATACTTATGTAGTAGTGTGGGGAAGGACCAGCGTCTCTGCAGCCTTGTGTAGAGAAAATGGCGCCTAGCTGTGTACTCTGAGTGCTAAGCTCCGCCCCCGTAATGGCGCGCTTCAGATCCTCTCTTTTTAAATACATTTTTATACTGGCGGGGGTCCAGACAGTGCCCTGGCACTATGTACGCTCTTGCCAGGTAGTTTTAGAGGTTAAATATGCTGTCCAGGACACCCCCTTCCCCCCCGCACCCTGCACCCTGTAGTGCCACTGTGTAGTGGGAGCATGGCGCGCAGCGTGCGATCGCTGTGCGGTACCTCTGAAGCCGTCACTGAAGTCTTCTGTTCTTCCTCTACTCACCTGTCTTCTGACTTCTGGCTCTGCAAGGGGGGTGACGGCCGACTCTGGGAATGAACCCCTAGGCGTACCTAGTGATCAAACCCTCAGGAGCTAATGGTGTCCTGTAGCCAGAAGCAGAGCCCTTGAACTCACTGGAAGTGGGTCATACTTCTCTCCCCTAAGTCCCACGCTGCAGGGAGACTGTTGCCAGCAGGTCTCCCTGAAAATAATAAACCTAACATAAAAGTTTTTTCAGAGAAACTCAGTAGAGCTCCTCAGAGTGCATCCAGTCTGCCTGGGCACAGAATCTAACTGGAGTCTGGAGGAGGGGCATAGAGGGAGGAGCCAGTTCACACCCCTTTGAAAGTCTTAAAGTGCCCATGTCTCCTGCGGATCCCGTCTATACCCCATGGTTCTTGATGTGACCCCAGCATCCGATATCCCTATAGAAGCATTACATATAGAGCATTCTCAGCTGACAATTACACAGTAACACCTATAGGGCTATGAGCACAGGGGCTGGATGCTTGTATCACTGACTGCCAGGACTGACGGCGGCCGTGTATCCCTCTCTCCCAGCCTATGTCCCAGTGACATGTGGTCGCTCTTCCCCCATCCCATGAACTTTGTGCCTGATGCAGTAATTCTGCAGTTGGAGACTCTGACGCTGCCAGTGAGTGTTCTGGGACAGTGTGTTATATGTGAGGGGAATATACATCTGGCAGGGTTATCCAATATAATAAAAGGCTAACGCTGCTCCTCACCTCTTTGGGGGGGAAATCAGGTGTTTTACACTCCGGTGGCCACGGAGCAATTCAAGTGTTTCTCCATTCGGGCGCGCACAGCCGCCATCCCTGGCATTACTGTTACGTTGTTCTGTCATTTTGGCGGCTGGTAAGTAGTATGTTACATATAGAGACTGGGCTTCTCTCAGCATTTTACTCTTCTGCCACTAGGGGGAGACAGATTCTATCACAGTGCCTCATCAGCTATTTACCAGGAATGCCAGCGACCTGTGCCCGGGGTTGTAGGACCAGATACTTTTCTTCCTCCCACGTTGGGCCGTGCGCGGTGAATATTGGAGGATTCCCCTTCTCTTAGAGGAGTCAAACCGCACTGCGCTCCTTATCTGACAGAGATATAGGGAGAGAGTTATTCCATACCTTGACAAAGGGGCATGTGTGCCCCAAAACTTTGGAAAGTACTTGTGATACATTAATACAGTGATGACTTTTTTAAAGTTGTCAAAAAGTATGTGCAGTGCCGTACAAGCGATGCATAGAAAACAGTAACAGGGTATACATACAACATGCAAAATGCAACAGCAGGTCAGAGCATAAGTACATAGCAAACACAACAAATAACACATCACAGACAGGATGGGATAAGGAAGCGGGTAGAGCACTGGTGACATGTATAAGGGAAGAACAAGACGGCGGAGGGCCCTGCTGTAAGGGTTGGAGGAGGACAGTGTCAAGGGCTGGTACAGATTAATGAATAGATACATTTTATGGACATGGGAGACTGGTTGAGAGTCTGGGGGCGAGGGAGTGAGTTCCAGAGGATGGGAGCACCTCAAGCAAAATCTTGGAGGTGAGTGTGAGAGGAAGTGACCACGGTGGAAGAGAGGCATTGGTCAGGAGGAGCATAGGGGGCAAGGGTGACTGTGGACAGAGATGAGGTTATTGTGCCACGGGATAGGAAAATGAGATGAGCAGCAGTGTTGATAATTGATTGAGGTCTGGGGAGCGAGATCAGAGAGAAGGAAGTTACTGTAGCCTAACCTGGAAAGTATGAGAGAGTAAATGAGAGTTTTAGTGGCAAGCGGGGGTCAGAATCTGGTGAGGTTACAGAGTTGGAGGCGGCAGGACTTTGATATGGCCTTAATGTGGGGTGTGAAGGAAAGAGCAGGGTTGAGGATACCATGAGGCAGCAGATTTGGGGGACAGAAGAAAGGTGGGACCCTGGAACGGGGAAAACAATAACTTGGCCATGGGATGCGATGGGACATCCTGGAGGAAATGGCACACAGGCAGTTGGAAATGAGTAGAGGATGGTGGGAGAGAGGTCAGAAGAGGAGACGTAGATGTGAGTGTCATCAGTGTATACTATAGGCCGAATGAGCTAATGAGGTTTCCAAGGGAGTAGGTACAGAGGGAGAAGTGAGGAGGGCTGGGAACAGACCCTCGGGAGACACCTACAGATAGAGGGAGTGAGGATCGAGGTAGAGATAGAAAAGAAGCTGTTGGTGATATAGGAGTTGAACCACAATAGGACAGAGTCATGGAGACCAATGGATAGTCATATGAGAGTTTGGAGGAGGAGAGGGAGGTCAACAGTGATAAAGGGGTTAAACAGGTCAAGGAGGATAAGGAGAGAGAAGTGACCCTTTGATTTGATCATCATAAGGTCATTGGTGACTTTGGTGAGGACAAGTTCAGTGAAATAGAGGAAGCCAGATTGAAGAGGGTTGAGAAGTGAGTGGATGGAAAGGAAGGAAGTGAGATGGAGTCAAACAATCCTCTCATCCTCTCAAGGAGAAGGCTACAGGTCAATAGGTCAACAGGGTCAAAAGGTCAACATGTTCAAAAGGTCGACACAGAGAAGGTTGACACATGGTTTTTCATGATATTTAGGGTTATGGTTCAGGATTAGGGAGAGAGTTAGGGTTAGAGTTAAGGTTAGAGTTAGGCACTAGGGGGAGGTTTACGGTTAGATTGTGGAAGGTGATGGTTAGGGTATGGGACCAGGGGCAGGGTTCGGCACCAGGGTTAGGGTTAGGCACTAGGGGGAGGGTTACGGTTAGGATGTGGAAGGTGATGGTTAGGGTTAGGCACCGGGGCAGGGTTAGGCACTAGGGGGAGGGTTAGGGTTAGGCACTAGGTGGAGTGTTAGGGTTCGGCACCAGGGGCAGGGTTAGGCACTAGGGGGAATGTTACGGTTAGGCTGTGTAAGGTGATGGTTAGGGTTCGGCACCTGGGGCAGAGTTAGGGTTAGGCACTAGGGGGAGGGATATGGTTAGGCTGTGGAAGGTGATGGTTAGGGTTCGGCACCAGGGGCAGGGTTAGGATTAGGCACTAGGGGGAGGTTTAGGGTTAGGCACTAGGGGGAGGGTTAGTGTTCGGCACCAGGGGCAGGGTTAGGCATTAGGGGGAGAGTTAGGGTTCGGCACCAGGGGCAGGGTTAGGGTTAGGCACTATGGGGAGAGTTAGGGTTCGGCACCACGGGCAGGGTTAGGCACTAGGGGGAGGGTTCCGGTTAGGCTGTGGAAGGTGATGGTTAGGGTTAGGCACCAGGGGCAGGGTTAGGGTTAGGCACTAGGGGGAGGGTTAGGGTTAGGCACCTGGGGGAGGGTTAGGGTTCGGCACCATGGGCAGGGTTAGGCACTAGGGGGAGGGTTAGGGTTCGGCACCAGGGGCAGGGTTAGGGTTAGGCACTAGGGGGAGGGTTAGGCACTAGGGGGAGGGTTAGGGTTCGGCACCAGGGGCAGGGTTAGGAACTAGGGGGAGAGTTAGGGTTAAGCACCAGGGACAGGGTTAGGGTTAGGCACTAGGGGGAGGGTTAGGCACTAGGGGGAGGGATATGGTTAGGCACTAGGGGGAGGTTTAGGGTTCGGCACCAGGGTTAGGCACTATGGGGAGAGTTAGGGTTCAGCACCAGGGGCAGGGTTAGGGTTAGGCACTAGGGGGAGGGATATGGTTAGGCTGTGGAAGGTGATGGTTAGGGTTCGGCACCAGGGGCAGGGTTAGGATTAGGCACTAGGGGGAGGTTTAGGGTTAGGCACTAGGGGGAGGGTTAGTGTTCGGCACCAGGGGCAGGGTTAGGCATTAGGGGGAGAGTTAGGGTTCGGCACCAGGGGCAGGGTTAGGGTTAGGCACTATGGGGAGAGTTAGGGTTCGGCACCAAGGGCAGGGTTAGGCACTAGGGGGAGGGTTCCGGTTAGGCTGTGGAAGGTGATGGTTAGGGTTAGGCACCAGGGGCAGGGTTAGGGTTAGGCACTAGGGGGAGGGTTAGGGTTAGGCACCTGGGGGAGGGTTAGGGTTCGGCACCATGGGCAGGGTTAGGCACTAGGGGGAGGGTTAGGGTTCGGCACCAGGGGCAGGGTTAGGGTTAGGCACTAGGGGGAGGGTTAGGCACTAGGGGGAGGGTTAGGGTTCGGCACCAGGGGCAGGGTTAGGAACTAGGGGGAGAGTTAGGGTTCAGCACCAGGGACAGGGTTAGGGTTAGGCACTAGGGGGAGGGTTAGGCACTAGGGGGAGGGATATGGTTAGGCACTAGGGGGAGGTTTAGGGTTCGGCACCAGGGTTAGGCACTATGGGGAGAGTTAGGGTTCAGCACCAGGGGCAGGGTTAGGGTTAGGTACTAGGGGGAGAGTTAGGGTTAGGGTTCGGCACCAGGGTTAGGCACTAGGGGGAGAGTTAGGGTTCAGCACCAGGGGCAGGGTTAGGAACTAGGGTGAGAGTTAGGGTTCAGCACCAGGGACAGGGTTAGGGTTAGGCACTAGGGGGAGGGATATGGTTAGGCACTAGGGGGAGTGTTAGGGTTATGCACTAGGGGGAGGGTTAGGGTTAGGCACTAGGAGGAGGGTTAGGCACTAGGAGCAGGGTTAGGTACTAGGGGGAGGGTTAGGGTTAGGCACTAGGAGGAGGGTTAGGCACTAGGAGCAGGGTTAGGTACTAGGGGGAGGGTTAGGGTTAGGCACTAGGGGGAGGGATATGGTTAGGCACTAGGGGGAGGGTTAGGGTTAGGCACTAGGGGCAGGGTTAGGGTTAGGCACAAGGGGGAGGGTTCGGGTTAGGCACTAGCGGGAGGGTTCGGGTTAGGCACTAGCGGGAGGGATATGGTTAGGCACTAGGGGGAGGTTTAGGGTACGGCACCAGGGTTAGGCACTAGGGGGAGAGTTAGGGTTCAGCACCAGGGGCAGGGGCAGGGTTAGGCACTAGGGGGAGGGTTATGGATAGGCACTAGGGGGAGGTTTAGGGTTCGGCACCAGGGTTAGGTACTAGGGGGAGAGTTAGGGTTCAGCACCAGGGACAGGGTTAGGGTTAGGCACTAGGGGGAGGGACATGGTTAGGCACTAGGTGGAGAGTTAGGGTTCAGCACCAGGGGCAGGGTTAGGGTTAGGTACTAGGGGGAGAGTTAGGGTTCAGCACCAGGGACAGGGTTAGGGTTAGGCACTAGGGGGAGGGTTAGGGTTAGGCACCTGGGGGAGGGTTAGGGTTCGGCACCATGGGCAGGGTTAGGGTTAGGCACTAGGGGGAGAGTTAGGGTTAGGCACTAGGGTTAGGGTTAGGCACCTGGGGGAGGGTTAGGGTTCGGCACCATGGGCAGGGTTAGGGTTAGGCACTAGGGGGAGAGTTAGGGTTAGGCACTAGGGGGAGGGTTAGGCACTAGGGGGAGGGTTAGGGTTCGGCACCAGGGGCAGGGTTAGGGTTAGGCACTAGGGGGAGAGTTAGGGTTAGGCACTAGTGGGAGGGTTAGGCACTAGGGGGAGGGTTAGGGTTCGGCACCAGGGGCAGGGTTAGGGTTAGGCACTAGGTGGAGAGTTAGGGTTAGGCACTAGGGGGAGGGTTAGGCACTAGGTGGAGAGTTAGGGTTAGGCACTAGGGTTAGGCACCTGTGGGAAGGTTAGGGTTCGGCACCAGGGACAGGGTTAGGGTTAGGCACTAGGGGGAGAGTTAGGGTTAGGCACTAGGGGGAGGGTTAGGCACTAGGGGGAGGGTTAGGGTTCAGCACCAGGGGCAGGGTTAGGGTTAGGTACTAGGGGGGGAGTTAGGGTTCAGCACCAGGGGCAGGGTTAGGGTTAGGCACTAGGGGGAGGGTTAGGGTTCAGCACCAGGGGCGGGGTTAGGGTTAGGTACTAGGGGGAGAGTTAGGGTTCAGCACCAGGGGCAGGGTTAGGGTTAGGCACCAGGGACAGGGTTAGGGTTAGGCACTAGGGGGAGGGTTAGGGTTCAGCACCAGGGGCAGGGTTAGGGTTAGTCACCAGGGACAGGGTTAGGGTTAGGCATTAGGGGGAGGGTTAGGGTTAGGCACTAGGGGGAGGGTTAGGCACTAGGGGTAGGGATATGGTTAGGCACTAGGGGGAGGTTTAGGGTTCGGCACCAGGGTTAGGTACTAGGGGGAGAGTTAGGGTTCAGCACCAGGGGCAGGGTTAGGGTTAGGCACTAGGGGGAGGGACATGGTTAGGCACTAGGGGGAGGTTTAGGGTTCGGCACCAGGGTTAGGCATTAGGGGGAGAGTTAGGGTTCAGCACCAGGGACAGGGTTAGGCACCAGGGACAGGGTTAGGCACTAGGGGGAGGGTTAGGCACTAGGGGGAGGGTTAGGGTTCAGCACCAGGGGCAGGGGCAGGGTTAGGTACTAGGGGGAGAGTTAGGGTTCAGCACCAGGGACAGGGTTAGGGTTAGGTACTAGGGGGAGAGTTAGGGTTAGGGTTCGGCACTAGGGGGAGAGTTAGGGTTCAGCACCAGGGACAGGGTTACGGTTAGGCACTAGGGGGAGGGTTAGGGTTCAGCACCAGGGACAGGGTTAGGGTTAGGCACTAGGGGGAGGGTTAGGGTTCAGCACCAGGGACAGGGTTAGGGTTAGGCACTAGGGGGAGGGTTAGGGTTCAGCACCAGGGACAGGGTTAGGCACTAGGGGGAGGGATATGGTTAGGCACCTGGGGGGAGGTTTAGGGTTCGGCACCAGGGTTAGGCACTAGGGGGAGTGTTAGGGTTCGGCACCAGGGGCAGGGTTAGGGTTAGGTACTAGGGGGAGAGTTAGGGTTAGGGTTAGGGTTCGGTACCAGGGTTAGGCACTAGGGGGAGAGTTAGGGTTCAGCACCAGGGACAGGGTTAGGGTTAGGCACTAGGGGGAGGGTTAGGGTTCAGCACCAGGGCTAGGGTTAGGCACTAGGGGGAGGGTTAGGCACTAGGGGGAGGGATATGGTTAGGCACTAGGGGGAGGTTTAGGGTTCGGCACCAGGGTTATGCACTAGGGGGAGGGTTACGGTTAGGCTGTGGAAGGTGAGGGTTAGGGTTAGGCACTAGGGGGAGGGACATGGTTAGGCACTAGGGGGAGGGTTAGGGTTTGGCACCAGGGGCAGGGTTAGGGTTAGACACTAGGGGGAGGGTTAGGGTTCAGCACCAGGGGCAGGGTTAGGTTTGCAGATGATACCAAATTGTGTAAAGTTATAAATGCGGAGGGGGATGCTGAGTCTCTTCAGAATGACTTAGTTCAATTAGAAGCATGGGCAGCACAATGGAGAATGAGATTCAACACAGACAAGTGTAAGGTAATGCACTGTGGTAACAAAAACAAAAATTACACCTACCTACTAAATGGGGTAAAATTAGGGGATTCTGTACTGGAAAAGGACTTAGGTGTCCTCATAGATAGCAAGCTAAGCAGTAGTACCCAAAGTAGGACTGCAGCAAAGAAGGCTAATAAGATATTAGCATGCATAAAACGGGGTATTGATGCTAGGGACGAGAGTATTATACTCCCGTTATATAAATCACTAGTGAGGCCGCACCTTGAATACTGGGGGTCATTCCGAGTTGTTTGCTTGTTGCCGATTTTCGCAACGGATCGATTAAGGCAAATATGCTCATGGTACGCAGGACGCATGCGCAAAGTATTTTAGCACAAAACTTAGTAGATTTACTTACGTCCGAACGAAGATTTTTAATAATTTTAGTGATCGGTGTGTGATTGACAGGAAGTGGGTGTTTCTGGGTGGAAACTGACCGTTTTCTGGGAGTGTGCGAAAAAACGTGGGAGTGGCTGGAGAAACGGGGGAGTGGCTGGCCGAACGCAGGGCGTTTGTGACGTCAAACCAGGAACAAAACGGCCTGAGCTGATCGCAGTGTAGGAGTAAAGGGGGGTACACACGGAGAGATCCGTGCTTAAAATCTAAGCAATCTTGCTAGATTGCTTAGATTTTAAGCACGGATCTGCCGTGTGTATGCCCTCCAGCGATAGCGATGCGCGGCCCCGCGCATCGCTATCGCCCGTGCTAGATTGAGCCTGCATGCAGGCTCAATCTAGCGGGTCGCTCACTTCACCATTGTGTGAAGTGAGCGGGCCCCGTCGGCTTTCCCCCTCGCTCAGCACATCGCGCTGTGCTGAGCGAGGTGAGAGATGTGTGCTGAGCGGTCTGTGTTAAGATCGCTCAGCACACATCTCTCCCGTGAGTACCTCCTTTAAGTCTCGAGCTACTCAGAAACTGCTAAGAATTATTTAATCGCAATTCTGCTAATCTTTCGTTCGCTATTCTGCTAAGCGAAGATACACTCCCAGAGGGTGGCGGCCTAGCGTGTGCAATGCTGCTAAAATCTGCTAGAAGTGAACAACTCGCGATGACTCCCACTGTGTACAATTCTGGGCACCGTACTACAAAAAGGATATCCTGGAGCTAGAAAAGGTTCAGAGGCGGGCGACTAAACTAATTAAGGGTATGGAGACACTGGAATACGAGGAAAGGCTTGCAAGACTAGGCATGTTTTCACTGGAAAAGAGGAGATTAAGAGGGGACATGATCAACATTTACAAATATATAAGGGGACAATATACAGATCTTGCGCAGGACCTGTTTTTGGTTAGATCAACACAGAGAACTCGTGGACACTCGCTCAGGTTAGAGGAGAGGAGATTCCGCACAATACGGCGTAAAGGCTTTTTCACGGTAAGGACAATACGTGTTTGGAATTCCCTGCCCGAGGGAGTTGTAATGGCGGAATCTGTCAACACCTTTAAGAATGGGTTAGATAAATTCCTAATGGATAAGGATATCCAGGGTTATGGGGCATAGTCAAGCACTATGGTTATTATAAAAAAGAGGGGTAAAACGTAACGGCAGTCATCAACTTCATTAAAAATTTTATACAAAAGAATCGTGCATAGGAGACCACAAATAGGTTGAACTCGATGGACAATTGTCTTTTTTCAACCTTAGATACTATGGCCCTCATTCCGAGTTGATCGGTCGCAAGGCGAATTTAGCAGAGTTACACACGCTAAGCCGCCGCCTACTGGGAGTGAATCTTAGCTTCTTAAAATTGCGACCGATGTATTCGCAATATTGCGATTACTAACTACTTAGCAGTTTCAGAGTAGCTTCAGACTTACTCTGCCTGTGCGATCAGTTCAGTGCTTGTCGTTCCTGGTTGACGTCACAAACACACCCAGCGTTCGCCCAGGCACTCCCACCGTTTCTCCGGCCACTCCTGCGTTTTTTCCGGAAACGGTAGCGTTTTCAGCCACACGCCCCTGAAACGCCGTGTTTCCGCCCAGTAACACCCATTTCCTGTCAATCACATTACGATCGCCGGAGCGATGAAAAAGCCGTGAGTAAAATTACTTTCTACATAGCAAAGTTACTTGGCGCAGTCGCAGTGCGAACATTGCGCATGCGTACTAAGCGGAATTTCATTGCGATGCGATGAAAAATACCGAGCGAACAACTCGGAATGAGGGCCTATGTTACTATGTTTCTATGTTTAGGGCTAGCATTAGGGTTAAAATAACAATATAAAATGTATCAGCTTTTCTGTCTCGACCTAAGTCCGTGACAACAATTAAACTATTGTCCTTTTGACCCTGTCCACCATTTGACCATCTCGACCTATTAACTTGTGACCATCTGGTGTTGACCTATTGACTGTCTCTCTATGGGGGTCATTCCGAGATGATCATAGCTGTGCTAAATTTAGCACAGCTACAATCATTCACACTGACATGCGGGGGGGGGGACACCCAGCACAGGGCTAGTCCACCCCGCATGTCAGTTCCGCCCCCCCCCCTCGCAGAAGTGCAAAGGCAACGCACAGCGGCGATGCCTTTGCACTTCAAGAGTAGCTCCCGACCGGCGCATCTTTAGCGTGCTGGCCGGGGGGGGGGGGGGGGGGCTACTTATCGCTCCCCGGCCCGCAGCGGCTGCGTGTGACGTCACGCAGCCGCTGCAGCCCATCCCCGTTTGGTCTGGCCATGCCTGCGTTGGCCGGACTGTGCCCAAGAAACGGCGGCCAAATCCCCCCCCCCCCCCGCCCGCCTCTGCCTGTCAATCAGGCAGAGGCGATCATAGCAGCCCGACGGCCTGCGGCGCCAGCGCATGCGCAGTTCTGACCCGATCGCACCGCTGCTATATACTGCAGTGTGCGATCGGGTCAGAATGACCCCCAATATACAGTAATCCTCCCCCCATGGCCGCAGGGCTCCTGCTGAGGAGGTTAGTGGGGTAAGATCTGGTAGAGTCCAGGACCATTAGGCAGGGAATCTAGCTTGAGAGGTGGGGTAGTTGTTCTACACTGGGTGGCAGGATACTTGGAGACTTTTGGAACCTCTCATATGGGGTGTGGTGATCCTAGTCATATCATTATGGTGCCGCTGAGAAAGTGGTCAGGATCCGGGAGGTGTTCTGTTCTCCTGGGAGTCAGAGAGAGTTCCACCACAATTCTTTATTGTTCCAGCATACTGGGAGAGCAGTCTGCGTCGTAGTGTTATGTTCCAGTGTGATGGTGAATGAGGTACCGGTCCTCTATCATCCAGGAGCGGCGGTTACATTATGTACCGGCTGGCGGCTTCTCTCAGGTGACGCTCCTGGGTTCTGTTTGGTAATTATGCGTTTTGGAACATATAAAATGAGTGCATCTACTGAGCTGTTCCAGGGCATGGCAACGGTGTTAGAACGCCGTTGGTGGGGCGCGGTCCGGACAATGCAGGCGTGTCTAGACCGTTGCGGGGGTGGGCCGCGGTGGCAGCGTAAAGTCACACTGCGCAGGGAGCTACTCGGCTGGTGCAAAAGCATTGTAGCCGTGCGATGAATTCGCACCAATGTGGGGGTGGGGGTAGGGCTAGCCTCGTGCTGGGCGTCCCCCCGCATGTCAGTGTCACTGATCGTAGATGTAATAAATTTATCACATCTATGACCAGATCTGAATCCCCCCCATAGATGTCTGTGTAACACGCTACATATCACCCACCTGTTTGTTGCGGGGACTCTCCGCCTCCACAATAACACCCAGGGCAAGGAGTGTCAGGAAGATGGCGCATCTCATGCTGCGGCCGGTCTGGGTCTCGCCGTGTAATGCGGATTTCTCCTCGTCCTCAGGCTGTATGATAGGTAGCTGAGGGGACAACACAGAGACGGTAATACAGGCGTGTGATTGGACAACACAGACACAGTAATACAGGCGTGTGATTGGATAATACAGATACGGTAATACAGGCATGCAACTGGATAACACAGAGACGGTAATACAGGTGTGTGATTGGATAACACAGATACCGTAATACAGGCGTGTGATTGGATAACACAGATACGGTAATACAGGCATGTGATTGGATAACACAGGTACAGTAATACAGGTGTGTGATTGGATAACACAGATACAGTAATACAGGCATGTGATTGGATAACACAGATACCGTAATACAGGCGTGTGATTGGATAACACAGATACGGTAATACAGGCATGTGATTGGATAACACAGATACCGTAATACAGGCGTGTGATTGGATAACACAGGTACAGTCAGTGATGCAAGCAGAGATTTTTTCTTAGTGGTACTGATAGTAAAAATGGGCGTGGTCACGTGTTATGAGGCGGCTTGGTCACACAAAACTATGGGAGTGGCTACATGACAAACGGGGGTATGGCCACATTATGCCACACACCGTAATGCTCCTTACACATTATGCCAAACACCGTAATGCTTATTACACATTATGCCACACACCGTAATGCTCCTTACACATTATGCCAAACACCGTAATGCTTATTACACATTATGCCACACACCGTAATGCTTATTACACATTATGCCACACACCGTAATGCTTATTACACATTATGCCAAACAGCGTAATGCTTATTACACATTATGCCACACACCGTAATGCTCCTTACACATTATGCCAAACACCGTAATGCTTATTACACATTATGCCACACACCGTAATGCCCATTACACTTTATGTCAGACACTGTAACGCCCATTACACATTATGCCACACCGTAACGCCCATTACACATTATGTCAGACACAGTAATGCCCATTACACATTATGCCACACACCGTAACGCCCATTACACATTATGCCAGACACTGTAACGCCCATTACACATTATGCCACACACCGTAACGACCATTACACATTATGTCACACACTGTAATGTCTATTCCATGTTACACCACACACTGTAATGCCTATTAGATATTATGCCACACTCACACAGTTATGCCACTGACACTATTTTATGTCCCACACACAAAAATGCCCCTTATAAATTATGCCCCACAGTAAAGCTTCTATTTACATGCTGCCAGGGGTTGTATGGCAAAACATGCAGCTTTCTGCATCTTCTCCTGGCGGCGCCAGCGTTCCCAGCAGTTCTGGGTAACGCTATACGTGCAACGGCGTAATTATACATTTTGCACCCCCATGGCATTTAAGTGCTGCTTACACGCATAATGCTCCCTTGTAGTGCAGCTTACACACACAATGCCCCTGTTGTGTTGCTTACACACATAATGCCCCACTAGTATTGCTTACACACATAATGCCCCCTGCAGTGCAACTTGCTCGTTGCTAGGTGTTACATGCTCATTGTTAGGGGTTTCATGCTCATTGTCAGGGGTTTCTTGCTCGCTGCCAGCTGTTACATGCTCATTGTCATGAGTTTCTTGCTCGTTGCTAGGTGTTACATGCTCATTGCCAGGGGTTTCTTGCTCATTGCTAGGTGTTACATGCTCATTGCCAGGGGTTTCTTGCTCATTGCTAGGTGTTACATGTTCATTGCCAGGGTTTTTTTTGCTCGTTGCTAGGTGTTACATGCTCATTGCCAGGGGTTTCTTGCTCGTTGCTAGGTGTTACATGCTCATTGTCAGGGGTTTCTTGCTCGTTGCTAGGTGTTACATGCTCATTGCCAGGGGTTTCTTGCTCATTGCCAGCTGTTAGATGCTCATTGCCAGGGGTTTCTTGCTCGTTGCTAGGTGTTACATGCTCATTGCCAGGGGTTTCTTGCTCGTTGCCCGGGTTTGCATGCTCATTGTGGACCGAGACCCTGCACCCTGCGGCACGGCCGGTGGGCTGGTGGTACTACCATATTTCTTAATGGTACTCCCTACCACCCCATACCACCCTACTTTCAACATAGAGATGGTAATTCAGATGTGTGATTGGATAACACAGGTACAGTAATACAGGCGTGTGATTGGATAACACAGGTACAGTAATACAGGCGTGTGATTGGATAACACAGATACAGTAATACAGGCGTGTGATTGGATAACACAGGTACAATACTACAGTCATGTGATTGGATAGCATAGGTACAGTAATACAGGCGTGTGATTGGATAGCACAGGTACAGTAATACAGGCGTGTGATTGGATAACACAGGTATAGTAATACAGGCGTGTGATTGGATAGCACAGGTACAGTACTACAGGCGTGTGATTGGATAACACAGGTACAGTAATACAGGCGTGTGATTGGATAACAGCTGGTAGAGCAAGCCCGTGTACACTGTAAGTGGGTACTTGTACTAATCAGCTTCTATCTGTCATTTTATAAAGTGTGCTAGATAATTGATAGGCTGATTGGTTGCTATGGACAACATCTCCACTTTATCTCTCTCCATGGCTTGATACAGCTCCACTTATGAGAGGCCATCTAAATTTGTTTTAAATTGAAGCGTAAGCTGCCTGGTCCAATTCACACCACACCCAATGAGCGGGAAAGGGAATCTTCAGGCCCCCTTAAAAACACAACTCCATACCTCCCAACTTTTAGGATGCTGATAGCGGGACTCTTGCGCGGCGAAGCCGCGCGCTGCTCCGAAAAGGGGGTGTGGCCTCGATCGTGATGGGCGTGGCCACCCTCAAGTGGGCGTGGCCTCACCAAATGGTCCGTATTTTTTATTTTGGGGGCGTGCCCAACGCTCTCCCAGCAGCTGGGCAGCCTCCGCTCCCCTCCTAGCTCTGAATACATGCCGTGCGCACAGCATGTATTCAGTGATCACCGGCTGCTTTGCAGAGCAGAGCAGCGGGTGATCAAAGCCTCCCCTAACTGCCCTCCCACCCGCGGGACACTGCTGCCCGCGGGTGGGACAGCGGGACAGGGTCCAAATAGCGGGACTGTCCCGCTGAAAGCGGGACAGTTGGGAGGTATGCCAACTCCCAGAGCCAAAAAGCCCCATAGGGCTTCCTTAATGATGGTCCATCGCCTACTGAGGGAACCTTCAAGCCCCACAGCCATTGGCGTTTTCTCCTATACTTACCTTTCTGGAGTCCATCGCTGACCGTGTGCGTGCCCCCTCCTCTCCCGTAGCCTTTGCGCCGCTGCTAGCGAACTGACCACTAGAGACCCTGGCACAGTGCCAGAGTCTACAGCGCATGCGCAGGACTCCAAAAAATGGCACGGCGGCCATTTATCGGAGTCCTGTGCATGCGCTGTAGACTCTGGCACTGTGCCAGAGTCTAGCAGCGGCGCAACGGCTGCAGGAGAGGAGGGAGCCCGCAAACCGGAGTCTGCACACGGGTCCCCTCCTTTCTAGAGACGCCCCTGCCCACAGCATACATTGGAGCGTACACCTGGTCTTAGCCAAAAGGCCGGTGTGCTGTATGTGTGACTATAGGAGAGACTGCCGGAACGTCTTATATGTGTGACTATAGGAGAGACTGCCGGAACGTCTTATATGTGTGACTATAGGAGAGACTGCCAGAACGTCTTATATGTGTGACTATAGGAGAGACTGCCAGAACGTCTTATATGTGTGACTATAGGAGAGACTGCCGGAACGTCTTATATGTGTGACTATAGGAGAGACTGCCAGAACGTCTTATATGTGTGACTATAGGAGAGACTGCCAGAACGTCTTATATGTGTGACTATAGGAGAAACTGCCGGAACGTCTTATATGTGTGACTATAGGAGAGACTGCCGGAACGTCTTATATGTGTGACTATAGGAGAGACTGCCGGAACGGCTTATATGTGTGACTATAGGAGAGACTGCCGGAACGGCTTATATGTGTGACTATAGGAGAGACTGCCGGAACGTCTTATATGTGTGACTATAGGAGAGACTGCCGGAACGGCTTATATGTGTGACTATAGGAGAGACTGCCGGAACGGCTTATATGTGTGACTATAGGAGAGACTGCCGGAACGGCTTATATGTGTGACTATAGGAGAGACTGCCGGAACGTCTTATATGTGTGACTATAGGAGAAACTGCCGATACGTCTTCTATGTGTGACTATGGGAGAGACTGCCGGAACGTCTTATATGTGTGACTATAGGAGAGACTGCCGGAACGTCTTATATGTGTGACTATAGGAGAGACTGCCGGAACGTCTTATATGTGTGACTATGGGAGAGACTGCCGGAACGTCTTATATGTGTGACTATAGGAGAAACTGCCGGAACGTCTTATATGTGTGACTATAGGAGAGACTGCCAGAACGTCTTATATGTGTGACTATAGGAGAGACTGCCAGAACGTCTTATATGTGTGACTATAGGAGAGACTGCCGGAACGTCTTATATGTGTGACTATAGGAGAAACTGCCGATACGTCTTATATGTGTGACTATAGGAGAGACTGCCGGAACGGCTTATATGTGTGACTATAGGAGAGACTGCCGGAACGTCTTATATGTGTGACTATAGGAGAAACTGCCGATACGTCTTCTATGTGTGACTATGGGAGAGACTGCCGGAACGTCTTATATGTGTGACTATAGGAGAGACTGCCAGAACGTCTTATATGTGTGACTATAGGAGAGACTGCCAGAACGTCTTATATGTGTGACTATAGGAGAGACTGCCGGAACGTCTTATATGTGTGACTATAGGAGAAACTGCCGATACGTCTTATATGTGTGACTATAGGAGAAACTGCCGATACGTCTTATATGTGTGACTATAGGAGAGACTGCCGGAACGTCTTATATGTGTGACTATGGGAGAGACTGCCGGAACGTCTTATATGTGTGACTATGGGAGAGACTGCCGGAACGTCTTATATGTGTGACTATGGGAGAGACTGCCGTAACGTCTTCTATGTGTGACTATAGGAGAGACTGCCGGAACGTCTTATATGTGTGACTATAGGAGAAACTGCCGATACGTCTTCTATGTGTGACTATAGGAGAGACTGCCAGAACGTCTTATATGTGTGACTATGGGAGAGACTGCCGGAAACGTCTTATATGTGTGACTATGGGAGAGACTGCCGGAACGTCTTATATGTGTGACTATGGGAGAGACTGCCGGAACGTCTTATATGTGTGACTATGGGAGAGACTGCCGGAAACGTCTTATATGTGTGACTATGGGAGAGACTGCCGGAACGTCTTATATGTGTGACTATGGGAGAGACTGCCGGAACGTCTTATATGTGTGACTATGGGAGAGACTGCCGGAACATCTTATATGTGTGACTATGGGAGAGACTGCTGGAACGTCTTCTATGTGTGACTATGGGAGAGACTGCCGGAACGTCTTGTATGTGTGACTATGGGAGAGACTGCCGGAACGTCTTATATGTGTGACTATGGGAGAGACTGCCGGAAACGTCTTATATGTGTGACTATGGGAGAGACTGCCGGAACGTCTTATATGTGTGACTATGGGAGAGACTGCCGGAACGTCTTATATGTGTGACTATAGGAGAGACTGCCAGAACATCTTCTATGTGTGACTATGAGAGAGACTGCCGGAACGTCTTCTATGTGTGACTATGGGAGAGACATTCCCGGAACGTCTTGTATGTGTGACTATGGGAGAGACTGCCGGAACGTCTTATATGTGTGACTATGGGAGAGACTGCCGAAACGTCTTATATGTGTGACTATGGGAGAGACTGCCGGAACATCTTATATGTGTGACTATGGGAGAGACTGCCGGAACGTCTTATATGTGTGACTATAGGAGAGACTGCCGGAACGTCTTCTATGTGTGACTATGAGAGAGACTGCCGGAACGTCTTGTATGTGTGACTATGAGAGAGACTGCCGGAACGTCTTGTATGTGTGACTATGGGAGAGACTGCCGGAACGTCTTATATGTGTGACTATAGGAGAGACTGCCGGAACGTCTTGTATGTGTGACTATGGGAGAGACTGCCAGAACGTCTTATATGTGTGACTATAGGAGAGACTGCCAGAACGGCTTATATGTGTGACTATAGGAGAGACTGCCGGAACGTCTTATATGTGTGACTATAGGAGAGACTGCCGGAACGTCTTATATGTGTGACTATAGGAGAGACTGCCGGAACGGCTTATATGTGTGACTATAGGAGAGACTGCCGGAACGGCTTATATGTGTGACTATAGGAGAGACTGCCGGAACGGCTTATATGTGTGACTATAGGAGAGACTGCCGGAACGTCTTATATGTGTGACTATAGGAGAAACTGCCGATACGTCTTCTATGTGTGACTATGGGAGAGACTGCCGGAACGTCTTATATGTGTGACTATAGGAGAGACTGCCGGAACGTCTTATATGTGTGACTATAGGAGAGACTGCCGGAACGTCTTATATGTGTGACTATGGGAGAGACTGCCGGAACGTCTTATATGTGTGACTATAGGAGAAACTGCCGGAACGTCTTATATGTGTGACTATAGGAGAGACTGCCAGAACGTCTTATATGTGTGACTATAGGAGAGACTGCCAGAACGTCTTATATGTGTGACTATAGGAGAGACTGCCGGAACGTCTTATATGTGTGACTATAGGAGAAACTGCCGATACGTCTTATATGTGTGACTATAGGAGAGACTGCCGGAACGGCTTATATGTGTGACTATAGGAGAGACTGCCGGAACGTCTTATATGTGTGACTATAGGAGAAACTGCCGATACGTCTTCTATGTGTGACTATGGGAGAGACTGCCGGAACGTCTTATATGTGTGACTATAGGAGAGACTGCCAGAACGTCTTATATGTGTGACTATAGGAGAGACTGCCAGAACGTCTTATATGTGTGACTATAGGAGAGACTGCCGGAACGTCTTATATGTGTGACTATAGGAGAAACTGCCGATACGTCTTATATGTGTGACTATAGGAGAAACTGCCGATACGTCTTATATGTGTGACTATAGGAGAGACTGCCGGAACGTCTTATATGTGTGACTATGGGAGAGACTGCCGGAACGTCTTATATGTGTGACTATGGGAGAGACTGCCGGAACGTCTTATATGTGTGACTATGGGAGAGACTGCCGTAACGTCTTCTATGTGTGACTATAGGAGAGACTGCCGGAACGTCTTATATGTGTGACTATAGGAGAAACTGCCGATACGTCTTCTATGTGTGACTATAGGAGAGACTGCCAGAACGTCTTATATGTGTGACTATGGGAGAGACTGCCGGAAACGTCTTATATGTGTGACTATGGGAGAGACTGCCGGAACGTCTTATATGTGTGACTATGGGAGAGACTGCCGGAACGTCTTATATGTGTGACTATGGGAGAGACTGCCGGAAACGTCTTATATGTGTGACTATTGGAGAGACTGCCGGAACGTCTTATATGTGTGACTATGGGAGAGACTGCCGGAACGTCTTATATGTGTGACTATGGGAGAGACTGCCGGAACATCTTATATGTGTGACTATGGGAGAGACTGCTGGAACGTCTTCTATGTGTGACTATGGGAGAGACTGCCGGAACGTCTTGTATGTGTGACTATGGGAGAGACTGCCGGAACGTCTTATATGTGTGACTATGGGAGAGACTGCCGGAAACGTCTTATATGTGTGACTATGGGAGAGACTGCCGGAACGTCTTATATGTGTGACTATGGGAGAGACTGCCGGAACGTCTTATATGTGTGACTATAGGAGAGACTGCCAGAACATCTTCTATGTGTGACTATGAGAGAGACTGCCGGAACGTCTTCTATGTGTGACTATGGGAGAGACATTCCCGGAACGTCTTGTATGTGTGACTATGGGAGAGACTGCCGGAACGTCTTATATGTGTGACTATGGGAGAGACTGCCAGAAACGTCTTATATGTGTGACTATGGGAGAGACTGCCGGAACATCTTATATGTGTGACTATGGGAGAGACTGCCGGAACGTCTTATATGTGTGACTATAGGAGAGACTGCCGGAACGTCTTCTATGTGTGACTATGAGAGAGACTGCCGGAACGTCTTGTATGTGTGACTATGAGAGAGACTGCCGGAACGTCTTGTATGTGTGACTATGGGAGAGACTGCCGGAACGTCTTATATGTGTGACTATAGGAGAGACTGCCGGAACGTCTTGTATGTGTGACTATGGGAGAGACTGCCAGAACGTCTTATATGTGTGACTATAGGAGAGACTGCCGGAACGTCTTCTATGTGTGACTATGGGAGAGACTGCCGGAACGTCTTCTATGTGTGACTATGGGAGAGACTGCCGGAACGTCTTATATGTGTGACTATAGGAGAGACTGCCGGAACGTCTTGTATGTGTGACTATGGGAGAGACTGCCGATACGTCTTATATGTGTGACTATAGGAGAGACTGCCGGAACGTCTTGTATGTGTGACTATGGGAGAGACTGCCGGAACGTCTTGTATGTGTGACTATGGGAGAAACTGCTGGAACGTCTTCTATGTGTGACTATGGGAGAGACTGCCGGAACGTCTTGTATGTGTGACTATAGGAGAGACTGCCGGAACGTCTTCTATGTGTGACTATGGGAGAAACTGCCGGAACGTCTTGGATATGTGACTATAGGAGAGACTGCCAGAACATCTTCCATGTGTGACTATGGGTGAGACTGCCGGAACGTCTTATATGTGTGACTATAGGAGAGACTGCCGGAACGTCTTCTATGTGTGACTATGAGAGAGACTGCCGGAACGTCTTCTATGTGTGACTATGGGAGAGACATTCCCGGAACGTCTTGTATGTGTGACTATGGGAGAGACTGCCGGAACGTCTTATATGTGTGACTATGGGAGAGACTGCCAGAAATGTCTTATATGTGTGACTATGGGAGAGACTGCCGGAACGTCTTATATGTGTGACTATGGGAGAGACTGCCGGAACGTCTTATATGTGTGACTATAGGAGAGACTGCCGGAACGTCTTCTATGTGTGACTATGAGAGAGACTGCCGGAACGTCTTGTATGTGTGACTATGAGAGAGACTGCCGGAACGTCTTGTATGTGTGACTATGGGAGAGACTGCCGGAACGTCTTATATGTGTGACTATAGGAGAGACTGCCGGAATGTCTTGTATGTGTGACTATGGGAGAGACTGCCGGAACGTCTTATATGTGTGACTATAGGAGAGACTGCCGGAACGTCTTCTATGTGTGACTATGGGAGAGACTGCCGGAACGTCTTCTATGTGTGACTATGGGAGAGACTGCCGAAACGTCTTGTATGTGTGACTATGGGAGAGACTGCCGATACGTCTTATATGTGTGACTATAGGAGAGACTGCCGGAACGTCTTGTATGTGTGACTATGGGAGAGACTGCCGGAACGTCTTGTATGTGTGACTATAGGAGAGACTGCCGGAACGTCTTCTATGTGTGACTATGGGAGAGACTGCCGGAACGTCTTGTATGTGTGACTATGGGAGAGACTGCCGATACGTCTTATATGTGTGACTATAGGAGAGACTGCCGGAACGTCTTCTATGTGTGACTATGAGAGAGACTGCCGGAACGTCTTGTATGTGTGACTATGAGAGAGACTGCCGGAACGTCTTGTATGTGTGACTATGGGAGAGACTGCCGGAACGTCTTATATGTGTGACTATAGGAGAGACTGCCGGAATGTCTTGTATGTGTGACTATGGGAGAG